>NC_141707.1:9693796-10893796 GCF_971803275.1 Cyanistes caeruleus | reverse complement strand
AGCTGCATTGCCTTTTCATTTTGCTGTCTACAAACCAGAGAATTTAAGCCAATTTACCCTGACCATTAGTGTTATGTATATGGTATATCATACTGTTTTCTGACTCCAAAATAAGTAACAAACATTTTTATTTGATGCTGAAAGCATATTTAAGATTATATTTAAGATTTATTTCTACTGTTGCAGAAAAATAACAATTATAGAACCATTGCCATGCTGCTGCTTCTACAGTCTTTATAGCTGAATATAAGTGAGGGAGAATGAAGTTCCTTATCTCTGGTTTTCAATAGATTTTGTTTTCCCATTTCCCCAAGGTTTAAGAAAGCAATTGCTTTTTGGCAGTCAAATTTGCAAACAGATTTCTTTGGCATATGTGCTTCTGGCATAGCTGTATGTTGATAACCAATTCTGCAACAGAATGAAAATAAGAACTAGGTGATGGTAATTTAATATTTGCTTGATAATAAAAGGGTTATTCAAGTATGTATTTTTGTCTCTACCCTCAGATTTATGTTAATTGTTGCTGGACTCCTGCAGAATTCAATTATTTATCAACTCTTGTCAGTGTCAGAAAAATGGACAGTAGTTAAAAATCTGGGCATATCAGATGCAAGTAGGACTTTCACAGTGATAGGATTTCACCCTTGGATTATGCTGAGAGTTCTCACTCAAGAGATGCCTGAAAGCTTAAGCAGATTTTTTTTTTTTCTTACTGGGAAATAAGGAGTTGTTTCAGGCTTATGTCAGAATCTATCCAAGTGGGTATGGAAGCAGGCAAGTTCCAAAATCACTTTAAATTAAAAATTAGGCCAATGATAGTTTGGGTTCCCTGCAAGCAAAAATTTTTCAGTATCCAAATATAGCTTTAAAATACATGGCCCCAAGGAAGGATTAGTACCATCTTATGATAAATATGATTAAATAGAAGAGTCTATTTGAAGTTCCTCTGGAATTTGCCACTCCTGTATTTGTACACCTTTAGCTACTCCTGGAGGAAAGTGAGTGAAAGGAATTTTCCTGGGATTTGTATTTGCAAACTTCTTTTCTAAGAGCCAAGGAGTCTTAAATTACTCTAAAATTTATTTGGAATATGAGAATGTGAGTCTATGCTCTTTTTTGTATTTTATCATATTGCTGATAAAATATTGTGACATTTCAACAACAAACCCAGAGAAGCTGTCAGTCATGTAATGCAGTAGGTTTGGTGAACTATTGAGTGAATGGTTTCTATTCTGAATGCTTAGTAAAATGAGTGTGAAGAATACACAGATGGAATTTACATTCTGAAATGGAATTTTGGGGTGAAGAGAAAGAAAGAACATACAAGGGCTATCCTCTAAGCAGCAACAAGAGTAAAAGGATGAAAAAACCTGCAATTCTAAAATGCATCAGTTTAATCTTCAGGTTTTTTGAGATGTAGCAGGCTGTGGATCAGGGTCTTGGTAGAAAATCAATGCATTCAAAACTTAATGTGAAAATATGGGAGGACATGACACAGGCCATGAATGTTCAGGGGATTGTGTATTGTGGTGTTTTGGTAGATGATGGCACTGTGTGGCTCAATGGATCTTCTCCCTCCTTCATTTGGGTGATTCCTTATATCCCCAGGACTTTTGTCTGAACAATTATTGTTCAGACAAAAAATCACCAGGTAAAGAATTCTGTAAGTGATTGGTACCACAGTGTTGGTCTTTGGTACAGAGGTGGATTTTTTGTGACTGCTAAAGCTGTTGTAGCCATAGGCACACTTAGGGGATCAGGAAAGTGTTTCCTTGTTAGATGCTGCCCTCATACTTCACTGTGTTTGTATGGATTCTATATGTCTGTATAAATATGTATTAGTAGAGTGTATGTATTCATGTAGAGTGAGTGAATTTTCTGAATGGAAAATTCTAATTTGGCAGCATATTAGGTAAATTGATTTGGAATTAAGGAGATTCTGTCAGAGCAGCAAGGCTTCAGATTTTTTTTTTATTTTTAAATTTAACCAGACATAATACTTGTGAGATACGTCAGATTGATAATAGTAAACCCCAAAATTTATCTTTTATGAGAACAGATTCAGTTTGAACAGGTATAGATCAAGCTGTTAAATTACTTACCCTAATTCAGAGAGACAACTATAAAGCCTTTAAAGGAGTGGCAAATGTTTCAGCCTCCAGGGTGTCTTTTGATGGATAGTTTTGACAGTTTATGTACTAATAACACTTGTTCGCTAGAAAATAATTTTGAAACCACAGATCACCTATGTAGTCATCCCACAATTTAACTTTCAGTCATTGCTGCAGTCAACTACATTTTAGCCACAAGCCTACCAGTAAAAATAATTTTTGATATAAAATATAAATATATTTATAAAATATAAATATATATTTTTTTTTATATGTTTCTTTACAGGTCCTCTGGATCCCTTGTCTCCCCAGAATTACTTTATTTAGGCACCTAAATAAGCTGATGTTTAACACAGTTAAGGTAAATGATATTGGTAATTTAGAAAATCAGAGTAATCTTGGGCAGGGTTATGAGAGATGAAAGGTCAAGCTGGTGTGTACAAGGTGGGTGGCTTTTACAAAACAGAGCGAATTCACTTAATAGCATACCTTGAAAAATTAATGATCTTAAAAATTCATTCAGGTTGCTGGTGTCTCCTTAGCAGTGTAGGTAAATAGGCTGCCTTTGACAGCTGCAGACACCATGATAGCATATAGGCCTCATGTTAACTATGAAAAGATAGAATAAAATTTGCAATTCTTTGTCACTTCTACTCTTAACACTATCAGAAGTGCTTCTCCCCTCTTGACTGGCTACAGTGTTTATTTTTCACAGTGGAAAACCCTGGCTGATGGTGAATCATCAGACCAGCAGCTACTGGCCTTGTCTGTAATGATGTAACTTGTAGTCAGCTGCATGTGAAAGGCAGCCATTATCTGAAGCAATGCTAAAATTACAATATTTTAGACAAAAAATATCAGATGCCACAGTAAAAAGGTTGCATTGTGAGCACGAATCTTAGGTTACTCAGGATATGCTGAAAATGGGTCATTTCCTGTTTGAAGCAGACTGGGTTGTTCATATGTAAGTCTCCTGAGGAACTTCTGAGGAACTGTAGACATGATGTGTCATATTTGCCCTGTAATTTTACTGTAATGTGCTATATTGCTGTGTAGTTGACTTTTAAGTTGCCGTTTTTGATGTGTTCCTGATGTGTTAAGTTTAGAGGGATCTATATTTAGCAAGTTCAATGGTCTTCAGAATAGCATTGATCAAATGTTTTTTGGCATACTACTCTGTCAAAATACAGGGCTTGAAACAGGTTTGTGCAGAATTCAGAGTTTTGTTAATGGAAGTTCATTCTTAGCACCCTAAAAAGGCAGCAAGTCCCTAAGCACTGAAGATTTACAGCCTATATATTTTTAAACAATGGAGAACACTTTAAATGGACCACATTTAAACATCTTACTGTCAGGGAGGTACTATTAATACCTTAATTAAGATCTGTTCTTAGTCTGATCCTTAAATGCTTTTTAGGCTCAACTAGAAATACAGAGTGCTTCCATGCACTGTTAAATGACTTATGCTTTCTGTTGAGTCACATCCTGCCCCTTTCTTAAAGGAAATGAACATTGGACACATTAGATTTTATGCCAGCAATATTTAATGTGAAACACTTGGCCCTAGCAGACCTCATTTTCTTGCTCATGCTGATTTTGCAGATTGCTAGCTACACTTATTTCAGTGGTGCTAGTGGGATTTCATCTTGGAGAGCAAAGCTGTGTTCACAAAGGGTAAAATGCAATCTTCAAAATGCACTAACAATGGCTTTGGGAAAAGCAAGAACTTTTCATTTTCTACTCTACATGAAGATATCCATAATTTCTATGCTAGGCTCCTTATGCTAGCTGGGAAAGGCGGTATGAATTCATTACTGCCAGAATGGAGGAGGCTGTTCTCAAAAGAGAGCCTGAAACAAATAATTGTAGTGTAATTTTATTTTATTTGCATTGGTAATTAGGCACAACACTTGCTGTGAAGCTCTGTAGGAGTTTCAGAGACAAAATCATAAAAATTATTAAAAATATATAAAATTATATTTTATTCAGAAATAAAATTAAATTATATATTTTCTGCATCTCTGCAAATTATTCTGCAGAGATCTGTTTTTTTAATGAGACAGAGCTAACAATTTTTCTATCATTAACCACACCACAATGTCTCTTTGCAAGATGACTTGTAGTTAAACTCCTGAATGGTTTCATGTCTGCCTTGAGATTTCAATTAACTTTCTTATTACATGCAGTACAATGTTATTCATAGCCAAGAGAACAATGAGCTAATATTGTAACACAAATGTCTTGCTCAAATGAAGAATTAAAAATGGGAAATGTTAATCCTGCAGTGGTCTGTGAAGTGAGTTGTTTATGGTTGATCTGTGCTGATAAAAGTAGTCATCCAAAAAAAAATAAGTTGGGAGGGAGAGGTGCAGTTTTAGGGAATTTGATGATAGATGCCTTGAAGGTGGAGAGATGCTCCCTTTTTTGGAGGAACTGTTGTAAGCACCCAGAAAAGTCTGCTCCAGAAGCAGCATAGGAGAAGCATCAGAGTGTGTCCAGTTGGTGGCAGCTGATAGGCAGGAGGTGACTCTGCTTTGCTTCCTTCTTGCAGCAGGAAAAGGCTCTCCAGCTCCTCCAGAGAAAGCGGCTGTGCCCAGAAGTTTGTTCCAAACTTTTAATTTTGGTCATAGTGCAGTATTTCCCTTTGGGTTCAGGTATCAAATTCTTGAATTAGTTTTTTAACAGTGTTGAGACTTTGGACACAGAATTTAGAGATTATCGCAATTTGCTTCTTAAAGATGAGGTTGAGCTTTTGCCCATGTTTGCTCAGCAAAGGTGTTTGATTAATTAGGCTATGAAATATGACTGCCACATGTAATTTAAAATTTTGTAGGTACTTTTAAAGTCAAGAGGTATGCAAAAAAGAACCTATTCCAAATTCTTCTTTTCACAGAACCATAGAATGATTTGGGTTGGATGGGACCTTAGAAGTCATCTTGTTCCAACTCCTCTGCCATGGGCAGGGACACCTTCCACTGAGACCAGGTTGCTCCAAGCTCCATCCAACCTGGCCTTGAACACTTCCAGGGATGGAGCATCCACAACTTCTTTGACACAACCTGTGCCAGGGCCTCACCACCCTCAAGTAAATTTCTTCCTAATATCTATGCTAAACCTGCCCTCTTTCAGTTTGAATCCATGTCCCATTGTCCTATAACGAAATGCCCTGGTTTTCCTATATTAAGGTGTAAACATATTTATAAATCTTAGAAATTTACATTTCTAAACCAGCAGATTTGAGAAAGTTCCATCTGCAGTGTTTCTTGAAAACATATTGAAAAGGTAAGACAAGTGAACTTTTCTTTAAAGAAAAAAGGATATTTTAGAATGGTTGGGGCTGCACATATTCAAAATAAAGTTGTTCCTTCCTCATATTTTTCTTCTTAGTTTCCTTCATTTGAACATAGTTGTGGAGAAGCTTAACCACTCTGGAATACCAGACTACTTTGGTAGGAACAAAAATGATGACAGATGCAGCTATTTTGGGGACTGAAAACTGCTAATCCACGTAATTGTAAAAACATGTGAAACTTCATAATGGCTTTTTTGTACACTGAAATGAAGATGTCCACTTGCACTTGTCTTTGAGCTTAATCTTAGGAACTCAGGGCAATCAGACTTGCCAAGAAACTGTGGTACCTAAAAAATAGGGCACTTAAATCTGAATTGTGGAGTTAATTTCATCATGTCTTTCTTAAGTAGGGTTACGATTAGAAAAAAATGTTTACTGAGGTGGAAAAAGGAATCTTTAAGACCCAAATGAACTAGCTTGGTCTGTTTTTCTGAAATGCAAACAAATCAGCATCTTTACATGATTTGCAGCTATTCAACAATGTTTGATTGTACATCAGAGGAAGTACCTTGATTGAATGGAAAACCTGGGCATATAAAGTGGTTGTTCTGGTTACTGTTTCCCTGTTGCTATACAGAACTACTGTTTTGTTAAAAAATGAATATTTAGATGTTTGTGGATTAATGTGAATTTCCATATGACTTGTCTCAGATTCTGCTCTTGGCACAAGGTAGTTTCTAGCTGCCTTTTCTTTTTTCCTCTCAGCTTCCAATCCTCATTTGATATTACGTCAGGACTGGTTGAAATAGAGAATGTTTTTTATTATTAGACTATAGGTGTATAGTGGAATTTTCAAAATCTCTTTTTGATTTTTTTTAATGAGTTAAAAGGCACACTTGAAAAAGTATTTGAAAATTAAAAAAGGGGAAAACCAGTTTCATCTTATCCATTCATATTTGCTTTTCAGAACTTAGAGGGTCAATAAGAGTGTAAGGTCTAATACCTAAATAGGACTATTGCTTGCAAATCTGGTTTTGTACATGTATGACAGTGGCATCTTGGATATTGGAAGACGTGTAAACAGTAGGGGAGAAATGTCATTCAACTGGCCTTGGATTGGTTATTTATACTTAAGACCAGCAAAACCCACTAAAACCCCATACCCTTCCAAATAGCCTTTTCATGTAGAAAGCTCAGTGGTTAAATTCATCATTCTCATGTTTTCCTTGGATGCTTTTTGCATGTTTTTAAACACAGTTAATAGCTTTGGGTAACATCATAGGATGGTTTGCAGTCAGCTCTGTGAGTTTTTCATGCTCAGAACTTCCCAGCTCCTTTGCAGTCTGTTTACATTTGATTATTTGCTGTTTGGTGGCAGCCCCACACACCCACTGTTAATTTCAAACCCTTGCAGTTGGATTGTAAATATTTATTAACATTAGCAATGGCTAGTGCTCTCAATTTAGATGCAATTAAAATGTATTTTTTATATGCATTTCCTCACTCTATCTGTAAGGGTCAGGATGTCTTTGAACTATCCTATCATAGAACCACCAATAATTTATGCTGCTGCTGTCTGAGGTCTCTGGACAAGGCAGCCTAAGAGTCCCTGGCAGGCGATCAGTGGCTCAGGTAACTTCAGCAATTACAGAAACGTGTATAGAGATGTAATTTGTGTCATTGCACTTCTGTGAAATGAAAGGGACTTGTTTTGTAGAGAATCTGGAAAATCAAATTTTTACTTTTCTTGAGTAGAAGTAATTTCAATTTCTGCCTAGAAATTTACAGCAGTGAAGGACATTTTCTCTTAGATTTATTGTTGCAGCCTGTACTGAAACTATATGGTCTTTTTCAAGTAGTTTTATGCCTGAGCTGGAAACATAGTTAACTACTATGTCAGAACAGCTATCTCCGGGTTAAAAGAAGCACTTAAATACAACAGGGTGAGATTGATCGATTCAGATTTGTAGCTTGGAAGCAACTGAATTCGTGAAGAAGAGTAAAAATTAACTGGAAAACTCTTTTGTCTGCAGGGTGTTAGCATGAAAGGTGTGGCTCTGAGCATTTTATTTCAGACAGAAATCAATGCTTGATTCTCATTCTTATTGTGGAATTTGAACTCCACCCTTCTCAGTGTCCCAATGTGATGTGATACTCATATTTAATTAAGCTAGTATGGCCATTTCTAGGTCTGTGAGAACAGTCAGACAGTTGTAGCACAGTCCCTCTCTGTCCTCCAGATTAATGAAGTAAATCCTAATATCTACACTGCTGAAAGTCAAAGAATTTTTAAAACACTTCACAAGGAGCAAGAAAGATGAGTTAGTCATGATTCATTTAATTGTTTGGTCCTCCTTAGTCATGTAGTATTTCACATCTCACTAATTCTACAGTCAAAATTTTGGCAACTCATCTAGCAGTAAATGGAATAGGCAGTCTGTGCTTTCCCTGAAGTGAAAATCCAGCTGTGATCCCTGAGGATGTCAGTAGGCAGGTTTACATTGGCCCCAAGCTAGCTCTTAAATGACATCGTTTAAGATCCACTGCTGCTTCTTGAGTGCATCACTGCAGTCAGAGGCTCACTGTCTGCTCTGAAATGCCAGAATTTGATCATTTAGAATCTCCTCTTAGATGGCACACAGCTGTTCCCTTTTATTATGTGTGGCTGCACATGTGAAAAGGCATCTCTTCTATAAGCATAGGCTGGAAAAAATCCCATCAGAGAATCAAACTTGTCCAATCTGTGTAACTTGGACAAAGTTTTCCTTGGAAGCATAGATTCTTGACAGAATCGGTCTATGATGGATACAAATAAAATTCATTTGAAGGTCAGATCTGTAGAAAAGCCAATTGGCTTCCAGGTTCAAAATAAGGTTGGTTGAAATGACAGTCTAACAACAATTAATAATAATTGGGGAACAAGATGGTCTACTGAAAAACATATGTAAAAAGACAAATATTATAAAAGTAAATATAAGTACTATGTGTTAGAAATCCATTACATAGATTTTCAAGAAAGATAAATTACCTCTTTTTTACAGAATTATTTCATGTAGCAAACAAGAGGACAGTGAAATGTTAGTGTAGAAAACAGCATTGCACAATTGCTACATTTTTTTTAGAAATTTTTAGAAATTGCATTTTTAGAAAATGCCTTTCATAATTACTGTTCCTGTTTGTGCCACTCAGGTGACACATGTAGAAAAGGGACAAATATAAAAAGGAAGTGTCCATATGGAAATTCTG
This sequence comes from Cyanistes caeruleus, assembly GCF_971803275.1. NCBI lineage: Eukaryota > Metazoa > Chordata > Aves > Passeriformes > Paridae > Cyanistes > Cyanistes caeruleus. The sequence continues at coordinate 10,885,147 of NC_141707.1, read as the reverse complement.
CACAGAAGTTGGGCATGCTGACTGAAGAGCAGCCCACATTACACCCTGTTATATGATGGTGGAAGGGCTGGATTGTTCATCACTGGTTTTAAAAGGAAAAAGTATCATTAAATTGCACTTCTCCTTACACATTAGGATACCATGAGGTAAAACTGAGAGTTGCCTGAAAGAGTTGGTTTACTATCAGTTAGACTTGCAATGGTTGAAAATCACTAAAATAGCAGGCAACTGAATGGAGAGACTTCCAAACTACAAAACCTTGTTTTATACAGTTTCTCAACCTGTGTGTTCCCTGCTCACTCAAGAGCATCCACAGATGCTTGGCAATGCAGGAAATGATGCATAAATCATTACTACAAGGTCAGTAAATTCACTACTGGAAGTTAAATGTTACTTGTGTTCAGAGAGAAGCAGTAAAACCTTTTAAGTAGAGGTTGTAGAATTCAAATACAATGTGAACAAACAGACAAATATTCTAATATGATATATGTATCTCTGCTTTAATAATGGCTAATTTAAACTTTTGCATTTAAGCAAAACTGTATCTTTGGTTCTTTGGTCGTTTCTGGAAATGAGAAGTATCATCATTAATGTGGAAACCACTTTTTTATGTTTTATGGGAAGCTTTTACTCTCTGTATTTCTACAGGGTGATACTTCAGGTAAAGCTGTAACATTCTGTGTCTGAAACTTGACTGCTCTCCTACTCTTCTGCCAGCAGCCCACATGCTCCTGGCATTGTAGCTGCTCTCTGACTCTCAACCCCTTCTTTTCTGGCTGGATCTGGTATGTAGGCTCTTGGAGTGGGAAAGGAGCAATAGCAGCACAGAGGTCTCAGTGCCTCTGTACCCCCTGCTTACATCCCTGTAGGACAGCTATGGCTGCCCATTCCTGTGGGAGTTGACAGCAGTTCCTGTCAGGCTGGATAGGTGTTTCACCATCAGGTATTCCCAGTGTGTTGGTGAAATGCATTGAGGCCAAATAAGTTTATTCAAGGAGATGAAGGCATCCTTTCATAAGACTTATTATTTCTGCAAATTACAAAGGTTACCATTATTTCCTCAGAGCTTTCTTGGAGTCAGGAATACCTTAGCCATTGAGTCAGAACCTCTTCACGTTACGCCTTTTAATAATTTTCCAGTTGCAATGGTTGTCTGTCTAAGCCCTACATATGTAAAAAAAAATAAATTCTAATTAAGTCAAAACAGACTGAAATATGACTTATCTTGCTTGTCAGGGATTGGTTTTCAGATGTAATTTTACTTTCTATAGCCAAAACCTGAGAATATTTATAACTAGTCGAACATGATAATGTATTTCTGTTCAACTAAATTAAATCTCAATACTCTTAAAAGAAGTCTCAATAAGAATTATTTTCTTTCAGCCCTCCTATTAAGTAAATCTGAGCCCCCTCCAAATCAGTCCTGCTCTTCTGCATGTCTCACTAGAACTTAACAATACAGCTGAGAATTTTTTGAATAAAATAGCAGCTTTTATAGTCCAGTAAGGGGGATTCCTGGTGGATGACTGCACAGCTGTAGTAACCTCATTATTCAGGGGAAAGTGAGGTATTCCTTAGCCTAATGCAGAATTTCCAATCTCCCTGTGTATTTTCTGGGGAACTTTGTTCAGAGACCAAAAAACCCCTGATTTTTAACATTGCATTGCTACAGAAATACTCAGGAAGTTATTTTTTGATACTTTATAAGTTCTGTGGTTCCAAAATGCTTTAGCTGACAATCTCTTTGCTTGTTTTATTATTTTATTATCCTGGCTGAGAAGAAAGACTTCTAAGTTCTTATGTGGGAGGAGGAGGGAGGAGCAAATAGATTAACATCTGAGAGAGAGTTACAAAGCTGGGAAATAAAAATAGCTTTTGGGATGGCACTGTGAAGTGAGTCAGACTTTTGGTCGGGGTCTCAGATGAAGCAGGGCTATGTAAAGGAGAGAGCCAGCTGCTGAGGGATGGCCTGATGGAAGAATGCTTGGCCATCCGATGAAAAGGGGAAATCTCAGGCACGTCTGATGCTTGAAGAAATTGATTTTAAAGTCAGATGATTTATTTCATATTTCTCAGCTGTCTTAATCTGTCCAGAATTGTGTTTCTTGGAATTTTCAGACCTTTGTATCTCCTCAGTTGGGCACTTGCATGAAGCTTGCACAGAACTGTCTTTGAAGCAGATTTTGGTTCTTGGCTTTTAAGCTGGTTTGAAACAATTTTGGTCCTCTCCTTGGCTCTGCCCTAGCCCTGACCTGCTTTTAAAGCCCTAGTAGCTTTCATAACAATTTAAAGGGATGTATTTGAAACCCTAGTGAGAGGTGGAAATGGGTCCTGAGGGAACAGGACCCTGCCAAACAAGGGATCAGTTGTGACCAATCCCCAGAGCTTCTGCGTGAGCCCGTCTGGAATTTCCTCACTGTGTGCAGACACCAGCTCTCCTCATGCCCAGGTCTCTTTCTGAGGAGTGGGAAAGCTCAGAGAGCAGGAGGCTGAGTCACATGGATGTGCCCTCCTTTGAGCTGGCATGTGTTGGGCTGCCAGGCTGAGTCCCTCGCTGTTCCCTGGTGGGGACAATGGGAGGAGCTGCGCCCTTGGGAGCCACAGGCCACTCCAGGTCCAGTACCCAGAGCTAAGACTCAAGCTAACACAAATCCAAAGCCAAAAAAAGTCCATTAGTCTGCTGAAATATACTATGCTTTTTTGCAATTTTAAATTATAATCTGGCCTACAGTCATAAAAAGCCATGAAAATGAGCAGATATTCGAGAAGATCTGCAGGTGTAGGAGAGTGTTTTGCCCTCAAAAAATGTGTAAAATGTCAGTTAAGTTTAATGAGAGTTACACAGGTGCATTGATAACCTTGGAATTTCAAGGTATTTCATTTTTTGTTGAAGTACTAGGGACTGAATTTTCCTGCCTGGCACACAGCTGGCTTTCTTACAAAAATATTTATCTCCAATTAGCCATTTAAACCCTTCCTCATTTCCACAATGGGAAAAGAGGGTTGCACAGATGAAGGACTGGGCTGGTTTCATCTGATTTCCCCAAACAAGTTGTCTATTTACTCAATAAGTTTGAGTATACACATAATTATAAAACTGAATGTGACATTACACCCTTAGGGAGGTCATTTCACAGAAAATCTGCATTCATCAGTTCAAATGTGAAAAAGTAATATTTCCACACATAGTTTACTAGCTCTTTACTTTAGAAGTACCTTTGCTTTTAAAGGGATACTGTGTCACTCTTAAAGGAATGGAAAAAGTATTGACTGGGCACATTTTCCTAGATTTTTAGATGAAATTCTACTAGAAGTGACTTAGACATAAATTTTCTTTCAGAGATGGAGGAAATAGATGAATTTGTAGAATTCCTGGACCAAGAGAGATAACTTGGAGAAGGTTCATAGGCCTGGTGTAGATCAAGCATGTTCGCTAAAGAAGCAGATCAAACTTCAGTTATGTCTATCCTCAATAATATGGATAGATTCATTTTCGAATAAAAACAGGAAAAAACAGAGCACACTTGTCAGGATAAGTATTGTAGACAAGCCAAGCTATAGAATTAAAGCCTTCCAATAGCTGCTGTGTAAATGTGAGTGAACAAAAGACAGAACTACATTTGGTATGTCCTTATTGATAGTGGAGAATCATTTCCATGAAGGCTGGTAAATATCAGAGACTTAAGTTTCAATAGCACTTATAATAATTGTTTCTGCAGTTTCTTTGCATAGTTTTTTACCATCATTAGAAAAATAGCATTTGATTTTGAGTTTTCTGACTTTGGCCGTGACCTCTGTGTTCAGGGCGCTTAGAGCTGACTTGAGTCTGATTGTGTAAATGTGACACTAAATAAAGCTTGAAAATAAACAACAGCAAAGGGTCCTGAAACAATAAAGCAAACAGCCTTTAGATGAATTGAAGGATTTACTGAAGCATCCACTTAGTTGTAGAAACTAATGGTTCTTTGGGTACAACATACAGAGCTTCAAAACCTTACAATAGCATTGAAGGAGTACACTGTTGGAAAGGAACCATATTCATGAAAATAAGGAATCATTCTATGATTATTTAGCTGTTCTTTTCTTTCCTGTATAACTTTAGGTAGTGACTTTTTTTGGAGTTTGAATACTTTAGTTCCTGTAAAAAGTGCATGATTTGACTGTGTTTCTGTTTATAGAGACTCATTCTCTGCCAAAGAAAATATTTGTCTGTGTGCCACTCTAACTAAGTACTTCCTCTAGTCTATGTGTGTGTTAGGTTCAGCTTGGCCTTCTGATGGTTTGTTGGAGCCTATATAGAAGATAGTGGGCTTTTAAAATTCCTTGTTATAGGTCTAGCAGCAAACATTCAAATAGCCACTGCAAGACTGTCATAACAACATTAGATTGTGGTCTGATATCCTCAATCAGTCTGGGGTTATGGAGAATGTAAAAGGCTCCATCTGCCTTGTTGGTTTTTCTACCAGAATCTGTATTTTGTTATTTTGCTGGTGACAGGCAGGTCGCTCTCCTTTGCCACAGTGGAAATCCTAGGCCACACTTTAGCTGGTCAGTGGGCTGAGTTTCTTCTCATACTGATCCTGAAGCTGTAGTGCAGTAAACTCTTATTGGCCTGTTGGTCCCCCCATCATTGTAAATGGCTTTATTTGACTAATTTTTCAGGAGCCCAAAAATTCTTCTTCATGGGGATAAATAGTATTTTTAAACATCTGTGGCACTGAGGAGAGGTAAGGAGTAACTTCTCCCCCCTCCCTACTCCTTCTATTTTCTACACATTAGAAACCTCACAAGATTATTCAGAAGGGCTGGTGTACAAGCCTCAACTTAAGATTTTTAAAAAAAACAAAAAAAAGAATATGTATTAAATAAACTGGGTCCTGGAGAATGTCTAAGCCCCTAGGGATATTTGACTATATGCTGGTGACTTCTTAAAAGTTTGCTATATCCTTGAGTTAACATCTGCATGGAACACTGTGACTTCAGTGAGGCTTGTGAAGCTTTTGACAATTCCTAAAGGAATCTTGAAGGTAAGGCTGGGATCAATGTCAAGTTCCTGACAGGACTTTATCTCTGACATGTGTTTGCTTTCTTTATGCAAATAAATTAGGTCAAGATTTTATATCAAAACTATTGCTGTATTCTTAGAAGAGTAGGGCTAGAATTTCACACCAGTCTCTTATTTTTAGGTGTAATTCTACAAACAGTTCCAAGAAGCAGATAAAATATCTGAAAATTCTTCCAGCTTCATTAAAATTGTATACGAATTGAAATTTTCTATTGCAACCTTTTAAGTAACAATAAAAAATAGTATATGAAATTAATAATATCAGGTGGTTAGAACTTGCATTCTAGTTGCAAAGGATAAGTTTTTTAACACTAAGAAAAAGCACATTTTATCCTGCTTGAAATCATCCTTCATGCAATTTAAACTTTGCTCTCCATAGGTGAATTAGTGCATTGTTGAATGTTGGAAGTATACAGAAGAAATTGAATGAGCATTTTCATCTATGTTTTCCATCCAGTGCATGAGATATTTAAATATAGGGATAAAAATCGCCAGTTATAATCAAATATAATCAAAAATCAAGTACTTGCTATTCAGGTCTCTTTCCTTCATATAGATATGATTGTGAGTGTATTTAAGAGACAATATAATGGTAATATTAAATAAACAAAGCTGAGAAATCCTTCTGAAAGTACCCTGAATGATTGGTAGGAATATTATGATCAAAATGATAACACAATATGAGAAACCAATAAACAACCAGCCTGATTACAAGATATACAAGTTGCAATTAACTCATACCTATACTTGGTTTTTGTGGATGTGTTTGTGATTGGATTAAGTAAAAAAAAGCTTAGTCCAATAAAGTTTGAATATATGTGACAATTAGAAATATAAAATAGTGGACATAGAATGAGGTGGATAGCGAATATTAAAAATCTGTCTTCGTACTGCTCATGTGCAGAGTGTCCTGTAGTGCCAGGGTTGTCTCTGAGCAGTGGGTGGCTCAGTGGGTGGGGGCTCCACTGCATGGGTACTTCTCTGCATGGGCAACTTTCCACAAGACTGGGTTTGATTAGAGGATTCACATGGAAAGCACCTTAACTGATGGAAATAAGCATGGTGAGAGAGATCTCTGGGGTTTGCCCACATTTTGTGTGGGGCTTTTTCACTCATGGCTCAGTTTGTGTGGGCTTTGCTCTGTGTAGCAGTGGTCAGACTTGATTTGCCTGCTGAGGTAATGTGGGTGTAATTTAATGTCCCAGCAGATTTCAGGGAGAGTATATGTGACATGGTCTGGTACTTTAAAGGTACCTGAATATAAATCATCTATGCAAACCTTGTTTTCTAACAAGTGCTCTCAATCTTTCCCAGACAGCAAGCAGCCATTAACTGAGGGGGAAAAGGGCAGTCCAGTTACCTGCTGTGGATGTTACTGATCTCTAGGTACATTTCAGACCACCCATCACTGGATCCAGGGTTACAAGGTGAGGTTGTGCTCATGTGCTGCGGTGTCACCAGGTAAAAGTTATTTCAGCTGCTGCCAGAAATGACATAACAAGAGATATAAGAAGTTTTTGCCTGCCATGGTGATCTTGGAGTAGGGGGACTTTTGAGAAGCAAATGTTATGCTATTGTGGAAATGTACAACCATCTTTAAGCTTTCATAACTATTTTATAAAATGACAGAGGCTTATCTAAGCTATCAATCTTTAAAAAGGGTAAGAGGCTGATTTCCTGAACTACATCATCAAAGCAATCAGTTCAGGCAAAATAAAGCATATCAGTGAGTATGGCAAATAGATACTCTTTCACAACCTGTTTCAGCCCATTAACCAGATGAAAATTCACTTGGTGATGGGTCATAACTTTGAAAATAAGCCTACCTCATAAGGAGTTCTGCATTGAAATAAAAATTTCAAAAAGATTTTTAAAATGGCTCAGTTTGCATATTTTTTCAAAATTAAATGATGATGAATTCTTTCTGAGCAAACCTATGTTTTCAATTAGCACTTAATGTTTAAAGACAGACTAAAATGTGCTCCACACATGCATTCACAGAATCTTAGTGCAATAAGGCTCATAAAAGCCATAAAATATTAGAAAGAAGACAGCATGAAAAGGAAATGGGAAAGTAAAGCAGGCAGAATAAACCTCCTTTGCATTCTCTATTTGAACTTAGACACAACTGTACTGACATTTATTTAATGTCCTGGGCTTATAGTTCTAGTAGTGACACCAAGCACCCCCATGCTAGAATTATAGCTAGAATTATAACTGTAACAGAAATTTTTCTTCATTTCAGCTTTGTATGAATGTAATGCATAAAGACAAGTTTTATATCCCTGACTTACACAAATTCTGATTCTTTTTTTCCTCCTTTTTCTCTATTATTTCTTTCTACTATTGTTGCTATTCCCCCTTTTTTTTATTAATTATCCACAATTTTGTCCATGTTGGCAGTTTTTCCCTGGCTGCTTGAAAGAAAGGAATAGGGAATGTCCATATCAACATAGAAAATACTAAAAAAAAAGACAAGTTTTCTTTTTTATTATTTTATAAATTGTTTTCAAATTGGGTTTTATGAATACCCTGGTTTTCTGTTTATCAGATCTTACCACCTGATAGAGGTAGATCCTATTTTCCAGAAGATGACTCACTTTTAAGAGAGAACATAGCCCTTATATAAATCACATTTTCTTGATAGAAGAAAAATACTGCTGAAGAGAATCTAAAAGGATCATTTCGACTATTACAATCCTTTAAAGCAGATTAAAATTTATGTATTAGTAGAGTGATGAAAAGATGGGTAAAAAGGGGGTGGAAGCTTCAATTGTAATACATTAATTCAGCAGCTGAAATATTGCTGCTAACTTCAACAGGGGCAATCTTTCACCCTGTGTCTACTGCTTTGAGTTGGTGTAAAAAATGCCTGCCCTGAAATTATTAAATCTGTTTCTTCTTATTAATTAAAGATACTGAATAATGTAATTTAAGAAGGTTACCTTATAGAAAGCTGAGCAATTCCAGTAAGATGCTGAGCAAGCCAAGTTCCTTTTGTCAATCAAGCTGAGGCCTTTCCCAATTTTAAATGGTAAGTAAGTGGAATCAAAGGCACTTCAACTATCCAGGACGAAAACCAATATGTTTAAAAATGGGCCTTTTCTGGAGAATATAAATTTAATATAGAGCATTATGTCATAGAATATGCTGAGTTGGAAGGGACCCATCAATATCATTGAGTCCAACTCATAGTCAAGAACAAGACACCCCAAGAATCCCTCCACATGCCTGAGAATGTTGTCCAAATGTGTCTATAGATACTGAACATTCACTAAACATCTGTTAAGGGTTTTTTTACATGGGAAGCAATATCCTGTGTAAATGGACCCCTTCAGTCCTACTTTATAGTGTGTGTAAAGTCACAGGCACTTTGTTTCATATGGATGTAATAATAAATATGGGGGTTTAGGGGGGAAAATATATTCCTTATTTTAGTGGCCCTTTCCCTGTGAGGGAAGACACTCCTTGGACGTGTCTCCACTCTTGGCTTGCACAGTGCCCCATCTGCTCAAGACACTCCCTTCTGCAGGCCACCCAGTGTGGTTCCCCCATAGCTCCCTGCAGGCAGCAGGCTCAGGCCCAGAGCAACAGCTGACAAAGTCTCATTTTGAGCTCAGACACATTCCAGTACATTTGCTTACTTTGGGGTTTTACTTGGAAACTTAAGTCTGTAGAACTCGATCAGTAGCTAGCTTTCCTGGGAGCATTATGTATATACTTTTCTCTAAGATTAATTTTAACATATGTGTTCTGTGATTCTGAAGTCCCTCCTGGAGCTGCTTTAGCCATTCTCCAGTTACATCTGTAGGCCAGCTCTGTTAATTGGCATGTAGTGTGTACAGGCTTTTCAGCATTTTTATTTTGCTAGAAAATCAGATGTGACTTGGGAGCAATGTGGTTTGTAGGACTGCATTCTGAACTTCTTGCTCATGTTATGGTTGGTAAGAATGTTGCTACAAACTTAAATGTTTTATTCCCCAGGTTTCAAGTAGATGACTCCATCAGGTTTGGATGTGATACAAATTCAGTTCTAAGGCTGAAAATCAATGCTTTAAAAATAACAGTGTAATGATAGGGAAAACAATTTGCTGGGGTATTTACTGTGCTTTGGTCACAGCCTAATAGTGACCAATGGGATGTTAGTACATGAGACCAAAATGGAAACCATGAGCTCTTTTCTTACCCAAAGTGAAACGATTTTACAGACAGGAGCGCTGGACACAGGCCCAGGCAGCATGCTGTGCTAATGTTCTGGTAGTTGAGCACACACGCTCTTAGATCCATACCTTGCACATAAATACTGGTGACTATAGAGTTCCATCTGCATGGGGCTTTAGATTAGAGCATAGGCAATAAGAGTTTAATTGAGCTCCACATCATCTTCCTGTCCTTTCAGTGGGGTCTTTGATGCTTCTTACATTTCTGAGAATAAATCCTGTAATATTTCAGAATATATGAAACCTGCACCAATTACATCATTATACATTACATAAATAAACAGCAATAGCTACAAAACTTCCAACAACCATGAATGAAATCAATACATAAGATTTTAATCATGTCCTTAGTTTACACAATATAAACTCTCAAAGACAGATACATTGTTTTGTTTCTTGAAGACATGGTATATATATTAGTTATACTAGGACATGATGACAAGTTACCAAAGTGTTCATTTTGTGCTTGGGGCTGCACTGAGCATATTAAAGCACAGTTCAGTGGTCTGAAATGTGTTAAGACAAAATAGTTCTACATAGTCTTGGACATGAATTTTAAAATAAGGGAATGACATTAAAATAATACTATTTTAAAACTGTGGATAAAATTCAGTGGTGGTGATTAAGTAATCCTGAGCCTCAACACATCTTATAACAAGCCTATTTCCACAAGAGAATAGGGTTAAAAATAAACTTTCAGCCAAATTCTTTCTTTACAGTCCCATTGGTTTAAGTGATTCCCTAGGTCAGAAAAATTATTGGAGTTATGAATATGCTTATTGGATAGAATTTTAACTCCTTTTGCAGGGACTTTCAGTCAATGAAAAAGAACAAAGTAAGCTATCTTGGGGTCCTAAGGTAAATTAATTAAATATTAGGAAAAAAAATCCAGTGAAGACCATCAGTTGGGACCTATTTGAATTACAGATTAGCATTTGCCCTTGCCACTTAAGTGGGTAGCTTGCTGTGATCCTTTTATGTTCTCACTTAATCAGTTTAAGTTCTTAGGCAAACAAAAGCCAGCTTGACAATGAATTTGTAATAAAGAATAAAATAATGGTGCTGGCTTTCCTATTCTAAGTAAAGAATAAGTATAATTTTCAGGAGACTTCATGCAAGACTTTCCCTAGTTATTTCACTAATTAATTCCTTGACTTTTTTTACTTAGACTAATGTTGAGTTTAATTTAATTGAGACATTCTAAATGAAAGGCTGCCAGTGCCAATAACTTTTGGAATTTACTGGGTTTGGAGTTCCTCATGGCAAAAGCCCATTTATGGTGACTGACATAATCCAAGACTCCTCACTAGCAGTTTTAAAGCAAAGTATCATCTTATGTCCTGAAATTAAAAATAAACTGAAACAACATTGCAAAGGCTGAATGTAACCAAGAAAGATAACTTCCCTCTATTAGGACTTAAATTCATTTATTAAACCTTCCTACACAAAGGTTGATGGGAATATTTTCCTACAATTGGGCAGCAGTGTTACTGATGTAGCATTGTTTAAATCTCTAGCTGATACTAGTTTTATAGGTGGATTTCTCTGCAGGATGATTATGATTTTGAGTCTCTGTGGTTTGGAATCTAGTCCATTTAAAATATGATTGAAAAGTAGTATAATATTCCTCTGTTTTCATTCTTGCCTTTTTTCTGTAGTTTCCTATTTTTCCTACCTTTTTCTGTAGTTTCCTATTACATTTTCTCATTTTAAATAGCAGAATTTTTCTTTTACTAGAAGGACCTGTATAAAATGGGAAAACCAATTCCTTATGCAGTAGTGGTCTTAAAAGTGCAACGTGAACACACTTCAAAGGTAGAACTATTTTCCTCTCATATATTATTTCAGTCATGTTCATTTTAATGGTCAGTTCCAAGAAAGGGCAAGCATTTTCTGTGCACTATATTTTTGAGAGTTAAATAAATGGTGTGGCAATTTGCTGCTTTATTTTTCAAGCTAAGTGTGTGATCGAAAAAGTTATACAAGGTGGAAATTTCAAACAGCACTTACCATGGATTTAACTGCCTACATAAAACTTGATGGCAACTCTCACATTGGTGTGAGCTCCCTTTGGTGAAACCGCACTGCTTTTGAAAAATCTTGCTTGTCTTTGAACAGATACCTTTTGAATTCAGCTAGAGTTTATTTCCAATTTCCATGAATCCACTGATTTCATATTGATCTAAACCACTGGCACAGGTACTCATATGTAGCAGATAGCTTGCTCATTTATGTGAAGAAGCTTTTTATCAGCTTGGTACAGATTAGTTTAGAACAGGAGCACTGTCACACTGTATGTAACACTGTGAAAGGTGTGAGAGGCCCTTAAACTCCATTGGAGAGACCCTCAAGGAGATTGGATTTTAATTGCTCATATGTATGCGTGCTCACATGCATTTGAAGTTGCTAATTGGGTTTTTCCGGCTTGACTTTGAGATTTTGAAAGGTTTAAGTGTGTGAATTATATTTTAATATATTTCTGAGTCCTCACAATTACCTAAGAATATTCCCTAGCCTCATCTATCACTCATAATGTGCTTTGACTTTTGAGTAATTTTGAATTTTACATGTGACTTTTAGGTCAGATAACTTACAGTACTGACTTACTGGCTAAAAGTAGCATTATCATAATATCAGCAAACAGGATATTTAGGAGTATTTAGTTATATATTTATTTCAGAGTGTTCTATCTTGACATTTCTAGGAGGGTCCTAGCTTTGGAGAGAACACTCATTTCACCAAGACTTTTTAGAGCTTGTCATTGAGCACACACTGCTTTTGTGTAAAGATTTTGCTATTGTGTTGTCATTTCCTTTCATACTATATATTCTTAAAACGTGAAGGTTGCTCTAATGTGAAGCACGAAACACCTCTCCTGTGAAAACAGGCTGGAGAAATTTGGGTTGTTCAACCTGGAGAAAGCTCAAGGGATATCTTATTGTATCCTGCCAGTACCTGAAAGGGGTCTGCCAGAAAGATGAGGACGCACATTTTGGCAGGGCCTGTTGTGATTGGACAAGGGGTAATGGCTTTAAACTAAAAGAATATAGATTCAGACTAGCTATAAAGAAGAATTTTATGATGTGAGTGATGAAACACTGAAAAAGGACTCCCAGAGAGGTGGTGGATGCCCCACGCCTAGAAACCCTCAAGGTCAGGCTGGACAGAGCTCTGAGAAGCCTGATCTATTTGAAGATGTCCCTCCTTGTTGCAGGGGACTTGAACTAGATGTCCAATAAAGGTCCCTTGCAACCTTAACTATTCTGTGATTCTATTAGAAAATGATTATTTAATCATGTCATATCACTTTTTCATCTCCTGTGTGTAATCAACCACAAATTGGTAGTTGAGGCAATCCTGAGTTCAAAGTGTCTCCTGCTGGTGGAAAGAACCTGGGTTTGTTTCCTGCTTTTCCACATTTATTGCTCTACTGAGATGAACTAGACAAAGAGGATTCACTCCTACCACTATTGCAGTGTCTCTGTCTACTAATTTTGGTGTGGTTACATACTGTAAGATGGATGTATAACAATGAAGGTGGATTGGAGAATCTGCTCCATGAGTTGAGGCCCAGGATTCTCCTCCCAAGGAATTTTCTTCTTGTGTAAGTTTCCCTTGGCACAGAAGAAAAATGAGCTCAAAAAAAGGCTTTACTATCCATGATCTTGTGCTAATTTGCAAAATTCCACGTTCCTCTGTTCTTACAGAATCCTACAATCTATGGAAAAAAGGGAAAAAAACATTGGAGAGAAAGTTGTTGCATAAATATACAATATTATTCTATGCAATGTTGGCTTCTCCCCTACTGAAACCATCTTTAAGTGCAGGACCATGATAAAAGCAAGTATTTATAGGGGGGCATTCAATTAATATACTTTTCAATTCTATTGTTAATCTGTTTTAGTTATGAGTCGTAATTTGGGGAGACCAAAACAGAATTAGAAATGAAGGGCAGCTTTTAGATATCACTGTAGGAATCTCTCCTAGGAGTGAAATTGCAGAAGATATCTTTGAATACCTCAGAAATAAAATAGTGTGAAAACAGCTTGGTGCAAGAGAGTAGGGAACTTTGATGTTGCTCCCCTTCAGTGTATTTTTGCGTTAATCTCTGGTTTTGCTGTTAGAGTAGGCTTGTATGTACCATTTTCTGGGTTACCTTTCTTCTTCTGGGCATTCTTGTCCTTTGAAGAAACAGGAGAAAACTTCACAGGCTTTAGGATTCTGCATCACTGGGAGGTGCTAAATCATGCTGTGATTACCCAGGGAGTTTCCAATGTGTATGAATCCGGGTGAAGATGTTTACTTCAAATGGGATTGTTCTCGAGCTGAAATAGCTGAACACAGAAAACCTTACAGCAGATGAATCTACGTTTCCCTGCAGCAGGTATAGATGACCCCATTCTTAGCTAATGAGGGGATTAGTGACTGAACTCCCTTTCAGCAGACCATAAACACTGTGGGAAGAAAGAAATTTAACATTGTTCTCCCAGTTGCAAGTGATCCACAAAAGAGAGATTTGCTTAGTACTCACGCTAGAATGCTAATTAAGGCACATTGTTAAAGGCCAAATACTAGGCTGGGGCTTAGGTAGGTTTGTCAGGGAGCAGGGGCAGAGAACCTTGAAGGAAAGCAGGTAATTGGGTTGTTTGAACGGGTGATTCTGGTGTTAAAAGTGTAGAGCATCTTCCGGCGATTTCCTACAGTCTTCCCAACTGGTAGGACAGTAAATGTAGAGCACGGAGGCATTTGAGGAAAGATTATTCAGCGAAATAATTAATTTGAGAATGTTTATTTCCCTTTGGGCGAAGGGGGCTTATTTACAAGTTCCTGAAGCAAGCTGCCTTATTTTAGCTGTGTGAGCCCCTCTCAAGGGACTGGAGTCCCGTTTGATAACACGGCGAGGCAGGGGGCTCTTAGCAGGGGAGAGGAGGAAAGGCTCCTCCGCTTTGGCAGGGACCGAGCTCCTAATAAGGGAATTGGCTCCAAATGGGGCTATACCCTCCATTTCCAGGAAGCGTGCGCTGGCTGTGGTAAAACAGAGCTTTCTCTTCCTGACAGCTGCTTAAAACTCTGCTTTTGCTTGCTTAATAAACGGTCCTGAAGAAGCACCCGCACTGCACGGCAGCAGGAAAATATCCTGCAAGTGCGCTCGTAAAGAGAAAAGTTCAAGGAAGAGTGAAGCCAGCTCTGATTCGGTTATTTACCATCAATCAGACTGTTGCTTGGCAGGGAGTGGATGATTAGGAGCCTGAACGAGCTGAAAAGGGGCAGGAAGAAAGTGGAGGCAGCATTCTTCCTATTTAAAGCTGCATCCCCTGAAAGGAGTGTTTGCAGACTGCGCTGGAGCTGGTGCTGAAAAGAGGGCTGGCAGACTTTGTCCTGGAACTGATGCGGAAAGGCAGAACGACTCCTCAGCTGGCTTCATGGTGCTAAAATAACCTTACGATTCTGCACTTCTTGCTGCCTGGGGGGGATACATGTCTGATATCTAGGCATGATGGCAGTCTTGGTACAAACGAGAACTTTTTTCATCCTCGCTGCTTTATTAGGCCGATTTGTAACCATAAAAGCGCAAGAAGTGGAAGAATATGAAGGTGGTGAGTTTCTCTCTACTTCTAAAACAATCATCGTAACTCCCTCTCTGCATGCAGTGTGTTTAATGTGTGATTTGGCTAATAAGCGAAGTGGAAAACCTCTGGGGTACGAGAGTAAGACTTTTCCTTTCACATATTGAGAAGGGGGCAGAGAGGGGTTCGCGCTTGGGGTTTTTGAGCGGAAGACCGAGGCTTGCGGCGCTCGCTGCGGGCACAGAGCGGGAGGGGCGGTCAAAGGCTCGGGCTGAGCCCCCCGTCCCGTCCCGGTGGGGCTGCGCCTGCTGCAAGTTCCCAACAAAAGAAAGAGCTTGGGACGCGGCTGGAGGACAGCTGGGCAAGGGAGCCGGGAGAGTAAACACCGAAGCCTCGCAGGGTGGAGTCGTTTGCGCTGAACTACATCTGCTTTCTCACATTCTTTGTTTTAGAGAAATGCAGAAACGTGGATTCTCCCTTTTTTTTCACCCCTTCCTCCCCCCCCCCCCCCCCTTTGAATTTTCCTTTCTTTCCTCCTCCGGCTCATTTTGCCCCAGGCTCCTGCGGAGGGGTTGCCGAGGATGGCGCAGAGCCTTCCCTCCGGCCGGGGGTGGCGGAGCGGGGCAAGCTCCGTGCGGGCAGGAGCGCTGCGAGCTGCGAGCCTCCCCCGCCCAGCCTGCGCTGTCTGCGGCTGCTTGGTGGCCGTTCGAGTTTAATATCATTTCAGTGCCTGCGAGAGAGACACTGACAGGCAGGAGTAGTGACCGTGCTCTTTCATCGGTCGGGATGGATGTCGTGATGTGTGTTGATTTCCTGAAATGTGAGCAGGCTGATATGGGACAGTCTGAAGCTATTGTACTCCTGAACGTACTTCCTAGGCTTCTTATATGTAACGCTGGCTTCTTTTCCGAATTATGCCCTACAAAAGGACTTTATAGGGCATTTCAGCACATTGTAGGATGTAGCCTACACTGCAGCTTACACTTAATTTATCGTGTGTTTTTAAGAGTGTAATTTTCTTGTAACTGAATTTCTCTGGTAATATGCTGGATTGCATAAGTGAGGAGGAGTCAAAACCTGATGAATAAACCAGTGCAATATTTCTGAAACTAGTTCTACAAAGCAAAATGAGACTGTCCTGCCCGTGCAGAGCTGTGTAAGAAGTCCCATAGAGGGGGCACTTTATATAAACGTATGAGTGTAATTCATATACTTGCCATAAAGGGAGTCATATATTATGCATTTTTCAGTTACATGTAATACCAAACAAAACACTTGTGAAAATACTGACCTCATTTTTGGTATCCATTTAATAAAAATTTTAGGGTTTTGCCTGTTTAAAAAAAATGCAAAAGTTATATATGGGTTTTGTGTGGGATTATTACATCTCATTTACTAGACTGTTGGAATTATGGAAATTTTGGGATAAGCCAGTAATGTAGCAGTAATGTAATGTTTTGGGATGCATTTCCCATGTGTTGATGGCTGAGGCAACTGAGAGGTAAGTCAGAGAGCAAAATATGTTGTAGTAAATTAGTAACATCTGTTTACACTTACATCACTTACTCATCTTCCTGTTTGAGAATTAATAGCTTTTGTCTACTATCCATACTTTCTCCAGTGTTCATTATAGTAAAAGAAAACCAAACTCAAACCTATTTTAGTGTGATGTGAGGGTTGGTGCAGTAAAGATAGAAGTCTTTTCTATACACTGGTCTGGTTTAATTGCCAGAAAGAAAGGGATTTCACCTTTCATTTAGTTCCTGATTGAAGCCTACAAATGCTGAAGAGTGAACAGGTTTTATCCTTAGTTTGTCTTGGGTTTGATACTTGTGCAGAGGTTGAACATCAGTCAACATTGTATTTTGCTGCAGTGACTTTGTAGAGCTGCTTCATTTCTCATTCATTTATGTACTACTTGAATTTAGGTACTACCAAATAAACAAATATTAGAGGTATATGGGAATGCAAGGAAGGCACTTCAGGAAGTGTAGATTACAGAAAGCTATCTAACTTTAAGAAGGATATAAACCAGTGTTGTACCAGTCATTTTTCATGACAATCCTAGAAAAAATAAGGGTTGAATACTGCTTGTCAACCTCAGACACAGTGGCAGAAAGAAATAGCTTTTGTGGTAGTGTGTTACAGAATTTATCGTCAAGGGGGATTGATACTGATAGATAAGTTGAATATAATAAAACAGGTAATATGGTTAAAAATCTTTAATGAAAGAACTGTAATACTTCTTCAAACCAAACATCCTGCTTAATTTTTTTTGGCACTTACCATTGCTGTGCTTTTAAGTAATGCCAGTTTCTTTATTTTTTTTTTTTCTCTTGATACCATTGCAGATTGGTCTATTCTGCTCAAGAGCACTTGGCTTATAATGCTACATGATGCACGTGCTTAAAATGCATGTAAAAATGTGAAAACCAGACACTTCCAAACCTAGTACAGAAAAACTGGTCATTTTGTGACTGACTGTTTAAATGTGCCTATTAAAAAGTTATTTATCAATAAGGTCAGGGCTGCAAAATCCTAGAAGGACTGAAAGATCATGGTTTTAATTTCTTTGTAGAGACCTGGTCTAGTTCAGAAATGCAATGGGATCAAAAAGTCCCCAGGAGGTGACTGAAATTTTGTGCTGTTTAAATGCTGAATACCTGAAAGCTCTGAACTTTTGGTACAGGGTTTTCCACACAAGTCTACAATCCTTCCTCTTTCCCTAGGGCTTGGGATAGAGGGAACTACTAGCAGAAACAAGGCATGCTTCTAGGATCCTTTCCCATCCCCTTGGGAGTGTAAAAGTGTTTTTCAAAATAAATTAGAAACATACCTCTAGTGGAACATCAGTACACTTCAGTCAGATTTGAAATTGTGGGAATCAACTTGTTGAAGATTTGTCTGAAAATTGCATGTAGGCATGGCAGTGGTGGTTTATCGCCACCATGTCCCATATTTCTCTTCAATCCTATACTTGCCTTTGGTTTTCATCAGTTTTTGTAATGTACCTCTGTCTGAATTATGTTTTCCTGTCCACCTCTTGTGGTGTCAACCCTCCTATAGCTGAGATCAGTGTGAGCCCTGGTCTTGATTTAAGTTTGACAGTGTAAACAAGGAAGAAAAAGAAATGGTCATTGTTCTGTTTAGATCAATGATCCTCTTTGCCTTTTTTGAATTCTCAAGGTCTTTCATTTTGTCTGGAAACCATGTAAGGGAGACAGGAGAGTGGACTGACTTTGGAGACACAAACAGCTCAGCTGGTGGAATGGGAGCTATTAACTGTGCCCATTATCTTCTCACTGATACTATCTTTAGGGAGATAAGATGCTGCTACATTGCACAGTCCTCATAGAGGAGCAAGTGTTGGGAATAAGATGACAAGTGAAAGTCCTGTGTAGCTATGAGAAAGTAAGAGAATTATTGAGTATTTGTGTCAAATGCTTCTTTAGATTTGATGGGTCCTTCATCTATGTAAAGAGTCCTCACAGTTCCTAAGGAGAATGATATTGTATGATTCTATATGAAAGCATGTAAGCACCCCTGTTTTTATAATTGTTATAATTTTAGTGAGGATCTGATAATGCTTAGAATTTCAGAATTATTGTTTAGGTTGGAAAAGACCCTTAAGATCATTTAATCCAACTGTTTGCACAGCACTGCTTCAGCAGATTGATGCTCCAGCTCAGCTTAGTGTTGGCTGTGAACTTGCTGTTATCCCCTCGTGCAGATCATTGGCAAAGTTACTGAACAGAACTGGGCCCAGTACTGAGCCCTGGGGAATGCCGCTGATGACCAGATGCAAACTGGATTTAACTCCATTCAACACCAGTCTTAGGGCTTGGCCATCCAGACAGTTTTTTACCTGGTGGACAGTATACCCACCCAAGCCATGAGCAGCTAATTTCTCCAGGAAAATGCCATGGGAAATGGTGACCAAAGCTTTACTAAGTTCCAGGCAGACAACATCCCAGCTGTTTCCTCATCCCATGGGTAGGTCACCTTGTCATAAAAGAAGATCAGGTTGGTCAAGCAAGACCTGCTTTTCATAAAGCCATGCTGGCTGGGTCTGATCCCCTGGTTATGCTGTACTGATTCATTTTTTCCCCCAAAGTTCCAGATTCCCAGATTGTTCTTTTATGTCTGTACCTCTGTTTTCTTCATGAGAAAATCCACATATGTGTGTGTGTGCACATAGGTATAGATGTTTGGGGGTTTAAGCATGGCAAATAATTAAAAACCAGAAATTAATATAGCTCTAAACAAGCAGCAAATGGGAATCTAATATCTATTAGAAAAAGTCATAATTCTGTGGGGACTAACTCATTGACTTAGAATGTTTGAGGTTGACTTTCCTGACCATAAGAGTGTGGAAAGGATACTCTACACAGAAATTTCTACAAGAAGATTCCTTGAGAGGATTCCTTCTGTTCAGCCTGAGCAAAACTTTGCTCAAAATTATGGAATACATAAAATTGAGGGTCATGTTAAACTATCCACATTAACTTGTAGTTTTTTTTGAAAATACTTCGTGATTGAGGAATAATTGCATGCTGTGTTTGTTAATGCAGGCGTTTTTTTCCCCATGATATTTACAAATATGGATTATTGCCATAGAAACCAAATGGTCATTTCATGACTCATGTTTTGACATGCTCAGTCTTAATTTCTTGGTGAGATCTTTTCATCCTTGCAATTTGTTTTACTGTAATAACATTCTATCGGTTTGGTTTGTTCATGCAAAACATGCAGGATTGGTCCTGTTTAACAATAGTTAAATGTAAGGTAGTTAAAAAGAAGTATTTTTTAACTTGCTAATGCTATAGAAGTTTTCAGAAAAAAAGAATTACCTACCAAATCCCTTGACTGATTATAAATGCTTCTAGGAAACACTGCTTAGGAGCAACTCTTGGTGTTGAAGTTGTGTTTACTATCTGGGTAAACTGTAAGTTATGATTTTTCTGTGGTTAGAATTAAAAGTGGTCAACTTGCCACATAAGTTGCTTTTTGGTGTTTTTGGAGAAAAGAAAGACAGATTCTTGTGTGTATGTGCAGGGAAGCAGAAACTGCAAAGGCAGATCTTCATGCAACAATATAATCCTTTAAAAAAACTGAGCAGATGTTCATGGCCTGTATACAACTATTTTTCCATATACAGAGGAAGGCAACAAACTCAGTGCCAAGAAATAACAAAGTAATAAAAAATAGTCGAAATTCCAGCTGGAGGCATGTGACCTATCCTTATATGTGCACTGTTTCACTTATGTTTGTCGTTCTGACCCCATGCATTTTTGTGTGTAAAGTTCTGATGATACGATTTTCTCAGAAATTCTCTTTTGAAAGAATAAATCAAAGTGTTAATCCAGTGGATTCTCAGTTGCATCAGGGAAGAGGGACTGGACTTGCACTTCAGTTTATTGTGTAGACAAACCCCTGTTCTTAACATAACCAACAAGGCAAACCCAAGTATCCTTTAATGTAAAATGAATAAATTAATCAGATTAGCTTGGAATTTCAGTTTTTGACAAAGGCTTCTTGGAGTTTGAACTTTCAGAGCACGAGGAAGGATTGTTGCACTGCCTGAAATCTCAAACTGTAACAGACCCACCTTGTTCGACCGTCTTTGAATGCCCTGGTGAGACTGTCATGTGCAGAGGGTCAGGTATGATTTGAACTGGAATGTAGGATGCATTAATTCCAAGTTTAATAAAGAAAAGGTATTTCTTTCTGTGGTATAAAATGAGAAACCAGGTACTTTCAAGCTGGAGAAAAATGGCTCATAAGTCATGTAACACTTACAGGAACAAAGATACCCCAGGGGATGGCATCATGTATTGTTTATGTCTTTTATATAATCAGTGCATTGTGTGTGTACAAATAATACTGTTTCTCTAGATGCTTTTCTTTTTTTTTTTTTGGTCATGGATTGTTCTATGACTGTGCTTTTCCTAACTTATATTGAGAGAAATTTGAAGAGTTAGTGCTGTTTCTGAACTACCAGAGAGGATAAATCAGTGGTACTGACTGTAGGAAGTAATACAATTATTTTCATAAAAATAGGTATTTTATAATTTGATCTATAATTATGGAAACAGTAATGTGCTGGAAGCTTTGGATGATGATAAAGCCATGATGCTGTGGTAATTAAAATATCCAAACCGTTGCTTATAATTATCTCTCCTTAGTAAGTAACATACATTTTTCATAGCCTGCTGTGCTGTCTTTCATTCTTGCAGTGAGAAACAATTCCATTATTCCACTATCCCACCCGCATTTGCTGCAGAAAGGTCATGTGTTATATAAGCATGAAGACTAAGAATGATTGTCAGAGGGCCAGTGGTGGGATGCTCTCTGTTCAGGGAACTCCTATTCATGCAGACCCTCAGGATTCTGTTTGTATCTGCTGCTGAAGATAGGTCTTGTCTTTGGAGAGCTGTCCTAAGGTTGTTCCTCGGCCATGCTCCTGCCAGCTGAAGCTCGATTGGAGCTTTGGAGAATTTGCATTTTTCTGCTGCTTTGTGTGAGCAGTATAGTTGGGAGAGTGATATAATGAAGTTGCTTATATACTGAAAAGCTTTCATGGTGTTTTGTGTCTTCACTACTTTTCATTTATAGCCTTTGGACTATGCAGCAGTAGCATGGGAGGACTAAAGAATTAATTTGAATCTTTGTGCCCTTGTTCTTTGGATAATGTGGCTGAATAGAAACACAAACAGTGACTCTGATACTGCTGGCAGGAATTCAGAGCTTTGGACATGAACTCATTTAGGGTAAGAACAGAAGAGTAAGCTGTCTCCCTGAGGCCTGCTCCCTGCTGAGCAGTAGATGTCTGACAGAGAAGGTCCATACAGTATCTTCTCCAAGTATTCTTTGATGATTAAGTGCTTGCCAGCATCCTTCAGCAAGCTGGCCACGTAAAGTGCAGGATTATGGGCATGATGGCAGCATAGTGTAGGAAGA
This sequence comes from Cyanistes caeruleus, assembly GCF_971803275.1. Classification (NCBI taxonomy): domain Eukaryota; kingdom Metazoa; phylum Chordata; class Aves; order Passeriformes; family Paridae; genus Cyanistes; species Cyanistes caeruleus. Next base: position 10,863,335 of record NC_141707.1, on the reverse strand, counting down.
GATTGAAGGAGATAGAAGAGTCCTCACAGAATCACAGATCTATTTGGTTTGGAAGGGGCCTTAAAACCCATCCTGTTTCACCCCCTGCCATGGGCAGGGACACAATCCACTAGACCAGCTTGCTTTAAGCCCTGTCCAAACTGGCCTCGAACGCTTCAATGGATGGGGCAGACATGGCTTCTCTGGGTAACCTGTGCCAGTACTTCATCCAACCCACAGGAGAGAATTTCTTTCTAATATGTAGTCTAAACCTGCCTTCTGCCAATTTGTGAGTTTGTCCTGGCCCAGTTGCTCCAAGATTATTCCTTCACATTGAAATGATAGTGAAAATACAGCTAAAAGCCAGAAGGAAACCATTCCTTGTTTGAGAACTGTCTTGGGCCAGCTGTATTATCGTAGGTAACCTCAATGTTATTAGCAAAATGCTGAGGGAGCATTTTGTTTAAAACAGTTCACTCTCTTTCAGAAAACCACAGACAAATTTGATTGATATTAAATCACTTTCTAGTCTGAAATCTCATGTCTCCTGTCAGGGTAAACATCCCAGTAGATAAAGAAAAAATATTTAAGGAAAATACTAAAGCAGAAACAGCAAATAGAAGCTGTTTTATACTCAGCTTATCACAAATACTTTCTTAACAGGGTTCTATCAAATCTGATCTAATAAAATGTGCTGAATTATCATAGTAATTGCTATCCTAGACAGTTATTTATGACTTGTTTTCTGGCTACTTTGAAGTAGGAGGTTTTTTCCTCCTCAACTGGAGTGTCTCATTTTCCAAATACTGAGGATCATTTGGTCATCTTTAAGCCATCTGTGCTATTTCAGAACAATGAAGTTACCCTGAATTTAGTTGATCCAAATTATAAATTGTAATTATAGTTAACAAGAGGTATTACCAATAAACTAATAAACTTTTTTTTTTTTAAAACCAAATAGATCTATTTTTGGCTTTCTTGCTTACTTCAGTGATGAACCTCTTTTCTCACTTCTTAAAAGCTCCTGGAGACTTCCTGAAATTCTTCTGAATAATCCTCAATGTGTCCAAAGCTCTGAGAATAGAAGAGAAAAGGAAGCAAGAGGCAGGAACTTGCAGAGAGGGATTGGGATTGTGATGGGACTTGGACCTCTTGAGGAGCTCTTAGCTCCTTACAACCAAGAGGTCATTGTCCTGTTGTGACTTCAGGCTCTGGAAAAGGGGTGGAAATAGCCTGCATTTTCCACTCCTTCAGAGACACAGGCAAAAAGTGCTCTTTTCTTCTGTATTAATTTTCTGTTGGAGTGACTTCTTTTATCGTTAAAATTCCCAAACCAGCACACATAACGTATGCATAGAAAACCTGCTGGTTCCTAATATTAAAAAGATTCACGTGCGAGGAAAAGAACACAGTTCTAAGAGTAAATATCTGTACTTCAGAACTCTCTCAAATCAGGAGTGTTCTGGTCTGTAAATCTCCCCAGTATATATGCTTTTATCTTTAAAGAAAGTAACATGTGTTTGTAACTTACTGCATGGTAAAGATGAAAGTGGTTTAATGCATAGTGTGTTAAATGTATGTAGTGCATTTTACATATATATATATATATGAATGTGGTGTTTTCACACTCATATGTGATGTATGGGAACTACAGTGCAAGGCAGATGCACCTCACTGGTGAAAATAATGGAGGATGGTTTCCAGATGTTTAATGTTTGCTTTGGCAAGAGGCAGAAAGTACTGGAACACGCATTGGCGGCAACAAAGGAAGGGGAGAACCTGATGTCAGAGGCATTGAGCCTGGTGACAAGCAGAGCAGAACATGGAAAATGGAGCTATGTGGGGAAGGAAGAGCCAACATGACAGTATGGCTGCTGTCACAGCATTGAATCTTGGAATTATAGCAGTGACTGGCAGTGCTGGGAGCCTACTTCAGAAATTACAACTGAGGTTAGACAAGTTGTCCTTTATTAATTTTTTTCTGTTAAAGTATTATTATTATCATTAATATTATTATGATTTTATTTTAAATTTTTTTTTTCTTCCAGGATAGTAAATTCCATCTAAACTGGACACTGAACTTGAGTAACTTTGGCATGTTTTGATTTTATATTTTCACCGTGAAGTGCAGGGCCTTCCTGTGAATTTGTGAAGTGCAAAGCACAAAGCATCCTTGATATCAAATGAAGCCTTAGGGTACTACTGTAATATACATACTGAGTCATTGTGCTAATAATACATTTCTGGAATGGCATAGATTTTCATGTTGAATAGCTGGCTGGTTTCAGAAGTGGAATCTGGCTCCTCAGCAAAGAAGTCTCTGGCTAGTGAATCACCTGCTTGCTTTAAGGTTTCAGTAGGCACCTCTCAGGGGCTGGCCATCCTGTTTGGTGTACGCGCCAACACTCAGCAGCTTTACCATGTTTTAGCAAAACACTCACATTTTGTGGTTTGTTTGTTGCTGTTTTAGTGAGAGCAAGGTGAGATGATGGGGAGAGAAGAGCTAAATCTTGATCTCTTTAGGCTGTGCATGTTTGCCCTTATGAAGAGTGCCAGCACCAGCCAGCGTGAAAGGCACTGCTTTAATGTTTGTTAGGGATATAATTCTAGTGGGTTTTAAAATGAGGTATGGAGTACTTAGTTCTTGGAGTTGGCTTTGTTTTTTGCTCCAGCTGTTCTCTGTTTCTTTGAGCCTTTCTTGGTTTCCTAGGAAACCCCTGCAGTATGGAATTTATCTATTTTACAGGCAGCTTATTTTGTTTGTGTTTGAATGTAATGAACATGGAAAGTAAATATTTGGTAATTTAAATCTCCCATTCAGGAGGGTACTTTAGAACCTAACTTGAGGCACATGAATAGTCTTATTTATTGTAATGAGACAAATTATACCTTTTTTCTTCTTAATGAATGAGAAATTTAATTACTTCAGTTTTTGTTTTAAAAGAGGGCAACAAACTTCAGGATCTTTTAATCTGAAGTAAGATTTGATTAGGTGAAATGATGCAGCAGTGAGTTATATTAAATAGAATAGTTATCTTAAATAACTCTTATCAGTTCTACTGGCATTTTTGCACAAATGCATGTGATTTGGCTTTCTGTCATCAGTAAACATCAGTACAGAAACACAGCCCAGTTTCTGGTTTCACATGAAACCAAAGGAGTCTCGGTGGTTTTGGTTTGAGTTTGCTTTATGCTGAAATCTGACAGAGTAAAGGTTCTTGCATCATCTCACATCTACATGTACAGAAGAACGTGGAAGTTAAGGCTCTTGGGGATCTCAAGATGATCTATGTGCCTAATAATGCTTAATATAATAGATGAACTTCTGGTAAATTTTACATGAAGCTACGAGAGATTCAGTAAAGGCTGAAGTTTGGGACAGACTTCAGTATGCCTTAGTCTGGAGAGTGATTTGGCATTTGGTGTTTCTAAAATCCTGATCTGTAGCTCTGTCTGGAAAAATGCTTTGGGACCCCTAGGCTGGAGTGATGATAGCAGAAGGGAATGTGACTCTGCCTGTAAAGGGGATGCTCCTATGGCTCTGTTTTCTAACAGGATACAGCTGTGGCTTAGTCCCGAGTCCTGTGAAAGTCAGTAAGTGGTGACTCAATGCCATGAGAAGAATTTCTGGTGTGACAGTACCCTGCCTTTCTTTTACTGGGACTGGAATTACACCTGAGCAATTCCTGACATGCGTGCAATTTCAAGTTGCCACGGAAGAGAGTGTGACCCTGCTGCTGCTCTTCATGACTGCATCCATATCCCTGCATTCAAAGCCCAAGTTACATCATTGGTGCTACCTGCCAAGTAGAGTTCTCCTGAGAAAAGGAGTAAGACATTCTGCCTGTGCTGCTCTTTTTTTCTTTTAAGTCTACTTACCCCATTGCTTAAACGTTTAAACTTCTGAAAAGAAGTCTGCAAATATAACTGAAATACAGCACTGCTTTTGAGATAAAGCTGGTCTATAGGCTGTAATCCGAGTTGGAGTGAAAGCATGTACTCTTAAATAGTATTGTTACCTAGACTTAGTATGCAGCAGTACTCTAATCAGCTGGGAGGGTCTTAGGATGCAGGAGTATAGCTCCTGGAAATGTATAGCTTCATCAAATAATGGGAGACACTGTGCAACACTTACTGTAGGGTATTACAGTAGAGGTATAGGCTGTGCTGAGCCCCTGTTTAAAGTTCTGTACCCAGTTTGTCCTTTTGTTTCCACCCTCACACAAGAAAAGAAAGACTTAATGGATGCCTGTACTTTCCCAGTGTAATCATATAAATCTGAATCTGGTTAGAATTAATGGAGTGGTTCATCTTCTGACTTGCAGTTGTTTACTATGAAAGCATAGATCTGGGCCTGCTTTAGCAAAAGGATATGCTTCTAGTAAAGTTAATTTTTAGTTTGTCAGAGCTGCCATCTTATACTTCTGGTTGCCAAAACCAAGAAATAAGAATTATTTTTTTTTTACCCCAAGGTGGATTTTACTGCTTCCTGAGATAGCTAAATAAGTCTTATTCTTCTGTGCATGTACTTTCTTTCTGTCTTTCTTTATCTTTTTCTTTTTTTTTTTTTTTTCCCTTAAATCTCCTCCCTTCCGGAGGCTGAAAGACTGAAATTCCTCCTTGAATTTTGTAAGACTTAGAAAATTCTAAGTAACTTGTTTATACAATGGAATGCAGCTCACAATGAGATGTAAATACCAGCACTCTGATCCTCTGGCTTTTGCTTTTGTCTTGAATTATAACAATTTATTGAAGTGGCAGAGTGAGCTTTAGGACATTTTATCACAATCAGGCAAGACAAATAGCTAATTATTATGACCCCTTTTGATATTTAATAAACTGTGACATTTGAGGCTAGATCTTGCTTATTCCTGGTTCTTTTAGTATTTGTCTCAGGAGGCAGGAGGCAAGATTTTTTCACAGGGATGGGGGTGGTATAAGTTTGCTAGATTTTTGAGGGGGATGGGCCCAGGGTTCTTTCTTTTCTCCTTCCTCCTGGAGTTATTTAGCATAAGGAAGAAAAAGATTTGACAAGGGATTTTAGAGGCAATGCAGAAGCAGCTTCTCTTGCCCTTTGTGTGTCCTGTTAAAACAATGCTTCTTGTACTGCTTGCCTTGCTCTGAGAAGATATCAAAAATGGTATAGGACAAGCCTGATTAAGGCAAGTTTATTAAAAGAAATTGCAGGTAGCTCTGGCTGACAGTAGCATCTGTCACACTGAAAAACTTATCTTCAGTTTGATTAGCAATAGAATGACAATGTTTCAGCAATACAGATATGAAAAAGAAAAGACATCTGCTGTGGAACTTGTAGGTTATTACAGAGGCAGTTACAGCAATTATATTTTTGTACAATGTGGCACAATATCTTCAGGCATCTAAAATGTTTCTTTCAAGTCTTAATGAACTTAACATAGCTCCTGTCCCTGAGGGTGATGTAGGCGTGTGCCATTCTCTGCTATACATTTTTGTAACCCAGCAGGAGATTTAAGGCTGTGAGAAATTGCAGATCTAACTATTATCCCTAATGACAGATGTACTACTAAAGAACACAAAGTATTTCCTCAAAATACCTTTTTTTTTTTTCTGTTCTAGCTTACACTACTTTTCTTGTTGTTGGTTGTTTTGTTTTTTTTTAATTTCCATCCTGTGGGAAACTTGTAGGAGCCTGCAACCAGACAGTTCTGGTTTTGGAAATGAGATTGTCTTCATGCAAAGTGCCCGAAGGGTAATGTTCTCCTTTTAGTCCTACTAAATGCATAATGAGTTTTCCAGAACCTGTGTTAGCACACACACACACACTCACAGCCCTACAAGGAAGAGTCTGACATGCTTGCAAAATTCAGGTTTTTGTAGCCTGTGAAATTTCTGGCATGTCATATATGACTAAAGCTTATGGCATGTGTTGCACCAGAACTTTAGACCATGTTTATTCAGAGAAACTTTCTGCAGAAAGAAATGAGAGTAGTATGGATCCTAACATGGACTTTTTGGTCAGGGCATGAATATTCCTTTTCTAGTAAAAAGGAAAAATTTGGTGATGCCTTGAACAGTTTGGTCTATGTGTTGTGCAGTCTGCATAAGAGTACAAAAACAGAACAGAGAGCAGAAAAAACTTAAAACATATTGCAGCTCTTTTTGATCCAAAACAACTTTGCCTTTCTGATTAAGGAATATTCTCTGAGTCATTGGGTGTTTGAATTCTCTGTTTTCCTAACATGTGAATAGTTCAGCCATTACCTGAAATTAATCAGTTGTTGTGTAGGGAAGTTTCCCACTCGGTTTAAGGTGTTACCTATGTTCATAAGAAGTTAATATTAGAGAAGATGGTACCAGGACATCAGGTGCTTGAGGCCTGATTGAAAGGGAGTGCATTTGTAAAGCCAGTTCTGGAGTCTGTGTGAAGCATAGCCTGGCTCCTGTGTAGTGCACTTCTGAGGCAGGACTGTCTCTCAGGCCTGACACTAAAATGGCAGGAATATTCAGTTGTGTAGCTCAGTTGCAGGAGGATGTTTTGCAAAGGACTGTTACACATTTTTGTGTGCTGTCCTGTTTGAAAGAAGACTCTTGTGTAACTAGGTGGATGATTGACATCAATGCTATTCTCTGTGCTGAGTGTTTATTACCAGGTGTGCATCTGGGATTTGATTTATTGCCCTTGAGAGATTCTCAAGGGTAATTATGTTCTGAATAAAGCAGTCACAGGTTTTGTACCTTACCAGTTGGCTCTTCTGTTTCTGTGCCTTTATCACTGGGCTCCTCAGAGTGTATTCGTTTTGGAGACAGCTTGCCAGTGGTGAATGAGGCCTTTTTCCATATTGACCTCAAACTGTTCTTAATTACATAAATCCAGCCATCCACAGCAATGAGGTGTGCACAGAAAATTTACTTCATGGAGGGACTTTATAGAGCTTACAGTGCAGTTAAGTTGAAATTACATGGCAGTTATGGGAAATGCATGGTTAGTTATGCCCTATGCTGGGCTTTCCCACAGTTCTGTGCCATGAAAGAAATACATCATCTGTATCATTCACTCCAAATTTATTTTTGTTGTAGGTGAATTACTTTGAGGATAAAAAGGGAGAACTAGTTTATTTTGTATGTATTGATTCCCATTAGTGAAACAAAGGGAAAACCAGTGCTTGATTGCTGATCCTAATTATGATTCTGAGCTGATTCCTACACTGGAAAAACAGAATCAACATGTACACTTTTATCGTTTGCCTTTATAGATCAGCATGAAAGTAAGAAAAGTGATTAATTAAGTTAATGTTCTGAACAGTGACATTTTATTTTCACAACCAAGGTGATTGTGAAGTGGAAATTTGATTCTGATATGCTTGGCACTGAGCTACCTACCTTAGATATTTTATATGTAATGGAAGTACTATTTACTGTAATAGTTGGAGGGAGAGCTGCCTGTATTTACAGGGGTTTTCTTTTGTTTTTTTGGGTTTTTTTACCATGCAGCTCCTAGGAGCTTCATATGTTTTATTTGTTTTTCCTCTGGTCTGCAGTATATAGTGTAAATTCAGTGCTTGGTAAGCAGTGGTCTTTGGAAAATTGCTTGGAAATTTCTCCCTCTCACCAGAAGAGGTTGGGCCTAATGTCAGTGCTGAGACCCAGGAGCAGTTACTGATCCTGAGGTGACATCCAGGCTCATTACACTGTGTGTAATGAGCCTGCTCCCTTATTTTAGGCTGGTACCTTTAAATGCCAAGCCAATCTGAGTAATTCCTGAATTTGACACAGAACCAGTGAAATAAGGGCAAGCCACCATTTATTTACTTCAGCTTTCATGAAGGAGGTTTGTCCCAGGCTCTAGGCAACCTGCCATCAATTATCCATACAATTCATAGCAAAAAAGGCAAAAAAGCACTAGCTACCAACTGCCTTAGCTTAGGGGTAATGAAATCATCCATCCCCTTGTATTCCCTTAGCCCTGAAACTGCCCCTATCAAACATTGGTTCCAGAGACAAGCTTATGTCTCTGTTGGAGTTAAAAATGTACATGTTAATATATTCCAACAGATCATGAAATTTCCTAGTTTAGAAAGCTGGCTGTGCCAAGCTCCTCTTCTATAGACTATAATTTCCTTTCTGAAGAGAGAAGGAGCATCTGGACCTACTCAGTCCCCAGCACAGAGCTCGTCCACGTCAGCAAACTGGAGCTTCAATGTGGCTGCCCAGGGTCAGCTGTGGACTGCCTGGAATCTCCTTATTAAACAAGCCCAGGGTTTTGGATCTGAACCAAACCCCTAGAACAGTACATGCTGGGACATTTGAAAAGTCCTGTTTCTATACCAGAACTCGCTTGCAAAAGGTCATTGATGCATGCTGCAGACATTTCCCTGTATGCTCCAAATCTCAGATTTCGAGTGTAAAATTATGCTCCAGTTATTCGAGCATAACTATGATTAAAATCCAATTAATGGAGGGGTCTGCTTTCATTCATTTCTCCAGGGGACAAGGGAATAGACTGTGTTTAGCTTTCATGATCTTAAATTGTCAGTTTCAGATTGTCTTGGTTTCTTTAGAAAAAATTGTTTAGAACTTATATTCTTAGCCACTGTCACTTGATAGACATTTTCCAGCAATTAAACTTCTGTCAAAGGCCATACTTGAATTGTGGTAATATAAAGTTGTAATTTGGCATGAGTGGTAGATTATTAATTTTGGGGGGAGGCTGGTGTGATATCTAATTTCAGTACTGGTTCTGTCTCCATGGTTCTTCTAGATGACTGTTCTTCTGACTTGGCTAAGAGAAAATACAGTTTCTTATTCTTGGCACCAAACCCAAGGATTGCTGGCTGCTGCCATACTTGGGTAGAGGGAGACATACAAATGGGATCCTCAGTACACATAAGAGGAGATTGGAACATCAGGGAGATTGGAACGAGATGCTTCCACTGGACAGCAGTTGTCTCCTGACCTGATAGCCTCAAAAACTCCCAATCCCAAACCCCATACTAAAAACCCAACCCCCTTATTCCCCAAGGAAAACTCAGCACCAGTCTGGGTTTTCTGGTTTTCAAGGTGCTGTGTTGGCAGCCAAGTTCCCCCCAGGATGTTTCTGGAAGACTTGGTGGAGCAGGGCTGAACCAAGGTCCCATCTGCAGGGGATTCTCAGGGGTTGGTTTTCAACACCAAATAATTTTGCAGTATATTTCTCATTTAATTGCAATTTCATAGTTAGGTTACTGATGCATGAAAAAATGTACTGTCAAGTCAGATCATTTGACTTCTCTGACATTTCTGCTTGGAAGAGGCAGATCTTGGAATAGGTCTTCATCTGGTGTAAATTACAGTGCTACCATTACTTCAGTGGAATAATTTGTGCAAGTTAAAGGTCTTGAGATTATCCAGAGACCAGGTGTGTCACATGTTCTGTGTTTTACCCCATTGTCTATAAAATTTTAATGTATTAATGACTGATGAATTTCTATTGTGGTGTGTATACCTAATGCTAATCATAGTTAGCAGTAACACAATGAAATTCTTATCTTTATTAAGCTTACTTTGCATGTAAAGGGACATGCATGAATTTGGAAATATTTCCTAACCTCTAGGCTCTAATGTGGGATTAGGAGACTTCCACAACGCACACACACTTCTAAACTGGAAAAACAACTGAAATGCAACAAACTGTTTGCTACTTTTTGGGTTCTTATCCAACACAGCCCTGAAAAGCCTCAATTAAGGCTTAGATTAAGGTCTCATTCAGTTGTGATGTTGTTACTGAGATTTGCAGTTCTTTGTCTGAATTGGAGAGCATGAAAAATAACTTTGCTTCCCTCTTGGGTGAGAGGCTGGGCACCGGTGTGTCCTCTTATTGAGTGGTCAGTGCATGCATTTCAGGTGTTATGTGATGTTGCACAGGAAGACAGCTGAATTTAGAGCCCTGCGAAGTTTGCATCAGCAATGAGGACTACGAGGAATGAAACAGATGTGTTTCAGTGTGTTAATTCCCATTCAGAAGCAGATAACTTAGTATTTTCACTGATACCACTGTGAATGTCTTGAGAGGGTAGCAGATCTTTTTGCCTGGTCCCTCAGGAGTTGGGTAAGTCCTCCTTATGACTGCAAGTGTTGCCTTAGATTTTGTGGTATTAGTACAACTACTAATAGCGCTACCTAAACATAACTATAGGAGGATTGTTTGTCTCCTCCTGACTGAAATGTTCCACTATTTAAATAAACATGTAATAAACTTTGGGATATCATCAAGCTTGTGGTCCACTGAAATGAATAAAATTAGGAAAATTATGTCCAAGTTCTTTTCTGTATGTTAAGACAGGAAGAAAAGCAATTTCTGATAAGATTAATATCCAGATAAGTGAACATTTCTTGAAATCATGTAATCTGGAAGCACAGAAATTTCTTGATTGCTACACAGCTCGTAATAGACTGTGTCAAATACTGAAGTGTGTGTAAACAAATCTCTGTATTCATTTGCGGGGCAAAAGTAGGAAAAACATTTACTATGTTGATGAATGAATATTAGCGTTATTAATCACAAGACATTGTGAATATTGGCACAGTGAGAGACTATTTCTTCTCTCCCCCCTCAATTTTTATGGAAATGTTTAGGAATAACTTATGCTTTAAAATTTCTTTCTCTTCTGGTTAAATTGTATTTCCACAAAAGAGTCAGAAAATAATATAAAACTAATTAACTTGTTTTGAAAAACTAAGTTTTTTATGTCAGCAAATTGAATTACTAGACAAAAATATACTTATAAGTCAGGCTCTTTACCATAGGAGAATTTCTTAGCTGATGTCCCTGTGTAAGTAATCCTCAATACAATGAGATAAGCACCCCCCAGCCCTCCCACAGCATCTTTAACTTCTGTCCCTGGAGCCAGAAAGATCTCTGTCCTTGCTAAAGCACTACCATGGATGATTCCAGTATTGCTGACTTGATTCAAAAATTATGTAAACAAGAAAAAGGGACATTGAGAAAGAATTCACAAGCTGTGAAACTCAAGTGGGGGAAGAGTTGAGTCCCATGTTGAGAGGAGGCATTTGTTGTTTCATTGATTCTTTTCTTTGCAGCATCATATATCAGCACTGGATTGTTGGGGAGAACTGGGGGAAAAAGAGGGGAAAAGGAAAGTATTTCTTTCAGCCTTGTGCTAAATCAGCACAGATTTCAGTTAAAACTTAGTGATTTTCTGTGGGTTTTTTTTACAATCTTCAATTTCTGTGCTACTTAGTATTCTCTGGCATTGTCCCAGAAATTAGTAAGCAAAATGGTTGAATGTATGTTATTGTTTAATATTGTGTATTGGTTAATAATATGCCTTGTGATCCAGAACAAAAATAATCAAGAAAACATGCATTTAAAAAAAGAATTTATGGCATGACTTGCTTTTGTATTTAATGAATAATTATAATGGGATGAGATCTGTTTCTTTGTTTCTCCAAATAACTCTCTTCCCTCTTTCCCCCCCTAGTTGATAAGCATAGTTTTGGAAAATGGAAATATGAAATACAATACTGACATCAGCTTTCTAAAATGCCATTCTGACAAGCCTTTTCTGAATTTCCATTAGATCCTGACAGAAGTGTAATCAAAATATTTTGTAGCCAGTGCAGAAAGGCAGGAAGCACTGTTAATCTTTGTGGGCTGGGGTGTTTATTTTTATAGCTATGGATTAAAGCACTCTCCTATAGTTGGCAGGAGAAGACCCTTATTTGATAATGCTCAGTAACTTGGCATCACATAGGTTTCCATAATTGCTTTTCCATGTATTACACTGCAGCTGTTTCTTTTCCAGTGATCCAGGTATTGCACTCTGAGTTACCTGAGATTAAACCCTTGTACTGTGGATGTAATGGTGGTGAGGCCCTTTAAAAAAGAATGACTTTTGTATGTTTATAAATGAATTAAAATGAATTAAAAGTGTAGCTCTCAATTTGGAAACATTTCTGACTGTAAGTATGTTTGTCATGCCAGTGTAGTGAAAAAACACTGCAGTTTCTGGCTTTCTGGAGAATAAACATAAATGCTTAATTAAAACAACAACAACAAGTTGTGTTATGCCATTGTAAGGGCTCTTTGGTTATGAAGAAAGTAGTGTAAGTAACTGTGTGTAGCAGCTGATCTCTTTCTATATGACAAAGGTTTAATGTGGAGAAAACATATTTCTCTTAGCTATGGAGGGGACTAATGATAAAGTTTATAGAGTAGAAAAAATAAGCAAAAGTTACTGTGTAGTGTTTGAGAGTAAAATCTGTTCCAGAAGTGCACCTGGAAAGTTTGGAACTCCCCACCTGGGGAGTGTGTGTGTATGAAAATGGGGGTTTCCACCTAGAGTCAACTTCAGCACCTTTGAGGCGGCCAGAAGCAATTTTTTCAATTGCAACCACCATGCCAGAGGATGGCATGTCCTTGCAAAAGAATTCCTGTGAGGAAAACTACCAAAACCTTTATTTGTGTTTAATAATCGCTTGTGAGATGAAATCAGACTGAAGTAGTACCTTTGCTTGGCTGTTGTCTTCTGTCAGGTTCAAGCTGTAGTTTGTTCAGGGTGACAAAAATAGGACATGCAGTGTACTGTTCTGGCTGTGAAGAGTTAATCACTTTCTAGTAAAACTGGAAAAAAAAATCTAGATACCTATGGAGCATCTCAGAAAAAACCCAGATTTTCCTTTATTTTCCAGTGGATGAAAGATAGGTGGTTGAATGTGTCCTTTCAATACCAGTGTTATTAATATTGCATGTGATGTAGTTGTATTTCTAAGTAAGTGATACTTAAAGAAAATCTCTAAAATACTTTAAAAAAAAATAACAAAATATACTCATCAAATTTAACTTCTTGTCCTTCAAAATCAAGTGAAATTAAGTGCAGTCCTCTTGAATACTTTTAAGACATGACAAGAGAGGCAGATAAAGTACAGTATTGCTTCTGTAAAATTCTGGGAACAGATTTCTTTCCAGGAAACACAAGTGCATGTCTTCTCAGTGTATGGTTAGGCAAGCAATGGTGAAATGATTACAGAATCATAGAATATCTTGTGTTAGATGGGACCTGCCAGGAGTGTGAAGTCCTACTTCTATCATAACATTAACACCAAAATCATCATTATTGTTATTATGGAGAAGCAAGTAAACTGAGCAAAGCAATAGTTTTCAGTTTGATATTGAAAATGCTTTCAAATTTTATAAAAGCTATTAATTTACACAAATCAGGTGTCAAATAGAATCTAGCTAAAAAGAAAGTTGAATTTATCTTTCCAACTTAGTGCAGACTAAGGTCAAATTTCTGCAAAGTGACCTCTAGTTGGCCTGCCAAAAAAAAAAAAAAGAGCAAGGAATGTACTTGATGAGTAGCTGTCCTCACAGTATCTCAGGGTGAATGGGCCTACTATTTTGGAGAGGTAAAGATTTCAGTGTTCTAAATTGGGAGACATGTAGGCCTGAATTTTTGAAAGAAGCAATTTATTTGCCCTTTTTACTTCAGGTCGAGTGGTGGTTGTACATCATTTCATTAGAAAACAACAATAAAAGAAGTCTTTCCAGCTGAACAACCACAAACAAGGGACAAATACTTTCAAGTACTACACATTCCTCAACTGTAATATAGGAACAAAGTAATATTATATAACCTAGGGTTGTGGATTTTTTTGAAACTTAAAAGCATTTAATATCCTTTGATAAATTTAATTACATTTCAAAATATTTTATGTAAATTAAATGTCATTTTCAAATTGCTGTTTCATGGTACAATGGAAAAATATCCTTATATTATAAATTTATAAAATAATTTTCTTGAATATTAATCATAGCTAAAAAGGTAGCATGCTCAAATCGTATCTGTACATTTGAAATACTTTAGAACGTATACATATATGCATAGTACAGAATTTATTCAATGCAAGTTAAGGATCCTGATCTTAAGAGGAGATGGTACAGGAAACATCACAAAGTCTGTCTTTTCTGAATTAATTCAATGAATAGAAAAAGAAATCATCAGGAAAAAATAAATGTCAAACGAGTTATCTGAGAGTAATTAGCATTAGTAGTTTTTAGGCAGGATGTGTGGAAATCGTGTCCCTGATTCCATTTTCTGTCATGCTGCATCAAATGTTTTAATGACTTCAGAATTAGTCAACATACTCTGTCTTTTCTCTGGAAGGCACTACATGCCAGCAAAGTATTTCCAACTTCATTAAAATTTATAGCAAATAGTTCATGTTAATTGTGCAAAATAAGTATCTGGTAAATGATTTTCATGTTCATAATACAAGAAAATACAAATTATGGTTTAAGGCTCTAAATAATTTTGCAACTGGAAGATTATCTAATGATTGTGTTTGAATTCAAGCATCAGGTTTTTGCAAAGCCAGACATGTTCAAGCTGAAACTAGAGCTGAGTCAAACCAAAACACAGGTTATTCTACAAATACTAAGAACCTCCCAGCCCTGTGTGTAGGTTATTCAAAAGTAGCATGAAGCTTGCAAACCAGTGCCAGTTACAATCCTGAGCACAGCAGCATGACCCAACCTGCTGGTGAAGCCACGTGACAGCCTGCTGGATGCACACATACTTTTGCACACCTTAGCAAAGTAATATTTTTTATCTACTAGGCCTACACAGAGGTTGTCCACACCTTGGTATTCAAAATATCACAAGAGGACTTACATTTAAGCAACTGAATCAAGTCAAATATATTGATGAATATCTGCCTGTGGAATTTTTTTTCTGCATTGTTTAAATAAGTTTTTGTGTCTACTTTGCATTTGAAATAATATTCAGACATTGCTTTTGTCAAGTGCAAACCTGCAGTAATTTTTTGGAGGGTAATTCAGAGCCGCATTCAAATCACTAATTCATGTGATGTAATATTTTGAATCTTATAAAGTGCCAATAATGTTTTTGACTGCAAACTTATTTTATCTGTTCTTTTGATTTGAGTGTAAAATTGGATAACTAATAATGATGATGTGATTACAGAGTAAAACCAGCAAGCATGTTAAGAGTCACTTATGCTAAGTCTGTATTGGGAGGGTAATGATGGACCAATTGAAAGTTGCATTGTGTCATGATAAATGCAGCCCAGAGCAAGGTCCTCACTGACAAGACAGACATTGAGGGAAGTCAGGGATTCATCAGGACAACTAAGTAAGGGAATCCAGAGCAAGAGCAGGAATGAGGGCTCAGCAGTCCTGAGCTCAGCTGTGTGAAGATGTATGTCAAGCAGAAAGCAAGCTTTCCCTTATATAAATAGCATAAATAGATACCTGATATGTCAGGATTTCAGTTTGAGGAGGATTGATTGTGAGTAGTGCGGACCTGCCAGAACCTGACACTAAACATGCAACCGGCAGCAGGCCAGGACTCATCATTAAGCATTTTATGTTCTTATGACCTGGGAAGGATTTTACAGCAAAATACCTGAGCTCCATTTTATTTATAATTGAGTTGTTTTCTAGAAGTTGGGAAGGTAAACTAGGTTCAAACTGCTTGATAATACAGAAAACCAGAGTTCCCTTCAGTGTTTTTGGATCAATGCATCGGATGAATGCCTGATGCTCTGATTGTGAATGGGAATTTATTAGCTGTGGGTTGCTTTACATTGTTTTGTGTGACTCTGCAGATGGTTTGTGGGAGGAAGATGTAGGAGTAAAGGTAGGAGTTGGAAAATGATTAGATGTCTGATATGTATGTTGCAGATGTTAGGCTTTTCTTGAAAACTGGGGAAATGCATGCACAATTAATTAAAACTTGATTACTAATAAAGCATTTTGAAGTGGAAAATTAGAATTAGACAAAAAGAACATTCTGATGCTGATAATAGTAGATGAGGTTAATGTCATGAAACTAAAATACAGATAATGCTGTGTTGCTCGTTAAGATCTTTAATTCTATGAAAAGTTAGCTGCTAAAAGTCTAAACCATGACTGAACAGTACGCTTGTTGCCAGATATGACTTTATTAAGCCTGTATTTTTTGTGTAACAGAAACAATAGATTAAATGCAGCCAAAATGGGAGGTTGTTTTCTGTTTATATGCAGGGGAGATGAGCAGACAGATGTGTGCAGTTCTTGCACTGACTGCCCTGTATGAAATCTGTGTTTGAGTGTGACAGCAGCAGAGCAGGCCAGTGTGTCTGGTGTTCGCTAGGGCTTGTTCACATGTGCAGTCAGGTAACTGCAGTGTTCTGTGTAAGGGCTAGGGACTGCGTGGCTCTAACCACCATGAGCAGGTATGGAAGGGATTGGTTACACTTTGCTTCATTCATTTTTTTCTTGTACAAAATGTGTCAGTGGGTTGGGCTGCAGCTGTGGGAACATAACAAAGATCTCTTTTTTAGAAAGTCGTGACAAATAAACTGAAGAAGAGCCTTCCTGAGTGTTAGAAATTACAGAGTTAAGGGTACAGATTTGACAAGGGACATCTTATAATTCAGAAACTTTTTAATGTCACCTTAGCAGAATCTGTCTATAATTTTGCCTGTGGTTTGTAAAATTGAAATGACCTTTTTCTGGAATTCAGCTTTGGGTGGGACCCCCCTGGATTTAAGGTAAAAGGTGAAAACATATGCTTATCTGGGAAGAATTCCACTTCTATTTTTACTTAATTTATTAATTTGTAAATTGATATTCTTCTCTGATTTTGTGTGTCTAAAACAGAAAAATCAGGAATAAACCTGTGTGGTATTGAGGCTGATTTTATAGATGTCTTCTGTCTGTTTAGCTTCAGGTGCTTAACACTGCAGTGCTTTAAAAGTTATCAGGTACATTGATAATTAAATAATTAAACATCATGTATATTGATAATAAGCACCAAAAGTGCTTCATATCAGCCACCAAAATGAGAGTTTGTGCATTCTAAATGAATCTGTGAACTGTTTTAATACTATCAGATGGAATACATTTGAAAACTGATTTTGTGCCAAAGTGAACAAAAAGATAGCTTTGTCCTCAGTGCCAAGAAGATGTGTTTTCACCACTAGATAATTAATGTGCATTTACTCATGCCAGTGTGGAAAACCAGCCTGGATTTTGCTGTAAAGTAACTGTGTGAGATAGAGTTACTTCAGTGATGGTTGACCTTGTCTCCATTGGGATTTTACGGTGCACTTTCTAATGCTAGTTCTTCCACTGTGGAAAAAAAAAGTCCAACAAAGGAAAAACTAAAACAGCTATTTTGCTCTCATTCTAAGAAACCAAATTTGTGTTTACAAAGACATTTTTCATAGTAATAATTATCTTAGTCTATATTTATTCTTTTCCAAACAACTGCAATCATACCAGGTGAGGAAAATCAATAGGGCAGGATGGGTTTGTTAAACCTGGAAGCCCAGATAGAGAGGGAGAGAGTGCCAAGGCTTGGGGTATTTCTTTCCTTTCTGAAATTACAATAGAGAATTTTAAGGCATGGTGAAGGAATATTTTAGGGAATGAATGGAATTGAAACTCAAGGGACAGAACATGCTGTCATCTGGTAAGAAAGGGAATGCAGTCCTGACTAAAGGAATTGCTGGAACAGAAATGTGTCAGTATTTCTAATGCATAATATTATGAAATCAAGAGTCATATTAAAAAAAGAAATAATTAAAACAGAATTAGCTTTTTAGTTGTCTTCTCCACTTGTTTAGGTTTTTAGGTGTCCCTCCATGCTTTTTTCTTTTTTTTTTTAAGTTAGTTTGTGTTTTAAAGATTTCCTTTGCACACCTGGGGCTAAAATTCTTTTTCTTTTCATGAACAAATTAATCCTCCCATATAATATGACCCAGAACCTAGAGCTTTAAGAAAAACACCATGCATCTTCAATCTCATCATCAAATCATGAGAGGAGACAATGTATCCACTGTATCTTTCTCCTTGCTACTGACAGATGTGATTATGTTTGGATGATATGTAGGGTGGAAATGGGTAGAATTCACATTAAAATGCCTTTTAATAATGGAATAATAACTATGTTTATAATAAGTCAGAGTTAAATGACATTTATGAAATAAGGTTCAAGAGTTTAAAAATAACCAGGCTGAAACACTCTCTGAAAAAAGCTATTTTGGACTGCAGTGTACCTTAATTTTTGTGTATGTGAGAAAGAAAGAGATGCTCTAAATGATTTTTGTCTAACTAAATTCTAGGAAGTCATTGTCAGGTGTGAGGCTCCTGTAAGCAAGCATTGGAACAATGATTTCTGAGAGTTATTAATAAAACCTGTCATCATTTATGTAACAATTAAAGCCACAGATTTATA
This sequence comes from Cyanistes caeruleus, assembly GCF_971803275.1. Taxonomy (NCBI): domain Eukaryota; kingdom Metazoa; phylum Chordata; class Aves; order Passeriformes; family Paridae; genus Cyanistes; species Cyanistes caeruleus. The sequence continues at coordinate 10,845,138 of NC_141707.1, read as the reverse complement.
GGGGTTTGATACTGATTTGCCTCAAACGGCTTGCGAGTTTTCAACTCAAGGGTTGAATTCTGTGGTTGGTGATGTTTGGCTTCTTGAAAGCTCTTCTGGTTCATTAATGTGAGATAATGTTTCATCAGAGGAGAAACTGTGTAGGGCTCTCAAAACCAGTAAAAAGAGACACAATTATTTGAACTGTGTGCATCTATCCCCTTTTGTTATCATTGCTGCCAATATATTGATTTGTGCCTTAGTGCAAGCTATGTATAAATTCTACATTGGTTTTATATATATATTATGAAATACATTCTGTTGTTGTAAGCTGAAAAAATGGGAGGGAACTGATGTGATTTTTTCAGCTGTGCAATTTCATCATCTTTAGTGGGAAGAATTGTGTAGAGAAATGCTCTTTATAAACACCTAGGGTGTTTGCAAGAGACCTTTTGTGGGAATTTTGCCACCATGGACCCAATGTTGTAAGTAGGCTCTGTGGATAGTAACGTATGATTCTGCCAGTGAGTGTCAAAAAGGCAGGAATTTTACATATGAAGAACATTTTTAAAAATGGAAAACCTGAAGCAGTAGAAATTTAGCAGGCAGGAAAGTGGAGGAGCTCTGCTTTACTGAAAGGAAAATGCTCCCTGAGTGCCTGCTTTGCATTTCCCAGTCATACTGTGTGGTGGAAATGCAGTCACTGCACTGAGCAAACACTGAGTGTACTCCATTGAAGGCTTGCTGGAGCTGCTGGGGTGTTCATACTCTAGCATGGGTTCCTACAGCTCTTGGAATTACTGTGTCTTTACTATGGTGTTTTATTTGCTTTATAAAGTAGATGTTGGCTAATACCATGCTATGAAAATGGTGTCCTCCCACCACCCACTTGGTAGTGCCTGTTAGCCATGAAAACACTGCCCATAAACTCCCCTTTGGTGATGTGTTTGAGAGTAAAAAGAATTAGTGCCAAGCAAACAGCTGATTTAGGGCTTAGTTTAGTGGTTCATTTCTGCTGGATTATGCTTTTCATTTGCCATGACTGGCACCATTTCAGGTGCCATTGCCTAAACCAGGCTTTTTTCTTTATTTTGAGTAAGTCTGTGTGATAACGTGAAGCAGAGAGGAAAAAATGCATAAGCAGTGATTTCTTGAGTGTAAATGGGAAGAGAAATAAACTCTGGCCAAGGGCTGAAAATGAATCTTGTCAGACTAACCTGGGCCTTCAGACTGATTTGTATTCCACATTTTCTGGATTTAATCTGCCATGGGATTTGGGAGATATTTTTAAAGAAATGGAATAGTTTCCTGAACTCTGGAAGACTGAAGCTATTTCCGTTTGAAATGGCCTTCTTGGCTATATCTCAGTTTCCCATATGTACTAAAATACTGGAAAATGTGCTTTAGTTCTTTTGTAGTATGGTGGGATGTAATCAGTCATAAAGATGAAATGTACATTTTTTTTTCCCACCCCATACTTGGGTTAGTAATTATCACTATCTGGAATTTTCCTTTATCACTCTTTCATATTTATCTAGTTCTCTGAGTACAAAATATATGTGAACTGCAGGGGGCAGGGGTGCAGTGACTCAGGAAAGGAAACCCACAGATATTTGCTAAGAGCAGCCAATTCCTGGGATAATGGCTTTTCAGCAGTTTTTAATATGTGGGCCCTGGAAAATGTTGAGAGTGCAGTGTACTGCAGAGTATTTTAAATCTGCAAACAACACACTGCCTTTTCCTCTGGTTTTCTGTAAAGCAAGGGGCTGAGGTGCATCTCCTGAGTACATCTCAGTTCTGTGTTGGAAAAAGGGGACACTTCCACAATCCTGGCTGGTTTGTTTGCTTTTATGCCCTGGGTTTTCTTGGGAATAAGTGTCAGGGGATGACTTAGAAGTGGGCTCTGATATCATCTGGTCAGGGCCCAGGTTTGGAATGACAGGACACTTGGATTCATCCAGGATACACAGCTGCATTTGCATTTTATGCACTTCATACCCAGCTGTAGTTATCTTAGGGGACCTCTGTACATTAGTATTGGATACATGAAATGCATTTGGAAATATATTTAAATAATTTGGGTTTAAATATTTTTTTACTTTCTTATATGTAATATATTGTGTATATTGAATATGCTGTGAGTTTAATAAGCAAACATTTATATTCGCTTGTAGCTTATGGAGCTATGTGGATTATTTCGTGACTTTAAGTTTGGTAGGCACATTTGTAAGACTGTAAAAGTTACAATGGAAAAGTGAATGGAAAGATATTTGCTTGATTATATTAAAAATGTGTTTGGATTGAGTATTGCTAGAAATTGGTGGCCATGATAGCAACACCATCCAAACACAGGAAAAAAAAGAAATATTTTCCAGGAATTCCCCCAAATCCAATTTGTCTTTCCTGTAGGGAAGTTTTCTGTCTTTGGTGCCTTTTTGTATTGCTACACTCAAATAAAAAATAGATAGGATAAAATAATTATTTACAATAATATAATATATTCCTAATACAAATATATTGATGCCTTCTCTCAAATTAGTTTTAATTTTTTAAAAATACAGACCAACCATCCTGACCTCCTATGCTATTATAGTGTCCCTTTTTCTAATTGGTCAGAACATGCACTAAATGTCTGTTAAATACAGTAAGTTGAAGCTGGTACATTTCCAGCCTGGCCTTTTTGAAAGACAGAAGGAAATTTCATGCATATAAATCCATAAAAAATTCTGAATGAATGAAATCCCAGAGTGATCATGTCTGTTTTCCATTTATTATATATGCTATCCTGCACATAGCAGGATATTATAAAATAATGTAATGCATAAGTCATGAACAAAAATTTTGTGAGGGATCTTAATTCATGGAAAGAAAAATGAAAACTCTGGCTCACAGTCCTTGAAGTCTCAAACTCCTGAACCTCCTTTAGCTGAGGACAGCAGTGTACATTGTAACCTTGTTGTAAGGTGCTACTTCAAATGAAGAAGTTTGTAGAAGAGATTCTGGACCCTTTTTATACCCTGCCATGTGTGTATCTTTTGGTAAACAGTTAAATAATTACATGTCAGTAATTTAGATTTTGTCTTTCTAACAGAAGCTATGACTTTGGATTTTTAAAAAATTCTTTATAAATTTTTAAAAAGTTTAAAAAATTAGGTTCAAATCAATAATTTAAGAATTTCTTTCTAAATGTGAGAAAATGCTTGGTTTAGTTTAAAATAGGAAGAGAAGAGGAAATCTTGTGTTAATTAATGCTGTTTACCACTACTGACAGATGTCTGAAAGTGCTTTTTAAAAGCAGTTGAGGCCACTTCCTAACAGATAAAATAGATCCTGAACAATGTGCTTGTTAAGTGCAGGGCTGTGTCTGATTCAGCTGTTTCAGGTTTCCAGACCATCCAGCAATGGAAAGGGCTGCAGTAGGGTCTAGTCTCCTGTTCCCTGAAGTAGGATTGACCGGGGTCCTAGGGATGAAATACCAGAATCATGGCCTGCCTGTGATTAGCAGGCAGTGCCAGAAGGTAAGTAAATAGCAGCAGGATGTATTTCTCCTCACCATATGAGACAGAACACTTAAAAGACAGATCTGCTAGTATGTTCTAAATAGAAGAGTCTGGAAAATAAATTCCTGCAGCATCGTTTTGATTTTCACTACATGTCTCAGAGCTTTGAAGTTGTTCTGGCAAGTGATGATTGGTTTGTTGTTGTTGGACATCCCAGCATGTATTCATTATGCTTACAACAGACATGAAGATTGCAAATAAATTGAGTAAACCATTTAAAATATGCTATGTGCTGTAGACAGAGGAAATTTAAGGAATGCGTTTAAATTTTAGGCCCTCACCACCTGTTTGCAGCACAAAAAAAAAAGCTGTTAGGTGCTGACTCCTTTTTGACCCTAAGTTATGGGTAACTTCTGTGGAGGGATTCCTGTAACATAAAAGTTGCTTACATCTTGAGGCAAGTGTTTTTCAAAGTGGTATTTCAAGCTCTTTTACACACACACATACACAAGGTAGGTGTTGTTTGCTGTAGTCAACTTCTTAAATTTTACTCTAAATAGTTTGTTAATGGTGGTAGAATTTTTCTAGATATATTTATTACACTTTATGGAGAGGAAACTGAAGCAGTCTAAACTTACAGAGAGAGCAAGGAAAAATGAATAAAAATGGTGTTAATAGTTCAGTTTCCTATCTGTCCTCTCCTGGCAATATGCCACTAAAAGGAATTATCTTTTTTTTTGACAGAGAAAATCAAAGAGTGAACATCAGTAATGGCCTGCAGAGGGCAACTTTCATGTGTGTTAAGGTGAACAGCCCATGCAGAAGATGGATTTTAGGTTGCAAAGCTTTGATCAATGGATTTTTTAGGTAAAGTTCTTTGATCAGTGTTAAGCCAGAGTTCCTCCTCTGGGTATTTTGAAGTGTTCACCATGAGAAGCTACAGTATGAGTGGGTGGATCTGGCAGGAAGCTACCACTTTCAGCCTAGAAACCTTATCTCCTGTGGCATAAAAATAGATATAAAATGTGGCACAGAAGCTCTTTTGTCTCGAGTCTGGCAAGCTTTCTGTGAGAATAGAAATTCATGTGAAAGTCCTTACTGAAGGTATTGATCAGAGGTTTATCAGTCATCCAGTGAAGGAAAATGAAAGAATCGCTGTAGAGATGGCTTTTGGACCACTTGGGATTTGAGAGCCAGGAAATACATCTGCAATAATTGACTGGAAGTCCAAAGGTGTTAATTGAGTTAATCTTACCTTAAACATAATTATGGTAATTTACACTAGTTTAAGTCTAGTTACTTTTCAGAAATGCTTTGTTAGAAGATTCAGTTTTAAAGCTTCTTGAACAGATCTTCATGAAGAATGAGAGAATCATTTGAAGGATAATTAAGGCAGATTTTAGGGTTTGTTTTGGAAATGGACTTGTCTGTTATTACAGCATGGGCAATGGTGAATCCATTTCAGAGGACAATATGCTTTGCTTGGTATTGAAGAAGTCATTAGTTACCTCTTATTCTTGTCAAGTTGCTTTTGGACTGTTTTATGAGATCTGACTTTCCCAGTGGGTCTTTGTAGCCACAGGTCAATATTTTGGTTCCTGCATTTTATGAAAGTAGGTGTCAGTGTTTCAGTTTTATTGACTCATGCTGTTGAGATGAAGGCATCCTGCAGAGTGTATGCTGACAATCTAAAAAATGTCAGTTTTGTTGAAAATAACCAGTTTACACATATGAAGGCTTTTACATACCAAAGTGGCAACAAGCATCTCTAGTAAGGAAAAAAGTAATCAGTCTGATTTAGTAATTAAAGACTAGTTATTTCAAAAGGCTTAGTATGCTGACTCTCTAAACTGTTGCATTGGCATGGCCATCCAGAAGTTCCTAGAGGAGCTGCTGGCTTGCTGTAGTCTGGGGCTCAGCATCCTGCTGGCTCAGTGCCATTCCAGCCTTGTTCTGGGATCTGTGCTGGAACTGCCCCAGGCTCGAGATCACCTTACAAGCAGAGTGCAGGTGCGTTTGGAGATGGCCATGGAGAAACTGCATCTGCCTAGACAGGCAGAATCTCCTTCACAGTTCTTAAATACCCTCCTGCTGCTCTCTAATTGACTCAGCAGGAGATGGAATTTATCACTTAGAGCTGCTGTGCTAGGTGCTGGAAATAAAGCTCAGGTTGGGTATCTCATGCTGCCTGATGTGCTAAGAAATTTGTAGAAATCGCTAATCATGAAAATGCTCAGGAGTAGCTTTTTTTAACATCCCCATTACCTGGATTTCAGATCCCAGACCATGTATTCTCACCGGCCATTGTGATTTAGTGAGGAAGATTTGCATCCCTCTTTTAATATCTGAGGTGGCATCTTTGGCATTGAACTAAAATATTTTCCTATTTGTGGAGATGGGAATATTCCCACCAGTTGAAAGGAAGTCTTGGAGTCTCAGAGGTGCAGACTGAAGGTTATTGTCTGGTATCCACAATTATTTCCTAAAAGGACAGAATCTTTATTATTCTTTAGGGCCTCAACATTAAAGCTCAGCAGTGATTTTTGTTACTTAGTTTGAAATTTTTACATTATATCAATATTCACATTGACTAGAAGTCTTGTCCTAGGATTGTTTGGGGGTTTTTTGCAGGCTGAATACAATGTTGTTATTCCCTAACTGTGGACAGGGATCATGGATCCAATTAAAACAAGAGAGATTGCACTGCCTCTTACACTGAGATTTAGTGGATGGGCTTCAGTGATATTTACCTGGGTCCGTGGAAAGGCCTCAGAGATCAGCTGTAGTACAAATAACTTCTTTTGCAGTTGTAAGGGTCCTGGAACTGCTGCTAAACCAAGTGCAGTGAGGCACGAGTCTCAAATAAATTACACTATGGATAATAAAAAAAAATGCTAAGAAATGATACAGAATTGAAATTATTTTTTAGAGAAATAATTTAATATGTTTAGAATACAATCAGTATGCTGAGCTGTAATTGAATGTCTAATATTATTTCTTTAAAAATGAGCAGTGACTGGCCTACTAACATAACAGTTAAGAAAGTAAGAGATTAGCAATATAAATTGAAATATTGTTTGAATCAGATCTTGAAATGTAATTACCAAGTGCTGTATAGTCATTATGGAGAATGAGGTTTCTGCAGATGTACCTGATAGTGTACAGAGGTGATCTATACCAAACCAAAGCTTTCAATTTATTTGGCAGGTTAAATAATAGACTAAATAAATGCTGTTGTCTATGAATTATTTTTATGATGTGATAATTTTACTTTGATCATTTGCAACCATTACTAGCAAATGATATCTTGTTTTATATTTAGAGATTGTATATTTGCTGATAAATACATAAAATTTTGCTGATTGAATAGAAACTATCAAGTACAGGTATTTTTGAGTTTTGTATTAAAACCTGAGGAACACTATGACTTCTAGCCTGTTTAAATGGCCAAATACTCAGCAGCTATGCAAGGTAATTTTTTACAATAAACTTATTTATGATTAGTCCTTTACTAATGCCACAGCTGTATCTCACTCAGCAGTCACCTCTCTGATTTGTTGCCAAGATTCTATGAAGTACAACAAGCAGCCTGTGAGCTATGTTCTTTTGCAAGTTGTATTTGATTTATAGACTGTATGGAGTGTAAACTGCACTGCTCTGCTTCATATCAAGAGTATAAGGGGCCCTGAAACAACAAGGCTGTTTATATTCTTCAAGTGTTGATATCCAAGGAATGCCTCAGAGTGAGGATAGCTTTCAAACACAATGTATTTATAACTTTCTGTTTGTTAAAATGGCACGGCCAAACATGTGGAACTTGGGACTATATAACTCGTTCTTCTAGTACACTGAAAGGATATTTTGCATCCCTTGTTGATGCAGATCTCTTGAGTAAGTATCTTCTAAAATATGATGGAATAATTTCCAAAATCGAACAGAACAGTCTATGTTTTGGCATAATATATTTCAAGAACTAAGTCAGACTGAATTCTGGTATTTGTTCCTAGTAGGGAAAAAAAAATCAGAAACCAAACAAATTACTCTATTATGATTTTAAATGACTTTATTTCTAATTGGTAAGTATTATATTACAACCAAATCCGAGTGATTTCAATGTAATATAGCAGTTTATCGTGTGTGCACAGTGTGGGGTGCTTATCTTCAAAGTAAGCTTCTCCTTGTCTGTCCTACAGTACATCAACAGGGAAGATTCTCCATGCACCTAAACAGAAATTTATATCAATTTCTTATGTTTGCACTTAGAGGTTCAGAATTGCAGAGGAGGCTACACCCCTGCTGAAATGTCACAGAGCTCAATATTCAGATAAATTGGTCATTCACTCAAAATTCTTTCCAAAAAAACCCCAGCCAAACTCAAAAAACAACAGTCTTCAGTCTTCAGTGCCTCTTGGGGGAATTTCTCCAGTAAAAACCCCATGTATGTAATCTATATAATATATATTATCTAGCTTTAGGTGGGTGCAACCTTTGTTGCACTTTGTACATTTTTATTGTATATATATGACAGTAACTGCAATAGCTCATGGCATCTGATACAAATTTAATCTGTCATGTTGACAGTGCTTATGATTAATTTTCACTGTCTTCTACAGCAGTAAGAAAACCAAAACAGCTCACCAACTGCAAATAAACCCTGTCAAAAATTCCCCTGTCAAGCAGTGAGCAAATGCCTTGTTAAGAAAGGATTTGTGATCCAAATATAGGAGGAAATTCAAATACCCCAAAGTTTCTAGCAGAATAGAGAGTCAATGTGAATTGTAAATGCAAAACGGGAGCCTGATCCAAATTTAATGAGGTTAAATCCGTTTTTATAATTGTTAAATTAAGGGCATCTTAACTAGAACATGAAATTCTGGGCTGGATCTAGAATGCAGTAAGAGGAATATAGTTATATTTATTTTTCACATAGGTCTTCAAAATCATTGATTTTCAATAGATTATGTTAGTGAAATTACATTAAATTATCCCAGGTAATCACCAGTTCTGGATGAAAGAAGTCAATGCTTTTGGGAAGGACAAAGCTGAATTAATGTTTCCCAAAATGTATCTGAGTGTGATTTTTTAACTTGGGGTTTGTTTCAGCAATAATGGAATCTGTGCTGGCTCATCCATTAGACAGAGATTTTTACTGGGATTTTTTTTAGGACTAACCAAAATAGCTGTCTTATCTGTATTATTTTTGGTTTCTAACAGGTCTTATCCTTGGTTGAGGACTGTTCTTAAAAATGTATATTGTATCTGGATCTTTGTGCATGGATGGCACAGTGTTTGTGCATCTTGGACAGGACAGGGATGCCAGGGTTGGGGTGCTGTGTCCGTGAGGTCACTGCAGCAGTGCCTGAGCAGCCGTGGGAGCCAGCTGAGGTACGACTGCACACAACCCCTCCTTTCTGTCAGGAATCTGCTGGGACACCATCACCACCCAGCCTGCCCCCAAAAACACCTCCCCTCTTTCTTTTCCAATGCTAGCTCAAGAATTACTCTTCCCCCAGTTTTTCCAGGTTACTCCTGTGATTTTTATCTTGCTAGTTGAGGTAGAAATGTTGTCTGCCAGCTGGAAACTGCTGGAAACAGGGAGGCCTTTTATGGAAATGCTGACACAACTTTATCTATAGCATAGCAGTGTGAACCATCTGTTTCCAATAAGGTGGTTATTATCTTTTCTTGTCAAACTTATCACTACAAAAATATTTTGCTCTCTTCAATACAAAGGGGTACAGTTATGGACATGATAAGAATGAACTTTATGAAGGATGGTTTTCCCTTTTGACACTGATTTATGCATGTTTATTTCATTGCCAGAGGCAAAAAGCCATATTCCTTTTATATTCTCCCAGTTCATCTGTTTTGGTAGTTCTTTAGGGCTATAACACAGAGGACCACACTTAAACATATATAATAGTCTGTGGCTTTTAAAATTGCTACAATTTATTGTTTAAAAACTGATGCACAGGTGACTGTGCTGAAGGGCAGTGGTAAGCAGTGGGAGAGTCTGGCAGCGAGGATGTTGATCCATTAACCTCATTAATTCATCAACTTAGTCCAACTCTGACTCTTCACACAAATCATGTATATTTAGTCTTTGAGAATTTGTCTGGTTTTCTCTTTTACTCACTTGATGCAGTTCTGTCCATTGTTTTATCATGTGTAAAAATAAGATTCATGACAACAGGTAGATGTTAGGAGAACACAGGTTAGGCCTTGAAGGATTTTACTTTAAACATTGAATAAAATGTGAATAGAAGTAGAGAAGTATTAATTCATGTGGTATTATGAATTCAGTGCTGAAGGCCTGCTTCTTGTGGGTGGTCTATGAGTATCAATTTGTTTTATTACATGCATCTAGTAACTGTTGCAACATTACTGAAAGCCTGAACTCACATGAAGTTTTGAAAGGAGCCAGACAGAAAGCTCCCTCCCTAGGAGATGTTCGCTAGTGTGTCAGCAGTTGACTTTGGGATCACTGCTTTAGAGCAGGAGTTACTTTGTAGTTCCAGGCTGGTGAAAAGCTGTTTTGGAGTACTGGCTGTTGATGGAGTGTTTGGGAGGTCTGGGTGAAGCACACGGGTCAGGCAGTTCTGCCTGGGATGAGATACAGAACTCGGGCTCACTGCACGTACGATACAATCTGGCTCATCACTTGGATCTTTCCTCGGTGTTCATGCAGATCAGTTGTGTCTCTCTCATATCTTGTAGCTCCACTGTGGGACACTCCTCCCTCAGAGTCCTCTGTCCTGAGCGCTGGTGTGTGTCTTTAGTGGGCTGAAATTGTCACTTCTTCCATGCTGCAGTGCATTTTATTTGAGAAAATTTGTTTGATTATAACAACCCTTTAATGAATTTGATTCCAAGCTTGCCAACCTGGTCAGATTAGTGATAATATAAAATAATATAGTGATGACATATTTAGCCTTGCTTACAGAAAAGACTGTTGGCAGCAGCTGCATGGGGCCGTTAGCCCAGACCACCAGGGGAGAAGAAGTTAGTGAGGTGGGGCATTGGCAATATTGCATTTCTTCACTAGTGTGAATAAATCTACCAATAGGAGACAGCGTTCTGGAAATTGTCACGAACCTCTGGTGCACTTTTTTTGATAGATGCCAGCTATTTCTAATCCTTTGGGAATTGTCCAGTAGGTAGATAGCTGTGTGAAAAACAGTTCCGGATCAAGGGAGTGAAAGTCAAAATCTTTGGCTGGCATTAACTGGAGAAGGCTCAATCTCCTGGTAGCTACAAATTTCTCAGAGCTGACTCTTCAACTCAGCTATGAATGCAACATCATATTTCCAACACTTTTCGCCAAGAAAAATTTATAGTTTTGGTGGTACCCTTGGCGACTGTAAAGTTCTGAAGGAGCTAAAAGATCAGATTTGGTTCAAAAGCTCTGTTAAGTGTGAATTATAACATCTTTAACTGATTAATTGAATTGCAGTACCAAGTAGAAGAAAACACATTCATTTGCAGAGATGTTCCGGTCCTGCTTGACACAAAAATGCAAGTAGTGACCCAGGCAATAAAGTCACTTCTTAAAGGACTTGAATATAAATATCTTACAGGCTTTGAAGAACCAAGATAATGATCTCACTTCTGTCCTTTGATGATAACAAGCATTGGTCTTTACTGTTACCTAGAGTGTATTCCAACATGTTCTGTATTTTGCTGAACTGGATTAATATTTCTGAATTCACAGTAAAAAACAGTCAAATGATTGTGTATTTAAGGTGTTGTGAAATACTTCTTGCTACAGAATTACCAATACTTAAAAAGTCTTGTCAAGCAGTTCTTGCATGGGGAATTGTAATGTTAAGGTATCTTCTTGCTGTAACACTCAGATGTGTGAGGTGGTGAAGTAAAGCAAGTATTTGGCTTTTCCTTAGGGAAAAGGTTTCGAACAAAGAATTTGGGGCTTGAATGGAAAAGCTGAAGTGGAAGGGTTTTGTGGTTCAAAAAATGAAAGTATGTAGGAACCTAAAAAGATAGGAAAGGAGGGTACTTTTTGAGGAAAAATAAGACCTTCAAAGACTCTGGTGAGCTTGTGATAAGCTGGAGTTTATTGGAACCAAACAAAACATTGAGCTTCCCTAGGGAGTGATAAAAAAAATACTTCAGAGATTTGGTCAATGGACTTGCATTATGTTTTTATGCCAAACTGCTGTTTCAGACACATTGCATTGTTTTAATGCAAAGCCAGCAATTATTCCCTGTTCAAATAGAGCCCACAGGGCCCTAAAGTGGACCTCTATCTCATTTATGAAAGTCCTGAACTGTAAGGTTGAAACAAGTGATTGGAGTGTTTCTTGTTGTTTGCATTGCAGTCTTACATGTGTGTGAAAGATGCAATTTGAGATGCATTTCTTGTACCACAGATAATTACTTCTAATGATCCACTGCATTAGAGAGAAAAAAACCCCCAAACTATGGTGAAAAGTGTTTATAAGGAGTTGACATGATGCATCATGAAATTTCAGTGCCTCTAAATGTAATACAGAAATGATTTATATGGGATTAAAGCCCACTGACATTAATAAGTGTCTTTTGATGCCACTGGCTCTGTCCCCAAAGGTTTATCATTTAATGGCACTGAAGACTTAAGTTAAAAAAAAAAGCTTTTTTTCAGTTGGGTTTGTGCCAATTTCTTTGAAACCTTTTCTCTAAGGAAAAAAAACCAACTTACTTGTTTTATTTACTATCATGTAAGTTTGGAGATAGCTAAACTAAGACACTTTCACTGTTAAACTGAATCAAAGGTACTGTGCAGGATTCCTGGCTTCCAGCTGGTGATTTCCACTTCAGAGCCCAAAGTTTGGTGATGTTAGAGTCCAGTTTTATGTCAGGGTTCCCCGTATTGTTCATACTGGTTACTGAGCGAAGGCCAGGTTTTGATACCAGCAATAGGATATAGTCATGCTGAAGTGCCCACATACCAGGGATTTTTCCCTAGAATTGATCTTGAGCCTAATGTTTGAGTTACATCCCTTAAACAAGGATGCTTCTCTCAGCCACACATAGGTTTCCATTCTTTTTTAGAAATGCTTTATTTTATCTTTTGTGTTTTACTCATTTACACAAACCTAATTTCAGCTCCTAGCTCTGCTTTGGGAGTTAAGTGGTGCAACAAGATGTCAGTATTCAGAGTCTTTGATTTGGAAAAAAATGTTATTATAACTTGGATGCTACCTCCTTGGGCTATTAAAGGCTCGTATCAAAGAAACAATAGTAGGGTAAAATTAAAAAGATCTGAAAAATAATGAAGTAGTTTTGAAAGGAGGAAGTAAGGGAAATACTAAGTAGATTATGTTCAAAGCAAACAGTAGCTGGAGGTGATGACGGCTGGTTTGTTTTAAACTAGGCATCCCTACTTGAATTTTAATTAATTCCAAACTTTTTAGTATGGATTATTTGCCTGACAAAGTTCATAATGCTTCCTCCCTGAAGTATGGAATGATATCCAGTGATTAGGAGCAGAAGAGCCTGCAGAAAAGCCTTTCATTTCCTCTGTCCCAGAAACCATAATCCTGCAGCAGAGCAAAGTAATGGCTGGTATGTATCCATTTATCACTGCTATGCATCTAAATGACAGGGTGAATAATATGTCTTCTTTGCTGACATTTTTCTTTTCTTTTTTTCTATTTTTAAACATTTGCATGGACCAAGAATTGGGATAATGCCAAAGACAAGTTAAAAATTAAATGGAAATAAAAATGTATAACTTTATTCCAGTGCATCAAGCAGTGCACAGAGTCTTCAGGTGGCAAAGATACCTGCAGTTCTTCTTTCATAGCATTTTTCTCACGAAGTTAATGTTGCCATTTTCCACTGTTGCATTAAGGCAAAATAAGAAAGTGGGTTTTGCTTAAAATTCCTTCCTAAATGTAATGAAGTTATGCAGCATTCTGAAAATGGAGTGAGGAGTTTCTTCACCTGACCTATCTCTGTTCTTCTTCCAGTGGGATTTAAAGTACGTTGGTCTGCACATATGAGTCGACTTGAAGCCATCCTTGTTGCATTGTATAATCACCAGCCTGTGCTAGAGGGGAAGCTACTCTTAAATAACTGAGTTTTCCCTTGCCAGCCTGGATGAGTTGGGGCAACCTTGAAAAAGTCTCATGACTCAGAAATGCTGAAAAAGATGGAATTGGGTCAGGTTAATGAAAACATTTTTATGCAGCTTGACTTGGATTTTTTTACAAGACTTTTATTGGTATGAGGTTCCCACTAGCAAATCCCAGTGGGTTTTTTGACTGAAATAGGTGATTTCAAACATCCTGAGAATGAAAGAAAAGGTTTTCAAGTTATGTAGCTAATAGAATGACCGTCCTTGGTATTTCAGTAATGAAATGCTTTCCAACAAAAACCCAAAAAAAACCCCATTCAAAAAACCCACAATCCACATTGTATAAGAATTCCTGAGCAATGCTAATGTCTTGCTTTTTATATTCAGTTTTAAGGATTTTTTTCATCCTAAACCTTTATTGAAATAAGCTGAGCCCTACTCACTTGTTACTTACTAACATTGTTCCTTTCACATGGTGAAAGGAGAAAACTTCTTATTGCTCCTCTGTCTCTTCCTCATGTACATGTGTGTGATTATCTTCAGGATTACACTTGAAAACTAGGCTGCTCCTTTAGAACCTTCCTCCCTGATGCTGTGCAGAAAGCAGCCAGGGTGCCCTGAGGGCTGCCAAAGTCTGTTCCATGTCAATTTGGAACCAGAAGTTGCTGACTGAGCTGTCTGAACTGTGGTAAAGGTAATGGTGGCAGAAAAGAAACAAGAGGCTTTGTTCCTGAAATTTTTGCAGTTTTTTTGCTTACCATTCTTCTTTTTTAATTTCTTAGAGGCCCAGAATTTCAGCAAATGAATGGCTTTGCTGTACAGCAAAACCAGCATATTATGAGTACAGCTTTCCAGCAATACCTTCCTACTCCACCCAAACACTGGGTAGTTTTCACTTCAATTTGAAATGCTGAGCCTCTTGGAATGCAAGGATTTTTGATTGTGGAATTGAATTTTCTTGCTAATTACAAATCTTTATTTTTAGTTGAAAAACAGGGTGATACTAGCCAGCAAGGATGCATTTAGGGGATTACAGGAGTCCACTTTGCAAACCGCAATGCAGAATAGCTTTGTGGAATAAGCAATGTGTAATGATAGGTTTCTATTGAACTTTGATGTGTATGGCTTCAAAGAATGAGGGTGTTTGGGCAGCAGCAAGTGTGTCTCTTAGATATAATAAGAAAAGACATCCATATGCATTTTTTGTGACTTCAAAAGAGCTAAATTCAGCAAAACAAGGAAGGCAAACCAGTTATTTTGCAGTGCATTGCTCTTTCACCAGTTAGATGCTGAGTATTAGAGCATACATTAAACTGGAGCAGTGGAAGTTTGAAGATTTGGAATAGATGGGTACAGAGAAGAGCAGACAGAGCTAGGGGCTGTGTATTTAATGCATTTTCCCCTTCCCATTGAATTGGTTAAATCTCATTGCCTTCTATGAGATGACTGGCTTGGTGCACAAGTGAAGCTGCTGTTTACTTTTGGCTCAGCAATGCTTTTGACACCATCTCCCGTAGCATCCATAGACAAATTTGGGAAGTATTCAGTATGGGACTGAACAGGTGGATAACACGGTGAGTGAAGACCTTGTGGGACTGTTGAGTTCACAGAGTAATGGTTGGCAATTCTGAGTCCAGCTGGTGGCTAGACTGTGACATTCCTCAGGGATCAGTGTTAGAAACATCAAGAGATGGTTATTTTGGAACCTGGCTGACACAGTGCGGCCTTACCCTGCATGGTTTGTTCCTTGGGCCATAGGTTTCTGACTGACTGGACAGCCAGCATGGTTTCTTGTGATTTGTCCCTAGATTTACTACAGGATTCCAAATTGGCTGTGAATGAAAATTGTGTCTCACTTATAATGACACAGGAAGTAACTGAGAGAATTTTCTTCACAGCCAAAATGCATTATTTTTACTAATTCACAGCAGTCCAAATCTGGCTTTTGGGAAGACCAAGATCAAACATTTATGGATTCCAGAACAGAAAGGGAGCCAAAATAGACCATAGAATAATATTTCATTTTTACTGTAATCTTACAATTTTAGACTTAAGTTTAGAAATATGTGCAGTTCATTATGAGTTGATCACATTTGCTTTAATTTCCAGTAGCAGCAAGTTGGGCAGAATTTCCACTGTTGGGTTATGTTTGCTTTTAGAAGGTTTCAACTTATATTTTAGGAAATGTGCTAATTACAGGTTTAGTTTTGTTTTAACTTTAAAGACAATGCCTGCATTGCTGAACTTGTGTGTGTTCAGCAGTGCCAAGCCCAAGCCCTGCCTCCACTGCCTGAAACGTGTTTGCTGTGTGTTCTCTTTGTGAGTTTCCCACCAAAAGAATCTGATGTTTCTCTGGGACCAGCTTGTCTTCATGCAAATGAAGTGATTCCTCTTAAAAATGTCATCCCTTAGTCAAGAATGTGCTCCAACTTTTTGCTTATAAAACTGAATGATCTCTGTTGTCCCAAACCTCTTTTGACATAATAAAACATAATAATTGCTCATGATAAGCACTTTGTTTAGGCTTTTTCTGCACTGAGTCAGCAGTAGCTGAACTGACTTGAACTACCTTGCATGACAAAGTCCAAGCAGAGCATTTGTTGCTGTGTGGGCTCCAGCAGAGACCAGGGACCCTGCTACTGACTTCAGCTTTTGACTGATTGGCTCCAACTGCTGAAATCTGCAATAGTGTTTTCTCAGGCATGCCCTGAATGCCTCCCCATAACAGTCTCTGTGCAGCCTTGGAAATTGGGAATTAATTTTATTTACTGATACATGCTGCAGGCTTGAATGAAGTCATCTGAGAGTATTTGTATAAGCACTGCTGGCATATTCAACTCTCTCCTTCACCCTATCCTCCTGCAGGCACCCAGCAATGTGCCCAGCCAGCCTACTTGTGAACTGAAGTAAAAACAGAGAAAAGGAAAGTTAAACATGTTTATATCTAACCTTGTTCTTGGGATAACTCTAATGAGTTAGTTTAACTGAGTGCTTTTGAAATGGACATGTCCAAGACTGGGATAATCAAAAGGAAAGGATGAGTGTGAGTAAACTTCGAGCAAGGTTGCTTCTGCAGAGTTTTCTGCCTTGTCTAGGATGTATACAAGGGTTGAGTCTTGTTCAGCACTCAGGACCAGTGAGGTTAAGATGCAGATACAACACCATGATTTGCTTTTAGGGAATTGAATAGTATGATAAACATTGAATAGTGCTGTGGGACCAATGAGAGAAAGCCTTTTTACTAGAAGGGATCCCAGTATATTCTGCCTTTTGTATTCAGCATGTGTTGGATCTTGGAATAAAAACATTATTCTTGATTGTTCTGTGCTGGAAATGAAACTTATGAATAAAAAGGCAAGCAAAACTTCTGTTTACCCTGATGTAGATAGAAATTCATGATCCTGTGGGAAAAAGAGGAAATAGGGCCACCAAACCAATTGTAGGGTAGTATTGATTCCGTCCAAGTAAATGTAGAAGCAGTTGCATACTTCAGATATTGATTTACAATTAATTTGGAGGTTTTTAGCTGTATCCTTAGCATAGTTTTTTTTATTCTTTCCCCCCATTCAGTCAAAATTGAAATTACAATGCTGAGTGGAAAACAGATTTGTTTGTTTATTTATTTATTTATTCACAATTTTCTGAAACAAGAAACAAACCCCAGGTACCAGGTCACACTAAGAGAGTCCTTTACTTGAGAGATTATTTCTTCTCTCAAGTCAGGATATATTGTTCTGCTGTTGCTTTCTGCTTCTGGACTGTTGTTTAGAGCTTGGAGGCTGGGTTTTCTTGATTGGTGAATCTCAGAGGGTGAACTCCTCTGCCTTAGTGCCAGCCAGAAACAGCTGGCCAGATGCAGTGTATGGCTTTAAGGATGGTCACAGTAATTTCAACAAATAATTCTCTTCTTGGGAGCTGACTTGCACCTCGATGCTTCATGGTATTTATTCATACTTAATGGCATTTGTGGCCTCCACAGGAAAAGCAGTTGAGCCTGTAATTTTCCATCTGAAAATACATGTTTTGAAATTATCTACTTTATTTAAGAGAATACCCTGGAACTTTTCTACTTCTGAAGACTTGTAGCTCCTTGTCTAGAGAGTTGACCTCCTCAATTGAAACTCACTTACTCTAAAGCATTCAACATATTTTATTCTGTAGAATGCTGTTAAAAAGGCTTATTAATTGTCAACTTTGCAAATTACCCCCTAGGATTTTTTTTTAAGCAGAAACTCTGGAGGATGGCTTAACCCTCCCCCACCTCTTTGCTTAAGAAAAAGTTCTGATGAAATCTGGTTTCTTACAGGTTTGTGTTTTAAGCTTTGTGCCTGTATACATTCCCATAAGTATAATGCAATGGATTTGTTCTTACCCACTTTTTTACAAGGGAGATTGGACAGTAACTTGGAACTCCATTCTCTTCCTAAATGCTTATGTGCACAAAATGGGCAAAATTGTGCATCAGTTCAGTCTTTCATTAGTGAAGTATTACAGGTTCATCCTCATGTATGTAACTCTACTTATATGAATTCTCTCTTTTAATCATTAGTAACAAGAATTGTTCCTGTGAAACAAATGCAAAATAGATTTTATGTTTATCAGCACTCCTGAAAAACTATGATTTTCAGAATAATTGTTGTTTGCATTATAATTTGCAAGTCACAATAATTCTATATATTAGTATTAAAATTATATCTATAATTATTATAAAAGTTAACACTTTATTGCCACTAAAAAAAAAAATTACCAAAATATAAACAAACCAGGAAATTTAATTCTTATTTGAGTAAATGAGAGGGTTTGTCCCATTGATTTAATGGGATCTGGATCAAGCCCTATATTATTGTTGCAGCAGGCTGACAGTCAAACATTATTAATACCAAGCTCCTCTTGTCCCTGTCTTGGCAGTCTGTGCGCATGTACAAGAGTACATCTGCAGAATGGTTGTTAGCACATATCATCTTTCACTTTGATTTGCTTCTGCACCTCTGCTTTGTGAGTCAGCAGGATTAACTTCTGTAGTTCATATCTCAAAACTCAGCTTTTCATTTTCTAGCTTTTTAAACTTTAGAACCTCGGTATCTGTGTAATCTTATATTTCCCTATGCTTTTCACAAACTAGCATGATGATGACAAAGAGAGGATAAGAAGACCCCTGTGCAAGCTGTTTTATTTCCAACCCTTTTTTATTAAATAACTGTACCCCTTCTGTTCCAGTCTTTTTGTGTTAAGCAATGCGAAAGAATTGAGCTTTGGTTACTCTATGCATCAAGAAGCCCCTCCTGGCAGAAGAAAACCTAAAACTGACTGCTTTCACTACCAATCATCATCTTTTTTGCTTTTGTTAGACTGTGTTCTCTACCACTGTAGGTCTGTCAGCTTCTAGACTTTTTTAATTAGCACATTTGGTAGGACTAGTAAAAATGCGATGAAAGGGAGCTGCTTTGATGCCAAATCCTTTTCTTTCCCTTGTCATGTCTGCAGAAAGCACTCATATATGCAGGCTGTGCTTGTGCCATTTATTTTCTTCAAGTAGGTCATTGAAAGATGTATTCCTGTCCTTCATATACCTGCCATCACCTCAGCTGAGGCAGTCGTGGTTCACAGCTTCTACTTTTGATGGTGCACATATTTGTGGTGTCATTTTCCCTTTCTTACTATTTGTTCTGCCTTACTTTGTCCAGCCTTACTTTTCTTTTTCCATGTGCAAGATGTGAACCAGGAATCAGTGAAAGCAATATGAGCACAATAATGTGAAGCAAGTAACTTTAAACAGCAACTGAAGCAGAAGTAAATTTCCAGGTGTTGCTTTTGAAATCATGTGGTGAAAAATTGAAGTTATTTAATATGCTGTCTTTTAAAACCCCTGTCCTGCTGTTGGCTTGAGAATTAACCTTGAGATGTACTTGAAATGAAAGCAAGCTCAGCACAAGCACCCTAAAGCAGAGGAGGCCTTACACACCTGTGCATGAACTTTGACACTTGCTCATGATGACTGATGGACACTGACAGCCATCTAGCGGCTGGGATGACATGTTGGATCCTCTGTCCCCTTCCTCCCTTCCCAGTAATTAGTACAGCTTCAGTGGTGACATCAAACTGGGCCTGGGCATGTTAGTGCCATTACTTCCAAGCTGCTTGTGTAGTCTTTGTGTCTGAGGATCCAGTAAATTAGCTGTAACTGATGTTTTGCCTGCTGATAAATTTTTTCTTTAAAACTTTAACATAACTCCAACACATCAATATATAACAGAAATAAATTGCATTTTACTTACTGTACTTCGCACAGTAAGTAATCCTCTTTCTGAAGCTCATGGATGTTGTTGTGTAAGCTCATGGATGAATGTTGTATTTCCCCTACCTTGCCTTTTATATTTGCAGACTGCTTTGAAACTCGGTGGGCTTGAATCCTGTCAGTTCTTTAGTCAGGCCCAATACCAGCTTTTTTAGAGTTGTACTTTTTTGTTGGTAAAAAAGAAGTTGGTTAATGGCCTAGCAGATCTTTTGCCTCATTAAAAGTTTCTGAAGCTGCTTCTCAAGCCGCTCAATACCTTATGTTATGAATGTAGAGGTAGAAAGAACATGTGATATATAAAGAGTTTGTAACTTGGTCTCTGTGATTAAAACAAACCTGCAAACTTCCAAGCCAGAGGGGAAATGGTAGAATGATTTCCTTTGCTGCCTTTGCCTCTCTGGGTGTAGCTGGATAACATGACTGCAGTTCAGGCCTGGGAATAGAATGCCAAAATGTTCTTGTGAAATGAGTTGGCTTTGAAACAGCTGCCCTTTCCAGGTTACTCTTTCAGTGTAATGCAGTCACAACAGAAAGAAAAACTAGGAGCACCAAATGTAATCAAAAGATGTACCTTTGTGTTTTCTGACAATATTAAGGGGTGGTATGTTTTTGGTTTTGGTTATTTTAATTACCATTATATCTGCAATCTGATAGGGAAGCAGACTTCTTAGTAGCTTTCAGAAGTTGGTATGTGCTTTCCCCCCTGCCTTTGTCTGCCTCTTTCCCAGCCACTGAGCAGGACCCAGGCAGAAGCTAGTCACCATCTGGCTCAGCTCTGATTTGCCAAAGCAGTTGCTATGTGGTTTATTTGAAGTTATGACAGAATGCTGACTTTGGGCTCAATAACTTAGAAATTTCATTTGTGCAGCTGATGCTCTTTTGAACAGCACAAAGAGTTCTGTGGGTGATATGTTAAAGAAGACATAGACCATATGCCAGACATCTGGGGGGAAAAGGCTAAATATGTCAGACAGTGCATTATGTCATGCTCACAAGGGAGAAGTGAGAAGAGTGGTTTCCAAAATACGATCTGCAGTTTGGAAAATGATTCTCACAGTGTCATAAGTGGACTGTACAGCACACTTGGTTGATGTCTTTACTTCACACTGAAAACATTTCCTCCCAAGCTTCTGCAGCACCTCTTCGAGTCATTTTGTCTGTTGCTGTGAGTAAGTGATTGAAGAGAAGCTGACCTGGTGAAAATTTCAATTTGAGTTTGTGTTAGAAAGATGTTAGTGATGGCAGGCAACAGTTAATGGCACATCTGCTCCCTTTCTTCAGGCTTTGACATTCATGGAGTAACTGGGCTTGAGATGAGGCACGAAGCTGAAATTCCAAATCTGCTCATATTTATTACTTTGTAATTTTCTGTTTACATCTGGTTTAAATTAGGACAGAAATGTATAGAACAATGAAATTGTCTTTATGCTTAGAGCTGTTAATTTTTACACTAGTCACAGGTTTGCTTGAACAAACAATAGTTATGATCTTTGATTAGGAGGATGTGTCCTGTATATATAATTGACCCTACTCCCAGTCTTGTATCAATTAGAAATTAGACCTGTTTGGGAATTTTCAGTAGTGGTTTTAACTGGATTGTCCAGTTTCAAAGATATTTTTGGTAGCAGGGATTTCTGTAGTCAGATGGAGCTCCCACCCACGTAAGATGAGTCTTCTCGGCAGCATATTGGGGGTCAGGAGAATAATTTTGGGACTGTGAGTGACAGCTTTGCCGTGTGTGACTCAGACACTCTCCTGGCGCTAGGATTCTTGGTTTGCAAGTTGTGACACATGGTCTAGGGACAGCCTGGGGATGATTCTTTGGTTTTACAGCTGCTTGTTCCTTTAGAGGATGAAATATTCATTAGGACAAAATGAAAAAAATATTTTCTTGCTGCTAGGGCATTCTGTGAAATGTTGGATACACAAGCAAAACTTCTACTTTACTTGTTTTTTGTACTCTTTCTCAGACATATTTTAATTTTAGAGGAAGATAATGAGTTTTACTCACCTCATGACTAAAAAAAAAAAAAATCCAAACATATCCAGGATGTTTGGCTACAAAGCAGGAAGAAAACAAGGGCAAAGACTTACATATGGGTAAAATAAGACAAATGTAAGTGCGATTGTGTGAATAACATAGAAAGGATGCATGCATAAAAGCCAGTCCATACAGGTCCTGTATAAATACTGACTAAAGATGGTCTTTCATATGTGCTTAAAATATCTGAGGGATATTTTGTATGTAGTCAAGATATATCCATGACAGTATCATGTGTGTGCTGGGTTAATTATGTTGGGCCATGACCAGCTGGATTATAAAAACTGGACATAAATTATGTGAGGAGCCTCTTGTTACTCAGCTGGTAACACTGCTGCAAATACCACTGCAGTGGGTGCTGCTGGTGCCTCTGGACAGCAGGCTGGCTCTCCTGTTCAGATTTGATTCTCTGTGTTGGTATTTCCATACACCAATAAATAAACCTCACCCAGTAAATGTGATGGTCTCTTTTTCTTTCTCCTAACTGCTGCCCTGTCTGTTGAACCCTGTCCCATCTGGCTGTGTAAGCCAGCAGGGAGCAGGCAGCATGTGCTGTTCCAGAGAGAAGTGTCCCTGGTCTGACCTCTCCAATGCCCTGTGCTCAGCTCTTACACAGAGCAGGGAGTTGGCAGGAGTTCCTCAGGGCGGAGGTGACACCCCACTGAGCAGAATGACATCCAAAGACTCAGGAGACAAAGTTCCTTTGATACTGTGGGGGAATTGGTGACTATTTTTCTTGTTTCTGACCAAGAAATAAGGTGGTAATATAAGAAAGACACATATCTTAAAAGTCCTTACCATCAGCTTCAGCTATGCTGGTGCAATTTTCTCTGTGTATGTGATGCTAGTTCTCATCTCCAGGTGTGCTCTTTTCTTGTCCAGTCCCATTCCTTCAATTTCATAGTTGGACAATGTCTTGTATGTGCTCTCCTCTGTTCCAGGAGAAGATGGTGAAGAAATAGCCTGCACTCAGAATGGGCAGATGTACCTGAACAGGGATATTTGGAAGCCCTCACCATGCCAAATCTGTGTCTGTGACAATGGAGCTATTCTTTGCGATGAAATCCAGTGTCAAGATATGCTGGAGTGTGAGAATCCCCAGGTGCCCCCAGGAGAGTGCTGTCCTGTGTGTCCCCATACGTCACGGGACTTTGACCCCACCATTGGTAAGAACCTTTTCTAGTTTGAAAGGAGAGACAGCCCAAAGAACTAGGAAGCTTGTGATATTGGAGTTGCTAATGCTATTTTTATGGTGAAAGTTTAAGTCTGAAAATGGTGGATACTTGGCAGTTATCATCCCTCTTGGGCTGCCCCACAGCTGACTCAAAACAGTTTGCTTTAGGCTATGAGGCTGATATAAGCCCAAATGCCTTTACAGCTAAAAGATTGATCTGAAATCTGTCTTGGTATTTTGAGGAGGTTGAATTCTGGCTTCTTTTTGTGGTTCATCTGATAGTGAAAGATAAGTATATATATATATAATAAACATACCAAGATAAGTATATATTGAATACATAACTGTATATAGTAAGTGCATTCTTTCAAATGCCCAATTCAGCAATCTTCTAATAAATGTAAACAGTAAATCTAAAATGTTTCCCCAAAGTGAAAACACGGACCTTTTTGTGAGTTATAAAAGAAGAGTGAAGTATTATGAACTCCCTATTTGCATCTTTTCTGTTATATACCTTGTAGATTATGTCTTTTCCAGTCCAGTTCTTCTTCCTGGAGAGACTCGGGTAAAGGAATACCCCCTCAATTTTCCTAAAAGAATTTTTTTTTTACCTTGCAATTAAAGCTAAATAATACTGTATATTGAATTATTAGAGCTACATTCAATGTATAATAATTAATTTCTTCAGGAGATATAATTGCTGTTGATCAGCTTAATATTGAACAAAGTAATGATAAAGACCAAAGCAGGGACTTGTGTAATTGAGCAGTGCAGCAAGATGTGGTGAGCACTAATAGATGGTGCATCCTGCTCTGTTTTGGGATGCATTGGGCCAACACCAGCAGGCTACACCCAACAAATATAAAAACAGTATGGATACATTCCCAAATTCCTTGCTATTATTTGAGGTGTTAATAAAATATTTTTCTGCAGGATTTTTGTGGGCCTGAGTATGGCTATATGGCCCTGAATGCATGCCCATGCATACCTGCACTACAGGTACTACCTAAAGAAAAGGTCTAAAATCCTTCTATGAGCTCTGTCTAATGAAAAATACTCTGTAATATGTTGTGGATCCATCAACAGTTATTGTTGGAGTAAGTAATAAAGCTTCCCTTGACTTCCTGTCAGTCATTAGGCCAGTGTCTGACAATTCACCACAAGATGCTCTGCTTTCCCAAAGTTTGTTTTGTTATTCTGTACAATGAGGAAAAAGGCTGAGAATCAGAGTATGTTTTTGCACAGTGTTGTGATTCCTCAGACCTGAACCAGAGAGTATGTGTGTCCCTGAAAACTCCCCCAGCTCCCTGTAGGCAATGCACCATCCCCTCTGCATCCAGGATCAGGGATGGCTCTAGCTGTAGCACCTTCACTCAACTCTTACTGTATTCTGTCTCTCAGAGTACAATCACTAATTTCTACTCTTTTCTTCTTTTGTCCTTGCTCATAGGTAGAGGAAGAAAGGTAAGATTTCCTTGACTTTTTATAATGTATTACTATTGTTAAAAGGGAGTTAAAAGGCTCCTGTGCATCTCCTTGAAGTGTATCACAAAAGATATACATGATCTCAGTTAAAAATATGTAGTTCTTTCTCTTGGCCTTTCTTGGTGGCTAGGGAGATTGCAGTCCACATGAAAAAATGTTGGGATGCGGGCGGAAATCCGGATCTTAATATAGAAAATCCCCTGGCTGAAAATCCCTGCTGTCTCCATCAAAGGAATTCCAGTTGGAGTAGTTTGGTTGTATCACCTCTAGCAGTGCCACAGGCTGAGGGAAGGGACCATTCTGTCAGTAGATGCTGAACTGTTAAAGCTTGCAGCTGGTTTTTGTGCTGAGGCTGAGCTGCCCAGTGGGCAGGAGGTAGCACTGGAATTGCGTGTCCTTGCCCAGAGCCACGGTTCTGTGGGCAGCTCTTCTCGCTTTGTGTGCAATTAAACAAAGGGAAGACCTGTTCTTACAGAAGAAATTAAAACACATTCCCATAAATAGTCTTCCAAGATAGTAAGCAACTGCAAGAAATAATTGAAATAACTTTTAGATGATCAAGTGCATGCACTCACCAAAACTGAGTGCCCTGTATGCAGAGGTAGTTTATGGAAAGAAATGGACTGTACCCACCTTGTTATTAATTACTTGATAAGCAAGGCAGGAAATTTTTTATCTTTGCAAAGTCCTCTTTTTTTGCTAAAAAAACACCGATAGGTCTCAGCCCAGTTATTTGATGTAACATGTAATCATTGTTAACACATTCAGCTCAAAGAAAAGAAGTCAATTGTCAGTTGCTGTTGTCCTTCACTCTGAAGCTATGCAATATCATTGTCTTCTGTCCCTAGGCTGCAAATGGATTTCTGTATCCATTTGATGATCCATATTTTAACTCAGTATCTTGAAGAAATGGAATCTAAATACTGCTCTAGGCTCTGTATTTCACATGAATCAAATAATCCAACAACAGAACTCCAATGTATCTTCTAGCACTTTCTAGCAGTTCTAACAGAAAAAAATTGTATTTGTTTAGTTTAATCCTTCTTTCAGACAGTATTTGTACAGCTAGAGGATAATGTTAGTTTATGGCCTTCATTTAATCAGTGTCCACAGTCATTAAAATAATATGGATTATTTGTCATAGTTACTTTAATTTAGTCTTGTTGTATTTTTAAAGAAGCCTTACTCACAGGGATGGTATTGGTGAAAACAGTACTGTGAACTGTACGTTCACTTCTTTTCTGGCATCTGATGTTTTGGTATTTTTTTCCTACAGGGACAAAAAGGAGAACCTGGAATAGTGCCACCTGTAAGTCAATATTTTCTTCATCCATCAGCACACCCTAGAAGTGCAGATATTAATGCTTTAAAGTAGAATTGCAGCAATGAAGTAAATATAACAAAACCATACAGCCTACGAATGAAAGGAGTGGAATTAAGTATGCTGCTTCATATATGTAACATTAGAAATTCCTGTTAGTTCTTCTGCCATAATCTTTATTTTTATGGTTAGATTTTTGTAGATGTACAAGTGTACAATGGTAAATTAGTATCTAGAAAGGGGTGAAATAAAATTTCATTATCTATTTATTCCTTTCTAATGTGAAGAGAAATATTTAAATAATGAATAAGTTGAGCCTAAATTATTGTAATTCACTTACTTGTTAAATATTTTTTAGTGGAGCAGTGGTACTTCTAAGATTTTGCTCACATTGCTAATAAAAAGACTCCAAACTGGAAAAACATAACCAGTGGACCATAACCATTTACTACTTCTTTTTCCCCTACCCCCAAAAAGCCTTTTTACTTGCTTGATAATTTATTGTCCTGCCTTGCTATTTATTTGTTTCTCAGTAACTGATTTTCTGTAGGGCAGTGATGACAAATGCACCCATGACACGTGGTGACTTATTTATATTCCCTGCTCTAGGTTTCAGGCATACGAGGCCGCCCAGGACCAGCCGTGAGTACTATTTGACCTCCCTTGAGGCATCTGCCACTTTGTGCCATGTCTGGTTTGTGTTGTGAGGGTGATGTGAAGGAGGATTCTTCTGTGCCTCAGTGCCATATCTGCAGAGCCATAATGGTTTTGAGGGGGTGAGAAGATGATGGGATGACCAGTACCAGGTCAGCCCATGCCCAGAGTGAGTGGACATCTGAGGCTATTAGTGCCAGGTGGATGCTGGGGAATGCCTCTCCAGCAGGGCCCAAGCACAGGAGCAGGAGGAGCTGCAGGATGCTCCGTGCTGTGGCTGAGGGAGGGCGTCTCAAACCTGTTCATCTCCACATGAAGAGTGTCCAGTATTCAGGAAACCTTTGCTGAGTTAACCTGTGGAGCACATGAGAGATGTGACCATTTTGTAGATCTCTGCATCATGGTTCTACTCCCTTCAGGCAACGTACAGTCGAGAAGAAATATTGAATACTTGTTGATTATAGCGGTTTTCTTCATAGTGATGTAGAAAAAAACCCCACAAATTATTTTTCAAACAAGCATTGGATTTTGTATTTTCAGAGCTTTATTAATCATTAGTCACTTTGCAAGAGACTTAATATTTTTGGTCTTTCTTTTAGGGACCTCCAGGCTCACAAGGTCCACGAGGAGAACGAGGACCAAAGGGAAGACCTGTAAGTTATTCAGTATCTCAGAAATAAAGTACCTGAAGCAACCTCAAAAGATTAAATGGCTTTAAACTATTGCTATGTCTTCTAGAATTACCAAAACTGTCATCGTATTTTCCAGGAATCAGGTAACAAACAGGAAAACCTTTCTATTTCATCATTGTTTGGGTAGATTGAAACATGAATATTTTGAGAAGTGGACAGAGGTTTAGCAGTAATTCCACCAAAGCCATACTTTGTCAACATTCTCAGACAGAACTGGAACATGACATTCCCTTGATAAAGCTTGATGGCTGTTTGCTGGTGACTGCTGTGCAGCCGAAGCAGTGTGAGCTGTGTGGCTCAGAGCACTGCAGAAAAGACAAAGCTCAGAAGTTAGCAGGAGTTAACATTTGACTACATTTATTGGTATGCTGATGAATAATGTAACCAGGATTGCTCAGTGGAAATAAAGACTTCATAGGAGAATTTTGGTGTCTGCATGTGGAGAACCACAGAAAGGCCAAAAAGGAGTGCTTGAAAATACCCCAGATGACATGTTCCCATTGAAAAAGCTAGGTCAAAGAGCAGAAGCTTCTAAAAGCAGATTTGGGAGTTGAATCTTTGTAATTTCAGTGTGGATATTTTCCCTTCCCTCAGGCGAGAGCAAGCCAATACTGAGGTTAGGCATAGGCCTAAACCAGTCCCCCTTGCCCTGTTGCCAGTGGGTGCCTGTTGTCTGTAGATGGTAATGACGTTGTTTAAGCAGTGCTGGAAGTTTGTAGTCTCTTTGACAAGTGGCTTGCCAAGCCACTGCTGCTCTTCAGATCTCCTGAAGACATTTGTGAGAAGAATGAGTATCAAAATGCTTAACAGAACTTTGGGAGTAGTTGTGCAGTCTTGGGATGCACAGAGAAACCTTGACTTTTGTTTTCTGAGACTGTCTGAAGTGCTTTCCTAATGTGCAGTATTGTCATTTAGATGCTAAATAAATCCTGGTTTTCTGCCATAAATCCCTTGTGTCTCTACAGAGTGGTGGCCACAAGCACCTCAAATCCCAAAAGGCTGTAAATAGCTATGAGTCCTTTTGACACAGGTCATTATTCTGCTTTCAAGGAATAACAAAAGATTGCGAAGCAGTCGGTTCCTTTGCAAATGTTCCATCAGAGGTTCTCATGAGCTGTGTGTATGCCAGAGTGTGGGTCTGAGACCAAGAGCACTGCTCTCAGAAACACAGTGACTGCCAGTGCAGGGGGGACTATTTTTACTTGAGGAAAAGAAAGGTGCAGTTTATATTATGGAAAAAAAACTCCCTTATGGAGCAGATAACCATGTACAGACTGCCTATGTAAAATTAATCTGGTTAAATACATTACTGACTGGGGATGTTACTAATGCACTGAGCACATTTCCAAGCTGTTTGTTTATTTCTTCAGACTGTTTTTTGTTGCTCTTTAAAGTCCGACTCCTCCTGACTAGTGAGCAGAAAGAACCCAACCTTGCTGTGATCTTTTACAAAAGCAGGACCCTTGGATGTAAAATGAATTCAGGAATATTAGCGTATTTTTTACACCAGATTCTTTGTTAGTGTAACAGTGAGAGACAGCTAGGGGGTAATATGGCTGCATGTTCAGCATGCAGCTAGGGAGAGGGAGTTTTGGAGCATGATGACATTTTAGTTGTTAACAAATGGTCTTTTGAAGACAGAAAATAAACTTGGACATCCTCAGAACCATTCATATGTTTTTCTTTCCATGTGGATTTACACTCAATTTTACTTGCAGTAGCAGTTTAAGTAAGTAGAAGTTTGGGAGTGTCCTATCATGAGCTGCTTTTTCCTTTGATTTTATTACAAGCAAAACCTTTAATTGTTTCCTGACCATCAGCAGCGGTGGACCAGAATGAGAAAATTGTGCGTTTAAATGGTGCCATCTCGTGGCATTTGTGAGAATGTTTTTCTTTTTTCCTCTTAGTTTTTCTTTTTCTTTTTTTTTTTTTTTTTTTAACCTTACTGGCCTTATACCGGAGAGAGAAAATGAAAGGGCTTTTTTCTCTACGTATAAATACTGCCAAATAAATAAAATTATAATCAATATTTTATTAAAAACCCACCAAACTGGTTATATACCACTTGCTACCTACAAACATGCATTTTGATGACTTTTTTGGTTTTGAGATATGCAGTTCTGTTTTTTCTCTTGAAGCGGCTTGAGTTTTGGTGACTAAAAAGTAAGTCTTTTTCTAAAAATAAATTAAAAAAGGCTTTTTCTCTACTAGATTTTGTTAAGGTGTCTCATGTGGGTATTGAAAATTGGCAATCCTACAGAGACTTGCTAAATTCTTTATAGGCAGCTGTAGTTTTTTGGTTTTTTTTTTCTTTTTTTTTTTTTTTCTCTAATGCTTCACTTTTTTTCTTTTTGTTTTGTGAGCAAACAAATAAGATATCTCATTCTTTTCCTCCTTGGGACAGTCAGCAGTCCTAAGTTTGGCAGTGTGTACTTGTGTTCATAATATATATATTTTAGAATGAAGCTTTGTGCTAAAAACTTCTGCTTCCATCCAACATGCACAGACTTTCTCATTTGTTCAGAATGCCATCTATTCACAGCACCTTCTGTGAACCATACTGGTTCAAACCATACCACTTCAGACATAAATTCCACTGAAATACGTTGCAGACACAGTCTTCACCTCACAGGAACCCCAGTAGTCTGTCTGATTGTTAATTGTGTTTGAAAAGATGACTCAGTGAGCCAGGCTTCTAAAATTTTATGTTTAAGGATCCTTAAAACAGAAAAATCTCATTACACAGTCTAAAACTTTTCCTTGCCTTGGTCAAGCATTTTATTCTAATGAAAAAAAATAATAACAAGCACTTCAAAGTCTGTATTTATGATTGAAGCATGTCTGTATTGGCCCCATTACTACTCATTTTCTTCCACTAATGTTTTATTAGCTACATCCACATTTAATTTTAGTTCTTATATGAATTTAGTGCAGTTTAGGAATTAAAAGTGGGAGCCACATTAAAATGAGAGCCACAGGATGGGTTCTAACCTATTCTGTAAATACTAGCTAGAGGTGACTTCAACACAGGTAACTTTCCCCACATTTCTGGCATTATAACTGTGTTGAGAATTCAGCAGTGGTATGAACTGGCTAAACCATTCATGATGTCAAGTAGGCTGTAAAAATCCAGCATTACTCTGGAGTTTCCTAAGCCTCTGTGTATATTTACACTTATCTGAACTGTACATGTTTTAGAAGTGAATTAACTTCATTCTATATGGTGTGCAAAGCCAAAGAGGTTTTGAAGAATAGTATACTCTACTATGGAATGATAGGAAGCCTGAGTTTCTAAAAGAAACCTGTGATAGAAATTGCTACAGTTTACTTAGGTGTTGGATTCATGATTAATTTCAGTCAGTGCTTCTGATCTGAAGGTGGAAACAGAGCTTTAGGGATGTTGTTTGTTTGAAGGTCTTTCTTTAGAAATACAGATTTATCCCAAAGAGGCAGGTGGTTGCCAGTTACAATGATTTCAGTGAATACCTTTGCACATTGCTGGCATTCCTGATTTTCTTTTTAGGGTCCTCGTGGTCCTCAAGGGATTGATGGGGAACCTGGTATTCCTGGCCAGCCTGGTGACCCTGGTCCTCCAGGGCATCCCACTCACCCAGGACCAGATGGAATAAGCAGGGTAAGTTCTACATTTGCTCTAGCTGAAAGTGGAGTGTTGGACCAGATCCATGTGATATAAAAGGGACCTTGCCTTTGGTTCCATGACCATGGAACGCTGTCCATCGCATCCTGTCTTCCAGTCACGAGGGGCAGCAGCTAGAGGCACTGCAAATTCTGCCAAAAATAGGGACAAGTTCAGTGTGAGAAACCTGGGAAAGGATGTGCCTTTCACAGCAGATTTTACCATCTAGGAAAGCCAAGCTGTTCTAATCTAGAACAACCACAAAGGTTCTTTCACTTCAGCCACCCAAGGGGTCTGAGCAAGAGTATGGAGGAAATGAGTGCACCAAATTAGGAATACAGGAAAGTGACAATTAAGATAGATGCATTATAAATAACTAATGAGAGCAACTAAAATGTGGTTGATTATACTTCTTGCTGGAATTATTCAGACCAACACTGAGAAGATTAAGTAAGAAATTGTTTGTGAGAGCAAAGCTAACCAGCCATAAATACAGATAAGGTATTCTGCAAAACTTCTTTTTTCTCCTCCCCCTTCTATTGGACACTAATTGTGGTTGATAATTAAATACATATTTGAATTTGTCAGGTGTATTCAGTTACACATTTATTGCTGTTTTGACACCTGTTTTGATTTCTCATTCCATTGTTCCTGAGATGTTACTGAAAACAATAGTTATAGTGACAAAAATCTGCAATATCCATGTTAGGCCAATAGCCTGCAACTTTGGGCAGCATTTCCTGACTTAACCACATTTCCCAACAGTTCTGGATCCAGCAGCCTCAGCCCAAGTAAATATCTTCAACACACAGGAATCTCTTAGAATCACAGAGGCACCATAATGGAGGCACCGTTATCCTACATAGAATTCCACAGAAAATATGGAAGAAAGGTGTGGCTGGAAATTGAAAACACTTTTTGTTTGTATTCTTGTCTCTGACCTCAGGCAATCTCCAGCCTTTAGAAAATGTGTTTGGGTACCAATCTACTGAGGAACTACCTGTAAATGTTGGGAGATATGAATCTATGTTTGAGCTTTTGATGTTCTCAGCTCCTGTAAGCTCTGGCCTGGCCTGCCAATGAGGCTCTGGCTCTGAATGAAGCAAAATTAAACTGTTGATTTCAACTATTTGCTTGCATAAGGAGGAGGGCACTGGAGTTTCTTTCTTCTCTAGCTTATTGGTCTCTGTGAATTGATAGGAACAGCAGTGGCTTTCAGCTTTGCTGGATAAGGGCAAGATGCTTAAAAACTGTAATTTGTCATCATAAAATTAACTATGTTTCCATTTGTAATAGCTCACAATGACTCACAGCTAAAATCACCCATCTTATTTTTCCAGCCCTTTTCAGCTCAGATGGCAGGACTGGATGAGAAGTCTGGACTTGGTAGTCAGATGGGACTGATGCCTGGTGCAGTGGTAAGACCACATTAGCCCTGTGCTGTAAAAGAAGATTTGCATGCCCAAAAACCCAAAAGGGAATTCATCCTTTACAGCTTCCTGTGACTCTAGAACTTGGAAGTACAGGATATTCTAGTAGAGTTTTGCACAGTACCTGGGGAAAAAAGTGTTTTTGTTGAATGACAGCTGCTTCTCCCACCTCTATCTGTCTCTCCTTCTGAAATATAGCAACTATTAACAGTAAGGTACTGGAGGAAAACACAGCTCCTCTTTTGTCACGCAGAGTGACTGGAAGGTGTCAGGTATAACACAAAGCAGAATAAACAAATATGTAACTTCTTTTTACATGTAACATCAAATCAGGGATTTTTTGGTAGTAATTTGAAAAAATTACTTTCAAAACCAGCTCTTAACTCAAATCTATACTTTGTTATTTCAAGACAGACTTCCTGTTTCTCCAGTGGGTCCAGTTTTTTCTCACTGTTTAAATATGCCCTGTACTTTGAGTGCACTGGGGACATAATGGTAACATTGAATTTTTCTAGTGTCTCTGAGAACTGTTTCACCAACATAAGTTTTCTCTTCTGGAACTCCTGGGGCTGTTTCTTAATAATACCTCTCTTCACATTTGAAATCTTGAAAATACTGTTAATATCTTTGCTGATATTTTTAACATCCATTCTGAAGAAAATCATCCTTTAGTGATTGTACTGTCCATGAGTTTGCCCACCTGAATCTTATCCATGTCCCCGCTTGTAGCCTTCAAAATCAGTTCCAATACCATATGAAAGGTTCTAAAGGTAATTCGATAATTTG
Organism: Cyanistes caeruleus; assembly: GCF_971803275.1. NCBI lineage: Eukaryota > Metazoa > Chordata > Aves > Passeriformes > Paridae > Cyanistes > Cyanistes caeruleus. The sequence continues at coordinate 10,812,069 of NC_141707.1, read as the reverse complement.
ATACTTTTTCCTAGGACTAACTTTTGCAGTGATTTCTTCAGAGAACTGTTTGATGAATGTCTCTCTTCAGTGAATTTGCTTTCTGAACATAAAATGATTTCTTCTACAAGTCTGTCCTACTTTGTTCTTTTCATTGTTTCACTTAATCCTTTCACACAGTTTTTTTTCAAGGTGTTGCATCTTTTGTACCCCCTCTTCTCTTATTATTCTCAAATATGATTAAATTTAATGTTAATATATCTGTGGCCTTACACAATGTCTGCTAAAGTCAGTTGGCACTCGCTCTCTATGGATTGATTGATCATATCATGTGACATTCTTTTTTCCTTCTCTTGTAAGCTGGGTAACTGACAGCTGAAAGACTGTTTTGTTTCTAATGTTCATTACGTTTTTTTTTTTTAAATCGCTAACTCTTCCACATTTGCTTTGTAAAAATTAGTAAAAAAATATTAAATCTTGAAATTCTGTCAAAGTGAATGGTTGTCTTGTAGGTATTTTTTCATTCCCAGAACCAAGATAATTACTTTAAAACAATATAACGTTTATTTCATGTTACAAGTTACAATTAGGTTTGAGATTGTTCCTAAAATTCCCATGACACTTTCTAAGGGACAATCTGAGTTTTGTGTAACTAACCAAAATGATTTGGAAAGCTCTTTTGGTGCTTAAATGTAGGATACATTTAAATACGTCCCTTCATTACTGCTTTTCAGCTCATGACAGAGAACAAGAAGATTAATTTATTTTGTCATTGATTCCATTATGAGATTCATCTGAGTAATGACATTCCTTTCAAGTGAGGACTATTCCCCCCAACTCTTACTTTGTTACTACATTTTTTCATGGAGCTAGGCAGAAAGTTCTGTTATTGTGATTCCAGAGACTGTGAGGTTGCATGAAGCAGCCAAGTCCGTATTTTCAGCTGCTAATGAAATTACACTCCTGTGGCTTTTGGACTTCGAAGATTTCATTCAACATGCATTTGTGTTTCATAATTCCAGTTTTCTGAGTGAAAACCTTTCAGATTGTAGAAATGCTCTGTAGAAATGGTCGCTATAAGGCCATTTTGCCCTCTGTAGGGTGAATCTTAGTTGGGAAAGGTTGTTTCCCAATGTGTAACAAGTTGTATGTTCCACAGGGTCCAGTGGGTCCAAGAGGTCCTCAGGGTCTCCAAGGAAAACAAGTGAGTGCTTCACCCCAGGGGATTTAATTGGCCAGAGCTGAAGGCAGAGCTCGTAGTGAGCGGAGTTTGTGATCTCTGGGGCAGTGAACATCCTCAGTGACTTGTGGCTGAATGCACCTTCATCCAGAAGGGATTTTAAGCAAGGGCTCTGCTCCAGATGGACTCTATACACAGGAATTGGCTCCAAAAGAACTGTTTATTAGATCTTTAACAGGGTTTTAACCCAACACGTTTTTTAATGAGTGAGCAGCAATGAAAATGGAGACTGTTCTGGTTTTGGTATTGGCAGGGTGTAAAGTTTCCAGTGGGGTTTGTGTATGGTACAGGATTTATCTACAGCCTGAGGGGTTTCAGTATCCAACTTTCACTCATATGGAAATGTGAACTGATTCTGAATTAGTATCCAGACTCTCCCATAGGCTGTGATTTTCCTAGTCACGGATTTTAAATTAAATTCTTATAGTTGCTTTTGGAATTTGTAACTGTACTAATTGTTGGTTAATTTTAGGGTGGTGCTGGCCCCACAGGCCCACCTGGTGAACCTGGGGATCCAGGGCCTATGGTAAGACCAATAAATGCAAACATTGCTACAACAGAATGGCAAATTTGCTGTACTTTTTCATTTCAGAACAGATTTTTTTATGTTGTTTCAGCTGAAACTATTAAGTAACTTCAATGAAGAGTTGTGGTGTTCAAAGCATGTTGTCCTGTATCAGTGAATTTGAGTTGTTTTGAATGTGAATAGCAATGATTATATTAGAAATATTACATTCTTTTATATTAGATTATAGATTATATTATATATATATATAGATTATTATATTATATTAGATATATTACATTCTCACTTTGCCAGCACAGGCCTGAGGATGGCTAGGCACTGTTATAACCATACCTGATAGTGTAATTTACACAAAGGATGATGAGAATATTATTTTTTGAGGCAGCAAAATGGTTCAAAAGTACAAGCAAGAGCCAGAGATTTGAAGCAACAGAAACTGTGATTTTTAATGTTTTGGGGTTTTTTCCCTAAATGATCCATCCTGTATTTTCATATAATATAATGCAGGTTTTCTATTGTCAGGATGGTTAGAAAGACCACCACAAAACTGAGCAAATGTGCTTAGGCATAAAATCTTCCTTGTTCTACATTAGTTTTTGTAAAACCAGACTTAGAAATGGAGTAAATAGATATTTAAGTGATGGCTAAACTGACTTCTCAACAAAAACATTTATTTCTTAGGGGCCAGTTGGTTCTCGTGGGCCAGAGGGACCTCCAGGCAAACCTGGTGAAGATGTAAGTTTGTTATTCTTTGTATCTTGTTTTATTTTTAATAAAACAAACATTGGCATCTGTGAGACAGTGACTAACCAGCAGATGTGCCTGTTCTAACTACTATTGTCTGCTTTCCTTTGTAATTGTGCTCATTAAATCCAGCATCACAACTGTGAATCTTGGCAACCATCTTCCAACCCCTCCTTTCCTTCCTTACGTCTCATCATCATACCTAAAGTCTAAGCACCATCTCGATTTCTTGGTCAGTAAGTTTTTAGCTGAGGTAATCGTTCATGAAATTAAACATAATAATAAATCACAGGGGGTCACTTGGAGGCATCTCGTCTCTTTTGGGATTGCATATTGGGTTGGAAGAGCTCTAATGGAAGCATACACTTGGTTCTGGACAAGATTTTAGTATTTAATTTCTTAAAAAAATTGATTATGTTCCTAATGGATTTTTTTCTTTATCCATATATGCATAAATATATATGTCAAATGTATGTTTTATATACATGACTGTATATGTATACTGCTCGATAGTAGCCTTAGACCTTACTGGTAGGTGTATGTTACTTGTTTGCAAATCTCACTAAATCCATCTGAACTGTAATTTATAACTTGGAAATTAGTTAGAAAACTTCAGATGCCATTTTAGTATAGAAATTAATTGTGTAACAGCTACCTTCCTGTTAAACTGTACAAGGGTTTTTGAGAATCCTTGGCAACAGTTAACTCTCAGTGCAGGGAGGTCAAATCTTGGCCCTGCTCTAAGAACTTCCCCCATTTCCATTGTTTGGGTGTCTTTAATTGCATTTGTGAAGCACTTGGCCTTCTCTCTGACCTGAAACTGTTTTCCTGAAGCCTTTCATATTCCCGCATCCTGGTGTCCTGGGTGTATTTGAACTGATTGACACACATAAAGCAATATTTAGCTGTGACTATAGAGGGCTTTGATTCATCTTCAAAATATACTTGTTTGGTTTCACCACATTGTTTTTCCTATTGCAATACACAGAAATAATCACTGTCCTAGAATGAAATTATACACATATTAAAACATTTAAACAGGAGAGTCACAAGCTACAATGCAGATAGTTTTAAATTCCTGTTCCAGTGGGAAGTAATAGCAATTTGATGCTTTGTGTGAAGATGATAGAAGGTTGCCTCATTAATTCCCAGGAAAACCATCTCCTGATGACTGGGATACATTGTGGGCTCAGCCTTCAGTTTTCCCAGTTCTTGGTTAAAAACCCTTTGTGAGTTAATGTGTCTAATGCTCATTTGCTAGGCACATATACAGTTGATTTATATCACTGACATTGTTACAGCAAAGAGAGGATGCATAATAATGATGTGAGTGTCCTTATTTGTTTGAATGGAAGAATGATACAAAAAGTCAGTTTTTCAAATTTCCTGTTTTAATGTGTTCCTTTTTATTTTTCTCTCTCCTTAGGGTGAACCTGGTAGACCAGGACAATCCGGTGAGCCTGGATTCCCAGGATCTCCCGTAAGAGCACAATTATATAAGTTTTAGCAAAATAATCCTATGTCATCATATGATGGTTCCTTATTGCTTCATCCTGATGTGACTCATCAGTATTGCTTTTAATTATGAATGCAAAGTTCTGCCATTCAGTATCTGAAGGCCTTGTCTTACCTTACTGCTGGGCTCCAGATCAGTGTTTGCTTTGTTGCTGAAAGGAGCTGTTGTTATCTGAGATTTCTGTTCTGGATTCATATCACCAATATTCTGACACAAGACACTTATCTCCCTTCTGTTAGCCCTTCCAGAGAAACTTGGTAGGAAGCTAAGTGCGAGAGAGCTTTGGTTGAATTGCTAAATGTGTTTTGGTAGCAGTTGTTTATCATGTTTCTGGACTGACATATTCTGAAAGAACGAGGCAGTTTGCAGGTCTGAGTTTCATTTTAAGTGATTGCTCTGAATTTTGATCTCAGCTTAATTAATATTTGTCCATATTAACTGTCAAAACTTGGCCTGCCACTTCATTACTTTTGTTGAAATTTGAAGCTTGATCACACAACAATATAAATGATAAAGCTTTTAATGTCAATGAAAATATGTATAATGCTGAGAATCAAGGCTGTGAGCTTGAATCTGTGAATCTGTGAGCTGCTCAGATGCTGTTCCTCACTATGATGAAGGTGAAAGAGTGTTAACAATAGCAGTATTGCTGCTGCCCTCATCCCTGTTGGTACCAGTATTGCTGGGTTTATCTGCAGAATCAGGATTGTATTTGTTTTTTCTCTTCCTTCCTAGGGCCCTCGAGGCTTTCCTGGTGCTCCTGGTCTGCCAGGTCTCAAGGGTCACCGGGTAAGAGACAAGGTTTTCCCTCTGATAGAGATGATATTTCCTGGCAGTTTCGGAATGGAGATTTTTTTTTTGTATCTGCAGAATTTGCCTACACTACAGACAAGGCAGCTGTAGCAGAATTATTGGCATTGAGAGAAAGAGGGCCTTGCAGAAAATCAGTGCTATTCCCCTTTAAGCTGACCTCTGTATTACATGCTCCAGTACTTTCTTCACTCTATTTTCAAATGTTCTGGGAATCTGGAAGGAGCTTGCATGAGCCCTGCCAGGCTTCAGGAGGCGCAAACCTGACAGTTCTCTCACTTTGTTGGCAAGTCTTGCATTAGGGTGGGGAACTTGAGAGGTGGATATGTTTGCAACACGGAGTGATTACAAATTACCAAGTTTTCTGGCCAGAATTTTACTTCAGGGAGGAATAAATTGGTTTCCTATGGCTCAGTGCCTCCTTCTTGTTGTTTCAGGATTTTTTAAAAAAACTTTCTTGTTTGAAAAAGGAAACCAAATCCAAGGAAATGTACCTTGTACAAATGGTTTCCATTTAGGAAATGTTTAAAAACTTCATTCCATCTGGGGTTTTTTTTGTTTTCTTTTCTTTTCTTACTCTTACCACCTTAGATCCATTCTTAGTACTTTAATATCAAGTTACTTTACAATCATAGTAGGAGTGCTCTCTGTGTGTACATATATGAATACAATTCCTTTGTATTTTCATAACTTACAGGGATTGAAAGGACTTGACGGTCCAAAAGGTGAAATTGGAGCAGCTGGAGCAAAGGTATTTTTATGGCCCAAGCAACTAAATAATTAAGCATGTTTTGTGTAATACCAAAATCCTATAAGGCAGGAGATCTTTTGAGCATAGCTTTGTACCCTCTCTGACCTTTATGTGGGGGACAGAATTCAATAGTAAGGGATCACTGGGTGAGCTGAGTGCTCTATTTGTGACACACGTACTGAAGACAGCAGAGTCTCTTAACAAAGGGCCCATGCACATTTTGCACTTGGACATTCATGGTTCTTGTTAGCTCTATGTGACCAAGTTGAACATTTTTTAATATAATCAAATAAAGCAATGCATAACTAAAACCTGACTCTTCTCTTTCAAATTATGGTAGATTGGCTTAAAAGGAACAGGCATTGGGGAGGATAGGGGGATATATTTTAAGCAAACCAGCTATTTTATCAGTTTAGTCTCTTAGAATTTTTGATCCCCATTGGCATTGCACCACTCTTACCACTTCAGATCAAAGCAGAGGTAACACAGGATACTCATCTGGAGCGAGTTCTTTCAAGATAGGTGTTAAAAGATGTTTTAAAAGAGCATAGTACACTTGTTTCAGGATTTTCCACTTTCATAACTGCTGATGCTGAAATATTTTTGGCCTGGCATAAGTGATAATTGAATGTGGGAGAGAACTATTCCTTTAGATTAAAAACATAGTAAATGAAGTGAATTTTCCAAAATCTAAATTTAAATGTGAGATTAGTACTTAAAGAGAGTTTATGTAAGAAAAGATTTCTTTCCCAAGATTGCCTACCACTTTCTGTGGAGGCAACAACAGCAGCCAGTCTTGGCAGAGATCACAAACACTGAGAACACATAAACATGTTGTTTCTATCAGTGTGGGGAACAGTGCCATGTGTGATGCACACAAGTACCTGTGCAAATCTGCCCCGAGGTCCAACATAAGCACAGAGGATGGGGGTAAAATGTGACTCAATTTTCTTTTCACCCATTTCTCTAATTCTGTCATTTCATTTCCTTTTCTAGGGAGAGTCTGGACCAACTGGAGCCATGGGTCCAACAGGTCCTCTAGTGAGTGTCACATGCATTGAATATTGCAGAAGTGATTGTACATCCAATTGCTAATGGGAATTTCAGGGGTTTGACATCTGTATTTGAGCTCATGGAGCTGAACTTTCCCTTCATGATGGCTTCATTTTTTATTACTCTGACAGTGAATTTGGTCCACTGTAAGCTGTTCTTCCCCTGCATTCACACTCATAGGTAATAATGTTAAATCAGAAGGCTCAGCAGAGATTTGGCTGTAGGTGTGGTGATGGTTTCCCAACTCATGTAAGTGTGGGGGGATAGCTTTTTCTTTTTTACATGTTGGTGCCTCATATGGAGTGAATTCAACATGAGAAAAACTGGCTTGGGTTGCTCTGAGGTAGAACTGGAGTAATTTAGATCAGGGATAAACTAGTTAAGAAAACCGTGGACAGAGGATTTTGGAGGTTACAGTGAGGATAAGTATGCATGACCCGGAAGTGAAACGGAGAAATTTTTTTTTAGAATAATTTTCATTCACGTGTAGTTTTGGACAACTGAATATGCCTGAGTAGTGTTACATGACAAAAATTGACTCTCAGCAGTGCTTCTGGAAGTAAAGCCTCTTTCTGATATCAGATAATGGCATCTCTCTGTGAAGCACTATGTTGTGTGTACAATGTAGTATCCCTGAAGTGAAATCTAATTTGAAATGAGATTTAGTGAAAGAAGTTGCATTGTTGTCACTGGTGAGTAAATACAGAATTTATTCTAAAGTGTTTAACACTAGAAATACTGTTGGAATGGAAAACCAGAAATTACAGTTTATTAAATCTCTACTGGGCAAGCCTATGAGGCTGTAGGGATTTTTATGTGTTGTTACTTCTTTTCTGCTATAGGACAAGATTAGTTATTCCTGCAGGAGTGAAAAAAAACAACCCTTTTTATTATTCTAACGTGATGACCTCCTAAATAATGCACTTTTTGTTCTTTCTTCAAGGGACCTAGGGGGATGCCAGGAGAAAGAGGACGAATTGGACCACAAGGTGCCCCTGTAAGTAGAATATTCCTTCTCTCTTGTACTACTGCTCTTGTTCACTTAAATTTAAATCCCTGAGCCTGAAAGTGTTTGTTCATGTGACTTGCTTGTCACTTGTGTTGTGAGTTCTGCTATACCTTAGAAAAGGTTGGGGCTGAGCAGTTTTGTTGCATGAGATCTTTACTATAAATTTGAGAAGTTAAAAACAGTTTTAAAATGAGAGTGGTAACTATATGGTAGATTCTCATAGCAGAGCTGCTCATGAGTCCAAATACCATCACAGCATGATTTTCTGGGATATAAATATGTTTTCTATGTTTCTGTGAGATTTCTTGTGAGAGGTTCTTTTCAGCAAAAAATACTGAACAGGAAATAAGAAGTTTTAATTTTGTCTGGAAAAAGGTTTAAAATAAATGTTTAGATGAAGTCTTTCAATTTGGATTTCAATTTAGATGAAACCTAAAAATCTAATTCCAGATGATAAGGCTATCTTCTTAAAAATATTTTGATTTTCATCAAAAAGGGGATTATCCTTGATGTGAGATTATATTTGAGCTGCTGCTTTTACATCCAGCGTCAAATATTTATCTGGCATTTCTCCCCATGAGTTTTATATGATCCATTTGTGTCATGTGCCCCATACAATGACACTCTCAAAATATTGTCCTTTCTGAAAATACAGAAATCCATTAACTCAAATGGGAGCATAATTTCTTCCAGAAGTTTTCTATGACAGTGTTTGGAGGAATGTGCAATCCAGCATTTCTTCAATCACTTCAGTATATATAGTTTTATCACAAATTCTGACAACAAATAATTAAAAAAAATAGGTAGAATTCTCACAAATACTCTGTATTTTCTATTTTTGTGTCTAGGGTGGACGTGGCCAGCATGGTATGCCTGGGAAGCCAGGCCCAATGGTAAGTGATTGAGTCTCAATCACCCACTTTCCCACTCTATATTTCCACTTGCCTTTTCTCACTACCAGAAAAAAAAAAAAAAAAAAGTTGGCAGTTGCTGATATCATTTAAGTGCATCTGGAATTAATTATCTGGGAATGATTCCTGTTTCTATTCATTTTAGTTTTAGTGCTGTCCTCTGCAAAATTGTCCTCTGTAGTTTACTTCATTGAAAGGTTTTAATTTGCACAAGTCAGCCATATCATCTCCTGGGGAGGTGATGCTCTGCTGCCCTTATGGGGTTCATATGGCAGGGAAGGAAGTGTCTCAAGTGCATGCACTGCAATCTAAAGCAGTTCATAATTGCATGCTAGCCTCCTTCACTTGAAATGATGGCAAATGAATCTTGTTAGCAAGAAGAAAGGCACTCACTGATAGCACAACTTGCTCCCTGCAATTATTCCATTACCAAATGTGTAAAAGGGCCTTTTCATTAAGAACAGTCACTTTTTGAACTGAAGGACAGATGCCTGTGTCTGAATATCTGGCAAGCTGAGAGAACCTGGCTTACTTGGCTGCTGAAGTTCTCCCACCATGGCAGCAGGGCTGCAGAGGAGGAGGACATGGCTGTTTACACTCAGAGTGTCAGAGTAGCACAGGATGTTGGTTATGGTCTTACAGTTCCATCTCACACTGCATTTGCAAAATACATTTGTGTGAATTACACATGAGTCACAGATTATTCCCACACATACAGTTAATTTTTTGTTGCTTTTGCATGTGGAAACTGGTGATGGTTTTGTACTATTTGTGCAAGGCCAATTTCCACTTCAAAAATGTGGTATTTAGGTTTGCTTTTTTTGAAAGTGTCACTTGTAGGATATGGATAACGGCTCCTACCCATTGATGTAGTCAGCCTTTATCATTTTGTGATGGTCAGCTTAGAAGAAAACAAAAACAAAACACAAAACCCAACAACCAAACACCCCAAAAGCACTGCACCAAAAAAACCCCTCAAAACCCTCAACCATGCCTGCCTGCAGTTAGAATTTAATTCTGTGCATACTCTTTATTTACTTGAGACAAGGTTCTGAGAAAAATTAATTTACCTGTGTCATCTTGATAAACAGACTGTTTTATTAAACACTTCATTAAGAAATTATTAATAAACAATTAACTGTAATAGAAGCTCAAAAAATGAATGTAAATGCCTAAAAGCTACAAAACAAAATTATTTAGCATAACATGAATGAAAGGTAAGTTGTTAGAAGAAACTTTCAAACAAACAAAATATTTTTTTTCAGTGTTTAAAACAAATTATTAAGTTAAAAGAAGCTAGGTGGCAAGCTATGAGGTTTTGCATTAAGCTTGTAATTTTTCTTGGGCATAAAAATGTGAGGTCAGCTTCACTGGACATGATAAGTTGTTTAGAAAATCCCATTAAGTGTCACAAGGGAGATACTCGTCCTTAATTCACATGCTTCTCACTGGAAAAAGCATTAATGAAATGTGCTGTTAATTGGGTCAGTGCAGTGGTATAGCCTAATCCTGGAAGTCTTCCTGCAACAAGAGAGAGATTTAGCAGACATTATCTGTGATCCAGTAAACTGGGACATAGGTTTTCAAAAATACATTTGGTGAGCTGTTGCATCAGTTCTGTAGAAATCCAGTGCAAGGTCACAGCAGAAATGTTGTCTGTAATTAATGCTTGGTGGGACAGATTGTTCTGATTAAGTTTGTCAGGAGAGCTTATTACATCGAACATTTTTTCTCAGCATGAATCATATTTTACAAAAAGACAGAAAATGAGGAAAAGATAAAGAGGAATTATCTGGGAACAGTGTTGCAGTGAGTATTAATAACCACTGCGTGCCGCAATCCCAAGACTTTGGAATACAGTGGAAAATTCTCTTGAATGTCTTGCTCAGGACAAGAGACATTATGGAAATGGAAATATCTTTGTCTCTCTAGCCCTAAAATTTTGATACAAGATCTGTGTTTTACAACTTGAAAATTAATTCCCCTGTGAATTTAGGAATCTTAATTCCCATAATTGTTCGTTGCAAATTGTGTACATTGCAATTCAGGCACTAGTAGCTGAATCAAGAGCTGTAGCTTTGATGAAGCCAGAAAACACATTGTTAAAGACCTACACCACAATTCCATAAAATGTATGTGTACTGCTTAAAAAACTGATAGTTATTTTGGTTTTGTTATAAAAATGTTTTATGTCTAAAAATTACATGTAATTCTAGACCCACATTTACTGAGTGATGAGATACTAATCTGTGTGACCTAAACAGCTGAATTACAGCTTTGTGTGTCTGTCTTCTATAGGGCCCACTTGGCATAACTGGATCTCCAGGTTTTCCTGGTATTCCTGGTATGAAGGTAAAAAATAAGATGAAATTGTCTTTTTAAAATGTCTAACAGCACACAACTAAAAATGTGTACTAGACTACACAGAGCTCACACTGGTGTGCGTACAGATCCCCAGGAGCTGCTGTGAAATCAGTCAAGACCTTCAGGCAGAAGATAAAACCCAAAACCAAATGAAGCAATTGCAATTCACCACTGTTAAGATACTTTGCTTTCCCCTTTGCTCGTGTCAAAGGGTGATTATAAGCTGACTGCCATGCTGTGCTTCAGGAATCTTGTCAAGAATATTCAAAGAATAGCAAGATACATTGCTAGAAGTGAGGTTGTGAGGGCAAGTCGAAGACAGTATGGAGGCAGGACCTTCTAGTTTTGGCCAAGAACACTTTTTGAAATGATCCAATCTGGTAAGGGACATAAACCTGTACAGAGATGTGTGGTTCATCACAGTAGGGCAAATTACAGTTACTACTTTTTATGGCTTTGAGTGATTGGGTTGTGAAATGAAAAACTTTCATTTGCTGCATCACTGTCTTTGTGGCACTTCCCTCTTGCTTTTTCAAGAAAGTGCTCTTTTTTATTTTATTTTTATTTTATTTTTAATTTTTGCTTCTTAGCCTTGAGCCAGTGTCTTCAGAGATAGGACGATATATAGCTTCCTTATACTTCTTTTCCATGCCCTGCATCCTGCTGCTCCTCTTTGTCCCTTTACACTCCTAAAATACGATAAGAAAATGTTATACAAGAAGAAACTCTCAATTGGTCAGGTCGCCAAGATCAGCAGATGTTTTGTGTTGTTGTGAAGCTGGCAACATTCATGACACAGTTTGGAAACAAGTCTTAATAACAGTATCAACTTAATCACAGAGTCATAGAATAGCAGGCTGGAAGGAGACCTCTAGGATCATCTGCTCCAGCCTTTCTTGGAAAAAGCACAGTCTAGACAAGAGGAGTGTACAGTAAAATGGTAGCCCTTGAAGTGCATGTAAAATGTTTTAGTATGGCTCAGCCTGGTTTTACCTAAGCAAATGTTTAAAAAAGCTGTCACATGATGAATCATTTAGAGCTTTTGAAAAGGAGATGCTACTTTCAAGTTTGATTATCAGATCATGTAAAATTGGAATAGTTGCTTTGAACTCATAAAAGCTCAGCAGATTATACAATGAAGATGTGATATTAACAGCCATCTGTTCCAAAAGGCGTATTTCCTATATAAAATTAAAATTCAAAGAAGATGCTGTGAGGAATTTATCATCCGGTCTAATCTTACAGGGATTTGATATTTAATAGAGTTCTGTAACAGTGAGTTGATCTGTGCTGTGCAAAAATACCCCAAATCAACCAATCCCAGATGTGTTACCATCTAAATCTTAAGCCTTGCTGTTAATGAAGGTTAAAAAAAACCAACTTGTAAAATTACAGGCTCATAGTTGGATTTTAGAGAGACAGGTCTGTTCTTGATCTTATTTGGACTCCTGGATAGTTCAGTTTTTCTGCAGTTTCCTTGTCTTGTATACATTGAGAAAAAAAATAAAAATCCATCTATACTTTTAATATTCTCATTCACCCAGAAGTAACAGAAGCAAAATTAAGTAAGCAAAATTGTATTTTAAGGATAATAAACTGTTTCAAACATGAATTGTTTTTCTTTTATAAGGTCAGTATTCATCCTGAGTTACTTTATAGCATTTCTTTTTAGAGCAAACTAATCTCCAGTTGTTTTCTCATGTGGAATCCTAGGGTGAAGCAGGTCCAACAGGTCCTCGAGGTCCTGAAGGTCCTCAAGGACAAAGAGGTGAAACAGGTCCTCAAGGCCCAGCTGGGTCACAAGGCCTTCCTGTAAGTACCTTGAATTGAGTTCCTCAGTGCTCAGCTTGTGCATGCTCGCCTGTTTATGGGGGTTTTTAGTGCCCCAACTGGAACCGTGTTTTATTCAAATTACCTTTTCTCCCCAAGGAAAAGAGGTCTCATTCCTTGGGGTTTTTTCAGTGCTAATTGTATTGATTATAACTATTTGTTATTTTATTTCAAGTTGCAAAACTGAAAGTTACACAGCTTGATACAGTCTCAATCATAAAAGTACTTTAAAACTTAAGTTTAAGCATAAGAACTTCAGCATTAAAGTCTCATTAACTTGCCTGCTTTATTGCCCATTTTACCATTTGCATGTGTTGCTGCATTTATTTAATAGCCTTAATTTTCTGGTTTTTTAGAGTGGATAAAATAACTGTCTTCTGCTTTTGTGATTGAGGCCCATCTCATTAAAATAATTTTTAACGATTGATATCTTATCTTTAGGGTGCTGAAGGGACAGATGGCTCCCCTGGCGCAAAGGGCCCTACTGTAAGTAATCATATTTCTTCTCGAAGAAATTGTGTAAGTGAATTTCTTTTATTTCCTTGTTTTGACTGTGTTTCCTTACTGTGCTTGCTGTTTGTATTTGTAGGGCTCTCCAGGCACTGGAGGCCCCCCTGGATTAACAGGACCCCCTGGCTCCCCAGGACCACAGGGCAGCACCGGCCCCCCCGGGATTCGAGGCCAGCCGGTAACGGGGTCTTTGTCTCTTTGGGAAATGTAGGGTCTGGCACATGTGTCACTCCATGGGACTGAGGCAGGGATTAGCAATGGGCTTCCTTTAAATACACCAGTAGCATGCCAAGGAGAGTGCTAAGACTAGATCTTGTGAATCAGCATACCAAAATACCACTGCTTCTTTGAAATAGAAGTTTGTAATATAAACCTGGGAAAAGAGATTTCTTTAAGTTTTTGTATTGATAACATAATAATAAGCATAATAAGGGTAAACATGAACCATTATAAGCATCATATTATACTGCCTACAATTAGTGACTAAAGTAGGAAATGTTTGTTTCATGGCATAATACAAAAAGGTGAAGTGGTTAATGCAGACTTTTAACTTTACTGGTGCAATTCATGTGTTTATTTTCAGGGAGACCCTGGTGTCCCAGGTTTCAAGGGAGAAGCAGGACCCAAAGGTGAACCTGTAAGTCTCTATATGCTTTTTAAGATGAAGAGGAAACACAGAGGCTTTTATAGCCATGTAACTTTTGGGGCGAAACTGACTCTGCAGGGTTTGAGTTGGTTTATCAACCAATTTTCAGCTTTTCTTTCTCACCAACTAAATAATCATGTAATAACTGACAAAAAATGTAGAAGTGAAGTAAGATTTTCTTTACCACTGTCTTATCCTTTGAAAATTTCTATTAGAGTCTCACTGAATTTTGACTCCTTTTCAGCTTAATCAAATACAAATTATTGTGGGTGATTATAAGAAGCAGTGTATATCCCAACTGCAGAATTACAGTTCATTAGCTTATGAACATTGTAAAGGAGAAAAGCAGATGCTGAAAAGCTGTGATTTTTAACTGATCCAAAACCTAACTATTTTTTTCTCCTTTATTTGGAAAAATGTTTATAGTGTCCAGAAGACAGTCTGTTTCAATATGCCTGAGAAATGGTGAGCTTAACAATGCTTATTAAATTACCATTTTATTCTCACTAGGGCCCACAAGGTCCTCAGGGTCCCATTGGCCCCATAGGTGAAGAAGGGAAAAGAGGTCCTCGAGGTGATCCAGGGTCAGTAGGTCCACCAGGTCCTGTTGGAGAGAGGGTAAGAAATCTAGAGGAAAAGTATGACTTAAGAGATGCACTGCTAAGCTGAAAAACCTTTTGACCTACCCTTGGATGTTCTTATAGCTTGACTGTGGATGTAGTCAAACCTTACTTTCCTTTCAGTAGTTACTACTGTGTGTTATTTTTTTACACTGGATACTTTTATGTGGAGATTCAGTGCCCAGGATAGTATGGCAGGAGATGGAGATAGCACAAGCTCCTCTGCAGGCTTTTTCTTACACCTGTACAACTGGTCATCTTTGCTTTCAATGAGGCTGTTCACACAGAAAGAGCTGTCCAGCACACATGAATGAGACACTGATATTTTTGCCATTCTAAGCCATAACCCTCCCCAAGTTTAAGTACCTAAGTAAGAAAATTGTAAGGAAATGAACTGAATCTTCAATCCATAATTCTGGTCCTTTATTTGTAGTAAGCTATGTAAAAATTAAGATAATTATATCTACTGCTTTTCCTAGGGTGCTCCTGGTAACCGTGGTTTTCCAGGTTCTGATGGCTTACCTGGACCAAAGGTAAGTTAAATCAGTGTTCATCTTTATTGTGTAGCTTGTTAAAACTTCATATATCCAGATATATAAAAAGAAAGTGTTCCATTAAAAATGTCTGCTTCTGGGCTAAAAGGCAGATCCAATTTGCAAATGCCAAAAGGGGGTCTGAATGTTTTGAGACAAAATTTTTTTGGGAAAAGTCACATTCAGTTCCCATGATGTTTAGTTTTGCTTGCTTGCCCCTGGCTTAATGCTCCCTCATTTTGAAATGTGCACAGATAAGGGATTGACCTGTTCTACTACTATATTGCTTTATGTATTGCTGTGTAGGAGGGGGCTCTGTGAAAAATTGCCCATTCTTTGTGTCTTGGGTGATTTTCTGGACTTGTCCCTTAAAAAAAGATGGGTTTATCTGGCTTTCCTAACTGCTCTAACGCTTCCAGGGAAGTGACTCACACAGGCATTTGTCTAGTACTTCTGTAAGTTCCTAACTTGGTAAAAACAGAGGGATTCTAAAATGCTTATATAAACTTGCTTTAAGGAGGAGACAACTTTTAAGTAATAATTTTGGGGAGAAAAGATAATAATTAAGAATCCGATAACAGTAAATGCATTAATGATTAGTAAACTTATTTGCAGAAATAGGTCCTTAATAGAAGATACAGTTTTTATTTAACCTTCTGTCACTGTTCTAGCTATTGACTAGTAGCTCACTGGTGTCTTTCTAGGGAGCCCAAGGAGAGCGTGGTCCAGCGGGATCTTCTGGACCTAAAGGAGGTCAGGGAGATCCTGGACGTCCTGGTGAGCCTGGTCTTCCAGGTGCAAGGGTAAGGGACTGATAGCAGTACCCTATAAACTGTGTACCTTTCCTTTTTGAAAGGCAGCAGTGAATGTTTGGGAATTCAGGAGCTGTTATACAAGGGCAGACTGGTTTCAGTGGTGCTAAAGGCCAAAAGACCTGTCTTTGTTTCCTGCTGATGTTGGGAAGCACAGGTTTTGTCTTAGAAAAAGGAAAAATAGCCCTGACTGAGAACAGCTGATGCAAATGAAAGAAGTGTGTTTGTAAAGCACAGTTGCCACAAGTAACATGGATTGAAGGCCAACCCTGATTAAATTGGTGGCTGAGAACATAGACAATTGAGTGGTGCATATCACCTAGAGATTTTTTTCAGGAAAATGATTGGAGGGCAATTCACAGTATCAGAGAAAGGAATAAAGGGAGCAGTAAAATGTGATATAGATCATGGTAGAAATAAGGCCTGTGAGAAGCTCAAAAGGTATAAGGCAAGAAAAGAGAGAATAAGAAGGAAGATCAAAGATAGTGAGGGATGAAGCTGTAAAGTAAAGTATGAAGACCTTTGACATAGAGAAATTCGTGCTGTGGTAGTAACTGAGCATTTCTTTGGGATTTATTTATGTTTCTTTCTTGTTTCAGAATTATAGACCTAGTCCTAACACCAATACTATTCATGTTTTTAGGGTTTGACAGGAAATCCAGGTGTTCAAGGCCCTGAAGGAAAACTTGGCCCCTTGGTAAGTGACAAAATCTAGTCTTTTCAGTTAATGTCACAGTAATTCAAAGGTCCCACCTCACTGAAATTGCTTTTATTAACATGAGTTTTCTTTATTTGTTAAGGCTCATCTTCTCTTTTGAAAGTTCATTTTACATTCCTAACTTCAAAATTAGTACCAATAACCTTTCTTCAGTTTTGTCTGTGTAGCAGTGTCTCTTGCTTAAGAGCTGCTGCATCACTGTTAAATGTTTGAACTAACTATTTTTCTAGTTGTCACTTGAAGGACACAATAAATGATTTGTCATGATGCACTTCTAAATGCATAACATTTGGTTAAATCTGGAAGTATGGCTGTTGCTATATCTGCTCTAAAGGCATTTTGACTGATAAGTGAAGCCCCAAACCAGGCTAATGTCATTTTCTCTATATATACAAACATTTTCTTGAGAGTAATAAGTTCATATGAATAAATATATTTAGAATTTAATGTGGAAAATGCTTTATCTCTGCAGGGTGGTCCTGGGGAAGATGGACGCCCAGGTCCAGCAGGTTCCATAGGAATCAGAGGTCAGCCAGGCAGCATGGGCCTTCCTGGGCCAAAGGGTAGTAGTGTGAGTATGGCAATCCCTGTTTGACTTGAACCATTCCTGTATATTTTAATGGATGAAAAAATATCTAAACCTGATCATTTTTATTTCTGCAATTTAGGGTGACCCTGGAAAACCCGGAGAAGCAGGCAATGCAGGAGTCCCAGGACAGAGAGTGAGTGTGGCTGTTATTTGCTGTGACTATGGAAAATGGTGCTTTTCTGTTATGTGTATTCACTATACAAGATTTCTTCCCCTGTCATTTCAATGTAGGGAGCCCCTGGTAAAGATGGTGAAGTTGGCCCTTCTGGTCCTGTTGGCCCACCAGTAAGTCAGCTTTTACCTCTGTCTGCCTGGCACTCCATCTACTCACCCCTCTTTTGGCTTCTCTTCTTATCAACCTTCATTCCAGTTGTTGATCTCAAGCAAAAAATTCCAAGAACATTTAAAGAAAAAATTGTCCTAGAAAAATTGCTAGCTTTGTATTAAAATATACATGTATTATCAGTCTAATACCTTTTACTAAGCATTATAAAAAATAGTGCAGGGAGTAAAAATTATCTTAGTTAATTTTCCCATCTTTCTTGGTTTTAATGGAACTGAGTGTTTCCCTGTTGCCAGACAACCCTTAGGGGAAGAATTTTAAAGAAATTATACACATCTTATTACGTCTTTTAGCTAGGCCATCTTGTCCTGGGATAATTAAAAATGTATAATAAATAAAGACCTAATAGAAAATATGCATATTCAGAGAAAAGAAAAATTGTGGACCTTGCCTATATTCCTTTTCTGTTTGCTTACTACTTCCTTTTGCATAGGGTCTGGCAGGAGAAAGAGGAGAACAAGGCCCTCCAGGTCCTACAGGGTTTCAGGTATGTGCATACATTTTTTTTTTTTTTTTTAAATTAAAAAATAAACATCCATGTCTTTATCAACTTAAACTGGAGAAATTCAATCAAGTGATGTAGAATATAACTCAACTTCAGAACTAAGGCAAGGATGTTCAAAATAATTAATGATCCATGACTTTCATATCAGCTGTGCACTAAACCAAACTGGCAAAGGCTTAATTACCAGCTCTGTATCCCTTGGGAAAACCTTTGATATTAATCAGTTTTAATTTGAAGATTTTCCAAAAAGTTCCAAATATGTAGCAAAATAATTGTCTTGATAATGAAGTAATAATTAAATCGATATCTCTTTATAGAGAACTTTACTTTCAGGGCTGAGATGTCTTGCAAATGTTAAGGAAGGGTTTCCATCTATTTCAGAGAGGGGGAAACACTTTGGTGCAATATTCATATAACTCTCCCTTGGGGATCTCTGAGGGTGTGCTCTTGTATTGAGTGTACTGCAACATTTATGATCTTGGTGTCCTAGTTAAGTCTGGATTTACATAACTTTCTATCAATTTAGTGACCATTTTATTTACTTTTTTCAGGGCTTACCTGGGCCACCAGGTCCTCCAGGTGAGGGAGGAAAGCCAGGTGACCAGGTAATGTATATGTAAAACATAACATTAAAAAGAATGCAATTTATAAAGTAGCTTTATATTTTCTTCTCTTTCTGATTGAATTTCCCACTCTGTTTCAAGATACTTAATTGATATAGTTTGCAAGCTGTCCAATAACTGCTCTGGCATAAAATAATTATGAGAATCTGTGTTCTGGGAGTGAACTGGACTATCACCTCTTGTTATTGACAGATAGGATTTAGAGCTGGCCATCTACATTCACAGTACTTTGTAAATAAAAATGTTTGTCTCTAATTTCCATAACTACAAAGTTATGAATAATGATTTCATTCTAATGTGAATTTTGTCCTTAGGGTGTGCCTGGAGATCCTGGAGCCGTTGGTCCATTGGGCCCCAGGGTAAGTGTTTTCTTTCAGAGTTTAGATACTCATGACAGTTCTCTGAGGTTGGAAGTTGATGTGTAATATACTTTAAGAGTTTCAAGTCAGTATTTGACCTTTTTCGCCATCAACAAAATGGTTGTAAATATGGATATGTTTTAAGATAGTTTCTGTAAAATCTACCACCTTTAATGATTTTGTAGCTCCTGAAGTGATGTTAAATAGTAGCTACTAAATGATTTGGTTTATGCTGTGAAATGAGAGTTTTTATTTTGCTGAGTAACATATTTCCCCCATCTCTAACAAGGAAAACCATAAAGCTAGTTTTAATTTTATCAGTTCTTGTAGAATTTTTTCACAGGCTCTACTGCACTTACAGTGTATTTAGGATTTTGTCTACCAGAATTCTACCCTGCCATGTAAATAAATGATTATCTTCCATTTTGTAGGGAGAACGTGGCAATCCAGGGGAAAGAGGAGAACCAGGTGCCTCAGGACTCCAGGGTGAGAAGGGTATGGCTGGAGGCCACGGTCCCGATGGCCCGAAGGTAAACTGAGTAGAGATTTGCATTGCTGCAGTGATGTGATCTATAATTCTGCTCATTTATATGATCATAAGAAAGAGATTTTTTTTCATTATAAACATGAAAGGCATCTCTGTTCTTAAGGAAGGACACACAATGCCAATTATAACAACGTTAGTAACTTGAAACATATTTAAATGCTGAGAATTCACAGTAGAACTGGGCAACGCAATTTCTGAAGTGCAGAAAATCTTCTAGCAATGTTGTAAGAGCCATACCAGTTTACACAAAGACACTTGGCAAGGCTAAGCAATTAAAAGAAAATGCTGAAAGCTTGATGCCTGCATGAAGGTACCTGCTATGGATGTGATTAGACCAGCATAGTCAGGTCAAGCAGGGAGTGCCTCTATTTATGTGAGACCTGTAATAGACATGAGCATCTCTGTTCCTGGCAACTTCTACCTTTACCTAGTTTCTATACTAAACCTATGTGACATCAAGAAAGAAAGATTCCCAAGCTTCTTTTTTAATCTGTTTTCATCTCGAGTATGCACTGATTAAATACTAATAGGTTTGGAAGAACTATGGTATTACAGTTGAACTTCCTGAGTAACACAGTGGGAAAAGAAAAGTATTTGGTTGTGAATGAAGTCCAAATTTCAGATAAAATTATTACTTAAAACTGTACCCCAGAGACTTCAACACAGGCACAACATGTTCTGCAGCCTAGAGACAAAGATGTTTCTCAGATGAATAGGCAACCACTTGTTTCTTGTTCCAGGGAAGCCCAGGCCCTAGTGGGACACCTGGTGATCCAGGCCCACCGGGCCTTCAGGGCATGCCTGGAGAGAGAGGGATTGCTGGAACACCTGGCCCTAAGGGTGACAGAGTAAGTCTGTTTATTACTGTCCTCCTGAGTAGAATGACCTGTCTCTTAACACTGCAGTTATTCCAGGGTATGAACTAGTCAGCATTCAGTGTCATAACTGGGACTTTCTGGGTGTTTTCCATAGGGCGGCGTAGGTGAGAAAGGTGCTGAAGGTACAGCTGGCAACGATGGGGCAAGAGTAAGTAAATCTGTCTCTCTCTTTGGACCCACTCGTCACACACGGGTTTGTTTACTGTGCTAGGAGACTAAGCTTGTAGAGATAAACACTATGCACTGTACTATCATGTTATGTCATGGGCTTACTCATTACCTCACCCTCCAAATTTTCACATTTTTCAAGACTGCTGTGCCTGTGTGCCCTATTTGGTATCAGCAATAATGCCAGTTAAGAACTCAATTGGAAGGATTCACAGTTGATTTGGGATTTGTCTAAGTTGGCTGTAGTAAAAAATGTGAAAAAATGAACAGGCAGAGATGAATATGCAAAAAGCAAACCTTCTATCTCTCAGTCTTGGACTAAGGCAGATGCCTCCTTATTGTCTGCATCGAGTTGCCCACAATCTGTCCTGAATTTCACAGGTTTAAATTCATGTAAATGTACTAAGCTTCACATATGCAGTAAGTTGTTGGTACTTCTGGAAAGTTTTGAGTCTCCGTTGCATTAATAAGGTTTCTAGTCTGTTCAAGACACATTGCACACACTCTGCTGCACAGACCAACTGTCCAATTATCCCAGTTGCACTGGGCTTTCTTTGTCTGCACTGACCATTTTTCCTTCCCAGATGTTATTTGAGTTACTTTTTACATGAATTGAGAATATATCTGAGATTCTTGGGTTGTGCAAACCGGTTGGAGTACTAGCTGCTAAGCTTTTGGAAATCTGAGGTACAGTCAAAATACAAGGATCCTGTCTGAACTAAATTTATTGTTAAAGAGCAAGAAATTTTTTGAGAAACCCTACTATACAGAAGCTCTAATAAAATTGTTATCTGTGAGCTGGACTTGGTTATCTAAATCAAACATTATCCAAAGATACAGAGCAATTCTTAGTTATTGTAAGGGATGTCTAGGGCTTACAAGTAGTTAATGAAAATGTGAAATAATGGTGAGCTGAAGAATCATTATGTGGAGTTGGTGAGTTTGGGTGGAGAGTTTGCAACTTACTTGCCTGCCTTATGAAGAGATAAAGGACATTTTTGAGTAGTTTGTAAGATATAAATGAATCTTCAGAAAAAATGATGGATACTTTAAAATTAATAAAAATAGTTGAATACTAACAGTAAAGAAAGAGAGCTCTTTGCAAGTAGGAAAAAAAGACTTGGTTTCTTTTTGAGAGAGCAAAGTAAAGCTGGGTTGTTTTTTTTTTTTTTGCATCATTGGCCTTATTCATGAATATTGCATAATGCAGATGATGGACTTAGAGAAGAGAGAGAGAATGAAGGAAATCAGATATTTTGTGGGGAGTTTGGTCATTGGGAGAAGAAATGCAAGTCAATTTTAGATAAAGAAGACAAAAGAAATTTCCAGAGATGAAGTAGAAGAATTCAAAGGAATGAAAAAAGGGAATGATGATATATGAGAAGTTTTAAACTGTCTTTTTTGAGCATCACTTTTCTAACTTCTTTTCATCTTAATTTGTTCAAAAGGGTCTCCCTGGTCCAATAGGCCCAATGGGTCCAGCAGGTCCCACTGGTGAAAAGGTAAACAGATTTTTATTCCATTCCCTACTGAAGTTTCTTAATATTATCAGACTTCATTAGTGTTTCAGTGACAAAACAAGTAAGTTACTTGGGAAATAAAATCCTTTCATTTTATTTTAAGGGCGAACCAGGTCCTCGAGGTCTAGTTGGTCCTCCTGGTTCTCGTGGAAACCCTGTGAGTAAACATGACTTGTTTTTTTCTGGGATAAGTTAACAATATGTAACACTGATCCAAACTCCAGGCATTTTTCTTATTTGCTGATATATTTTCCCTTTTTCTTTCCCCTTTTCTTTCCCTTTTTCTGTAGCCAAATGTGAAGTTCTGACTTGTTGCTGTGCACTTGCAAAAGTATTACCAGATTTTCTTCCTGTGACCTATACTTGTTTTAGGGCAAACTTTACAGAGTTGCCCTCACTTACCTCATTCCTGAAACTGTTCCCACTTATAATTGTGTCAATGTTTTAAAAAGCGTGGCCCTAGCAGATACCACTGTACATAAACAAATATTTAATGGGCAAAGCACAGAGGTAATCCTTAGTTCACCCAGTTATGTAACTTGTCATCTTCCATCTATTAGTGACTTGGAGTATTTTAAGGGTTGACTTGAATTAGGAAATTAGAGGCTCAGCCCTTCTAGATCCTTCATACTATTTGAAATTGATTATGTCCCTGTCATAAATCAGAACACTCTTATTTCCAGTATAACTTGGAGCAGCTTCCACCCTTTTAGAGAGTGCTGGAGTTGGCAGCCTTCAGCTACTTCTTTTCCAAGCAAATGTTGTGTGGAAAGCTCAGTCGAAGCCTGTTGTGACCTTATAGAAGGGTGTACCCTTCTTTGAACTACTGGTTTTTTCCCCAGTGTGATTGGAGTGGTAGGTTGAATGAAGTGTGTGCTCTTTTGCCATCCCTGGAAGGGGTGTGTTGTAACCAGATTTTCTCCTAGTGCTGTTTTAATGCTTGCCTTCCATCTCTGAATTCTGAAAGCTCAATACAGTCTTGAACACATAGCAGCTTTTAACATCATAGCTTACATCCTTTATTTTAGGATTAAAAGATCATTTGGTTCTGACTAATAGAGCAAAAGTATAATAGCACGAGGGTAAATAGTTAACATCTCTTCTGATATATTGAACTGTAACTGATGCTGTCTGTAGAAAGATGGTTGTTAAACCAAGTTATTTCAATTTGTCTGACCAGGGTTCCCGAGGAGAAAATGGTCCAACTGGCGCTGTTGGTTTTGCTGGACCCCCGGTATGTGTTTTGGAACACTAATGAGTTTCCTGTACTCATGCTTTGACACACTTAATTTCCTTCATTATGAATAATTGCTATGTTCTGGATCGGGAGTCACATTTTTGCTGCAAAAATAGCTGTTTCTTTCTCCCATCAGTATATTAGGTGAAGGAAAGGGCCAATAAGCACCCTAGACAGTTGAAAAGTGGTTTTCTTGTTAAGATTATGTAATTGCTTACAAGATTTCATATTTTCATTAGTATATTATGTTGTTCCTTTGAGATTAAAATGAGGGAAGTTAAAAAGTATCTACTGAAGGCAGCAAAGATTTGCACCATGAATAGTGAAGTCTGGAATGAGGTGATGGACCAGATGCACTGGAATAAGCCTTCCCACAGCCTAAATATCCAGTTTCAGGATCCTTTTCACAGACTTGCACCTGCTTCCCTTGGTGGGAAAAAAAGCCTAGAAAAGACAGTGTTTGTTTTGTAGCTGCTGAGGAAAATAGAAAATCTATAGAGAAGAAAAATGTCAGCTCGATAAGTAAAACATTTAAAATGGAAATACTGGTTTCATAGAATGTTTAGAAATTGTTATGTGTGATCTTCTAAAGACCATACTGAATTGTTAAATAAATGCAGTGTTTTCTGGACTGATTTGTACCCCTGGTATATATTTTTTTTACCCTTTAGAATAATTCTCTGGATAATTATTTCGTTAAGAAATATTTGGTGTTGCCTGCCCTGATGTTTCTTCTAAATATTATTTCTTATAGGGACCTGATGGTCAGCCTGGTGTGAAAGGTGAACCTGGAGAACCTGGACAGAAAGGAGATGCTGGATCTCCAGGACCACAGGGTCTTGCTGGGTCTCATGGTCCCCCAGTAAGTATGAATAAAATAATCACAAAACCAGTTACATAGGCTGATCTTGCTTTTTTAAAAAGTTCTGGGTGTTCACTAGCATCCCTCTCTTTCTCTGTTCCTTGTAGGGCCCTCCAGGTGTTCCTGGTCTGAAAGGTGGTAGAGGAACTCAGGGTCCACCTGTAAGTACATATTATGTGTTGAGACCTGACTGCTGAAAATCTAATACTGAAATTCTATGTAAAGTGTGTACTATTCCTTATCTCAGCTTGATTTTTCAGTATGTAAACATAATTTGCTCAATAATTCAGCCAAGAACATTTTAGGTAATTAGTGCTGTGTTTCATTTGATAAAGATGTCATTAAAAAGGGGCTTTTTTTTTTTAGGGTGCTACTGGATTCCCAGGATCTGCTGGAAGAGTTGGGCCTCCAGGACCTACTGTAAGTTAATTATCATTTTCCTAGCAGATATGTTTTATAAAATGGTTACCAAGAATCTGAAGGTTGAATAAAGCAAGAAAGGTGAAGCAGTGTTTATGGCCTGATTCTATTGAAGAAAACAGTTTGTCAGCACTGACTTTTGAGACTGTTTGCATCACTAAGTAAAGCTCATTAGTCTTCAGCTTGGTCTAATGCCTGATATTGGTGCAAGGCTTTCCACTGGGTTAAGTAGGCCTTCAAATTGCTCCAATGACTTATTTGCTTAGAGGAAGAAAAAACCCAACTTATATTTTCCTCTGTATTTTACTTTTTTATCCTTTTAGTGGTGACTGAAATTAGGACACTTTTTGGAAAAGAAAGAGGCTCTACTGGTCTCTCTCATTGGTGGAGTTACTCATATGTTCCATTAAAATAAAAACAAACCCACAAACACAAAATCTCTTCTGCTCAAACATTCTCAGAAACACTATAAAAAAATACTAGCAGTGGATCAAGTTGAGGGTTGAACTCCACACAGAGAACTGTGTTATGCTTCATACGCCTTTTAATGTTATGATGAAAATAACAACTCACAGTCATTGTAAGGTTAGCAGATGTGAAGTTTATAGAAAACTTAATAGACACATGAAGCCTTTTAAAAGTATTTGAGAAATGAACAAAGGTCTATTGAAATACTAATTTGTTCCATGGAAATGAAAAGTTTGGATATGGACTTTATCTTGCTGATATTAGAAAGAATCGGCAAAGTTGAGTTTTCTAGCAGTGGTTATATACTTGTCCTTAGAATTTTCGTGTCCTGGTCAGAAAAGGGTCCAATGTAATGATGTGATTTCATTTATTTTAGGGAGCCCCAGGGCCTGCTGGGCCTATTGGTGAACCAGGAAAAGAAGGTCCCCCAGGTCTTCGTGGTGATCCTGGTTCTCATGGCCGTGTGGGAGACCGAGGGCCGACCGGGCCTCCTGGTGGCCCTGGAGACAAGGGTGACCCAGGGGATGACGGGCAGCCGGTACGTCCCTTGATTGTCCCTCCTCCAGCTCCAGGCTTGCTCTCATTGCTTATTGCTGCTGACATGACAGTGACATTGCTTTCTCCTCTGTGGATTTCAGGGCCCAGATGGCCCCCCTGGTCCAGCAGGAACTACGGGTCAAAGAGGAATTGTTGGAATGCCAGGACAGCGAGGGGAGAGAGGCATGCCTGGGCTGCCAGGGCCTGCAGTAAGTAGCGACCAGGCCATGTGCCACTGGACTGGGAATTTCTGTGTGGGATTTGCAGTGTGCTCCTTAGCATGAGAAGAAAGCTGTAAGACTCCAGTTGCAGGGGTGGAGAGAGAGAATAGTAAAAAACTTTAATTTCATGGAAATGCATGAGGTAGAAGGTTTACTTCCTTTCTATTTCTGCCATAATGGAAAGTCTGAACATGAATTAAGAGTTAGTGAGTAATAGCATTAAGGCTCCTGTCTAAAATGTTCCTATTTAACTTAAAACTTGATCCCTGAATAAAGCAACCCCACACTCTCATTTAGGTACCCAAAGGTCACTTGGGTGACCTGTTAATGTGAGTACATACTCTGTCAACACTGTTTCATAAATTGTGAACTACAGCCTTCCAAATTGCCACTACTGCTCTCTTTGCTTTCATGTAGAATTTATTGATATTTGTTGGAGAGTGTAATTATCCAGTAGATCAAGCAATGAAATAGACCATTAGTAAAAGAGTTGGTATGGAGGATCTGTTATTACCACTGGATCCATTAAGCCATTTATAGCTGAAGCTGGCCAGAAGTTTTTCCAGGCTAACAAAGTTTGTTGGTGTTGAGCCAGAAAAATCATGTTAACTATTTCAAGCTGAATTATATTTTTCTGAAATCTAAAACACCATGCCTATTACAGATAATTATATCAGACTGATTTATCAGTAACTTCTTAAAAATACAAAGTATATTAAATACCTATTAAAATTCCGTAAGAACGTTTTCTTTTAATATCAGGGATTCTTTTCATTTACAAATGTAGATTGTATTTCAGTCTGGATTCATGAGTAGTTTGGCAGGCAGCAGGTTTTTAGTGCTTTCTTTGTTTTGTGATTAAAATTTTAATATGATATTTGTCATCTTTTTTTAGGGTACTCCAGGAAAACAAGGTCCCACGGGGCCACCTGGTGACAAAGGTCCCCCAGGACCTATTGGCCAGTCAGGTGCCACTGGGCCTGTAGGTGAAGCTGGTCCAGAAGTAAGTATTACAGCATCGCAGCATGTGAGAAAGGGCAAGGTCATTCTCCTTGACTTGAAGTGAGAGGTGGAGAGCAACTTTCTAGTTCTTCCAGAAATGCAGAATTTCAGAGCTAATCAATAGTTTCTACTTTTGTTTTGTAACTCCAGGGACCTGCTGGTAATGATGGCACTCCTGGACGAGATGGAGCTGTTGGAGAACGCGTAAGAATATATTATTTTCTTAATTTTCTTCTGCAAATCCCTATTTTATTATTGACTTACTTTAGATTTTATTTTCATTCAGTTAACCTGGATGGTGAGCTTGTTCTGAAAGTGTATCACAGCTTTGAATATAGTACCTCTCAAAGCTGAGGATGCCTGGCTAAGAACACCTGCCTCCACAAACTCAGATTTGAATTCTTGCAGCAGGAATATCTTTGTAGGCTGCAATTGCTCAAAAATAGACTGGCAGTGCTACAGTTTTGTTGCTTTGGTCTAGACCAGTCCTCTTTAGATAAACAGCTGAAATTCTGCTTTACAGGGTGATCGTGGTGAACCTGGCCCTGCAGGATTACCAGGTTCTCCAGGAGGTCCAGGAACTCCAGGTCCTGTTGGCCCTCCAGGAGATGCAGGTCAAAGAGGTGAAACTGTAAGTGAGGCTTTTTGAAAAAACACTTGGTTTATCGAAAACTATTGTGTATATGCACAAATTCTCATGCATTGCCTCACATTTTTTCTGTGTGCAATCTTTGTAGGGCTCTCGAGGTCCGATGGGTCCCCCAGGTCGTGCAGGAAAAAGAGGTTTGCCTGTAAGTTGCCCATGGTCACTGTGCTTTTGTCTGAGATACCACTGAGGAACATGTGTGAGGAATCCAGCCCAAATGAGAAGGCCAAGCAGGGCTTCACCTTGTGTTCTGACTGCAAGTGGGTGCAGGTAGTTCTGAACTGCAAAGCTGCACAGAATTGGATGTTTGTATTTGGATAATCCAGTAATGCTTTGGAAGCATCTTTCTTTGGAGCATGTTGCTGTCTGGATAATGGTAGGACCTGAGTTAGCAAATGGCTGGAGTCTGGTCTAAATAAGGGGTAAAGAACTTAATGCTGAACAAAAAGAGATGTTTTTAGATAAAAATGGCAGAAATGCAACAAAATCACCTGTTCCCATTAAAAGGCCTTAATTCAACTCATGAACTTTCGACTTCAGTGTGAAAAGGAAAATAAACAAAACTCCTCTTTTTTATGTTACATAAATTTTTACAATCCAAGCCTGGACCAGAAAATTAATTGCAAACTTGGGAAATTCAAAACAACACTGTCCTGTCCCTAAGCAAATGTCATTTGAAAGGCAGTAAAGTTTATTGAGTAGTTGGTGATAATGATGCTGTTGATAAACTATTTGGAATCTGTCATTGAGAAATTTTGCATGCTATTTGGGCTGAGAAATACAGAATTGAGAACAGCAGCCACATTTTCCAATGATTCTTGAATTAGTGTAAGAAGTTTGCAATTATCAAAACTAACAACAATGAAATTGTGACAGTAATAGGAGCAAAATATTTGTGCTGCCTGGATATTGTTGTATTTAGGGAATGAACTTCAGTTGTAATTTAATCATAATGAAAGTGAAATAAGCTGTGAGAAGTAAAGTTGCAGCCTGGATGATTTCATACTGAAAATACGCTTTATCATAATGAGTCTGTGAGAGAGCCTTAATAGTTCAATCTCATCAACAAAAATAATTTGCCATATACAGTAAGGTGAAGAAATATATGAATATTAAAAAAATTGGTTTTGTATATTATATATTATCATTAGTACAGGTTCATGGATTTTTTATTGTATTATGTAGCTAAGTAGAATAAATTTGCTACAACTGTTTTTAAGCACAGCTCAGTTTTCTGTAATTATTTACTTATTCTTTGGTAAAAAATTAAGATTCTTGTAACTGCCTCAACACCATCATCCTTCTGGCTTTGAAAGGGAGGGACGTCTGAGTGCAGTATCTAAAAGCAAATAAGGGAGTTTTGAGGTTGGAGGCTTTTCCCAGTTCAGAATTTTACATTTCATCATTAATATTTACAGGGTCCCCAAGGACCTCGTGGTGACAAAGGTGACAACGGAGATAGAGGCGATAGGGGCCAGAAAGGACATAGGGGTTTCACTGGACTTCAAGGCCTTCCTGGCCCTCCTGTAAGTTGTTCTGCTTTTACTATAATTTTATTTGCTTGGTGCTTAAATAGTGTATCAGGAACATAGTTATTTGAAGTGGAAAAAAATCCAAATGTTATTTTAATTTACAAGGTGCTTGAGTGGCCTGGTGTCTGTACTTGCTAATATTTTTAATGCAATTTAAAAATACTGTTGCATGATGAGGTAAACCTGTTGTTGTTGTGTGTTCTCCTATTCTTGTTCCCTTTGCAAGGCCAATCCCTGACAGTCAATGACCTGTCAGCACTAGGTGGTTACAAAAGCTGGTAGTTTCAGATAAGCAATTTAGAATGTGAAATGCTTTTTGGCAGTGTTTGAATTCATTAGAGTCAAGGAATTCAGTGCAAAATCCCAAAAGGACTGTGAGAGCGTCTCTAGCTAATATTTTCAAGAACTTTGTGATTTAATTGTCAATTGAATGTAAATATCATGGAAAACATACTATTTTTTTTAACATTTATTCACTGGTGCTGTGCAAACTCTGGAAGTTTCCACTTGCAGGGACAGCAGCAACAAAAAGATCCCAACAGCCAAATTACCTTTTCACTTGGTGATAGTGTTGTCTTACAAGTGTTATCCTCTTGTAAGCCACTCTGATTATAAACACCTCAAAACCAGGGCTTTTCTAGAGAAACAGCTTTACAGGCAAGCACCAGTAAATTTTATTAAGTTACTGAGGGATTAAGGTACCACCCATTGTTTATGTACATTTTAATCCTATTCATACCGAATTGTGTATATCACACACTTATGCCTTAAAACTAAAGTGCTATGCTCCAAATGACACAATGATATGATAATTTCTTCTCCTTAGGGTCCAATTGGTGAACAGGGCAGTCCTGGCATTCCAGGTCCATTTGGTCCTCGGGTGAGTAAAACTTTTAAGGTTTTTCTTGCATGGGGTTTGTTTTTTATTCTCACTTAGATTTCTATTCCTGCATCACTTTTATTTCAGTGACTTTTATCAACTTTGGTATTGTATGGTGATTTCCCTAGTATCTTTTGCTGAGACATCACCTTATTTGATACAGTAGAGCTTTTTCATGAGTATAGTTTACAGGTAAATAAGAATGTTGGCTGGGGATGACTACAGGGCTGCAGTCTCCTTTTATAGACACTTTTACTGCAGCTGATCCAAAGCCATTTATGTGGCAGCTCTGCTAATTCTTACTCTGCCTCTCATCCTCCATGTATGGCATTTACTCAAAAATCAAGGAGAAATACTGTCCCTTGGGAACATCCAAGGGAGGCATCTACATCTACCTCTGAGCCTGTATCTGAGGGTGTACAGAAGCTACTCCAGTCTGCACAGCATCTG
Source organism: Cyanistes caeruleus (assembly GCF_971803275.1). Classification (NCBI taxonomy): domain Eukaryota; kingdom Metazoa; phylum Chordata; class Aves; order Passeriformes; family Paridae; genus Cyanistes; species Cyanistes caeruleus. The sequence continues at coordinate 10,781,710 of NC_141707.1, read as the reverse complement.
GAAACTGGAACTGGCCCCACTTAAATGGTTTAAGGAAGGAGATATACAGCTGAGCCAAGTTATATTATCTGAGGTGATTCACTTGAGAAGAGCAGTTTTTAAACTACCTTCTTTACCTTTAAAGAAGAAGAAAAAGGTGATGTTTAAAAATGTGGTAATAGGCACAAGTAATCAGATTGCTTCCTGACCAGACATTGCTTATAACAGGCTGCTTTTTAAGACTTTGTTATTAAATGCTAAAATACATTCCATCTGTCTCCTATATTTTCTAGGGTCCTCCAGGTCCAGTTGGTCCTTCTGGAAAAGATGGAAGTCCTGGTCCACTTGGGCCAATTGGGCCTCCTGGTGTTAGAGGGACTGTGGGAGAAGCTGGACCTGAGGTAAATTAATGGGAATATGAGTGGAAAGGTTATTTTCAAATAATGAGGTTCTTTTCTACAGTCCATCACATTATTTTCTTGAACATCTCTGACCTCAAGACAAATTATAAAATGTGATAGTTTCTCCAACAAACATCCAGGGTAACTGTTATTGAAAGGGTTCATTTCTTACTCCTTTTCATCTTCTGAACCTGGGATGATCCCAGCCTCATCCACCTGTGCTCTCCTGAGGCTGAGCTGGATCTACTCGGCAGTTGGCTGGGTCCTGCTGGATCTGTGTTCAATGTGGCTGGCAAGTTGGGTCCTAAATCCTCAGGCCCAAACACAGGCCAGCAGTAGCTCAAAGCCAGCAGTCCCACAGAAGTGGCACTGAGTGAGCACAGCCACCTTCCTGCCTGCCAGCACCTTCCTCCACTGTGCCATGTGGTAGGGAGATCCTTCACTCCAAACAAACAGCCCAAATTCTAACACTGAGCCCAGCTGACCTGAGGTTTACAGACACCAACCATGAGCTGATTCACTACTGATGAAAACTGTTTTGACCAGTTTGGACAGAGTCCTAAATCTTGCTGGATGCCCCAGGCATATTCCACAAAGTTTTCCCAAAGTTTTGGGTGGGGGGGGGGGGTTTGTGGCAGGCATTGCTGTCATTTGGCATAGTATTTACTCTACTGGACCTCTGTTGCCTTGTTTTGAATCTTAGGGCCCACCAGGTGAGCCTGGTCCTCCTGGCCCTCCAGGGCCTCCAGGCCACCTCACTGCTGCCATTGGTGACATCATGGGACACTATGACGATGCCATGGCGGATCCACTACCGGAGTTCACTGAAGATGAAGCAGCCCCTGATGACCATAACAAAACAGACCCAGGAGTCCACGCCACGCTGAAGTCCCTGAGCAGCCAGATCGAGACCATGCGCAGCCCCGATGGCTCCAGGAAACACCCAGCGCGGACCTGTGATGACCTGAAGCTGTGCCACCCCTCCAAGAGGAGCGGTGCGTGTTCTCACCTCTGCTGTGTGATCTGTGAGGCTGCCTCGTGTCCAGCATGGGCTTGCTCACTGGCCTGCTTTGCACTGCTGCCATGTATTTCTGCTTATGTCTTCCCAGTCAATTCAAAAATCTTTGCAATATGATAGAGTCACATTTTATGTTCTTTGTAGGTGAATATTGGATTGATCCTAACCAAGGATGTGTTGAAGACGCTATAAAGGTTTACTGCAACATGGAAACTGGGGAGACCTGCATTTCTGCCAACCCATCTACTGTGCCCCGCAAAACTTGGTGGGCCAGCAAGTCCTCTGACTTAAAGCCTGTTTGGTATGGCCTTGATATGAACAGGGGATCACAGGTAAATAAATGTCTCTTTATTATGCATTTATTAGTTCACTGTTAAGAACTGGTTTCTGTGAAGTTTGTTGCCTTGTGATTTGGAACTTCCTCTGCTGCTCTGAGCAGATTCTACTACAGTAAGAACATTATACTTGTTGACAGACTGGCTTATAGTCAATTTGATTTCTAGTACCATAAAATAAAGATAGGAAATAGCTGTGAAAAAACAATGCAAGTGCTTCTAATGCAGGATTGGCTAAAGCAAATCACTGCTGGACAAAAACAACAGCTTCTCTCTGAGTCTTTTACTAAGTCTCTACCTTGTTAAACAACTGTACTTCTACCCTGATATGTAGTCCAGATCCCTGCTATTTTAATTGAATGCTAATATTCGTTTCAGAAAACTCTATAGTGCTAAAATTTATGAAACTTACATTAGAAATTTGCTTTTGAATTGAAGTATGATTGTTATCACATGTGTCAGGTTAATCCATAATGAATCCATCAGTCTCTAGGCAGAAAAAATTTCACTCACCTTTCTTCTGGGTTTTTCCTCTATGGTAACTTCTAAAACTGATGATCCTGACAAATAACAGGCAGCAAATTACAAAAGAGTCTACCTTTAGATTTTATGTACTAGGGCTCCTACTAGTTATGTCTGAAAGATGACAATGATGGCAGATGTTTCTAAATTCACCGACTCTTAATTTCAGTGTCCTGTAAGCTGACCTATTTCTTTCTCTCCAAAGTTCGTGTACGGGGATACAGCTGTCACTCAGATGACATTCCTGCGCCTCCTGTCCAAGGAAGCTTCCCAGAACATCACCTACCTTTGTAAAAACAGTGTTGGGTACATGGATGACCAGATGAAGAACCTGAAAAAAGCTGTGATTCTGAAAGGGGCCAATGACCTGGAGATCAAGGCAGAGGGAAACAGCCGCTTCAGATACACTGTTCTGCACGACAGCTGTTCTGTAAGTTGGGGGTGTTTGCTGGGAAGGAAAAGGACTTTTGTATCTTTTCACTTCTTTCTTCAATCAGACAAAAAACAAACAACCCACACAAGGAAGTAATTAAAATGCTGCAGGATTTTATGGCAAATTGTAGAAGTAACTGATCAAACGGGGATTTTGCTATAATTCTAGCTTCATGTAATAGAATTCTGCACTATTTAGAGGCTATTTGCGAATTCCTTCTTAGTGACCATACTGAGATACATATCTTGGCATTTTGCATTTCCCAGTACTTGTTTAACTCTGAGTGGAATCACACAAACTGGTGAGATAACTGCAAACTTTTTTCTGCCAGATGGGCAAGATTATTGCAGCAGTGGAGGAAACTCACTGGTACTATGACTGAGCAGGAAAGGAAAACTCTCCCTAAAATTTCATGGTGGGCACAGAAACCAGCAAGTAGTAGATTTCTCATGTTCAAAAGCAGTTTCAGTCAAGATCAACATACTGGTAAATATTCCTAAATCTAGTCTTGCACCTGAAATAAGTAAAGTACTATCTGTGCTTTAAAGTAAGCCCACAATTATGGGTGAAGGCACCCATAATAGTTATACTATTAACACATAGAGAAGAATTTCATAGCATAAAAAAAAATCAGCCCTGATGTGTCAGTGTAATAGATCTTCTCATTAGAGACATTTCAAAAATAACCCAGGTGCAGTGCAGACAGTGTGCAAAGGTGCAGTGACACCCTTCTGAACAAGCAGACAGCTGACTCACCAGTTGCACTTCTGGCTGGTTTGACATGAGCTCTGGCCTAATTTAATTTATTTTTTTCTTCTTTTCCCTCTAGAAACGTAATGGGAATGTGGGCAAGACTGTTTTTGAGTACAGAACGCAGAATGTGGCACGCTTACCGATCATCGATATTGCACCGGTGGACATTGGCAGTACCGACCAGGAATTTGGAATTGAAATTGGGCCAGTTTGCTTTGTGTAAGAGCAAGGGGGGAATATAACACACTACCCAGCAACAGCAGCAATTAAACATGAACTTAGACTGATTGAAGTTAATCCTGAGACTCTTGAAGTAATGGCTGATATTGGATCAGCACTGTATATACATCTCTTTCTAAATGCCCGGCCTCCTTTTGAATATTTATTTTACTTACAAACCTTCCGTTTTCAATGATTGAAACCAACATTTTAGCTCAATTTTAAGAAGATTGATGACCACCTTCTAAAAATAATATGAATCCTTTTCCTGGGTTTTGTTTCAAATTATCTTGACATTTCCAGGTATTCAAAATAGATAGATTTAATGTGGAACTATGTAAAGCTCTAATGATTATTTCTTTTGCTTTAATGTGTACTGAATAACAGAAAAGTAGAGCACTTTGGTGAACCGTTGGCTATATGTCAACATACCTACTCCCCCTACCCCAGTTTGTGTTCCTGTGGTTGCCATTCACAGAAGTCTGTGTCTTTTGTAGAAGAAAATCTCTTCAGACAAGACCATCTTAATTTGGCATTGTTTTCCTTGCACTTTTCTATGTAAGTCTGCTCAGAAGAGTGATCCATAGCCATGGTTAATTTATGAAGCAAAAACATTACTGGGGTAAATACGAGTCTTCAATAGGGGTGTCCTATATCTTAACTTTTAAGTCTAGATTTCACTTCTCACAATGTATATGTGTAATTCCATTAAATTATCCTTAATCTCCAAAATATGTCTTAAATCCAATACTTGTTGATTTTCCAATATTTGCCCATCTAAGAAGCCATTACGTATCAAATTATACAGATGTCTTATATATGGTACCAATTTCTGTATGTTGCAGATCATTCACATGTATACCAGACCAATTACTAATAAAGAAAGTTTAGAAATTCCTTGGTTTTAGCTGACATCCAGACATGCATCACCAGTAATTTGACTTAGTGGCCTTGAGCTGTCAAGGCAGGAAAGTTCCATCATTTCTTAGCATGAGCTACCTCATCTCTGGAAGTTGGGATGCGATTAATATTCCTGGTTTTATTTTAGATACTAAAAGGTGCTATGCTTCTGTTGTTATTTCAAGATAGGAGATAGGCAGGGCAAAAAATAAAGCAACAAAGTGATGGTGCTAAATGACTCTCTAGAAGGCTGATGAAATAAAGATGCCTACTGTCAATGTCATGTTCAGAGCTTAGCTGTTAGGCTTACAGTGTTTGAGAGAACAATGTTACAGTGCATTTATTTGTTGGTCATTCAGTATATAGAATGTTTTGTACCTCCAACATGCTTTATTTTGTAAAGTATGTGGGTACAAACTTACTTAGGTTTTTTGTTTCTTTACTGCATCTGTGCTCTCCACGTTTTTTTGTTTGTTCCTTAAAAAAAATAAACAGCTGGGGCTCTCCCTAAAGAAAGTCATGCACATAGCTTTCTTTCATGTATCTTTGCAAAGCATTTAATTAAATACATGCTTCTCGCTATGTAAGTGGTTTCCTTTTTGTAAAACTCCTTCCAGTGTGTTCATTCCATAACCGTTCATTCCCAGGAAATTAAAAATAGAGGTATTTAATTGTTGTTTGGTTGCTGTTTACATAAACCATTTGTAAGGCATTGTGAAATATTTTTATAACAGGAGTATAGGAGTATTTGTAAAGTACCTTCTGTGTCAGTTTTTACAGGTAGGTATCACTTATACAAAGGAAATCAGCAGGCCTAGGAAAGCTGACTCAATAATATTGTTTGAGACTCCAGAGAGAATTTCTGCTCAAGAATGTAATGTGATTTGGCCAGTTCCTATTGGCAATGGGAGGTAACACTGACAGGAGACAGTTTTCTTTCTTACTGGCATGAAATAATTTCTATAAATATGTGACTTGGGTCTTAACTTACCAAACTGGCTCCTGGAGAAGTTTTAGATAACATTAATTCCAAGCTGCACAAAATAAATAACATTTGGAGGATGGGGTTATGTTTGGAATTTAGTTTTAATCTCTAATTTTAATCAACAGAGTATTATAATCCATGTTTGGTATAAATGGCTTGTAAGGTTGTTGAAGGAGAAGAGTGTTTGATGATGAAAAATACCTTTTCTTTTCAAGTCTCTCTTTGCATCCCTGTCTCCATATGAAGTGAGCAGTATTTCCTCAGCCAGGCAGCTTGAGCACTGAAAAAGAGCTGTAACTAGAGAGCCACCTAAAGTAATACTCTGTAAAAACCAGGGCTGGAGAAGCACTAAAGGAAAGTCTGCTTTGAAGTGCAAGACCTCATGTAGTTAACTGAGGAATCTGTAAGGCAAGTGGTTGGACAAGCTTTTCTCTTCTTTTGACTGTGTTTAGAGCATACATAGATATTGCACCTCTTTTCCTGTTTATGCATTCCTCTAAGTATTGTAGAATCATATTAGGAAGGAAAAAACAAAAAAGTGTGTGTGGGGGAGCACTTTCTTATCCAGACAATATGTCATAGCCTAATGTAAAGCCTCAGCTTTAATTTAGTAAACCTAGAATCTATAAGCTAATAATTTGTAATTTATGAAGTAGCATTAAGTAAATGTCGGCTATAACATTTAGTGAAGTTCTGTCTTAGTGACAAATAGCTTCAAAAATGGTAGTAAAAAGGCACTTCATAGTGATTAAAATAATATAGTGTGATTACAATAATACAGTATCAAACACTGCATTTAAATTAGAGTTGCAAGACTTGGTTCTGTTTTCTAAAACTGACCTACCTGTCCTCAGGGAGAAGCAAAGCCCAGGACTGCCGGCATGAACAGAAACCTTCTCCTGGTTTCTCAAAAGCAGTAGTGCAATATTTGGTTGCAACCATTCATTAAAAGCTCATCTAGAAATTAAATTCCCAAACTCCTTCCTTGCCTTCTGCTAGCTTCCTTGTAGCTATGATAAATAACCAGCTCTAAGTTTTCAGCACTAAAAAGGTTCTGTAGAGCACCAGCAGTACTACATGCAGTAGAAGAATGTACCAAGCAACACAGAAATCTAACAAAGAAAATGCCAAGGTGTTACAGCTAAAGACAACACAGCCAAAGCCCAGAAAACAGCAAGAAAATGGAAGATTTTTCTTCTCTGTAAAGGCAAGTAAAGAGTCTAAAAACAGTTTAAGAGCAAAAAGCACTATTTTTCTTATTGTTGTAGAATAAGAGCCCCTATGGCTTTTTTTTATCTCCTATAACTGCCTGAAATTGAGCATAGTAATTGAGCTGGTAAACACATAATCTATGCATATTTTAATTACATTTTCAGGAAATGCAGGCTATACTGAAGGCTTAATACTCACTGGGCAGGTTTTTTTTCTCACTGAGAGAGGATTCCAGAAAGAGTAAAACAATTGCAAAAGGAAAAGCAAAACTAAATGGAAATGTAGAAATGCTAATGAAGGAAAAAATGATTCCCTGCAAATATAATAAAGAAAACAAGGTACAAATTAGAGCATTAGATGACTTCAAAAATTATGACAAAATGTAAAACTAAATCAGTAGTTCAATAGCTGAAATAGAAGTGCCTTAGAAGCTGTGAACCCATAGAAAAATTTTATTGTGAATCTGCTGCTCACTCCTGTGAGGCAATTATTGGACAATATCTTCAGTAGCAGTGAAAGAGAAAAAATCAGTTTATGTTTCTTTTTCTAAAAGCCAGAGGAGAAAGGGCACAATATGAGAGCCAATGGCCTGTGCAGAGCTCAGGAGAACCTGGGCAGAGTGATGCAAATATTAAAACTGAAAAGTTTTATGGTATTGCACTACACCAGAGAGCTTGACTGCTGATCTGTCTACTGTACTCTTGACATGACATGTTTTATCCTTTGCTGGGAGAAGGTCTGGAAAAGTACAAAGGTATCAGGCAACACTAGTTTCAGCAGGATGCCAAAGAGTCCATTTTTTAACTCCCTCCCCCATGTTTATTTTGTGCATATTCTCATTTCCTTTCTGGTAGAGTTAGATGCCATCTTTCTATAAGATCTGGCTTAAATTTTGTTATGCTCTCAATATCAGAGGGTAGTGTACTATCAGATGTTTCTGTTACAAAGTTAGTAATTAGTTCCTTGATTGAGATATTTTCCTCCAGAAAAGGCTGCAGCCTTATTTATAAGGATGTTTGTGCAGAGAAAAAGGAAAAAAAAAACGACAACAGCCAAGCAAGTTCCCATCTGCCAAAGCATCACAGAACTGCTCTTTGGCCTCAGTCAACTGAGTGAAAAAAAATCTTATACAAACCAAACAAAAGAACATAACTACCATTCTAGAAAATCAGTGTAATATTTTTGCATGTTTGGTATGGTACGATCTGCCACAAAGGAACATGACAATGACAGAAGATGGTGATGGCTGCAGGAGCCACCTCTGCCCTCTGAGGAACAAGCTGTGTGACTCAACACCAAAATCAGAGAAAGTTTGAGCATTTCCTTCTGCCATTTTGCTGGGGTTTAACCCAGCCCCTAAACACCAGACAGACACTTGCCTACTCCTCATCACCCTCAGTGGGGCAGGGAGGAGGACTGGGGGGTAAAAAATAGAAGATTAATTGGATGACAGAAAAGGAAGAGAAAATAATAAGAAAAGAATTCAAGTATATAAAACAGTTGTGTAGAGTGCAGTGGCTCAGCACCCACTGACCTGTACCCAGCCAGTTCCTGAGCAGTGGCCCCTGGCCAGCTTCCACCACAGATTTATGTGCTGAGGATGACTCCATATGGTCTGGAATGTCCCTTGGATCAGCTGAGATCAGCTGTCCTGGCTGTGTCGCCTCCTTGTGCTCCCCCAGCTTCCTCGCTGTCAGGACAACATAAAAGGCTGACAAGGCCTTAATGTAAGCACTGCTCAGCAACAGCATCAGTCTGTTAGCAGAAAGATTTTAATCCCAAATCCAAAGACAGTACTGGGAAGAAAATTAACTTTGTGGCAGCTGACACATATCAGGTCAGCCATTTCCTGCTAGAAATTTTGATCCCTGTTTTATAGATGCACCTAAGCTGAAAAGAAGAGTGAGCAGGTTTTCCAGGTACCTTGGAGATGTTATAACACATAGAGTGAAGCTGAAATGCAAGTCACAATAGGAATATTCCCAAAAGCCCACGGAAAGCACATCTCCAGTGCCTCCAGGAGTGACCTTCCAAAGACTGCCTTTGCAGTGGATGTGGACTCAACAACACAGCTTAAACTTTAATCCAGAGATGTCCATGGCTAAGGAGTATAGTGAAAGGAGAGAAAGTTTGGCTAAGCATAGCACAGATACAACCTCAGGATTAAAAATAAAAAAAGATGATCAGTGGCTTTCTCAGAAGGAGTCAGCTCAAGCAAGAGGAGGCTGATGTGATGGGGAAGCAGCAGTGTGGGTTTCAGTCAGTCTTTCAAGACAACACTCCAAGGTGAAGCTGTTGCAGGATGAAGAGCTTTTGGGGAGATGAGACCCACCACTTCATCCATCCTGGAAGAATTCCTAGCAGCTGCTCAAATCCAGAAATCATCATGAGTCCTCTGGCTAATTACTGCTGGGAGAGGGGACTTGGGGGAGGGGAGGGGGGGGGTGTTTAAAGCAGCAGCCAGCCATGGTGGCCATGGAGAAGCCTTGCCTGGCTCCCAGGGTAAGCTGAGGGTGTAACTCACTCACTTACAGGTGTTTGCAATTAGTTTGTAGTAAGGGCCTAATCAGGTAGCAAAGTTCTACTCTTAGACAAAGGCTGGCTGGATTGTTGTCATGCTCAAGGGTTTTATACACATAATTTTTGTAAAGAAGTGGTATGTTGCAGTAGTCCCTGTGCTACAGACAGCAGGATGTCCACATTCACTGGAAGAAAGGCTCTGGTGTCCTGCAAAAGAGCTCCACCCCCAGATGACAACTTGCAGACAACTGGGAAGGCAAAGTTCCAAGGTAATATTAAAGCCTAAATTACTGATATCTTAAAGTCATTGATATGCCCTGAAAAACTCCTTGAGGAAGGGCTTTTTCTTGTTTCTTTTCTTGTCTCAGAAGTCCATGAGAATATGGTGCTGTGAAGCAAATGAGATCAGCTGGTGTAACAAGATGAGAAACTGTAGATCAGAGTTAGGGATTTCTTCTGTCAGTCTCATTACTGTGTGGGCAATTTTTTTCCTTGTTTTTTCCTGCTTCTCATTAAGCTTTATGCCTCTCTTTCAACTATGTGTACTACAGTATCTTCTTTTTTTTTTTCTCCAAGACAGCTTGACATTTTAATGCTTGAAAGCAGATGTTGGTGTTTTCATCTACACCAGCTTATACTGAGCTCTTCTGGAGGCTTAAAATGTAAGGAAGACAAACAGGGAATTCATGGTTCAGCCCTCTCTGGGTTAGAGGCTTTGTTCAACCCACAGTTCTGGATTTATGTGCCTCAGTTTTAGACTGATTGTGAAGAAAAGTTTACATTTTTATGTGTTTTTCCCTCTATGGAGCCAAATAAAAAGTCTAAAGATGGATTAAGAGAAAAAAAAAACCCACATTTTTTTTTTTCTGTTGCTGTAGGGTGAGGGCCCCTAGGTTTCTTTGCTCCCCTGTAGCACCTGAGACTGAGCATAGTGGCTATTACTCATAATCTATGGATATTTAAATTAATTTTTCAGGGAACTGAGGCTATACTGGAGGTTTATTACTCATAAGGCAGTTAGTCTTGCTGAGAGAGAGTTCCCAGAAGACAGAGAGTAAAACAGGTGCAAAAGGAAAAGTTAAACTTAATGAAAATGTAGAAATGCTAATGAAGGAAAAAAGATTCCCTGCAAGTATGCAAATATCATAGAAAAAACAAGGTAAAAATGATAGTTAGAGAAAGTTGGTATTATAGTGTAAAAAATCACAACAAAAGGTAACAATCAGAAGTTCAATGGCTGAAATAGAAAATGCCAGAGAAACTGGGAATCCATAGGTGGTGTTGTCCAGTGTGTTTATGCTAGAAAGAAATACATAACCTTGGAGTATTGTGTCCAGTGCATCACTGTTGCTTGTTGGGAGTTTAAAGATTTTGTTGAAGGATGTGATTTCAGTCAGATCCTGCAGAGTTCTGAATATCCACAAGGAGCCTGTTTGGGCAGAATTTCTACCTGATAACCAGAAAATTTAGACTGTTTTTAGCCTGCCTGTTTTACCTGCTGTCAACCTATTCAGAAGTTCAGCCTGTGTTAAAATCACAGGTAATGCTTTTTAATGTATGAAAGAAACATGAATATTGTAATGATTTACAGCTGATAATCACCTGTGTTAAACCCTGCTCCAAGGGAGAATTTGTGTGCACAAAGGGAACACCTTAAACAGAAGACCAGCTTTCTTGTGGAACTGTTGTCATTCCTGTGAGGAACTGGACAATATCTCTGAGAACAGTAAAATAAATCAGCTTTTCCCACAAGCCAAATAAGAGGACACTGGGTGAGGAACAAGTCACAGGTATTTAGAATTTGTTTACAAGTAGGGTCTAATTAGGTAGCAAAGTCCTTCTGTTGGAGAAGGGTTTTCTGGATTTCTATCATGTTTTGGAGTGTTTTAAACGTAATCTCAGTTAAAAAAGGTGTAGAAAGGAGATGTTGAAATAGTCCCCATGCCAAGGACTCCAACAAAAGAAAAAGCTCTGGTGTCCTGCAAATGAACGGCACCTTAAGGTGATGGCCTGTAAGTAATTGGAAAGGTGAAGTTACAAGACAATACTAAACTTAAATCAGTGATACTTTGCACTCTTGGTATGATTCAGGCAACTTTTTGTGGCAGGGTTTAGTTTGTTTACATGTTTGGGGGGTTTTTGGTAGGCTGTTTTTTTTTTTGTTGGGTTTTTTGGGCTTTTTTTTTGAGAGGCATTGTTTTTTTGGTTCTGTTGGGAGTTTTGGTTTTGCGTTTTGTGGCTGTTATTGTTGGTTTTTGTCTAATTTTGCCCAAACAGTAATGTGGTGATATAAAAGTACAGATATATGACAGCCATGATAGCCTAATTAGTGACTCTCTGAAAAGGTGAAGGATTTATATCAAGTAATTATTTCATGGTGATCTTGGTTATTTTTTTTTGTTTTCTACAAATGTTCCAGAAAATCAGCTTTCATTAGCTGATTCATTAGGAGGACTTGATGAGTGTGTGTGGTTTAGAAAGCAGCCCCCCAAAGCTTGAGTTTTAAGGTTGAGTCATTGTTCCCAGCCATCCATGCAGCCTTGGTAGCACTGGAGATTGCAAAGGCTATTTTCCTCTGCCATGGGCACTAGGAACAGGTCTTTCCAATGCATTTTTCCACCAGCCAGCATTTTTACCAGCTGCTTTCGTAAAACTCCAATGAAAGGCTTCCTGCCATGTAATTTATGTCAGATGAATAATATTATGCACATGTAACTTGTGTTTTCCATGTGAGAAGTTTATTTTCATCATCAAGTGAGGAGATTTCCTGCAAGAGATAGTTTTTCTTGTGCAGTGTTGGCACTGTTCTTATATGTTGCATTAAGTATACAGTATTATATATTAAGTATACAGTCCTTCCTGTGGTTTTACTGCATTTGTGCTATTAGGGTCTCCCCAGAGCCTCACTGTTTTCTGAGTGAGGATGTCCAAACTTGCAATGCCAAAGCAGTGCAGTGTCTTGGCTCAGTCACACATCTGGTGAGGTTTCTTTAAAATGGCATTTCTTTGCTCATTTTTCCTACTTGGGCTAATCAGAAAATAATTTCTGAGGATCAATAATCCATATTGTCAATGAGAACTTTTAAGAATCTTTTTTTTTTTTTTAATCCCTAATTTTTATTGTCTGATCTTGTAGAGTGCCTTTAATGATCCTGGTCTGTGGAACAATGTGTGGCTGTGCCATAATGATGTGGGGGCAGGCTCTCTGGACCTTGCTCCATGGGAAAGGCTGAGTAGCATCTTTCAGCATTTAACTGTGGGAGAGATTTCCTGGCCCAGGGCTCCTTGGTGCTGTTTAGTTCCTTCTCCTTAGGCACTGCCAAGCTACTGTTGCTCCTTAAATGTTACTGTGGTCACTGTTGCTCCTTAAATATTTGCTAAGATCTAGGGATGACTGAGTTATACAGCTCCATTTGCCATAAAAAATTCCAAGATTTTCAAACTTGTCAGTTTTACCAAACTGCTGGTGCTTCTGGCCTGCCCTGTGGGAGCCTTAAACCCTTTATTTAAGCTGCTCCCTGAAAGGCTGGTAGCCCTTGTCTGCCTGATTATTCAAGCTGAGGCAGGTTTCTCAGGGGAGGGAAGGTTAGATCTGTTTCCTCCAAGCTGACCTGTCTTGGTGCATGGGCCTTGCTTTGGATGTTGCTGTCACATCTGAGCCCCTGCAGACACAGAAAATCACAATGCTTTCAAATGTAAGCCACTGGATGGAGGGGAGTAGAAAAAGCAAGAAAGAAAATTTCATACTAGTACACCATAAACTGCATCCTTTAGGATTACCAGGGCTCCCTTAAAACAGAGAAAGTGCTCTTTGAAAAATCATAGTGGCACCAGAGTTGTGTCCTGCCTTGTTCATTTGTTTGAATGAAGGCACAAATAGTAAAATTAAAAAAGAAGTCAGTTTTATGAAACAACAAGAAATTTTATTAAGATATTTTATTATGTGTCTCTGTAAGGAGTAGACCAACAACCATATAAAAGCTTACAAAGATGGTTAACCTTCAACACTATAAATGTGTTAACGTGACAGAAGAAATTCACAATTTTGCATCTTTATTGACTTTTACAGAGTGAAGGGAGAAATTTCTCAACTATGACATGCCAATGATGATCTTTGACAGGAGACGTTTACAATTGCTTTAAATCCTTTACCTTTTTGGTTTTTTTAGCAAGTCAATAACCCTGACTTGCAGAGTTAGGAGTGAAAAATAGATTAGCACCATCATATTAGTCTTTTACACTTCCCTAATTTTAGTGGTCTTGACCAGCAATGACAGGAAAGTAGAGAAGCACCTTTGACAACAGAATACAATCCAACAATAAAATTATGGTGACTACTGACAGTAAGGTATTAAACTCTTAAGATAAACTGTACCTTTCACAGCTAATCAGTACAGAAATAGACAATTTTGTACCAAATGAATCCACGGAATTGACCACTGGGTCCAATGCATTTTGGATTGATCTGATTGATTTTTGGTTTGACTCATCAGACACATCCCAGTTTCTGTCCATGTTGAGGTAGTTGAAACAGGGAGGTCGTTCTAGCGTTGTGGACTGCATCTTGGAAAGAAGGGTAAACTTTGGTACTGGGAGCAATCAGTGCTTTGTAAATTGGCTAACATTCATCTGATAGAACACAGTGTTGTTTTATTAAGTGTTGAAGTTTTATTATAGCACCACGGAGACTTGTTTTGAAGATGGAATTTGGTAAAAAATTAGAGCAAAACAAAAGCATTTTTACTGTATTTTGTGTAATAGCAAAAAAAAAAAATAACCCTTGATATCAAATTGATAATTCCCCCAGAAATTTTGTTAATAAATAACTGGGATACAGATGGGCACCTGTACTAGTTGACAAGGCTGAAACAAAGGAGCACAGTTGGAGTGTGAATCTGTTTGCTGGGGTTTCAGAAAAAGCAGAATCTTTGATTTATAAGAAGCAGACTGGGCCAATGTCCACGCCAAATTCCTGATCAGGACCACCAATATCTAATGGTGCAATATCAACCACCGGCAACCTCATTGTCTTGCGCGTCCTGTATTCGAAAACTGTTTTACCCCACTCACCAGTGTGTTTCTGTGAAGTTAAACAGAAAAGAAAAAAATGTTAGAGACATGAGTGCTGGCCTACATGGCAGTCATCCCACAGGTTATCAGATTTCAGATTTCCTACTTCTGTGATAACAAACCCTCTCAAGCTGTTGAAAACTGCTTGCAGTCTCTGTGGAAATGACCCTAGGAGGGAGAACTTGTTGACAGTGATAGTGTTGTGCATTTGTTACTGAAAAGGCTGCAGGTGCTGTCAGACCAGCACGCTCAGGGGTGTTCCTGCACCCCTCCAGTAGTTTCTGCTGCACTGACAGGGCGCAGGGAAGAAATGCTGGATCTGCCAAATGACTGTGTTTGTCCCTTCCCATAACCACTGCCCATGTCTTCAACCAGCTAGCCTTGGTTTGGTATGGCTAGTTTGAGAGGTGATGGATCAAAACTTGGTGACTGTGACTTCCCTGACATTGACACTAAAGCAAGGAGATATCTGTAAAGCACAGTTATAAATGGAAGTGCACCTCATGTCCTACAGTTGCTATAGGAATGGCACTTCTGGTATACAGAATCTAAGTTTCCCCCACCACTACCTGTAGCTGTGTCCTTTCTTCACCCAGTCCATGCAAAGCTCTCTCTTCCTCTATTATAAGTCTAGTCCTCTAGAGGGAATTATTTATTAGCTACAGTGCTGAATTCCTGTTTACTTACAGTGCAGCCATCTTCCAGAACAGCATATGTGAATTTGCTGTTTCCTTCAGCCTTGATCTCACTTTCTGTAGAGCTCATCAGTTTCAGAGCTTTTTTAACATTCCCACTGTCGTGGTCCATGTAGGCAATGCTGTTCTTGCAGTGGTAGGTGATGTTCTGGGAGGCACGGCTGGAGAGGATGCGCAGGAAGGCCAGCTGAACTTCGGAGACATCCTCTGGAAGCTCAGGATCTCCATAGCTGAACTGCAGAGTACAAACATAGGCAAGAGTGTTTGTTCAATCATGTCTAGGGGCAGTCCACATCATGATTTTTTTTCACATATGAATTGTCTCATTCAGTTTAATTTCAGAATTATTTTTTAGTATGTTGTGATGCACAGTCTGGGCTTTTGACTGTGCTCATTTCTCACCTGGAAGCCTCCATTCATGGACTCTCCAAACCAAATGTGTTTCTTTCCACTGTTTGCACTGGTCCACCAGTTTTTCCTTGGGACAGTTCTGGGGTTAGCACTGAGGCAGGTCTCACCAGTTTCCATATTGCAGTAGACTTTAATAGCATCCATCTTGCAGCCTTGGTTAGGATCAATCCAGTACTCTCCTAGAGGTAAGGGGAAATGGTAAGGAGAAGGCTCTAACTGCATGATGGTAAAGCTTATTTCTATTCCAGTTTTCTGAGCCAAATCAGGAAATATATTAATTATGACAGAAGAGATGTCACAGAAAATAGGATTAGATAAAAAGATACTGAGATCATGTGAATACTGTAAGGGGACTGCAATTTGGAATGAATATAGAACTTGTAATGTTTGGTTTTGTTCCCCTAAAATTATTTAAACAAATATTCACTTCTGAGGATGCAATAAGTAGAGTTTAAGTCAAATGTATATTCTGTGTAAATGCATGGTTAATTAATGTTTAAAATTATTTTTACATTTATCATCTTTTTCATGACAGTTGTTTGAAAAAAATTCAGATTCTTATGGGAGATATCTGCATTTAAATACTCAAGTTAGAAAAACCAAAACAATCCCCAAGACCTGCTGACATTGGTGAAAATAAAATCTAAACATACCACTCTTGAGCTCAGGATGGCAGAATTTCAGGTCTCGGCAGTTACGAGCTGGGTTCTTCCGGGACCCATCGGGACTAATGATGTTTTCAATCTGGTTGTTAATTGATTTCATTGAAGATATGATGTCACTCAGATTGATGTCATTTTCCTTGGGCTCATCTCGGTATTCATACCCGTAGGAAACGGGACCTTTCTCACCAGCACCCAGGGCAGCTACACCACCACCACAACATGGACCAGGAGGACCAGAAGGACCAGGAAGACCAGGCTGCCCTGGAGGACCCTAAAAAAATAGTACAGGTTAAAACTAAAAGTCTATGTGGTCCCTAGCCTTTAAAAGATGAGAATTCTTACGCAAATATTTAGTTTAGTTATTTATTAATTAAACAGATGTATAAACATCTGTTAGATTTTCCAGGCCTTTATTTTCTTAAAAGTATTTTTTCCCCCTAATTTTGTCAAGTTTGACTGTCTTTATACCTGGGCTTTGAGAAGGAACCCTTTCCACTAAAATCCAGAGAATGACCAGTTGGCTTTAGGAGGTGACTGTGATAGTGACACCTTTGCATCTCTGGCCTCTCTAGAGCAGTCTAGGAGCCCCATTCCATGGCTTCCCAGACCCAAAGGGAGCCTGTGCTCCTCAGAGAGGAGGAGATCCTGCTGTATGCAGAAAAGTCAGTGATCAGCTGAGACCAGCACAGCATCAAATTGTGTCAGTAGTTACATTAAACTACAAATGAGCTGTGTGGTTTTGGATTTAGCCTTGGTAGCCTGATACCGCCTGCCACAAATCTTGTCCGTGAAATAGAGAGGTTCTGTGGGAGCTATTTAAAGAGTTTAGCATTGTAGGTTTCATGAATTTCCCAAAGATTTGCTTGTGTGAGTTTGCACCATTTACTTACGGCAGGACCGCTTTCACCTCTGGTACCGCGGGGGCCGGGGGGACCAATTGGACCTGGGTAGCCACTGGTACCATCTTTTCCAGGTGGCCCAGCTGGTCCTGGGGGGCCCTAGAACATTGAAGAACACAAACAATATGGTCAAAATAGTTTATCAGATAATTCAGAAATACTTTGTACTTCAAATACTTTGTATTTCAAATATTTCTGTATGCCGTCTCAGGTGTTTTTTCTTTCTTCAGCTGCTGTCTTAAGTTGGCCAAATTAATATGGGAAATTAAAATTTATGTCTGTATCTATGTATATATTAACTAAACAGACTAAATTTTCCTTGCAGTTAGGCTGAGTCAGGAGTTTTTCTTACCCTTGCACCTGAAGCTCCTGGACCTCCAATTGCACCTTGTGGACCCAGGGGACCCTATGAAAAAAGGAAAAGTGAGTCATACACCTCCTGGTAGTATCTTGCATCTAGCTGGGTGTGCCTTAAATAAAGACACTGAAAACATATTCAAGATAATACAAAACACATCCTTATAAAAAGGCTATGTCAGATATGAGAGAATGGTGGCCATTCATTAATCAGAAAAAATATTGAATGTTCTCTAATATGTTTTCATATAGAGACGTGTTATCCAAAACACAAGAAAGCCAACTGACACCAATGAGCTTTGGATGAACTCTTATATTCGTAAAGATAGGTAGCTACAGCCAAAATGCTTCAGTTTTAATAATATTACCAGTAATGTTATTTAAATATTTGACAAACATCCATGATTTCAAATACATTTACAAATTTCCCCTGTATGTGCACTGCAAAGAATGAAACCATTTGTTTAAACGGTGTCAATCATCAAATGAGAATTTATTAATTTTTTTCCTTCTGTTATGTTAGACACTAGGTTCTATGGTGTTGTTGAATAGGTTGGTATTGGTGCCATCTTTGGTATGCTGATAAAGTGAGCTTTGGTTTCTTGATTCTCACTTGTATTATGAGGGGTATTTGTAGGTTTTTTCAGAATAAATCCCTTCTTAAACCTTTACTGGTCTTAAATATCCATGGCATGCCTGTCTATTCTTGCCCTTAAATTCTTTTAGCTATGTTCAAATGGTAATGAGTGTTTATAATTCAGTAATTTACAATTTCCTGCCTGTTTTGTCCCAGTATTACTTTCTATAAAAGATACATGGCAGAAGAGAGGTGTTTGGACTCTAAGTAGCTTGAGTTGTCTGTCTAGGATAGATTTCTAGCAGACATAAACATTTCAGCCCCTACTCCTCTCTTTCCTAATCAGATCAGGAATAGCCTGATCTATAATGTTTATATTATAAATGAGTATCTAAGAGGTTTTTATTGAAAGGGTTATAGTAAACTCATCTTTACTTCCTAACAGCATCTTCCAGTTCTTTAACAATGCTTATGTCATCTTGATTCAGGGAATCTGGATTTTGAAACATCTGACAATCAAATTTACATAGATTCCCATCAAATTAGCTAAGGTTAATTAGGTACCTGGGGCCTAAACAAAGAAACAAAGATCAGCTAGAATTCCAATCCAATGCAAAATACTCACAGGAGGACCAGGGAGACCGGGGGTGCCAGGAAACCCTCTGTGACCCTTTATGCCAGTGCTGCCTCGTTCACCAGGTTCACCTTTATCACCACGAGGGCCTTGAGGACCCTGTAAGTGTAGGTTTGCCATAAAAGAAAGACAGGAGGAGATAAGAAGATTGCCCATAAAACAGGAAATAGTGAATGGATGACATCACAAATACATTAGCTATGACTTACGGCAGGACCACGAGCACCAGCAGGACCAGTAGAGCCAGGAGGGCCAGGTGGACCCTGTGACATGGGAAGAATGAGAAGGTATGGATCACTTAGAACTGCCTAGCCTGCTTCTTTATTTCCAGCTGAGCAGTATGTATCCAGATGAGCAGAGGTTGGGAAACATGGGGAAGCTCCACACACACACTAGAATCAGCAAGAATCCTGGCCAGGCCATTTTTGTACCAATGCCAGCCTTTCTCAGCTGCCTGCAGGCAGTGATCTGTACATAGGCACTACAGCCCTACTTTCCTCTCTCAGTCAGGTGCTCAGTGCTCACTGTGCTGGTGTCAGCACCCCTGAGAAATAACTCGAGGGCTTCCAAAGTTACTCCCTCAGTTTAAATAAATAACACATTGCTTGTGCTGCATGAGCACCAGATGGGATGGAAATTAGGACAGGGCCTGGTGGGATGATGTACATTTTGGCATCCTATGGAGTATATGATTTGAGCTTGGTTTATATAAGTTGTCTTTTCTAAAACAACATAAACTCTGAGATGTCTTTCCTCTGAATATTCTTCTAGAACAGGTCCTTGATGTCAAGAAACTCTGACAGCAACAAATGTATGACTCTTCAGAAGTTCCTCTCTATTCCCGCATGGAATGGACTTTAGGAAGGGTATGTAAGTAAGCAGTAACCCATTTACTTTGGTCTTACCTGAAATCCTCTTTCACCAGATTTTCCAGGTGCACCAGCATTACCTGCAGGTCCAGGGTGGCCAGGGGGTCCTGGAGGGCCAGGAGAGCCACTTTCACCACGGTCACCCTGCAGATAGTAAGGGATAATAAATACCATGTTTTATAGAACTCTATATGGAGTACACTGAGTAGAGCACAGGAACTTCAAGGAATAAATTGCATAGGGTATACATGAATATATTGCCATGTAATTCATGTCTCATTTATTGGGCAGTCTAAGGATATAGGTAATTTCTTACTTTGCCTCCTGGGGATCCATCACGTCCAGGCAAGCCGTCGGAGCCAGGGTTACCCTGCAAAACAGAATGGCACACTTTGTTCATAGACAGCATGACTGGTAGACAGCTCGTTTCCAGTAAGTTTGAACAATGCTCATCAAAGAAAGAGTTTTCAAGAAGGAAGAGTTCCTGGAGGTAGAGTGGCTCCTAAAAGACCTGCAAGACCTGCATTATTTTGTAAGCAGTGCAGTCTCCTGTTCCAAGTGAGGGAGATGATGTCCTCAGGCAGTGAAGGGGATGGCAGGGACAGGAGGCTACACCTTTCAGGAGGGCAGAATGTGTCCAGGCCCCGGCACATCAGGCTTTTGAGGGAGGCCTTGTGAACCTTAAAGCATATTTGCTCCCAGAGTTGCCTACTTGTAACTCACAAGCTAGCAGGGAATTCCCATCCACTCACATCTCTGCCAGGCTCTCCAGGTAAACCTCTTTGTCCAATTGGGCCTTGGGGACCAGGAGCACCGCGTTCTCCAGGGATACCATTGGTGCCTGGCTTGCCATCTTCACCCTGAACAAAAAGACAAAGGATTCCATTGCAGATAATGATCTTAGGAGATACATAAGACCATAAGAATGTATTTTACATCTTTTAACTATGCAGTATGCAGGGATTTTGAAGGAGACCTAATGAAGTGATGGGCCAATGTGGCTTTGCTGGTTGTGAATATAAAAAACAAGAGATAAAATCCTGGTCAAACTGGTTTCTTTTCATTACTGGTAACATTCATACAAGGCCATCAAATGTTCCTCATCAACTGAAAACTAAGAAATAATAAACAAGTATGTCTCTTCTTATGTGCCCAAAACAGTTGCTGGTCTATCACTGAATTAGTGATAAAATACAAACTGAGCTTCACCCCACCTTTTCTGAGGGGAAGTTGAGGACACTTTTCTGTTTGGGTCATAATACTTAAGCAAGAAACATACTGAGAATTAAACAAGGGTAAACAGCCAGTAGTAGGTGAGACTGTGACTTGATCTTGTACACAGGAGAGGTTACAGTCTCTTCCTCATGACTCCCCCAAAGTGTGTGAAGTGGGTACTATACTCCTAGATTGTAAGGTAAGGTAATGAAATGTAAGATAATGTAAGGTAAGGTAATGTAAGGCAATGTAATGTAATGTAAGGTAACGTAAAATAAGGGAATGTAATGTAAGGTAAGGTAGGGTAATGTAGGGTAATGTAAGATAAGGGAATGTAAAATAAGGTAAGGTAAGGGTAAAGTAATGTAAGGGAATATAAGGTAAGGTAAGGTAAAATAAGGTAATGTAAGGTAAGATAATGTAATGTAAGGTAATGTAATGTAAGGTAATGTAATGTAAGGTAATGTAATGTAAGGTAATGTAATGTAAGGTAATGTAAGATAAGGGAATGTAATGTAAGGTAATGTAAGATAAGGGAATGTAATGTAAGGTAATGTAAGATAAGGTAAGGTAATGTAAGGGTAATGTAAGGTAAGGTAAGGGTAAGGTAATGTAAGGTAAGGTAATGTAAGGTAGGGTAATATAAGGTAATGTAAGATAAGGGAATGTAATGTAATGCAATGTAAAATAAGGTAATGTAAGGTAAGGTAATGTAAGGGTAATGTAATGTAAATGAATATAATGTAAGGAAATGTAAGGTAATGTAAGGTATGGGAATGTAAGGTAATGTAAGGTAAGATAAGGTAATGTAAGGGAATGTAATGTAAGGTAATGTAAGGTAAGGTAATATAAGGTAAGGGTAATGTAATGTAAGGTAAGGTAAAATAAGGTAATGTAAGGTAAGATAATGTAAGGTAAGATAATGTAAGATAATGTAAGGTAGGGTAATGTAAGATAAGGGAATGTAATGTAAGGTAATGTAATGTAAATGAATGTAATGTAAGGGAATGTAAGGTAAGGTAAGATAAGGTAATGTAAGGGAATGTAATGTAAGGTAAGGTAATGTAAGGTAATGTAAAATAAGGTAATGTAAGGTAAGGTAATGTAAGATAAGGAAATGTAATGTAATGTAAGGTAAGGTAATGTAAGATAAGAGAATGTAATGTAAGATAATGTAAGGTAAGATAATGTAAGGTAATGTAATGTAAGGTAATGTAAGATAAGGGAATGTAAGGTAATGTAAGGTAGGGTAATGTATGGTAGGGTAATGTAAGGTAATGTAAGATAAGGGAATGTAATGTAAGGTAATGTAAAATAAGGTAATGTAAGGTAAGGTAAGATAAGGTAATGTAAGGTAAGATAAGGTAAGGTAAGATAAGGTAAGGTAATGTAAGGTAGGGTAATGTAAGGTAGGGTAATGTAAGGTAATGTAAGATAAAGGAATGTAATGTAAGGTAATGTAAAATAAGGTAATGTAAGGTAAGGTAATGTAAGGTAATGTAATGTAAGATAATGTAAGGTAAGATAATGTAAGGTAATGTAATGTAAGGTAATGTAAGGTAGGGTAATGTAAGGTAATGTAAAATAAGGTAATGTAAGGTAAGATAATGTAAGGTAATGTAAGGTAGGGTAATGTAAGGTAAGGTAATGTAAGGTAAGGTAATGTAAGATAAGGGAATGTAATGTAAGGTAATGTAAAATAAGGTAATGTAAGGTAAGGTAATGTAAGGTAATGTAATGTAAGATAATGTAAGGTAAGATAATGTAAGGTAATGTAATGTAAGGTAATGTAAGGTAGGGTAATGTAAGGTAATGTAAGATAAAGGAATGTAATGTAAAATAAGGTAATGTAAGGTAAGATAATGTAAGGTAAGATAATGTAAGGTAATGTAAGGTAGGGTAATGTAAGGTAAGGTAATGTAAGGTAAGGTAATGTAAGATAAGGGAATGTAATGTAATGTAAGGTGATGTAAAATAAGGTAATGTCTAGTAAGGTAATGTAATGTAATATAAGGTAAGGTAAAGTAATGTAAGGGTAATGTAAGGTAAGGTAATGTAATGTAAAGTAAGGTAAGGTAATGTAAGGTAATATAAGGGTATATAATGTAAGGGTAATGTAAGATAATGTAAGGTAAGGTATTGTAATGGTAATGTAATCTGCAATGTAATGTAATCTGCAATGTAATCTGCAATGTAATGTATTCTGCAATGTAATGTAATCTGTAATGTAATCTGTAATTTAATGTAATCTGTAATGTAGTCTGTAATGTTATCTGTAATGTAATCTGTAATGTAATATAATCTGTAATGTAATATAATGTAATGTAATGTAATGTAATATGAAAGACAGCCTTTCATCCCACAGCAGTTGGATACCAGACATTTAAAGCCTGATCTTATGCATGTAAACACAAATAACTGCAAATTCATCTCTGGACTAAAAAGCATTAAACCTCCCAACACCCCAAATACATTCATTACTTTTGTGTCTCCATTTTTATCACTTTTTTGCATCTCTAGGCTATTTTTAGCAGCTGGGTTAAGGTTGAGGCTGTAGTTGCAGTGAAGGGCTCTCACCTTGGCTCCTGCCATCCCGGGTGGGCCGCTGGGGCCACGCAGGCCTGGCAGACCCGTGTTTCCCCGGCCGCCAACGATGCCTTGAGGACCTGGCTCACCTGGTGCCCCCTGTTTGAGAAAAGGTCACTTCAATCACTGGGAGCATCTTTACCATTCCATAGGTGGCTGCTTGTTCTGGACACATACAATCCACATCTCCTGGTGGAATAGTCCATGGCTGAAGGGACACTTACCCTTTCTCCTCGTGCTCCTGGGGGCCCTTTTTCTCCTGGTGTGCCAGGCTCACCTCTGATTCCAGCAGGTCCTGGACCTCCAGGAGCACCAGAACTACCAGGGGGTCCAGGAGGCCCATCCTTGCCTGCAGGCCCTGCGTTACCAGGAGGACCCGGGCTACCCTAAAAGAAGTTTTAAGAAGGAAAGTGTGAGCTGCACGCATGTACTGGCATTGGTCTCATGAAAGCTAGCCAGACCTGAGTCATTGCCTGAGGGCAGATTTAGGGTCCAGCCCCGTCCACACAAATCTGTTCTGGTGTTGTAAGAGAAACCTTTCATGTATCAGTTTCACAACTGGTGTTTTTTATCCCTGCTGTCAGGACATACCCCTGCACATTTTGGATGCCCAGTGCCTGTAATGCATCCAACATGGGGTACACATTCCTTACTCATGGCTGTACCACAGAAATTGGAAATAGGAGCAGGCCCTTCTGCTTTCTTGAATCTCTCCTGCCATATGCCTTTAATAGGGTGTCTCGGGCATGTGCACAATGAAATGTCTTTCATTACAGTCTTAGCTGAGCCAATGAATGGAAAGAATTGCACTGACTCTAATGGTACCTTAATTAAAATCCTACTTTCTATTCCATACCATAAGGAGGGTAAACTCATTTTTGCAGATTTTTTTCCTGAAGCACAACCATCATATTCAGAATTGTTTTTGCATAATATATTTTAATATATTAATATGTGTCTAAATCTATCCACAAAGTGAGACTGAAAGAAAAGGGGGATAAACCAACTTACATTGTTACCAGGGGGACCAGGTAGACCACGGGCACCAGGGAAACCAGCAGCACCCTAGAGGAGATCAATACTTTAAGTTTTCATTTTCTGAAGACTGGAAAAACAGGATCAAATTGATTTTTACAAATATGATGAGTTTAAATTATAGTCATATTTTGTTTGAAACCTGAATTAAATGTCCTGAGGCAGAACAATAAGTCACTATTTTTTTTTTTTTTTTGCAATGAGAGGTCACATATTCTCCTCAAACTTGAGCTAATGGGTTTTGAGAAGTTAGCCAAGATGGAAAGTAAATATAGTAACTGTTGAAATAAGCCATTGTAGAGTTTTGAGTCATTGTGTCAAAAGCTATTTTGTCACCTTACTTATATTAAAGTCAATAAATAATAGTAACCCAGATCACTAAGGAGTTAAACTTTAATTACTCCTTCTATTGCACTTTAAATATCCTTGACCTGCCAATACTAAAGTCATTGAAGTTCTCATTTTTCATTTACATCACATTACAACATATTACTGTAATAAATAGAGGCATTTAGCAGCGACTAAATTGAAGAGATACTCACAGGCCCACCAGGAGATCCACGGTCTCCTTTTATTCCTTGGGGACCAGGTGGACCCTACATGGAAAGAAGTAGATAAAGCAAATTATTTGATAAAGATGAAAATGACAGAAAGTCTCAATAAGTTTCAGGCAGTTCATCTCTTTGCACTTGGGCCCAGCACCCTGAGGCTGAGGGAGGGCTGAAGAAACCTCTCTGTAGCAACAAGGAACAGCAAACACTTACTGGGGCACCAGGGCCGCCCTGTGGACCTGCTGCTCCAGGGGGTCCGGCCTCTCCTCTTAGACCAGGGGGGCCTCTTTCTCCTTTACCACCAGGTTCCCCATTTTGGCCCTGTAGAAAAATTATATTGTTTTATTACCATTCAAAAAAGCAGATGATACCGTGGCAAGAAACACTATCCAGGTATTCTGAAGGGAATTTAAATATTAAATTAAGTGTGAATGCAGTTGAACTCTACTGCCCTACCAGCGCAGGAGTGGAAGGACAAAACCATGGCACCCTAGGTGTGCCTGAGTACAGGAAGGGTAGTGTAGACACTTACTGGGGCTCCAGGGAAGCCAGCAGGCCCAGGAAGACCTTGTTCTCCTCGTTCACCCTGTGGAAAACCACATCTCAGCAGTGGAAGATATCAGAAAGATAAACTTCACTTTAAAAGTTAGAGAATACTACAAGTAAGGCTGCTGAAGTTTCTTTGTCTTACTAGCCTTTGGAGGAAAAATCCCAAACATCTGATCCAAAACAACGGTTGCTCCAAAGTGCTAAACAAAACTGTTCAGGAATTATCTGATAATTATCTAAAATGTGGTAAACTTAACACAGCTACACCAGTATAAACCCTGAACACAATCCATGGTGTTCAACTGAGATCCCAAAATGTTAAATATAAAAAAAAATAAATAAGAGTATTTCTAAAAGTTTACTTAAGTCAAGATGAACATTACTGTTGCTCACACTCTTGCCTTGCCCTGCCTTCTGACCCCTTTGCAGTATTAAAAGCCCTGATTTTCTGAAGCCTTTAGTCCTTATAAATCCCAAGCGCCCACAGGAGCTAAATGTGCTGAGTTTATTTACAACCCAAGCCCCGTGCATTGCTGATAGGTTTGGTGCAGCACTGATGTGTACACCAGGCAAGAGGAGCCACGGTGAAGTTATCCAGGAAGAAAAGTTCTGTCACTTACAGGACCTCCACGGGAACCCATCGGGCCAGGGGCACCTGCTGGACCAGTCTCTCCCTGCAAGGAACAAGGATGGTCACGGGGTGTTTGTTTTCCTCTGGGGCTCTTTCCAGTTCAAACCCCATTATGAGGATGCTTTACCTTATCTCCAGGTGGGCCGGCAGGACCAGGAGGACCGATGGGACCTACATTGCCCTAAACAATTGGAAAATTAGAAAATGATGTATTTTGTAGCAAAATATGATAATGTTAACTCCTCAGTTTTGATGAGTACTGTCTATGTTTCAGTGTAAACAGACTGCCAAAGATACTTAATTGAAGCAATTGTACAGTGCCAAATGTACTTGCACACCATGTTTTGGAGTGATGCTCTTAAATCACACCATTTTGCAGTGTGAGAGATCTCCAGCTGAATGATTCTTTCTTTCCCTCACCATCCAAACCTAATCCAAATCCACCTGAAATTAATAGGTGTACAATAAAATAGGCATACAATAAAAGTGACCTGTTGCCCTAATTTTCAGACAGATAATTGATCCACATTTCTTCATCTCAAATTCAGCATCTCCTTACTAGCTCCCTGACTTATTTCTTTCTTGAAAATTTAATGTATACCTTATGGTCTGAAATAAATTTTTTATATTTCTTCCAACTCAACCAAGCAGCAATTGCATATTTGTCATCCCTCATTACTTTCATGTTTATACTGCCTGGTGTAGTGATTTGATATATGTATCTATTTCAAGCGTCTGTTTCATGTGTATTTGCTATATAGGTGTATAAATAGATCATATTTAGTAACCCATAAGAGTATTCTGTATGAGAATATTTACTATAGATGTCTTCTTGTGATTCATTATAACATCTGTCGGGTAGATTTTCTCTCTCATATGATTTCTTTCTCTCTAAAACATTGTCCCAGTCAACTACAACCTTTCTCCAAACAATTCCATTACATTTACCCAAAGAGTGGCAATCACAAAAAGTAGTATTAGGGCTAATTTAGTTTACAAACCCAGTTTTGCACTGCTGGAATGAAACACAATGAAATTACCACTTCAGCTGTCCTAGATAGTATTATTCACTGTGAGTTTACTGATGTCCTAAGAGCTGGCTGTGTAAAGGTGATGGATAAACTGTGGAATGCTTAAATACTCACTCTCTCTCCTCTTGCACCAGGAAGGCCGTCAGCACCTTTACCACCAGGTTCTCCCTAGGAAGTTTAAGACATAAAAACCATGAGCAAAAAGGAATCATGAGATGAGCTGAAATGGGGGGGAAGGATCTCATACTCAGGGTCTGTCAGTAGCCAGATTTCCTTAATGAAACTGGGGATGATATTTTGCCTAGTATTCAGCATCAGTTATTACATTCTTTAATGTGAAAAAAACCCACAAATTGATTCAAAATTAAGTCCAGGATGAATTGTCTTCCCATGGTATGACCTATACTCATCATTAATTAGATTCATTAGAACTGGTTTGATGTTCCCAAAACATCAAAGACAACATCCCCCAAGAGATCCAGTGCAGCAAAATCTCTAGCACGTATTAAACTGAGGGAAAACCCCCATATTTTTCAACATCTAGGATCCACATCCCATTGCTAAATCAAGAGTACTACTGCACAATCTGCACCTCTGAAATCAGGACAAAGTGAGAGGGTGGACAAACACAGCGCCTTGTGGGATGCTAACATTAAATTAGCATAAAATCAAAAGTGTGTGTGTGTGTTACCCTCTCCCCTTTTGGTCCAGGACTTCCAGAAGCTCCTCTTTCTCCTGGCATTCCCTGTAAGCCAGGTAGTCCTGTGCCTCCAGGGGGGCCAGGTGGGCCAGGAGGACCCTAAGGAGTAACAAAAATTAATTAGAAAAAACAAAATTAACACAAATGGTAGCAGAATAACAGAAAAGGAAGAAATTCTGTGGGTACCTTGGCACCTTCTGTGCCAGCAGGACCAGGTCCACCTCTTGTTCCAGGAGGTCCTGGAGGACCTTGTGCTCCACGTTCTCCTGGGATACCATTTTCACCCTGTGATAAAAAATGTATTACTCTTTGTTTCCAGGCTCATATTTTGTTAATTCATTTATGTCATTACAAAATATGCTTTATTATTTACCTTTGGGCCTGGGAATCCAGGTCCTCCAATATCACCTTTTGGCCCCTGGTTACGAGAAAATAAATGTAAGTTATCCATGAACTTAGAACATCTGCATGGCGGTTGCCATCCCTGTCATTCCCCAAATCAAACTTTGCTGCTCTGAGGAGAGCTGAGAGCTGTCTGAATTTGGAAATATAATTTAGGAAGAACTCCTCATTAATTTTTTGTTACTTAAAGAAAAAGGAATTACTACTTACTGGCTCTCCAGGCTTTCCGTTCTCTCCAGCTGGTCCTGGTCCACCAGGCAATCCCTATATGAAGAAACAGTATTACTCATGTTACACAGATAAGTTATGCATTTTCCATCTTCAGATTTTTGGTTTTGACATGAAGATGTGTGGCCAGCTCATTCCAGTCCTTCAGAAAGAAGATGGAAATTTGACAGCTACGGGGTTTAGGTGACACAGTCTGAGCTAACCACCTGGTTTGCAATGATCTATGATGCAGTAACTTTTTTCAAGTGGTTGATCTGTTATATTCCATGATATTCAAAATAGGATGGTATCTGGCACTCCAATGTAAATGTTCAGATGCCTATATTTATTGTTTTTAAAAAAATTTGTGTATTTGTGTTAGTCTATTAGGAAGAATCAGAAAACAATAAACACACAGCACCTGGAGGCCAGGTGGGCCTGCTGCTCCTGGTTCTCCTCTCTCCCCAGAAGCACCCTAGAATCAAAAAAATGAGGAAGAAAATCCATGAACTTGCCTGAGAACACTTCCCAACATATAAACACTTCCACGTCACTTCTAATCTATGACTCCTAATTGTGACCTGATGATGACACTGAGCAAGCTCAAAAACTAACGAATGTTGGTGTTGTGGTATTTGCTCTTTTCAGTCCATCTCTTAGATATGATCCAGCAGACACATTTTAACTTGATAGGAGTTTGAAATGCTACAAACATTAAAGGGAGCAACAATGCACTTCTGCTTGAGGAGACCAAGAGCTCTAAACTGAATTTTCATTTCAATCTATACCAGGTATATCTGACTCAAGTTTCTCCCACCAAAGTCTTGAACATTTGTTCAATATTAAAATAATACTTTTAAAAAAACAAAAAAGAGGTCTTTTTTTTGTCTTCATAAAAGGAGGTTTCTTTATATCATTATAAATATTTCCCTTCCACTAAATTCCCAGGGCCTATCTGTAGCTACCAGACCCCTGATCATTGCCTCAGATGGGCCCACCACACTTACAGTAGGTCCTGGAGGACCTGGAAGGCCAACATCACCATTCTTCCCAGCAAGACCCTATTCAAAGACAAAATTAGGTTATGGTTAGAGAGTGATACCATTTTTGTAAGACTCATCAAGTTATTTTTAATATTGTACCATTATAAAACAAAGTATCAGCAAAACTTACAGGTGGTCCAGGTGGTCCACCAGGGCCTCTTTCTCCGTTCTTGCCTGGTGCCCCCTTACAAAAAAGAAAGAGTACATTTGAAATATTTGTTTCTGGTCAGTGGGCAATAGTCTAAAGCAGCAGCATGAGATAACACCATTATGGAGCAATTTAGGTTAACATTTGACTCATCAAGCATCAGCACAGAAGAGGAGAAATCCCACTCACCTCATTGCCCTTAGGACCAGGGAAACCCATCACACCTGGCTGGCCACGTGGGCCTGGAGGGCCTGGTGGGCCAGAGCGTCCAGATTCACCCTGATTGCCCTGGGATAAGCAAAAAAGAAAGGAAGCATCTATGGCATCTGTGAGGTGAAATAAAGCAATCCCCAGGTCTCATCAAACATTGAGTGGGGGGGAGACACTTCAAAACTCATTGTGGGTTTTGTATTGCAGCTTGTGCCCCATCTACTCTGTATTTCACACAGTATGGAATGACAGAGTTTGCAGGCTGCTGTTACAATGATGCAGCATAAAAAGGGCTCTGGTAGTTAAAGCAAACAGAGAGGAAACAATTAATCTGGCTGTGATAACAACCTGTCATGTGGATACTGTGGGATGAGGGTAGGGCTGGGTCAGCAGGAGGACTAGGATAAAATATTTGCACAATGTACATACGGGAGGGCCAGGTTTCCCATCACTTCCAGGGCTTCCTGGAATTCCGGGCAAGCCCTGCAAATTGAAGGAAATAAAAGAGTGTTATACTTCAGTTTAAGACATACATGACCAGCAGCTCATTTGCTTTAATTACAAATAAGCCAAAAATATAATACTTATGTATATGGAATTACTTAAATTAATGTCTAAATTAATTATTTAAACATTTAACTCTATTTACATAATAATTGAAATATAAACATATTTAAATAAAACCCCTAAATACCTAATGTTAGAATTTGCTGAAATGTAAAGAGCTAATACAGAAACTCATCCAATGCTAATTCATATTAAGGACATTTCTCTTGGCAGGGCCTGGCATGCTCTGGGAGCTCCCCAAAGCCTCCTGACTCCATTGTGGCAGTGTCCTGGGAGTGCCCTGTGCCTCTCCATGGTTGTCCCACCATGAATGGATGCTACTGCTGCCTAAAGGAGCTCACAGGAAGGATTTCTAGTTGGACTCCTCTATTGTATCAGCTCAGATGAGTAATTTCTAACAGAGTTTATCCCATTTTCTTGGGGATGTCCTGTCTTACTCTCATTCCAGGAAGACCTGGGCCTCCGTCTTGTCCACGCTCTCCTGCCGGTCCGCTGGGGCCAGGGGGACCTGGGCTGCCACGCTCTCCTGCAGGACCCTGGAGAGAGATGTGGAGATTCACAGCAAGGGAATCAGCATCACCTTGAATCTGAAATTGTGCATCCAAATTCACATGGATTCTCCAAAAGTTTGGAGGACTTTTCTGGAGGAAGATTTATACCTTTTCACCTGGAAGTCCATTGCTACCGGGTAAGCCACGGAAGCCAGGGGAGCCCTGCCAGATAAAAGAACAAACTATGCATCATAGGCAGTATGACACAGGTAATAGCAACTGGGTTTTCTTCAAAACTATTCACCATTAGACTTATCATTATGAAAATAAACAGGAAAAAAAAAAATATTAGAGGCATTTCACTACTGTAGTAAGGACTGCAGAGCATTTTGTCTTTGATTGCAGTGATCCTGTTGAAATTATAGTGTGTCCTCCTTTATTTATGAGTTTTCTAAAATACTATAAAAAAACAAAAATCACATTCAGTATTGAGCAATTATTTTCCTCCAATACTGAGAAGAGCTCTGCTGTATTGTTTTAATACTTATATTTACTACTGTCTTTATAAAAGAAATTTGAATTATATATTTCATTTTACAGCCCCCTTTATATGTTTAGTATGATTAATTAGTTCATTATGCATATTTGGTTTCGTCATAGCTTCAGCAAATATTGCAATCAATTATTAAGTTAGGACTTACAAATAGATCAGCACAATTTCCTTTGTTTCTGATGGGAACAGAAATCTAAAATTTGTAATGATGTTGCTATTTATTTTGTTCAATAAAAGAATTAATGGATTCCACTGTGAGAATTATTAATTTTTTTGAAAATTATTTAATATGCTAGCCAAAAAACCCATTTGCAGCTGAAATATTATAACATAGAAGACATCTTGACAATTTTGCTGTTACTGATATTGAAGACGTATTAACAACAGAGGTGTTGACATAAAGACATATCTTGAATATAGAAGAATTTACATTAATTTCACTTCCCAGAGCAGAAATTCTTTTGTTTATTTTTGTTAACTGAGAAGTAATTTTGAAATTTTGATTATTTGTTCCCCTTGTAGCTCTCATAGTTTATATAGTTTTGCTTCTCAGCAAAACTCTTTTGGTAAAACTTCCAGAAATATAAGACCACTGGTGCTTCTATATCAAAACCAGAAATAAATGAATTTATTTCCAACTGAGGTAGATCCAAGAGCTGCAATTCAGAGGAGCAGCTAGATAAGAATTTTCCCTAGTTTTGTAACCCAGTTCCTTATCTGGAATTTGCTGAGAAGATATGTGGAGCCAAATTTCTCCTGGAAGTGTTTTGAACGGTGGAATTTTCTGTCTCTGTGTTAGCTCAAAAAGGTTGTGTACCACAGCTCACCCTTTCTCCAGGGGTACCAGGTACTCCGTTCTGCCCGGGTTCACCATTTGCACCTCTTTTCCCTTCCTCACCAGGAGGCCCAGGAGCACCTGGGGTGCCGTTTTCACCCTGGCAGCAACAGAAACCAAGCCCATCAGTGGATTAGAAGTCTCCAAAAGAACCAAACAGGTTTCATATGGGGAATGATTCAGGGTTCAGACTTCCTTGAAAGAAGTCTCTGGACACATTCTGAAATCACTTACACGTTCACCTTTTGGTCCTGGCTCTCCTTTTGCTCCATCCTTACCAGGGTCTCCCTTAAAAGATAGAAAATCCCATTTAAATTATGGGTTGCTACTGGGCATCATTCTAGAGCTACTCTACATATTGAAATACATGGAAGCAGACCTGATATTTCAAATTATTGACTCCTTTTTTTTTAATTTAACATTCTTGAAAGGAATCAGCATGCACTGGCTGAACCTGTAAGTGGAAGTCGTGGGACTCCTTAAAAATCCAGTAAAGGAAAGAAGTGATACAATCTTAAACACCATTGAGTAAAATTTTATGTCTGTTCCTGAGCTATTTCAGACATCATTGAGTCATTTGTTTAAAGTCCCTGAATATTCTCTCTGACAAAGAGCTACATGTGATGTAAGGCTGTAAGAAAAGGGCTTGCTGGGGTAAGTGACAGTGTAAGACCATACAACCTATGGGGTTTAGTGGGCTGTGGACTCAGCCCTTGGGAATTAAAACAGGTGAAAATAGGATTGTAAAACAACAGATTGTGTCTGATGTAGCCAATTTAAACAAGCAGTATCTGAATTGGCAGATAATTTAGGAAAGCAATTAGGTATTATTAACATATTGATGTATAATCATTATATATAAAAATACCTATATGTATGAAACAAAATATGTTATATCTTTATAAAAATAATTGCCTATTTTCATTATAAAATAATTTATTAGATCATTTCAAGTGAATAGGAGAAGATCAATGATATTTTAATGGTATTAGGCTTACTTCCACCACATTTGTTTGTACAACCAGTGTAAATACCATTAGTAACTCACCGGACTGCCTTTCGCCCCGGGATTTCCACTTGCTCCTGGAGGACCTGGAAGACCACGGCCTCCTGGCAGCCCAGGAGCACCAGGAATACCAGATGGTCCCTGGAGAGAGAGAGAGCAGACAGAGATAAAGTGAGAACGGCATTGATGGACTCCACCCAGTCCAAACAGTGATGCTCACCAACACAGTGCAGCAACGGCAGTGATGTGAAAAGTACTCACCATTTCACCCTTGTTGCCAGGGCTTCCAGCTCTTCCAGGAGGGCCCTGCAAAAATAAATATCTGAGTAACCAACACTGCTAACCCAGGAGCAGAACAAAGGACTCCTAGGGCTCTGTGAAGAGGACCTCCCAGGCATCAAGTCTTATTGATGTACCTGAGGCCCAGGTGGCCCAGCATGACCCTGAGGACCAGGTTCTCCTCTCTCTCCAGGACTACCACTAACACCAGCAGGACCAGGAGGACCAGCTTCACCCTATGGAAAAAAACAGTAAAAGGAGAAACTGAAGGCATTTTAGTCATCTCCAGGGCAATCAGCATTAAACTAATGGTTTCTACCACTTAGTGGTGTTTTGTTGTGGGCATTCATGAAGATGATGAGGATCAGGTTTGTCTCATGCTGCATATGGCAGCACATCTGTTCTAGGCTTGCAAACAGTGTAATAGCAGCCAGGAAAAGGAGGGCTCATAAAATAATGATATAGAGTGACATAATGTGTGTAACTAGAGAAAGGACCAAATCCCATGCAGTTATGTGTCTTTAGCTGAGTACCTTAAAACCTGGAGAGCCTGGAAATCCTGCGGTTCCAGGGGGACCTGGGGGACCCTGAAAAGTGGAAGAAGTACTATTAATGTAAAAAGTAAAAGCCATATGGAATTAATCTTAAGTTTAAAAAGAGAGTCTGATTATGGGATTTTTCTCTGAGTAAGGAAACACCTGGAAAATAGCAAATATAAATCATGCTGTAAAAGATGAAATTTGGCTAGTCCTGAAATATCACACCTACATCTTAGTTACCCTGACTTTTACATGTTTAGCTGAATTTCTGTGCTTTAAATTGAAAACCATGAAATCTATCATTAAGGAGATTAAGTTATAAAAAAACTTCCAAAATTTGTTCTAATTATAAAAAAAGAAGGAGAAAAGAAAGCCAATATAGCTGTTACACACAAGTGGATATGCTCAGGTTTCTAGGCAGATGGGAAAGAAAAGGGGTTGCCAACTCCAGACAGCTAAATTATTTATTTGATAAGATCATTCAAAATTTGATCTTCATGAAGTATAGAAATTCTATCCATCTATATGTTTGTTCTCTGAGAATAATCTGGGTTTGAATTTTTGCATTTTCTGATTTACAGTGTTAAAGCTTTCCTATTGCACTATGTCCTTTAAGTATATTAACCAACACAGTTATGAAATACAATGAAATAAAATGCTCATTCTTGAACAAGTGCATCCCAATTTCAGGTTTGCTGGTACTGCAGAACATCAGCTAGAAGTAATCAGACTAAAGCAATACAAATACTGAAAGTCACAGTTGTCTTACAGGTGGGCCTGCTGCTCCTGGAGATCCGTCTTTGCCGTGGGCACCCTACAGAAAGAAGAGAGGTGTTGGGTAAAGAGCACTACCCAGGACACAGAACACACTTCCTTTCATGCCCGTGACTCAGAGACCATATTTTTGTGTCTGTACTTTCCTACTTAGTTGACTAAGACCCAAGGATTCCTTAAAGAGGAAATTCCAAAGTAATAATTAATTAAATATTTTGTGAAGGAATATCCAACACTTTATGTGACTTGTGCTGAGATAGGAAGATATAAAAACATATTTTTATTAATTTTCTAAGGAAACAACAACTATGAAGCATAGTCTGTGTGAATAAATAAGATCTTCCTCTCTGCTTCTCTTTGCCAATCCTGAGCTTATGCTGAGAAACTGAACTCTTCCTCAATGTGTAATGATTTTAAAAAGTGAAACAGGAAATAAGAGGTGAACATGTTGTGGGTTAGAGGTGTTGCATCTTTAATTGGGGACTGAAAAGTTTTCGTGTGAGATTTTTACTGATGCTATAGTTTTTTACTCCTTTGCATTACAACTGCTTTAAGGAAGTAGGGAATTCTCAATTTATTGAATCCAAATATCTGCTGCCTCTGTTGATGAGAACAATGTCTGCAATTACTTACAGGGCCACCAGGATTCCCAGGTCTTCCTCTTTCTCCAGCTGGACCTCTTGGTCCCTAGAAATCATGTCAAAAGGGATCTGTTAAATGGCTTCTAAAATAAGGTGACTGAGCAAAGAGACATAGCTCTTTTTTGTGTAACTCACTATTGTCCACTGCATGTGGTGGAGTAATTACAGTTAAAAGAATGAGGAACAACTCAGCTAACATTCAAACACTCCAGGATGCACATATTTACCGGTTGGCCCGGTGCTCCATTTACTCCAGGAAGACCAGTTTCACCCTGTTACAGAGAGAAAACAAAATGAACTTTGGTGAGAACATTTTTTGGTTTAAAGTGGAAGACACACAGAAGAAAGCCCAATTTGTTATCACTTCCTATGGGGTGCTGGGTGTCCTCAGCATGAACTGAGTTCTCAGAAGTCTAAACAAGTGTCAAATTAAAAATTAAACAGGAAATAAAAATAAGAAAGATGCAGTTTTTAAAATGCTGTGCAAGGGAGTCAGATGACTGAGAAATGTCCTTTCATTTTGGGGTCTCATATTTGTTATGGCTGGAAAATTGGGACATGATGTGGTTCAGAATGTCTAACTCCTTTGGAATGACTCATATTCTTTTCATGGAGATATGAAATGGGTTTCTTTAATGTTTATTGTATTTTAATAATTGTTCAAGATGCAAAGCACATCTATAGAACAAATAATCAGGGTCATTACCTAGAAAGATGACATTCTAAATTTTTACCTTTGGACCAGGAGCTCCACTGTCACCTTTGGCACCATCTTTTCCATCAAAACCCTGTGGGAAAGCAAAACCATGTCTGTGAATTGTATTCCTCCTGCATTCTGAAAAACTTGGTTCATTTTGGCAAAATATTAAGCCCCCAAAAGGGACTTATTTTCAATATTGAGTGCTATCAGCTGTTGGAACCTTTTTGGCATTAAGGATGAAACTCTACAACTGAGATAACCAGAATAAACTTGAATCTTTGTTATGGAAGTTCAGATTACATTTTACAGTAATTAACTTTACTTCTATGATTCAGCCTTGGAAATAATGACTGAAAGATCACAACTGTGCAACACCATAATTCAAGGAGAGTAACAGACCCAGCTATAATCAATATACTCAATACTTACTCGCTGGCCTTTCATCCCAGGCATCCCAGGCATTCCAGGGTGTCCCTTGTGACCCTAAACACATAAATATAGAAAGATTAATAAATCATGTACTTATTATATTAAGGTCACAAGCCAATGTTCACTGTGTGTCTTGTTCACTTGACTAACTTGATATGGGAAAACAAAATTCTAATCTATGATTAGAAGACCATTATTATTGGGAGATTTTTTCCATACCGGTAACCCAGGGATTCCACGGTCTCCATTCCTGCCTGGTCTTCCTGGTTCTCCCTGTTGAAAGAAAATAATTTTATTTTTAGTGTTTTGTTATTAATTGGCTTACAGGCAAAGCACCAGTTGTGGTAGAACAAGGTGAGTTGGAATAAGCAGGTGAAATTTCCACCAAAGACAGTGGTGCTTTTGCAAATCCTCTCAGGGTGACAGTTCACTCTGCCACTGCCTTCTGGAAAACAACTGCCAGAATTTATAAACTCAGCTTCTAACAAGGTTCTAGTTAATTTCTGAGTTACTTCAAGACAACCTTTAGCAAGAGACGATCCCAGAAAACTTATTTTTCTCAGTAAAACACTCAAAATGGAGAGAAGCTGTAGATGTTTGTGCCTTGCCTTGTACCCCCCCTGTTCAGGACTCACTCAGCTGTGACACAGACAATGGTGTCAATGGCTGTAAGTCCCATAATAAGATCTAAAGGGAGCAGAAAGCTTACACAACTGTCTGATTTTCTTTATAACCGCTAATTTATTTTGCACCAAATAAATAGTAGGATTCATGCTTATATTGGTTGGGTTTTTTTAAATCAATCAAATTGCCTGCTAAAATTAGACATTTTATGGAATAGACAGACCTTATGTAAGCCAAATTTACTTTGCTAAAGTCATGTTGCAAAATGGAGAAATCAGGAGATGTTAAAAATTCTCAAATGCAATAATATCAATGTGGTCTGTTGTCTTACAACTTAATGAACTTTTTTTTTTCTTCCTATTTATTAATAACTGGATGAATAATAGTGAACTTACATCTTTTCCTGGTGGACCAACTGGGCCTATCATTCCAACAGGGCCTGGAGGTCCCTGTAGAAAAGTAATTAATATTAACTACAATAATAACAAATATTAAGTCTTTTTCAAACTATGAATGCATCATAAATACTTGTACATTTGACATGCATCATAATAAAAAGCTAGGATAAACTGCAAATTTTCCATCCACTGCAGCAGTGACAGAGATTCATGCTTTTAAGATCATGTCTTTAACATACACAGTGATAGTGAATGATACATACGGGAGGGCCAGGTTGTCCTGGTTCTCCAGGGGAGCCCTGGTATCCAGCAGAGCCCTGGAATGCAGCAAAAAACTCAGTTGAGATGTGAACAAGTACATGCACCATTTCATAGTGGTGTTATATTTTATAATCTCATAATTGTAAGGAAAACTGTAGTCAGATCAGTTAACAAATGACCAAAGGTGAAATTACCAGAACCAGGTAGAACATGACTCCATGAAAAGAGAATTAAACTGTTCCTCCAAAAGGAGATTGATGCTGAAAAACTCAGACCCTTGGTATGTTCACTGAATGTGCATCCCACTTTCCTTTACCTCCTGTTAAAATTTTGTATGGATAGACATTTGGGAATGTCATTGATGTCAGGAAAGGCATGTCTTCAAATAATGTTAGCTGGCACCCCATGGACTTGCAGAGATCTCAAGGGGTACACAAGGATTTAAGCCAGCACAGTGTATTGATCTCAGCTCTTGAGTTTTGGTGATGCTACAGCTCAAGATGACTTTTATGCATAAAATTCTTCATCATAGTATCCAGATTAATCTGTTGAAAAGGTACTTAATATTTATGACAGAGAAAAGGAGGAGCTCATAAAAGAATACAAGATGATTACAAAAAGATTACTGTTACTTACAGGGGGACCTGCATGACCAGGTGGGCCAGGGGGGCCACTGGGGCCAGGGGGTCCTGGAAAGCCACTCTATAGAGCAGATGAAAAAATAAAAAGTAGTTACATTAATGTAATATAGCTATAAAGCTTAATAGAGTTGCAATAGTCATCAATAACTGCGAAATAAATTTTACATAATTAGTTCAGAGAAAAATCCTTGGTGACCTGCACTTGGTGCAGTAAAAAGGAAGCAGCAGTACATTCACACAGTGCTGAAGAAATACATTGTCTAGTTGTCCCTTCAGAAAAGGCTTCACTGGGTTGCTCCTTGCAGGCTTGGCTAACCTAGTCCCAAGGTATTTTCATAGCTGCAGCTTTTAATTTTTCTGTCACTATTGCCTTTCTCTAGATCCCAGAGGGATTCTCAGAACTCTGCTTTTTAGCTGCCTGAAGGGGAAGAATAGGAAGCAGAACTGAATTTGTTAGACAGAGTAAATGAGTGTCAGTTTCTCTGCCATGTAACTGGGCTTAATTAGCCCAACACTAGAGATTCCCAATGACCTAGAGATACACTGAATTAAGGCCATATTTTTGTTGTTGTCAGTAAGACAAACATTTTCACCTGTGAAATCTTTTCTGAACTTTAACACTACTAAGCCATAAGAAAGAAATGGGGCCCGGACTAACCAAAATCTCAATATTTCTACTTGTTGTAGCAACAACCACAAAAGCATTTGGTACTGCAAGACAGAAAACATTTGAAAATTAACACAGTGGTTTGCTGCAGCTGTAGGGGCTTCTTTAAAAAAAAGCTTTTGTTAAATTAAACTCTTCACATGTTTCCTATAGCCAAAAGAATCACATGTATGGATGATACGAGGATCACTGCGTGCTGCAGTAGTGGCAGAATATTCCATAGTTGGTGTTGCACATAATGTGTTTCATGGGATATTGTCATATTGTGTCAGAAAAGGTCATGTATTACAATTTTATGAACCTAATTTTTAAAATAGAGGATTATCAGTATTGCTGTAATATAGTGGCATATGTAGGACAGTACACCACTATACTACAAAAATAAATAATATTAATTCACAGTTGCCTTTTGTCTAAAAAAGTGAGCCATTTTAATATTTGCTATTTTCTAGGATGAGAAGCGCAGCAAGAGGCAGAGCTGTGAGTTTGGAAAATGGGGTTGCCTCTGATATGTGAATACAATGAGCAGTCCCTGTAAATTATTAGAACTGATTTGGTATAAGGTACCTATAGATCCAACCAGAATTAAAGCCATCAACTCATCAGTAGCAATCAATCAATTAGACATATGGCTATAAACAAATGAGATATTTTTTTTCAAGTTACACAAGTTTTTTTCAAGTTGAGGAGATAAACTGATAGTTAGGGGTGTGCTTGCTGCTAGAATCTCCAGACTTTGAAAAGATGAACATCCTCCAGTTAGAGAATGTGCACTGGTGGAAAGAGACAAAGACAACATGTGGAGGTTACAAGGGCAAGTGAAGAGAAACTGTGATGTAAAGCACAAAATCAGTCTACAAGTGGTGTAAAGCCATGGGAATGCAGAAATGGAGAGATGTGTGACTGAGGAAATAGCAGGCATGGTAACCACACATGGCCAGTGTTGGTACCATATTTTATTGTTTTGCTGATACTGCGAATTGTTTTGGATATTTATTCATTAGGAGTGAATTTACATTGAAAACGGATAAATTTATAAAATAATAAAGAAATTATTCTATGTAATGCAAATTATAAATGTTATTTAGCTCTAGTGATTTCAGCCACATCTGCCTGCAACTGCTGGTACTTACTTTGAGGTCACATATGCTATGATGCAATATAAAAGCCCTTATGACCTGAAAATATACAGACAACCCCGAAGATGTTTTAGAGCGCTCAATAATGTATTTTGGTGGGGTTTTTTAACCTCAGTCCAGGAGTCAGAGCACAAGAAATCACTAATCACTTCCAGGGAAAAAGCCAAAATAG
Source organism: Cyanistes caeruleus (assembly GCF_971803275.1). Taxonomy (NCBI): domain Eukaryota; kingdom Metazoa; phylum Chordata; class Aves; order Passeriformes; family Paridae; genus Cyanistes; species Cyanistes caeruleus. The sequence goes on along the minus strand of NC_141707.1, from coordinate 10,741,232 downwards.
AGGGTAGTTAACCACAGTTGTTAACTGAAGGTGTCTCCGTTATCTGCCTGGTTCAGCACATCCCATATTAAGACATCATGTAGCAGAATGGAGATGGTATGACAGCTGTAGGAGAAAACTGTGAGGAGTGAATACAAATAAATGAATAAAGAAGGAGAAAAATGGATAATTGAAGAAGACAAATGCATGTATGATCATATTAGCAAATGAAGGAGGCAGAAATAAACAGATTAAAATAAAGGTGAGAAAATGATGACTATATTTCAGGAAAAAGAGCTGTTGTAATTACCAAACCTTATTTCACAAGATGATCCTTCCTTCCTTCCCTCCCTCCCTCCCAACTGCCTTAATAAGCTACAACATGTGATAGCCAAACCATGGTATGCAGAATTGGGCTGAAAAGAATGATTATGCTTAATGAAGCACAGCCAATTTCCAATAGCAGCAATTCACCACACCCTCTCTGTAGCAGATTGTCTGAATCAACAACACTTCATGTTGAATGTCTCTAAATCCCAGGGCCTAAAAGGAGAACCATGAGGTGAAACATTCAGACTTATATTACACATGAAGCATAGCTCAAGTATAACTCTTTGAGGCAGTCCATGCTTTTTCTCACTTAAAAATCTGAAAATCTTGGAGCAGGTCTAGCAGGCAGATACAGCATCCTTAGCACACAGCCTGAGTAGCTGTGGGTAAAAAAATGGTAATGGCAATTTTAAAAAGAAAAAGTGAAAATATTTTGAGTTTTGGCATGAATAAAATTTATAAGAAGGGTTTATTCACTTATTATCAGGCAAGTTTGAATTGTGAAAAAGTTAGCAAGTATGGAATATCATAGTAAAGACAAATGATACTGAGTGGGCGAAGGAAGATTAAAGGCAGTGGGAGAGGTAAACATTATTGAAAGGAAGGGAAGAAATCAGTGCAAAAATATCAAGCACATGAGACTGGGAAAAATGTTTAGGTAGTATAAGAATGTGAATCACAGAGATCAAGAAAAGGAAGGTAAGAAACTAAAGAAAGGAAGTGAAAAATAAAAAATCTAGATGACCTATAGCTACTTTCTAGAATAGTATTGCTGAACAATCTTGTGCCTTATATCACATTCAACTATATGCAGGCAATAATTAAATGAAAATTTAGATTAAAATCAGGATACATACACATCCAAGGTATAATCTACGAATGGAAAATTTGTTCTTTAAAAAGAAGAAAGCAGAGAAAAAAAGCTTTATCATCTTACAATGGCTTGTGGGTACCCGAGACCAGCTCCACCTGCCTTCACATCGTAGGAGTCATACTGTGGAGAGAAACTCTGCAAAAGAAATAGAGAAAAAAAGAAAAAAAAAAGAAAAAAAGAAAGGAAAAGAAAAGAAAATATGTGATTGCTACAAACCAAGTAATTATTTTCTTACAATGGTATGGCAAATGCATAGAACTAACTAACTCATTTGTATCTGCTGAGTAGTACTAGCTTGACATGTAGCTGCCATATATTTACATAAGAGAAGCCCAGCCAATGTCTTCTTTCTGAGGTCATGGTGACATTAGCTTCCTAGGCTGGGCACATCCATTTTTCTTCTTGACAGCTGGGCCTCAGCTGAACCATAAAATTATCTTTTTCTCTCCTTTTACTTTGGTTTGACTCCTTCTTAGCTTCTTTCCCCATTTTCTCTGTCTCTTTTCTGTTGGACTTGTCACACAAGAAAGTTGATGAAATATTTTCTATTGCATTAAAGAACAAAATTGTTTATTATTCTTATAATTATCCTGCTTTTTTTTACCTGAGCCTAATGGATGGCTCATTTCACACGAGCAGACAGTCAAATGATGTGGCATTTACGGCAGTGATGCATTATTGGCCCACAGGTGGTTGAGCAGGAAGGGTTGAACACATGCAGTGCTCTGCCTGCTCTCACAAACCATTGTGGATCCAGCTCCTGCACTGACCAGGTGCAAGACTCCTGTGCTCCTGATACCAGCTCTCCTGTCAGGATCCAATAGCACATCTTTGATACAGTGTTGGAATGGGAGACTAATTCAGCCTGTTTTCTGTGTTTGCCTCTCCAAACCCCAAACCAGTGTCACTGGTGCTCACTGGGACTTAACTGATCCAGAGCTCAGAGGCAATCCCTCTTAGAAATAAATAAAAATGAGACATCTTTACTCAGTTTCTGGCTTACTTAGGAGTGGGAAGCATATATGGAAGTTATAATCAGTGGCCTGTATTCAAAAGTAGCAATTGTTTTAACATACAATTTTTATCAGCTTTGTGCTAAAGAAGTCCCATCCAGTAAATCTGTGCTTGGTGGCCTGCAGGGATGACAATGTCATCTTGTAACAAACCACTGCCTGGGGCTCAGTGCTAATAAACTTTAGCTACAATCAGCTCTCTTCCTGTCTGTGCCCAGCTCTTCTGAAATGACTTCAGCATCCAGTGAGCCAGAAATGAAGAGGCACTGTGACAAAGAGATACTTGCGTGGCCCTTCCCTGCGAGCAGAGGAGCAGTGCTTCAGTCTAGCCTCATTGGAATGTTCTGTTATTAAACATGAACTGCTGGAATATAGGAAAGTAGGAGACTTCCCTAATCATTAAACTTAGGAGGAAATCCTCCATCACACTCTTTCTGATCAGATTATTTCTGAGTTACCTAAATCCTTCAGCAGATCTGGCCCCAAAAGTTTTAAAATTAAGGTAAGGCAGAGATTTAATTGCGCTCCAGACATTTTATGGACAAACCCCCAAAACAACAGCAAAACCCCACCGACCACCCAGCTCTGTTTTCCAAAGGCACAAATGGGATGGATGCCACCAAAAGCAAAGCACTGGGAAGGTGCAAGGGACAGCTGCCTACAGCATTGCTTTGCATGGCTCTGAGCAGCAAGGTAGAAGCTGAACATAACAATTACTTACTCCTCCACTTATACTGGGACACGACTGGCAGATTCCAGGGGGCCCAGGAGCTCCAGGGCTCCCTGGCTGTCCTGGTGGGCCAGGGGGACCATTTCTGCCTGGAATTCCAGGAGAACCCTGCAAAGACACAAACAGAGCAGATATAGATGCTGTCACTTGCCTCCAGCTGCAAGGACATTGAGGGACAAAGCTCTCCATTTTTAACAGTCTGTGTGACTGTGGTGGGAAACGTCTCCTAAACAAGGCCATAACCAAACATTCAGGGAAGAGAGACAAAATTCACATGTGGAAACACTTGGTTGCTGAAAACTTTTTACATCTGATATCTAATCAAACACATCAGAAATATTTAGCAGTTCAGTTCCTGAATCTGGAATTATTACTGTTAGTGGAATCTTAAAGATATTTTTTCTCCTTCTGTAAAGAAATAAAACATAACAAGTGTGATACAGTTGGACTAAACTGTGTTCTTGCAGTTTAAATTTTTGAGAGTGTTGTTGAAGCTAAAAGTTCTACTTCAAAATAACTATATGGTACAGTCCTGCTGCAGACAGTTCAGACATCAATGAAAGCAGGATATCTTGGCAGCTTGAATGGGATATCTAGCACTAGAGGAAGGGGGTTTTGATTTTGTTAGTTTCCTTGGGGGGGAAAAAAAAGCTGCACTTACAGGGTCTCCTTTGGGGCCTCGGCTGACTACTCCAGGAGTCTACAAAAAATAAAAAGGAAAGGTAATTAAATTAAAAAAAGAGAATCAAAATAAAACAAAAAAAATGCACCCATAAAAAAGAATTAAGTGCTTAAACATTTGAATATAGTTTTTTCACATGTTCCATTAATGCTTATTCAGTATATTTAAAAGCTGTAGGGTTTTTGGTCAGTCAATCTACTCTTCCTTGGATCATCCATAGAATTACACCTTCCCTGGAGGCAAAAACATGACACTAATAAAGTCAGTACAACTTTGCTATTGAGTACAATGGGGACTCAATCCAGCATGTGAAGTCTGATGAGCTAATTTTAAATTCTCAGATCTACTGCTCCAATTTATTTATTTTTCAATTAGTAATTCAGTTACATGTTACTACCTGGATGCTCAATTTTTGTGTTCAGCTACTACCAGTAGCAAAGAATATTCAGCTGAAATGATCTTGGGTCTTTCAACATGGCATTTCCTTACACACCACCCAAGGCCATCAGAACAGCTTCCAATGGCCTGACCAAACTCCTGCACCAGAGAGAGGCTGGGGGAATATGTCACATGTTCTTCATTAACAGGAGCTCCAGAACTGATGAGTTTCTAAACACAAGAGAGGAGGTGCACTTAAATCTCTGGCATGCCTGTCTATACCACTCATTTCCACCTCTCAACACATTCAGTGAAATAGCTCAGGGGATCCTGGAAGCAGTGGAGTACTGCTAGTGAGGTGCAAATAAGACTAGGTGATGTATCTGTGTGTGGCATTCCATGTGTAAACAGATGTGTTGTAGGGCTGCAGAAATGCATCTTCTATCTCTTCCTCACATCTCTTTTGCTCTCTTATTTTCTAGATAAGGATCTTCAATGCCTCTGTGGCAACCTAGGTGTTTTAACAGAACCTCATGGATCTTTAACACTGGTGAAATGTTCAGATAGGCTGAAAGCTCAGTACAACTGGCTCACTCACTGAAACACTTAGACAGGGGGCTTGGCATGTACTAACATTCTTGATTTTCCTGAGGCTAAGTTGCTGCAACTGGTTTATATAATGTTGGTGTCTATAAAAAGATGGAGATTAATTATGTATATACAGTATAATCACCTTTCCTTCACAGGGCGTTAAGTCAGCAATAAGCCTGCAAAAGGAAATTTACTCTGTGATGTTGTAGAATTGAGTTGATAAGAAATGCAGACTCAAAGATGCTAGGAAACTCCTCTAATTTTCTTTGAATCTGTATTGGCATTATTTTCATGGATATAGACTGAGTGTGAAGTAAAAAGTAAGGTGTTTACATTATTCCTATGCTTTTCCATACAATGAAAAATGTAACAGCTAGTTGCTTCCCTCTCTCCATTTCTACTATTTTGATGCCTGTTCTCTACATAAAACTGAGCTGGAAGACTTAACATTGTCAGCTGTATTGTCCATCCTAAGTATTTGCCTAAATTCAGAAAGTGGCACTGAAAAGTAAAGCATTTAAGAGCATCTAAGCCAAAGTGAACTGAGGTTGACATGCATCAAGAAGGCAGCAACATCAAAGAAAGAGCAGTGAGAATAAACTTACTCTTGGAGGTGGCGTTGTTGTTTGTGGACAAACTGGACAGCACTCTCCAAATGGAATCTCTGGGTTGGGGCAGTCCAGCTCCTGATCATCACAGATGATGTCATCGCAGAGAACAGATCCCGAGTCGCACACGCAGATTTGGCATGGCTCTGGTTTCCAAACATCCCTGTCAGCATAAGCCTGCCCAAGATGGGTACATCCCGTGACTGGAAAGAGACAAAATTGTGTTGGATGTTATTTCAAATGTGTTTTCCAAATTACAAATGAGAAACGTGAAAACTGTTGGATAGTTTGTCTAGTTTTCTGGTTCATGTGTGCGAAGTAAAAGGCCAAATGCTGCTCTTCAGGCACTGGGGGGATCTGTTATATTAATTGCAGAGTCTGCTCTGGGTCTATAAACAGACATCAATGGAAACCTCCTGGAGCTGAGCCAAAGCCCAATTAAATCTCTGATAATCTTCCATCCTGAGTAATTTTAGTGTCAGACTGAGTTACTGTCTAATTAGCAATCAAATTCTCTGCTGCAGCTAAAGAGTAAATGCGACAAAGCTCTCCAGCAAGAGTGCCACTGGCCCCACGTGCCAGCAGGAGCACTTGCACATGGATGTGGAATAAGCCATCTGTCCAGCATCAGCTCCTGTCTTCAGCATCTTGCAGTAATAGCTGCCACCAAGGGGTTTCAAAGAGTTTTTTGAAAGCCAGTGTATGTGACAGATCTGAAGGAACATTCACGTTAATTGCCCAAGTGGTTTGCAATTACTGTATCAGCTGGCCTGCTCAAATGTTACAAGTGTCTTTTGTTCAGAAAAAAACATTGCTCATCTGTAATATTAATGTAATGTTCTTAAATGCCCTGGCTTTGTGAATTCCTTCCAACAGATGTTTTGCTGATCAAACTTGTTATAGACTATGAATATGAAAAGGCTGACAAAAACTGCCTTGACACATTAAATTTGGGGTTGGTATTTTCTTAGAAAAACATGATCAAAAAAGCCAGGGCATTTAAGAACCCAATATAAAATAACACTTAAGAGCATCTAATTTGAGTTTTACAAGCTCAATTTAAGTTTTGTAGATGTTATTAGAAGTCTTAGATTGCAAACATAAGTATCAGTGAATGTCATGAATAATATAATAAGATTTTCTTTCATGGATAATTAAAAATAATTCAGTTTATAAAAACAACATTCTGGAGAAGGAGCTATTTTTGTGCCTACACCATTCTTAAACTTAAATACAGGGGTAATTTACCTACTATACACCACCCTTCAAAAAGAAAAACAAAATGACAAAAGCTGTAATTCAAATCTCTGACATTAAAATTGCCACTTGCTCCAGGCAGAAATTTCTGAATATCATCAAACTGTAATGGCCACAATTATCTAGTATGAGACTCAACCCAAATTTATTGCAGTTCCTTCCTATGGATTATGCAGTCTCCTTTTTTTTGTCCCTGCATCTTTAATCTTTCTTTTTAATCTTTCCACCACTGCATCAGCACCCCGGTCTCTTTAGTTCCTTTTTCTTCCTGTCTGTATTTGTGGGTGGGTGTTCCCATTCCACACCAATGCTCTTTGGCAATGTCCACACTTAGATGTGTTTCCTCTCTTCTCATGCTTCCTCTGCATTTCACTTTTCCCATAACATGTAACTTCCCTTTCCATCTTCAGCAAATCCTCTTTTATTTTGTACCTGAGCAGTTCCCCTTTATTGCCATGTGCTCAGCTGAGCTTAGTTTGCCTCTGCTCCCTTCCCACTTCCTCATTCAGCTGGTTTTTCTTGGTTGTATTAACCTGGCATCTTCCTCTATTTCACCCATGAAATTCATTACCTCCCATGAACTCTGGAAGGGCAAGGGGGAATTCAGTCATGGTTCCCTGAGGGGAGAGCTGGAGTGCAGATGTGCTTGGGGCACAGCACTCCATGGGACAGGAGGGTTTCTTTTCCCAGTTTCAATCCTACTACAGGCTGTGTCCATGCACACCATCTTAAGTTATTTTTGCACTTTAATTATAAAATAAGCAAACAGGAAAATGTTGATTTGTTAAGGCTGGCACTCCTTATGGTTAAGAGTTTTGACCACTATCTTGATTAGAGTAACAAAGCTTCAAAAACACTTTCCAGACATTTTCAAGCCAATATATTTTTCTTTGCCTGATATCAAGCTGGGATCTAGTATTTTACCTTTCTTTGACAACAAAAAAAAATCTTAAAATTGAAAACCTTCCAATGGCATATGAAAACTCACTCTCCTCAGACGTTCTCTGTCACTTGGAAGCTCTGATTTTCCTTTTCTGGCCCTTTTGGGCCTCTCTAGAACCTTCATATTCTGCACAAGAGAGATGGATAAGAACTGCTCATTTCCAGGACAGCCTCTTCCCCACACCCACATGTCACAGGGTTATGGCATCAGAGGATGTTGCTTCAAAGGACACTTCCTAACAATGTGTGCCTTTGCAGAGGGTCTAGATATCCTTCCTTAATCTGCCAAGCTAGAACTAGTTTCTAAAACCATTGCTTGGCTTCCCAGTTCTCACCCCACAGAATCATATCTGTGGATCCCAGGTAAACAAACAAGCTGATTCTCTGCTTAGTTAGGTGCTGAATGTCTCTGCAAGGGAGAATTTTCCTGCTTTTCACAAACCAGGATCTCGCTGTGGGCACTTAGGGAAAAAACAGGCTGCCCAGTCTTGACAAGGCTAGTGACAAATGTTTCCTGACAAACAAGAGGGCTGAAACATAGAAGTGAGGGGTTATGAATGAAATCTTTATAGCCTCTGTAGTGACTCAGGAGAAATACCAAACCTCAGAGTGGCTCATTGCACATCTGAAGCCCTCAAAAGCTGTGTGCTGTGGGAGGCAGAACATCAGCAAAGCTGCTGGGGAGGTTAGAGCTTGTAATCCATCCTGAAGGAATGGTTGGATGCACCCTGGAGAGCATGGATGGGCACAGATCCCAGAGCAGTGACCTGCTCAGCTGTCACCCTGCTTGAGTACCTACCAGCTCCACAGGTTAAAATGCTCTTTTCATTTGTAAACTTAATAAGGAAGGGGAGAAATTTCTTCTTTCTAGGGCAAGTGGTAATTGTTAAATAAAAATATCATTGTATGGGCATAAAAGAATTTAATATTGTTACTATTTGCACTTGTAATATGAATTGCATACCCATATAAAGAGATGCATAGCATACCAACTTTTCTGTACCCAAAAGACGTGTTTGATTAGTTGTAATATTCTGACTTTCAGCTCCCAGTATCACTTTTTTAGCCTTTCAAAACCATATATTTTTTAACTGTGTGTTTAACACAACAAGGTCCTTATTTACTAGGAAATTCATATCCAAGGATTTGAACCTTCATATGCCAATTTTTTCATCATTCTTCTTTTTCATTGATTTGTTTTGTTGTCTGGTTATTTTCAGAGATGTGATCTCACTGCCTTACAGCAAAGAGGACAGCTCCAATGAGGACAGAAAAAGGCCATCTTTCCTCTGTTTTTGCACTGCTAGTTAGAAAATATTCTGTTTTAAAGACAGAAGCAGAGTCTTTCCTCAGTGCCCATTTTTTCATACTGCGAATACTCAACTGCCATTTATTATTCAACAATATCAATAAAAAATGTGGAAATTCAAAATATGTCAGACTGATAATTTTACATTAATAAGGAATTAAAGGAGATTTCTCTGCATTTTTCCAAGCTTGTCATTCAATTGTGCTACAGTAGATGGCATCATTTAACAGGAAGACAGCAAAAATTTGAAGACATATGGGTATATCGACTTTCATATTTGCTTCTAACTTTCTGGACATTGTTAAATGAATTAAGAAATAAGCTAGGAGAGCAGCAATGAAAACTGCTGTGGCCTTTGGCAGAAAGAAAGTACTAAATAGATTTCCAAAGGAAACTTACATCTGGGAAGACTTTAGGGTGTTAAAGACACCCCCTCTGTGCTCAGATGTAGATCTGTGTGTCAGCATGTTATGACATAATGCATTTTGCATTGCTCATAAAGATTAACTATTAGCTCCAAAATCCTTTGGAAAGCTGATTTGTGCTAAAGCACTGGCAGGTAACATATAGGAATAATGAGGTTATAAAAAAGCTGACTTGTCTGCTTCTAGACTTGTGGAATAACAGCCACATACTTGCCTTAGCCAGCTTTTCTTATTGATTCCTAAACATACCTATTAGCCTGAGATTTAAGAAATATTAGAACCAAACAGTGTTTGTCTATAACAATGCACAGTCTTATTTTTCCTCCCAAAGCTCTATATGATGGCTATACAGCACTTCACTTCTGTGAAGTGGCCCTTACTGTAATGCTTTGTTGGAAGCCCTGTCAATCTCTAGTGCACTGTTAAAAAAGTTTAATACTCAAAAGCCTGAATTAATCTGAAATTATACTGTTTACAGAGCACTCATATTGTTATAGGTTTTGCTGTGTGTAGCGCTTCCCTTGGCCAGCCTAAATAGTGAATTAAAAAAAGGCAAGACAATAATTGTTTTATGCTGGTTTTGAATTATTTCCCATTCTAGGAAGACTGGAAGCTGTCCATAAGCAGACCACTAGTGAAAGCTGAAAGGAAAATCACAATTTAGTTCCAAAGGAGCTGGAAGTGGGGCACATAGAAGAGCCCAAATGGGTGCAAGGGAAAACAGAGGTGGCCAGTGTCATATGGCCTGAAAGATGACAGATATCATATGAGACATAATCCCAATCCCAGTGAAGTGAAGAGGATCTGTTATCACATGAGAATCTGACCTGCTCTGTAGTTGGTTTTGGCTTTACATTTATGCAAACACCATGATTGTGACTTAACCACAATTACATGGCAAAAGGAAAAAATTTCCTAATAGTATCCTCAAAAACCACAGGCTTTTCCACTTCGGACAAAGCCAATGTCCAGCTATTGCATTAATAGCAGACTCACATATCGCATTTACAGAGATGTGACTAAAGGGTTAGAAATGAAAAAACATCTTGAACTTGTCTGGTTCTGCTTCAGAGAGGGCAATAGTCCACACAGGGGTGACTCACGATCCTCCAGCAGCTGCCTGATGATGGCCTGGGAAGCAAAACGGAGGAGCTTTGGTCTGTGAGAATCTGATCACAAACACAATGAGTCAAACAAACAACTTCTGTTGTATCTAAAGTGGATCTGGTAAGGGCTAAAGCACTGAGATGAAGAAGACCTTGCCTCTGACAGAATCCAAAACCTGATGAAGTTAAGAATTTGTTTTACTTTTTTAAATGTACAAAATCTGTGCATCCTCACCCTGACCTGGTTTTGGTCATTTGCTTTACAGGATGAGCACTTCAAAAATTGTTTTACATTTCTTCTGTAGTAAATACATCTGTTGATTGCATATCCCAGCGCTGTCAGATACATTGTTTAAGCAAAGGATGAAGTAGAAGGGAGCTGTGCTATTTTCAATAGGAACACTATCATTCTCCCTTACCAGAGTAGGTGGAGGAATCCACCCCAGCATGTGCAGCAATGCTGCTTTCCATTTCCTGAGCAGAAAAGAATGCCACAGCGTCTACCTCGAGGCAAATGGTTTGGCCTCCCTGTCTGGTATTATGATGATGTTTATAAGAAACCCAAACACACTCGTTCCATCCCATCATTAGTAATGGAAACAAGTGGACTCTCATAATGAATGAATTGGCTGGAGGAGCAGGGATGGCCTGGTTTGTTGGCATGTTGGGTCAGTGCTGAGTACACAGAAGGGCTCAAATCCTGTCTGGGTCACAGGAGTCAGGAAGAGGTGGGGAAAAAGGAAAAGGAATGGCTGAACACGTTGGGTTTTTTTCCAACTGCAAGACCTGCAAACATTCTCTCAGCTGGAATTGTCTTAAACAGCTAATTAATTGAATCAATTTCACACAGTGCACGAGGACAGAAGGGCCAGTTTAGGTATCTATACCTATTAGGATATTTTCAGATTTAATAGTACTGCTGTAATATTTCATAAGGCTTGTTCACATGTGATTGGAGGTAATGAGACCTCCATTTATTAAACACTTAAATGAAGACTCTGAAAAACCAGAGTGGGTCAACTTAAAAATCCTTTTGTGCTCTGTGAACTGTAGAAGGAAGAACTGCTATCAGGTGGAATGGAAAAGGAGCATGAATGAATAGTTCACAGATTTCCCAAGTTTCACACCAGAAAGGACAGCTACAGCCTGTGCTTTCAGAATGAAACCAAAGCTTTCTTACTTCTAGGGATGCTTGTTTGCCAAGAAAGTTGGAGTTTGAACAGTGCTGTGCCAGTCCCAGTTTTTCCCTTTTCTCAGATGTAGAGTAAGAAAAAGAAAGCTGCTTAAAAAGATTCTGGTTAAGCATAATACTGTACTTCTCTGTCAGAGGTGTTGCAGGATGGAGTCACGTGCTGCTTCATTGGCAATATACAGAAGAATCTGGATCCTCAGGTAAAGGATCTTTGTGTCACATAGCCAAACTGTCCTTGCTCCAAGACCCACCCAGTCTGTATGCCAGATTATAAAATAAATAAGAAAAAAGCCTGCCTGCACTGGTACAAACAAGTGCTTGCATTTTAAACAACTCATTTCTTGTTCCCTTCATTCATCTTTATATGCTACAAATGCCACAACCTTTCTGCAGCCTTTAAAAAATTTTAGAAATATCAGGATTAGAACATATCCTAAGCATATTTGTTACCAAGTAAAACACAAAAGGCCTCTATTTCCCCTGCACATTCTTGGATATTTTTCTAATCTTTCAAAGTGTGATTTAAAACCTCTAATTTTTCTGCTTTATCTTCAGAGGCCTGTTCTTCTCAAAAGGTGATGTGGTCTAAAGCAGCTGACTCTGTCACTCTGTGACTTAACACATGCTGACACCCTGGAATGGTGTTCTTCATACAACTTCCAAAGCTCACCCTGCCACAGCAGTACAAGGAAATAGTGACCAGAGATATCTCATCAGAGATGTTGTTACACAACAGCCTCACTGCTTCAGCTGGTGTCTGGCATGAGAAACTGTGGCAAAAGAACTCGCTTATTTCCAAACTGCTAATAAAGCAAACAAAGTGCAAGGAGATTTCTTTGCTGTTTTAGCTGGGGAGGGCTGGTTTTTGGCAGAACTGTCATTTCAAGCTGAGTCATACAAGAGGCAGGATAGAGAAGACTGCTCTGTATCTATCACCTTGCTTCTTTCTTGGAGTTGTCCAGAGAAATATTGATTGTCTGTTCCTGAACTCATAAAAGTCATTTTGAGGAAAAACTTCTGCTGGATTCAAGAGATAGTTATACCCCTTTTGTTTTTAGCTATTCCAATATCATGGGCCAAATTGCTTTTTGCATGGGAGGAAGATATTGCTGAATGACCATCTGTATGGAGATGTTACTCTGGGATTTCCTCTCCAGTGTCCCCCTCTCAGCAGGCTGATTCTGTGACTCAATTATATTTATGCTTCTGTCTTTTTAGTAGAGATCAACTTCTTTTTGCCATAAAATGCAGAATTCAGATAATTCCTCCCTGGTTAAGAGTAATCACTGTCTGATCAGAACCTCCCTTTATTTTACTGGACTTCTAGTCAGACCTAAAAAATATTAGCTTCTAATAATTCTGGTGGTATTTGAAGCTCTTCAGTGCCTGACAGATCAAATCTTTTACTGAGGGTAACATTAGCATTAGAGCAGGATACAAAGTAAGAAGATGTTTCATCATAATCCAGTGCACACAATGCCATTTGGAGGGACCATTGCATCATACTTCAGCTAGTCTTCACTATTGGTAAAATGCCTAGGAGATTTTTCCATCCCCTCTGTTCTTACATTACAATGTTTTTTGGCACATCACCTTTTGTGCCATGTGGTGTCATGCTAAAAATAAGCAACAGGTTGCAGGAACTTCATTTGTGGCTATTTAGTTGTAGTGCTGGCATATATTCTAATACTACTCTGCAGTAATATGATTTTAATATGCTTCTTATCTTTAGAGTGTGTGATACCAAATTCTTGCATAAAGACTTGTGTCTTAAACTAAGTGAAAATGGATATAAATTCAAGTTCTAATATGATTTAATTCATTTATCAGTTTCTTTAAGCATGCATCCTGCTCATTCCTTGGGCAGTCAATGAAGACTTCTAGAGTCAGAATCCAAGTGTAAAGTTTGGAACACTTGACCACTTCCAATTGTATTCCATAAGAAGCTGGCCTAACATATTTCTAAAGAATAGAAATAGTTCAAGCTTAACATTACTAGGATCAATTAAGGGGGAAAAATACTAAAATACCACACGAGATTTTGGCAAATGTTAAAAAAATAAAATAAAAAAAATATCACCCCCAAGGTGTAGCTCAAAGACATACTTCTGCATTCCTGATTTTTGCTATAACCAAGAAGAGTTTATAACACTTGAGGGTTATAGTTTGAGACATTTTTTGCAGTAGCTCTGTCCTGGGAAGAATAAATAAAAAGCTGGAAAAGTCACTGTGCAGAGATTTCCCAGACTTTACAACCATTCTGACAGATCCAAAACATCGTGAAAGAGAGGTTCAGCTTTTGATCTGATAAGATAATGGGAACAAATGGAAATTGATAATTGTTAAAGCTTGGTCCACATAGAACCTAATCTAAAACATTGAGCTATAACTACTTAATTAATGATGCTTTGAGCTTCTGGCATGATAAAACCTAAACACTGTGTGGGGAAAAATGTATGACTTTTGTTTTGCATTGTCTAAATTTGTAATTAAAACAATTTTTGGCAGGTAATTAAAATTTCAAGTGGGACATGATCCTTTCTTTCCCTTCAGCTCTGTGAGAGGGCTAACAGATTTATGCAATGCTGTTTCTGTGGTTTGCCTTGGAAGAGATCAGCCTGATTCAATGCTTCTCTCCTGAGGCTGAAGCAGATGGGAAATGTTACAATGGCAGTATAATACATGTGGTAATATCATTTATATTTTCAGATACCTTGGACAAAGTCACCCCAATATAACTCCACAGCCATAATGAATTTACATCTGAGATGAGTAAAGCAGCAGGGGGGCAAATTCTACGCTGGCCTATGTCCCTGCACAATTTTATTGGTTTCCCTGTAATTTCAGAAGTTGGAAGTAAATGAAGGATTTGGTTCTTGCATTTCATATTCCAGTGAAGGATTAAAGTGCTCTGGCATACTGTCTAAAGAAAAGAATCATATCTTTGGCTGCCAATAAATTAAGGGTATTTGTAATTCAGAAGGTTGTGGTGGGGTTCTGAATGCATGGAGCATCATTAACCTAGTTTTATCTGCAAAACAGTTTGTATTCATTCATTCCTTATTCCAGTTTGTACTAATTCACCCCACATCCATTTTGGACAGTTTGTTGGATATGGATGGCAGTATTTGAAATTCTTCTTAATCTGCCTCATAGAGGATATTAAATGGCTATTTGTACACTGGATACAACACTCTTATTGTCAAACTCCTAGGGCTACTTAAGTAGATATTGTGAGGGTTTTCTCAGGGTACCAAAGACAAGTTAATTTTAGAGACACTTTTAAATATCAAGTTCTATGTCTGGCCATTTTTCAAGCACAAAGACCTATGGATCTTCCTAACTAATTCCCTTGTGAGGTGAAAATTCACACTTTTGGTGCAATGAAGAGCCTGGAAGCAGAGAGCTGGCTTTATACTAATATCAGAGGTCAGCAGCCTCGCTACTGAAGTGGCTGCCTGAGTCCTGGCACACATTTAGCTCTCCCTGCTCTGTGCAGCAACAACCCCAGCTGGCACAGGGTGAGAATAAACAGCACCACATAGCCCAGGAGGGCTGGAACATCTGCAGCAGACACAACCCCATCCAGCACAGTTTATCTGCTTCAGCCCTTAAAAGGTATGAGTGGAAGAGCTGGAGCCAGAGAACACCTGAAAAATGAAAAGGCCCTGTACAATTCACTTTTTTTTTGTTCTTCACTGAAAGACATTTACAGAAATCTTTCTCTCTTCAGCTGCTCTGAAATAATCAGTTGGACTTGAAAACCTCTCTTCTTTCTCCCCCCCCCACTCCTCCATATTAATGCTATTCTGTTCATACAAAAAAAGAGGGAGCTACAAAGAGGACCACCCTGCCAACAGCTAAGCCACCAACAGCCTTAGAATATTGTGCAAAGAATCTTCAAAATGTCTGAGCAGATTTCAATTACTCTTTTCAAAGATTCTCAATTCCCACTACACAGCCCATTGTTTGCTTTCACTAGGACATTCTTCTCTTAAACAGCTGGCACGAAATGACTACTGCTCTGCAGGGAAACAAGCAAGCACCATACAGTAGATTTAAAGACAAAAAGAGAGAAGATGTAGGTTGTTTTTTTTGTTGTTTTTTTTTAAAAGAGACTCTCATAAACATAAAAGTGTTTTCCAAGAAAATATGAATCTTATTTTTGCTGCTTATAGCTGAAGGAAAGCATGGGGGATGTAGTTTTTTCTCCTTTGATGCTCAGCATGGCTATTACAGTGAACATCAAAGGAACAATGAGCAATGCTTCCCATATTTCCCATTAACTCTGTTCAGAAGAGCAATTATTTCTGTCTCGTCTGTTTGAAAAGAAAGATGCAATTTTTTTTCTTGCTTATTTTCCTGTAAGAAAATGGAAATAAGGAAAAGAGAAGAAGCAGCACAAAGGGAAAGAAGAGAGAGAAAAAGATGATTGCTGCAGACAGTCTTCTAATGCACTGACTGGTCACTGGGTGTGAACTGCAGGGAGCTTCAGTGGGAACTGAATATGTCCAAGAGTTTTCCAAGAACTGCCAGAGCTGAATTGCTGTGAGAAGTATTTTCCAGACACAGATCATCCTTTCATATCTACTGCTGCAAACCATGCCCAGGATGCTCCTGTGATTCTGCTGCACTTTGCAGCACTGGAGCTGGGAATGAAGAGGTGCCTGAAGCTGCCCTAGCAGCCCAAGAAAGGTTTGCACTCAGGAGGAAAGGTTTCACCTGACGAGAGAGCAGAGGTGCCTGTGCCACCTTCCAGGGTGGGATGCACAATGACTTGAAAGAAATCCAGCAGCAGACAGGGATGTGTCTCCAGTGGCTGTGGACTGCTTTGCATTTTGCTGAAGGCCAAACTCTGCTAAAGTCTTAAAACTATAAGTCACACCCCTCATTTCTTGACTGTAATTAGTGTGCTCCTTTAGCTGTGGGAGAAGGCCTAGGCTTTCAAAACAAAAAAACACATTCAGCCTTGAAATATATATATTTTCATTACCCTCACATTCTTTCTGTTCAAAGTCCTGTGCATGCTTTCTCTTCCCTGGCAGACATATCTTCATGGAGAACTTGTGAGAATCAAAGCAAGACAAAAAGGTGCAGATATTGTTAAAGGAGGAACCATTTTCATTCTCATTCTGATAGTTCATGTTTAAATGAAGGGTTTGATGTAAATGGGGGGAAATGGAAGTAGTCTCTGAGCTAATCTGAAAGGAATCTCCTCTGCTAAACTAAACAAAGCCAGAAGTCCCAGAGCTGAAGTTTATTCAAACTAAAGCCAACAAACGGTTGTTGTTGGAGGGGGTTATATCATGTTTTCCATTGTCATGTTGACATGAAACAGGCAGAGGCTTCCACTTTGCAAATTCAGAGACAAGATTGCCCCTGAAGTGAAAATAAATAAAGAGAAGCAGTGGCTGGAAGTAGGTTAAGTTTCCTCAAATCAAAATTCAAAGAACTCTTCCTATGAAAGAGAAGATGAGAAAAAGTAATGACTACTTGAAACTATAAATGAAAAATATAATGTACTATATTGCTGTGTGAAAGATGAGCTACTCTGCAGCCAATGGTGGATCTCATTGCTCCTTGCACACTTCCAGAATTAAGATAAAGTCAGCAGACCTCTGCCTCTCTCTCTTGTACTTACAGAAGAGACTTTCTGATTTCTGTAATTCATAATTTTTTACTGCCTGTGGAGGTTCCTTCTTGATTAACCATAGAAGCAATGCAAGGGTTAATATTTGAACTTTTTTTGTACAGTCTCAAAGTCACGTGAGAAATATTAATAGCATGGTCACCATATATAAATACATAAATCTGATTTACCTGAAACAAAATCTGACAGTGTTGGATGGAGAAAATTCTGGAAATTCTGTGGGAATCCCTTAGAGATTTTTCCAGTGACAAAACACCTCTTGTCAGGGAAGCCAAAGAGAGGACAGAAAGGAAAGCTTCTCAAACCCTGTGCATCAAAAGATTCAATGGAAGAAAGAAAATCCCTAGAGAAGCAGCTGTCCTGCAGCAGTCACCAAGGCTGTGGGAAGCCACCAGCAGCAAGCCACTGCACAGGACCTCTGCCACAGGGAGGCCACTGCTGTGACAAGCATGACTCCAGTGAGCCAGCCCTCCAGGAGTAACCCACAGCATCCCCTGGGCTGCAGACAGGCAGCACACTGAGGGCCAGGGGCTGCAGCATTCTCTGCACCCAACCACGCTGCCCTCAACAGCCTGACCTGAAGATACACAAGTAAAATAACATTTCTTGTACCCCTCCTGGAGCAGGAATCACATCTGTGACCAGTTCCTCTTCTGTACAAGGTGCATAGGCTGGTAAATTATTGCAGCAGGTAAATGATGACACTAAAAGTTTAATTCTCTTTAGGGTTGAAGGTTATTTATCATCTGCCAAAAGCCAAAATCAGAATTTCTCAAAGTGAGAGACAATTGGTGGTAGATACTGAGCTCTAAACCATGTTAAAGTCATGTAATCTAAAATTTTCCAGGCTTCAACATGGAAAATGAGCTAACAGTAATGTTGAATCAGAACAGATTTTATTATACCTTTCTATAGTCTGTTTTATTTTTTGGGTGCTGACAATAATAAATTAAACTATGCTCCATCATATCAAACTGGAATGATGTAGGACTCTAATCCAGTTACTTTAAGACTATAAGAACCCCTATTTGTTAACAACATATTAACATTTGTTAATATGTCTTTGCTATTGCCAACAATTTCCCTTTTCTTAACTGAGATCTTTTGCCCAGTTTCTTAAACAAGCATGACTAAAGGATGGCATAATCTGGAGTATTAATGGTATGACCATTGCACTAATATCTAATTCTGTGAGCTTTGAGAAGTTATTACTCCAAACCAACAAATTAAATCTTGCAACTCTTACCGCAGCTGTGGCTTGTGCTCTTCAGCAGACTAGGAACCTACCACAGAAACATCAAGGGCAATACAATGCTCCAGGTGCCCGCTTGCCTGGGAAAGTGCACTTTGTTATTGTTTACCCTTCATGGTAGGCTGAACCTTCCAACTCTGAAGAGGTTGCTTTTAACCCCAAATGCTAAATGCTGCTCTGCATTATTCCTGTTACCAGCCCTTTGCATGCTGTCCCTATTGGGGGTCAGGTACGTCCCATTTTCTGCAGATTTCTGTTTAAAACAAGGTGTGAACAACTTAGCACATAACTCAGACATAATGACTAATGGAACAGTGTCAATCTGGTTTCTCAGCAGCCTGTGGAACAAAATAGGGATAGTAATTCCCTCCTTTCTTTTTCTTGAGTTGCATTAATTACAACTCTCCCCCACCTGTTACGTAAGGCTGGCATCAGCAGAGTTTGAAAGTGACACCTGGCTGCCTATTTCAAACCTCAACACATTGGCAGAAGCTGGAAGAGGAAATAGGATCCGCTTGTAATCTGCAGCACTAAGAAGAGAGCAAACGTAATGACTCTGACTGAGGCATCAACAGTGAGGTTTGTGCCAACAACAACACCCTTCTACCTCTGCCTCTTTCCCCTGCAATAAGGCAGTGAATGTTTCCAACTCCAAATCTTCTTTCAGAAAAATCAGCCTGTGTAGATTTGGTGATTTGGTCTCTAGTCAAAAACAAATCTGGAAAATAATGAAAATGTTATATAATAGTCTAATTTTCCTAAGGCTAATCTGTTCCAGGGATGTGTGATATAAAATGTGTTTATGAAATTTGTCATATTTCCAAGAACATATATATAATGTTTAGAGTGGGTGGATTCCCCAGGCTTTCATTTAACATGATATTTCCAGACCAGAAAGGAATGCTTCAATTTTCCTAAGTATAACCTTGTCTCCCATGTGCTTGGTAAAAAATAGTTAGGAAAAATGGAAGGAGAGGAGTAGACCCCTGATATTTCATTACTTCACATAGTCCAGGTTACTTACGATAGTTAATTATCTCTTGGCACACAGATGTGCATCATCTGGTTTTACTGTCAGAACTCTGGAGGGGAACTTTTCTGTGTTACCAAAACCTTTAAGCAGAGATAGTTCTGACTGTTGTTAGCATTAGCCTTAAACTGGAAATTTATCAACAAAGAGCACATGTGTGCAGTGTTCCATACAGCTAACTGCTAAACATGACAGTCTGGCAGTCTCACAAATAAACCATATCTGTGCAGTGTCCATCCACTTCACATGCTATCTAATCCTTCCCAGTTAATAAAAAAAGAAAGTAAAATGGCTAAATCAGCTGTTTACAAGTTTTCCTAAAATATCACTATTTTCTCAGGGATCAGAAGTTGGTGCTTAGCAGGAAAAGTCATTTGTATGCTGCCTCTTGAAGCCTACATGTAATGGTTGTAGATAATTTTAAAACTGCAATTTGCAACTGAAAGTAATATGAAAGGTCAATAAGTCTTGTCAGAGAGACTTTAGCATTCAGCCATTACCTCAGAAATGAGTTTCCTGACCAAACGTCCAAGATAATACTTGCATTACAAGGAAAATACTAAATTACCTTAGAGCAAAAAATTATTTGGAATAATAATGAAGGTTTTCTGGCATTGCTGTCACACTGCTTTCAGAGCAGTAGTTTTCCTAACAACTTCACCAAAGTTCCTCAAGGACTAGGGTGTACCAAAATTTACCTACGAGATGTGTCCCACTCTGGCTGACTGAAGTGTCCTTTAAGCATCACAAATACAGCTGAGACAAGCACAAATCGACCTGACTTCCCTTTTGGTGCTGATATGAGGGTGCTGTGGAAACTGCCAAACACCTCCAGTCTGTCTAGCTAACACTTATGCTGTCTTCTGGAAGTAGCTGTCATGATTGCCTCTGCAAACTCAAGATAAAAGGGATGAATGCAGGCTGCAATGCTTAGCAAATGCTTTCACAGGTTGTACTTGCTGGGTGGAGAATGGATTTCTTTCCTAAAGAAGCATTTTAATATCTTACACTTCTGAGTAGTTTAATAGGCAGGATGTAAAGGTGCCTCCGAAGGGGGGAACCGAAGATACATTGCTGGAATCTGAATCATTCGTCATGTCCAAAGTGCTGGCTTTGTGTCCTGTCAACCATCAGGGGGCATCTTATCTTGGACATAGACAGGGCTTGAAAGCCCTGACACACATCAGAAAATCTGGATTGTGTCAAGGTGGTTTCGCCTCCAGGCTGAAAACTCCCTGGTGGGTTACAAGGACATACAGCTTTTGGTCATGGAGCTCAGAACATTCCTTGTTGCACGGTATCCGGATCCCAAACTCTAGAAAGGTTTAGCCTGGGGCTGTAATGAAATCTCCATTCCAAGATATTACAGCAAGACAAAGAAACACATAGCCCAAGGGTACATCTGACTACCCTAAACTCCGTGTATACTGAGCAGTTTCCTTAATATCTTGCCAAGTCTTGTCTCCTGGCAGGCTTTCCCAAGGAAAATTTTATATTGACTTACATTTGATACTAACCATATAAACATTTTTCTTGACAAGAGAGAGCATTTCAGCATGTCTGGAAATTCTCTTTTCAGTTGTGGAAAATTTGGTTTCCCAGTCCATTCCCTGCCCTGCACATGAATTAGTGATATAAATAATCAACTCCTTCTATTACTGTTTTCTGTGAGAAAACCATATTCAAATGTGTGGAAAGAAACATTCCAAAGTGAGGAGAGAATCCAATTTTTTAAGGGATAACTAGTGATTTATCAGTCTCTCTGTGTAACCTTATCCCTGTAAATAGTATGGAAGTTAGCCCAGTAAGGAAATGTTACAACACCATGAAACAGGAATGTGGCAAAGAAATGAGAATACTCACTCACACTTCATTTGTGTATTGTTCTTCTACCCAAAATTTACCATTTATTGAGTCAAATATATGTTGCACCTCAGAAATGTACAAGGATATGACTAGAGTGAGGGAAGGAGACCTGGCACTGAGGAGGGGTTTGTTTATGGAGAGAAATAAAATTGATGTCCCTTCTCTTTATATTGGATGGTCTCTTAGTGCTTATACCTCTGATGGCAGACACAGGTATATAAAAGAACACTTACCGCATGTTAAATTTAAACAATATATATATTTTCTGCTGCTGTAAGCAGAGAAAACTCACAGGTCTCATTTGCTCAAATTTTATAACCACTGTGTTTTATAATATTTACTGAAGATTATTGGAGAGAGAGTTTGTATAGGGCAAAGCAGAAACAGAAAAGGATCAGTTCACAGTAAATTCTGTTTGCTCTCTACAGAAAATCTTTATATGCATTGGTTGGGGTTTTTTTTAATAGACACTTAGGCTTAGGCTGGGTCTGTGCTAGGTGAGGGAGGCTGGTGCTGCAGATCCTGTTGCCTGATTTGCTCATGCACAGACATTTCTGAGCTCCAAGTGCTCCAGTCCCAACAGGCTGCTCCTGGTGGACTCTCACTCACCCCTCAGCAGATGTGTCCAGGTATGGCGAGACAGATGGGTTTACCATGGACTGGCTCAAGGAATCATTTTCATGATGTGTCATACAGAGTAGTGTAGGGTGTGATTTTAAAGGCATTTGGCTTTCCTTTACAGCACTACAGTTTCTTTGGCTGCTGCTTATCGATTTAATTGTAAGGTTATTCCTTGCCTCTCCGTAGGAATAAAGAAATAAATTGCTGATCTTTCACATTTACGGGAGAGAAAAGTGTTTTATCTTAAGGAAGGTCTGGTTTACAATATCTGGCAAGCAGGAACTGAGCACATCCAAAAAAGGTCAGCTGTACTTGTGGAATGACATCTGTTTAACTTAAATACTCATACCACACTTATCTTCACTCTAAGCTGAATTCTTGTATACAAAGTACTTCTCTCCCCTCGAATTCCATGTTCACTTGGTTTTTGGTGTTCTTGCTCTCTGTAAACATGGACCCACACACTTGCATGGACTTTTACATACCATCAACTGCTAATCAGTCTCGTGAGGGGCTGAAACAGCCTGCAGATTCCTGATTCAAACTATCACAGCTAAAGGAATTCATCTACCCTCCTGTTCTATGCCAAAGTAAAAATTCTGTAAGCTGACATATTTTCATATATCACTCTTAAAAACTCCTTCAACAAAGCCGTTCAGAATTTTAAGGCTTTTTTTTCTGCACATAAACTGCTGAAAGAAACCCCTACGCTGCCGGTGTAAGACAAACAAATACAAAGGAGAACTCCAAATAAAATAGCTGGAAGCAAAGACTTATTCCTTGTGACAAAGAGCTTCCAGGCAGCACGGAGCTAACAGTTAAAATGTTATTCCAAGAGTTAAAAGAAATAGCTTAGAACTTCTCCAGTGTCTGTAGCAGGAAAACAAGTAAGAACAAGAACAAATGCAGCCAAGGCAGACAGCACTGTACAGTCCTTCTTAAAGAAAGCAAAGCAAAGAGAAACCTTTGGGATGATACTGCAAATCCCTGCAGCTTTCAGCTTCACCATTAAATATCTAACTGCTGAATTAGTGAAGGAAAAGTGTTCTGGTGAGATTCGTGCATACACTTTTCTTACGAGCTACTAAAATTATTGGTAAAAATAAAAATAAAATAAAAACATGAAATCATAAGAAGCTTGAATTACTCACCGACTTGTTGTGCCAAAATAACTGAGGGTTGAAACACGGCAAGAATGAGCAAAGTTACTTTTTGCACAAAGCTCATCATGTCTAAATATTAGACATGAGACTCTCTGTGCAAAAATAAAAATGGGGGGGGGAAAGAAAAAAATCTATTCAAAATAGCAACATCGGTTGTTCCCTGCCCTTCCAGCACCGGGCCATGTACAGAACTCAGCCACAAGCATTCCCCAGCTTTGGCCTTAAATAGGAAAAAAATTGGCTTACTTTTCTTTTCCACCCCCTTTACTGAAACATGAGAAGAAGACCCATCCCCTAACAGTAAATGAATGATTAATATTTCTCTTGGCTTTACAGAAGACTAAAGTCAACTAAACAAGATACACAGCACATCTGGAACTTTTGTGTGCATATGAAATGCATGCTGACACTGTATATGAACAGTTAGTGTGAACTCCATGTGACATAAATACATGTGGAAAAAAAAAAACCATGCCAAAGCCCCTGGGGTAAAGCATTTTTTCATGTTAATTAGGAGTCAATGGGGAAAACCCAAAGAGGATTTTTAATCTGTAGTGCTCTCTAACAAAGATAAAAAGTAAGTAGTGATGTAGCTGCACAGACTGAAATAATACCAGAAGTGGAGGAGCAAACCTGGGTATTTCTGCTGATGAGCAGAATTAATGAAAGGAAGGACTGATCACACTTTTGTTCCAGTGCTTTTCTCACCATTTCCACCGCAAAACGTGATTTTCTGTTACCTGGGGAGAAAGCAAATATTAAAAAAAATATATGACGAGAACAAGATTGCAAATCACAAGCATCAATCTCTTAAACTAAATCTTTTCATGTAATTCAGTTTGATGCTGTCATTACATTTGAAAGGAATGCAGAACATTTTTCTTGTCTGTTTGCTCCTCAAACAAGAGGGTAGAGAGGACAAAAAAAAAAAAAAGTAAAGAAGTCTTGAGACTACTAATGCCTTTTAAACCTAGTTATTTCTTTATACCACACAAAACTTTACTGAGAATAAGATCAGAACCCACAAACTTGTTTTCCAAATCAGATGGTTTGAGCAGGTTTTGTTATGAATCTAGTTTTGCTGGGAATGTAGCCTCAAGAGACCCCAAAGGGAATGCAGAAAACTGTCACAGTGGACATCCCTGCTAAAACAATGATCAAACCAATTGCTGCTCTCAGTCAATCAACCTGATCCAGGTCATGTCCTGCAGAAGTGCTCATTCATTTGTTCTCAAGTGTTGCTGAGATTACAGAGACCCAGGGAATCATCCCTCCTCTCAATAATTTGTGACTGCCATGAACTGTCATCCAAAAAAGGGCCCTGTATCTTTGTATGCATCACAAAATAAGAACAGCCTGAAGTTTAATCTAGTAGGTATTGGCTCTCATTTCAAAATCTATTTGTCTGAAATAAATTTGCACTTAAACTGAAACAGTCTCTTCCTCTGGGGTCACCTGAGGTGGAGTAGATTGAAGCAAGTATGAAGGGGTCTTAAATAATTTGATGTCCCTTTTAACATATCCTGAGCGTCTCTTCTGTGTCTTAAATATTTATAAGGTATGAATATCTTGATATATTCCAAAGAAATCAAACACCACATTTTTCCCTGAATCTCTCAATATTCCATGCTATCTCTGTTTCATTGGCAGAGCTATTTCCTGCAGGTTTGGACTTTCATATCCAGGATCATATCACTTAACAGGTTAGGTTATTTGATTTATAGTGTTCAAATAGCCACAATCAACTGAAAACCAGTTCCTGTTGAGCCATCCTAGAACATAAATCAACAGGCTTCAAATTTTTATGCAAGGGCCTATAAGGTTTTCTCCTCTTCTGTAGTCATGCCCAGAGCATAAGATAGAACAAGAAATAAATCCAAGAACCTGGATTTGTCTCTCTTCAATAGAAATGTACCAACAGAACAACTGGACAAAATCCATTCTCAGCTATAGAAAGAGAATTAAACTGCATTATCAAGATCACACACAGGTAGATTTTCTGCAACAATGCCTACATATTCATCACAATAATTGTTTAATTTTTATGAAGCCTAACGACTTACTTGGTAATTGTTCACATTTGAGGAAAAAAAATAATTCTTTCAAGGTCTTTGAGTTAAAGAAAATTTCAATTTGAGTTCTACAAACTTTTAGCTTGTTTGACCACAATAAACATTTCTCAAAATTTCTTAAATCTAACCTTTAAAAAAATATAACACCCTTGGTGACTCCTTTATTTTTATTAATGTTCACTTTCAATTTTTACACTAAAACATTTGTCTGAGTAAAATTTATATTCTAACTTTTCTAGATTGTCCACCTTAGATATTATGCTATTCTATAGATAGATTATGAACCCAAATTTATCTATAGCACCTACTATTTGCCACAGGCATGGGAGTATCAACATGTGTGCTTGAATTTGTACAGAAATTAATCCTGAGGTTTCTGTATGGAAGCATAAACCACATCTCTTGATGATTGCATCCCATAACAACAATAACCCTTCCTTGGGTTCTGCAGTGAATTTGCTGTAGGTCAAGATAAAATGCACAGCAGTGCTCAGCTAAATTAAAATTCCTCATCAGCGCTACTTTCGTATAATGGTGATTGTAGAATTGATTTTATAATTCTAGTGTAAAACTCTCTGGCAATTGCCACTTACTGTCAC
Source organism: Cyanistes caeruleus (assembly GCF_971803275.1). Taxonomy (NCBI): domain Eukaryota; kingdom Metazoa; phylum Chordata; class Aves; order Passeriformes; family Paridae; genus Cyanistes; species Cyanistes caeruleus. The sequence goes on along the minus strand of NC_141707.1, from coordinate 10,715,563 downwards.
ATGTCAATTCCTTTAGAGTGGCATTCACCATTTTACTTACGTGGTCTGAAGAGGCTGTGCAACATTCCTTGAAAATCCTCTGCACACTTTCTGTTCAAGGTCAGCCTTTTCACATCTTCTGCACAGAAACATTCCCCCTATAAAATAGGTTCTTGAGTCTTGCAGGCAATTTTGGATTATTTAGTAGATAGCTCTTGCTTAATACTCATCTTCCTAGGGGTGCAATGTCTTGGCATCTGGACTAAACTGGAAAAGGTACTCATATCAAAATTGGCGCACCTTTGATGGAGGAACCTGAAACAATTGCATGTAAAAGTTATTTAATGTATTTGTTGTGTACAGTAGATACCATAAAAGATGTGTAGATCAAAACTGTTGATTACCTCTCCATCAGATGCTGGAATTTTAATTCAATCTGGGGTTCCCTGTGTCTGTTTGATATTGTAGTTAGTGACATTCTTCCTAAAACAAATTACAGACTTGCTTTTACACACCTATCAGGGGACCTCTGATCCACCCCACCGAAAACCCAGTCCTTAAGTAAGTTATATAAAATGTTGCCTTAAAAGTTCCCAGAGTTCTGGCCTGTAGAATCAGCTGGCAAATATTCCTTGTTTCTGAGAGCTTAATCTGAACTAAGAATCATCAAATTTTGCTATTGCAATTACTTCTATGCCAGCAACGAGATAGTTCTTTTGTTCTGTGTGGATTTTACTGATAGTAAAAAATCCCCAAATTTTAAAAGGAGTGTACAGTGTCACAGAAACAAAGCACTGTGAATAGTGCAAATAGTGACAGAAAGCACAGTGGGGGAAAGAATCTACAAGAAAAACTGAATCTGGAGCCACTAAACAAAGAAAACCCCAAAACACAGCCACGTACTTCTCAACCATTCCTGTTTGTGAGCTAGAAGCAATGCAAACTGTGACTGATGCCCCAACAGACAATTACAGGAATAAAGGCAGCCAAAACAATGAAATGGTTTCATTCTTCTCCCATCTTTCAATTTTCACTGAAATTTTATCCTAAGACAATGGGAAATCAGGTTTTGAAACCCAGCCTCTTGTTCACATATGCTCTTTTTTAAGCTTTGTACATTCTCAAGGTTTCCACAAACTAAAATTCTCTTTTTTTCCGAAGTCCTGTGCAGATTAAATAAAATCCTTCATCTGAGTCATGTTGTGAACTAACTGTGTCACAGCACAGCTGTGGAGGCTCTTAAGGCAGAGCCAACATTATGACTGCATACGAGTGAACCAGAGACAGCACCCACAGCATTTTCTCTTCCCAGCAGGAGGGACAGAAGCCAAACCAGTTTAATGACCTCTGGGTGTACTGAATGCTGGGGAATTTGACATCTATGACCAGGGTGGGGTTTCTCTGCACTGAACACGCACCTTCTCCTGTCGCCAGGGACAGAATCCGTTAATTCAGAACACTGGCTCCACGCCTTCGTGAGGATGCTCCTCCTTTTCACCGAGGTGTCAAAATTATTTTGAAAGGAATCCTTTTTTCTTGTCTTTGATCCAGATTTCCACTGGACAGCTGAAAAAAAGCCCCACTTCTTAAAGAAATAGCACAGTGCCATGCCCCTAAGGAAGTATTTAATGAAACAGCTATGAGATTTTCTATCAGAAGAGTGTCTCGTAAAGGCTTTTGTGGTCTGCAACTTGTGGTTGTTGGACATCAAAATAATATAAGATGGCAGAAAATGTTTATAAATTTAGGAATAAGCGTAAGAATAAATTCAAAATCTGAATTTGTGTGTATGCTTCATTTTATACAATCACAAAAGAAATAGTATTTTGATATATCTCCAAGTAATAAAAAAATGTATTAAATTCATCAGAAACACAGTCCAAGAATGAATTTTCATAAAAAGCAGGATACCTTTTCAACTTTGGGCTTGGTGTAGAAAGTGGGGGTACATCAAACAAATCACTCCCTCTCACTGGCTCTGCTCAAATCACCATTGCTCCAGAGAGCACATATGGGTCCCAGAAATTCCCAGGTTTCTTGTGCTTCAGCTATTGGTTCCTATGGGATATCTCCATCAAAATATTCCAGGCTTTAGGCTTCAGCAGTAGCAATCCAGCAGATTTTAGGAGCACTATTTTTTTGAACATCTCTTTTAAATTAAAAAAAAAAAAAAAAAAAAAAAGAGAAAAATAACTGTAAGATATGGTCAATATATTTAAAAAATCATTTCACATTTTTCTGTTTGCTGGTTTTTTGTTTTTCTAATGAGAGAATAAATATTCTTGTTTGAATTTACTAAAGAATAACAAAAGGCCATCCGTACTATGACTCATCCATTAGAAAAAACAGAAACATTAGGAAACAGAAGAACACAGGATTAAATATTTTAAGTCTTGATCTGTTCAATATTAATGGGCTGGGAAGGAAAAGGAATTACTGAGGCATAAAAAAAAAAAATCAAAATTTTGAAAAAACCCAACGTTTTCTAAGGCCACTGGAGATGTGCAAGAAGGTCAGAGACCATTGCAATATAAGAGTCTTCCATTAAACATGAAATCCCAGTTTGAAAAAAAGAAAAGAAAAAGCAGTCTTCAGGAACCGAGACAGGCCAGTTTTGATGGTATGAGGCAGGTATGACGTTCTCTTCTGGACTGTAAGTGTTCCATGTGTCCCAAAGTGCGCACTGATTTCCTAGAAAGGAGAAACAGCATCCAGCTGCTTTTCTGGATAGAGGGGAAGTATACCACGCTGGGACCAGCCCTGCTGCTGCTTATACTGGTGGGTGGACAGCCTGGAGGGATGACTGCAAGGATTCTCTCAGCGTGTATTTTATGGGATTTTTTCTGATCTGTGACTTCATCACGTTCTTTTCTCTTCTCTTAACTCCAGTATCCTTTCATAGAGCCTGCTATACCTCTGCAGTTGGAAAGTGGGGCCACTTATGAATTCATGTCATGCATGGAGCAACAACTTGGGACCCTAATTTAGATATATGGGTTGATCTATTTTGCTCTTCAAAGGCAGCTTTTAAAACAACTTTCCTTTCAAGATGAATCTTGTCCTCAGAACATTACAACACCACCTGGTATTTGAGAATCTCAAAATCTCTACCAACAACATCGAGTATAATGACACATAAAGAAGATAATAAAGAGATATTAATAGGTATGCAGCTATGCTACTGAATTAAACTGATTTTATGGTTAAGCTCTATATGGTCTTGCAGGTTTTATCTTAATGTTACAGAACAAAAAACCCTACTTCAAACAGATTAACTGTGTATGTCAGTAGAACTGTCTGAGCTATGAAAAGAAAGGGTGAGAAAATTTTCTTAGATACAGTGAGTAAAAGAAATACCACAACCCCACACCCACCCCTGTCCCCAAAGTAGAAACAACCAAGTTGTGGTAGGTTCTGGCGATGAAGTTCAATAGTTCGGAGAAACATCTGGAAACCAAATGAAAATAGCACATATTCATTCATTTTCATCCCTGCAGACACTGTGGCATGAAGAGTGGTAATTTAATTATTTTTAAATTTTTGCTTGAAACCCGTATGTAAATTTGATTCAAACTTTTCTGTGAATCAGAAAATTGTTATGCCTCATTCAAGATCCTCTTGCTCTTTTTTTCGACATGGGATGCTTTCTAACTCCCTTCCTAAAAATTGTGTTTCATGGAAAATAGAAATAAATATAATAGGAGAAATATGCTTTTAAATTGGAACAATATAACTTTTTTCCTAATAAATATCTTCGAGGTGTGAAACCTTACTCCTTAATATAAGAATGCATTCTTCTCAGCACATCATTTTCTACACACATGGAAAGTTCAGAAAAGGGCCTCCTCCAATTAATGAAATCCTTATTTGAATGGTATTAAACATCCTTTTCTTCAAATAGCAGAACAGTGAATAGGCTGATAGGATTACAATGTAAAACAACACTATTAGGACAGCATTGTGATTACAGAAGAATACTGTAATCATGATTTTGAGAGCAAAGAGTTGAGAGTATGTCTTATATAAAAACACATCCTATCCCACCTTCCCAGCCTAGCTGGACCCCTGTCCTCAAAGGGATGCTCCACCAAACTCTTGCTAGAGATCAGTCAAGCTCCAGGACCCACACCACTGAAGAAATCTTGAATGCAGAAAATTAAAAGAAGCAGCGGTAGAAAGACTCTTGGTGAATGCCACTATGCCCAATTAGTATTTATTCCAAGGTTAGAGATCTGGTGTGGGTGACTATGTCCTGGTGTTTACAGCAGTGGCAGTGTTCAGCCAGTTCAGCTGGCACTACAGGAGAGAAGCAGAGGCTTGATTGCAAAGAGATCCCCTGATGGGAAGAGAGGACTATACAAATCCCCCCTCTCCAGGGCAACTCTGCATCCCACTGGCATGGAAAGAGTGCCAGTCCCCTGCCACCCACCTTGGATCTCCCATTGGCTTCTGCTGGTTCCCAGGGCCACCAGAACACCCAGCTCTTGGAATGCATCAAACAAGTGGACATGTACACAGGACTGAAAGTCTGACCTGCTGTTACAGAAATCTCGGGTTCTTTGCACTACAGAGAATTAAGCTTGTTTCCATTCCCAGAACTTCTGGTGCTGGTTTTCATTTAGGAATTGCACTTCTTAATTTCTAGAGGCCAGGAGGCCAGGGTTGTTGTTGTACTATGTTTCCCATAAGCTGCCTTCCTGTGCATCTCCATGTTTTGCCATTTTGGACTAAAGCACTGCATACCATGAATTTTCAAGCTCCCAGGATATCACCCATTTATTTAATTTATTTTAACTACTCAGAAAGGAAAAATTTTCCTTTGGAAAAACAATGAAATTTCAAAATACTAACTACTTCACACATTTACCATCTATAGAGGTCTGAGAACTTTATCAAGTGCCACTCTTATGTTAATCAAACAGGAAAGTACAACAGAAGGATGAGAGAATATTTTCTAAAAATACAAAATAAATATGTGAGCAGAATAAGTATGAACAGTAGTCCTGATCCAGTGCCACATTTAGTGAATTTCAGATTATGGAGATTGTCAGTTACTTCAGACTTTATCCTCACCAGCCAGATGACACTCACCATTATTCCTCAGAAATGTAACTGGCATTCCCATCAAACTCTTGGTACATTTGGAAACAGAATTGTGCCACCAGGGAATGAAACAGTAAAGCATTCTGGAGTATTACACTGCAAACTGATTAGTCCTCTGCCACTGCTCAGGTAGTGCAGATCCCCAGATTCAGATCTTCTATACTTTTGGATGAACTTCTGAAGGAAAAAAAACCAAAGCATTTCTTAAATACAGGTGCAGGGTAGAACAAATTTCTGAGAACGTATTTAATCAATATTATAATAGCTAACATTTCTAAGATCTTGAATGTACACAAGTGACAGAGAGCTACACTGCTGTCGAGGTTCATGTTCCAAGTTAAACTGGGCATTTCAGTACTAAGTATACCACTGAACTTATCCATTTTACTAACTGATACAAAAAATATCAATACAAATTATAAATGACTTTCCACCCCTTGCCTTCTCAGTAAGTGCAATTCCTTCTGTTTTCGTGATTTGTAATGACTGCTCTAAGGAAACAACAACAACAAAAAAAGGACAAAACTTGCAGGATGCTTTCCATCAGTGTCCTAATGCTTTTTAGCCTGGAGCAATCTCAGGATAAAGTTTTACAGCAGCCTTCTGCAGGTGCGTGCACGCACGTTAGCCTGAGTGTGATACAAACCAGGAGCCCTGTAGGTTATTAAGTATGAAAAACATACTGACAAGAGTATTTACTTGGTTCCACGTTGCAAAAGAGAATAAAAGATCCTTGACTTTGGAATAGCTCTGCAGCTCCCTCTTACACACCTTTCACACACAGAGCCAAGCAGTGTCTGGCTCTGGGGGGTGCTGTGTCAGAGCAGGAATGCACAGCGTTGAAACGCTAATGGGAAAGGAGAAACAAATTTGCCACACGTTGCAACAGGTTGTCACATAATATAGTTTGCAATATTTAATAGTCACCTCATGTTGTAAAATGGTGAAAAGCCTGTGTTTGATATGCCACTGTTAAAATCAAGGGCAAGGGCAGATCATGGGAAGGTTTATGAACTTCTAGTGTGACAGATCCTCACTATCCTCGAAGGCAGAGCTGCTTTCTGTGTTAGCAGCTGCTGTTGAAGAAGATACCCCCTCCTGCCACACCTGACTGCCACAGGTATTGTACTCTTCAACAAAGGCAACAGCACATATCCTCAAGAAACACCAAGAGAATGAAAACAGCACAATATACTTGAGAATTTGTAACACTTACAGTGTATGAACTAAAAACTGCACCATGTGATGTTATCATCAAAAAAGTTTTGAGTATCAGGACCTCCATTTAAAATAAAGCCTCTCAAATTATGTCTTGGGAAAGCCTGAGTTTCCCTACAACTCAGTGCAGTTGATATTGTGATACAAAGAAAACACTAATAGAAGGTGTGTGCGTGTTCAGGGCAAATTTATGGCACCACCATTTTAGTGTATTTGTGAATTTTACCTTCTAATAAAAATGGATGAACATAGGGCCTGTGAAATTTCAGCAATGGATTTTGGTCATATTATGTTTTCATTAACTCGAGAATAAAATGTCATGTAGGTGAAAAAACAACATACATTTAGATCAAATATTTCCTATATGCAAACATGGGAGGAGGGGGACAATGGGGTCTTTTTTATTAATTATTTTATAAACCTTTTCAAAGTTGCAATGAGGTGTCTTTTCAGAGATGATCTTTAAACCCCTATTGAAACACTTTTTCTAAACAAATGACCATTAGAAAAATTCACCTCATCATTATCTTTTAAAAGCTACAAAGCTGTCATCAGCAATACTCAAATATTCATAAGATGTTTTTATAACGTGGTACTTGTGAAAGTACACAAGTAGGGTGGACTGCAATTTCTGCTAAGCAAAGAGTAAAAAATAATTCAAACCATAAGAATTCAGAGAATTTGACCTTGAATAACTTATAACGGTATCAAGCTAACGATGTGCACTACTTTTTCTTTGGACCCAGTGCTTTGCTATTTTGGAATACAATGAGCAAGGAATCTTTATTCTATTCATGCAGAGCTAATGACCCCTCCAAAGACAAAAAAACCATTAATCCTTCCGAGAAATTTCTGCATCTGGCCTCTTTCTGGAACTGATATTGAAGTATGACATTCTGATATGCTTCAAGCAGAAAGGAAATTTTGAAGATTTTGTTTAAAATAAATCAGAACTCCAAAACACATAAATGATCACTATGAAACTGTTGAAATAGATAGGAAGCATATTTATAGACAAACCAAGTTCTTTTTAATGAACTGAGTAGTGGAAAGAAAACATAAACAAGGAAGAATTTTTCTCTATTTTCTGTTTCTGTGAAAATGTCAGGTAAAATGACACATGAAAGAACTTTTCACTGTAGAGTTATTTTTACTACTTTAGCAATGGGTGTGGGAATGTTAATTATTAACATGTTAGTCAGACATGTAATGTTAGTTATTGACATGTAAGTCAGACACTTGAATATGTTAAACACCATATGAACATCACAGTTTTATCATGGCAATACAAAGGACCTTCCCACACTCCTTATCATTGAAATACTTTTGATTTTCCAAGAGTTACACTAACCACGTCTGGGCAGGCTTGATCTGCTTGAGAATCCGGGATCAAATGCATCTGAAAAAATCTTAAAAAAATCTCAAATGAATCTGAAGAAAAAAAAATTAAAAAACTACTATCAATTTGTCTGGAGAGAGCAGCTACTATAAGGTAGAAATAGGACCTCAGCACATATTGTCTTATTTACAAGAAGAGGGATCTGTGAGCACCTGCAGATCTCAAGGCTCCTGGATGGTGTATATACCTGCCATTTTTACTTTAAGCATTCTCTTTTTTAGAACTTCTGATCTAGTTCTCATTCCACCTACACATCATTTGGTTAACTAAGAGCACTGGGAATATCTGGAGACCAGTTGGACAAAAGGAAAAACCCCAGCAATAAGACTGAAGAGGAGCTATTCAGCCCTGTGGCAGCTGAAGAGCCTGCTCTCCAAAGCCCTCACCCCTGTCCCCAGAGAGCCATAAGGCAGCCCCACGGCCAGCCAGCAAGGCACAAGCAGGACACTCTGCTTCCACAAGTCACTACTTGGCTGACCCTGCAGGCTCTCAGCTATCTTCAGGGAATCAATAGCTAGAAGCTGCTTGAACTTTTAACATTTCCGTCATCACGCTAATGATTTTTTTTTTTAAACTCCTCAACACAATAAAAAATTAAGGACAGCTAAATCTTCTTTATGTGCTGCTATTTCACTGCAAGTAAGTTTGTAGCATGAACAGAAAGCTTTGCCTCAAAGTGTTTAGAGTATTTCTTCTTTGTGTTTTGCTTTGACAATTAGGTCAAATTCAAATTAACTACTCAAGGTTCATGATTTTAGCATTAATTTCAGATGTAAGAAATGTTTGTGTTTTTACAGACTCCTCAATTTTTAAGCCAGATATACTGTAAAATGGTATTCACAAATCTGAGATTGTAAAATAAGTGTTATAAATTGTTCCTTTGCACATTATTACAAATATTTGGAACGTTTTCACCAGTGATCTTTAGCCAGGTCTGTTTCTGTGAAAGCATGTTTGTCTGCCATGGGTTACCATCCAACTTCTGTTGAGTTTACTGGGCAGTTCTGGGTTTTGGTCTCCCTTCAAACAGAACTAATGTTAAACCACCTAAACAATCACTTGTCTAGACAGGTAACTAAAATCTTCTAGTGTGTCAGCTGTTCAAGGAGGGAACTCCCAAGGTGTGTAGAATGGGCATTGCTGGAGTAGTCAGGAAGAGGGATGCTAGGAATCTGAGAGACCTGGGTTTTGGGAGGAACCAGACCAAGCAGTTTTGAAGGCAAGAAGTTGACATTTGAGGCACGGACTCTGTGAATGGAGGAAACTGGAACATCAGATCACATGAGGACAGAGCAGGAAGGCAGAAAGGCTGACACCTCAGCCCTGCCAGCCCTCCTGGAGCTTTCTGCTCCATCACTGCCTCTGTGGGAGTGTTCTGGAGGAGCTCTGCTCCTGTCTGCTGCCTCCAAACTCATGAGGCAAAGCCAGCAACAACAGAACAGCATATTTTCTTTACACATGACAACCTCCACCCATCGAACTGAACTGGAGTCAAGACATTTTGGCACATTAATAAACAAAATGTATTCTGTCTGAAATAAGTTAATATAAGGACTGATCCATCTGCACTCTAGAATGCATCCTGGAATGAGATAACCCTACAACAAAAACACTTCATGCACTTCACCTTTACCCTTTGCCACTTACTGCATTCAGAAACTTAGGGATTTGTGAATTTTGAGCTTAAAAAAATTACCTTAATAAAAGGACCTTGCAAATGATGAGTAGCTTTTAATTACACTGAGTTTTAGAATGATAAAATGACATATTTGGGTTTCAGACAAATCTTATTTTCTTAGTTTACAGGGAAATAACAGTTATATTTTCTGCAGATCATGTGAGCCTTTTAACATAATTTTATGGTTTTGGCATATTCTCTTGGGCCAGGGGTTTTTTTAAGGTTTAATCTGCATCTACCTGAACCTAGAATTCCTTATCTTAAAACAAAATCTCACTCTGTTTATCCTGATGACACAAATCATCCTCTTTTTAAAAGTGCAACTTCTCTAAGGTATAACTTGCCTTTCTGCCTTTAAGAGTATTTTTATACTTTATACACTTGAAATAAATATGGTTTTATATAATTTATTTTATTATAAACTGTCTTTGCTCTCCCAAGATTTGGCCCATCACATGAGATGACTACCCTGGAAAGCTTATTTGGATGTCCAAGTTATTTTCACAGTTGCTAGTTATCCTTTCCCCAATCTCTGTGTACTTTGGGAAGGGCAGGGCCTGGACAGAGTCACAGTTATCTGGCTGAGAATTTGAAAAGAAAAAGAACCACCACAAAATGAGCAGCCACTTTAGAAGTTGCTGCAGCAGAGAGGTATCGATCTGTCTGCCAACCTTTCACCAATCCAGCCTTGTAGCCAAATTTCTGGCATGTCTGCCTGTGATCTTCTTGAAGGACACATGTTTGTTTAAAAGATGCATTGTTTTTTTTAAAAGAATTTATGGCAAATAAATTTGCTGCATACAGCCCAGAGATTCCTTTTCTAGGGTGGGCAGTTTTTTTCAAAATTTATTAACAAATTTATCAGGAACAGAAATAATGTGTGCAAATTCAGGGATTATTCTAACTCACCTGGATAAAGTGGTATTTTTGGTGCTGCAGACATAGCCATATGCAGTGACATGGAGAAACCTTTATGTTCTACAATAAATGGACACCTGTTTCCTTGAAAACCTAAAATTAATACATTGATTAATCACTGAGCACTAAAATCAGGGTGAAAGCAGGTTAGGAATTTGCAATAGGTGGAAACATTTTTGACTCCTCAACTTTGAAAATCCCTCTGATTGGAGCACACAAAACTAAACACTAGTTATGCTGGGGAGTGTTTGCAAAAGATGTTTCTCATTTCTCTGTAATGTTTGGATTGCAGATCCTTGGTCCTGGCCACATCTGTCTTTTCCGTTTTGGACTGAGTTTTACACCTCTGCCCTATTCATCATCTTGTACTTTTATCATCTTTATTTCCACCTTCAGCAGTCCTATTTTGCGTTTTTTATTCAGATAATTCAAGGAGAAATGTAACAGATTTAAATATATATGTATTATTATTAATGCATCATTTGCAGCAGCCTTTTCAATAAAAATATTCCTTGTATATTCTAATTAGAAAATTTCAGACTATCACTGGCTGAACTTTCTGAGTGAATTAAAAAATCCAGATGACTAGATCCCTAGACTGCACCTGCAACATTAGTTTCTGTCTATGCTAGCAAATAGGAAATTCTTCTTTTTGTTTACTATGCTTAAAAAAGTATTTTTTTCCCCTAAAACACCCACAGTAGTATCTGGACATAAAGTTTCTCATAACTCCTCAGTTTTTGGTTTCACACTTCATCACTTTGGTTTTCACTAATACTATAATCCTCAACTGGCCTAACATCTCTTTTCTTACAAAACATTCCACTGTGTTCCTCTTCAGTGTAATTTATCAAATGCTCTTTTAGTACCTTCACCTAGCTCATTTAAAACCACTTTTCAGGCTTTTTTGTCCCCTAGCTTTTGTAAAATGAAAGAAAAGAGCAATGTTGAGATACAATTTTCTCCTGCATGTCTACAAAAATTCCCACTAACACTCCTCTGTTTTGTGGAAGTCTTAATGGCAGAGAAGCACAAAAATTTTACAAATATCATACAAAAATTAAGACATTGGTCTTTTTTTCTTTTTATTCTTTTTCTGGGAAAAGTGAAAAATATTTTCTTCCTGACCTCTCTACTAAATAATATTTTGTAATTGTACACTGCACCTCTCATTTTCTTTCCAAATTCCCATCTACAGAAAGTATGATCAAAGCCTCTGCATGGTAAGGAAAACTGTAGACATCCTCAAGGAAAACAATGTAAAGTTTATAAAGTCCCATGAAAATTGATACATATGGAAAGCTTGCTGTAAATTAAGTTGGGAAGACTTATGTAGAGAAAAATTTGAATCTTCAGTGTTCTGTTTATCTGATACTGAGGCTTCAGTGTTTACTTTCCATCAGTCTGTGTTTACAGTGGGTTTGTGGACATTAGATTAGATAGCAATGAGATGTGTAAAAGCCTGGGAAAGAATGAACAGTTGACTTCTTAGTTCCAGAAAACATACAAACTGTCAGTAAATTTTGATATCATGATGACCAATAAGTACATGTTATTAAGTAAGCTTCTTATTTTTCAGCTTCAGAGTAAACCACTTTGGGTTTTTTTTGTGGTTGGGTTTTGGGTTTTTTTCAGTTATAGGGTATTTTTTTTAAGGCAATAATATCCAGAAGACCTCCTGGCTCTTTCCCCAGAACCAATAAAAAAATTACTAGAATTTTCAATTTGATGTTCTAAGATTATGTCCTTTCTCAAATATAAAAATAAGACTTTTTTATCATTATAACAAATATTTTAGCAGAACAAAGTTCAAAATTACTTCATTGATTCAGTGGAATGATTGGAACTAAGTCTCCTGATTTCTGGGTACCTCTTTCAAGGTAAACAAGGTATTTTGAAACAAAATACCTCCCTGTTCCTGTTGTCATATCCATTTCATGCTTGCTCTCATGAAGACCTAACAACCAAGGCAAGCTGGAACTTAATGTTAGGAGAGGTTGTAAGCAACTAAATTGACAATGTAACCTTTTGTGGAAATTCTGTGTTTATGTATGTTATAAACAATTGCTTCCTTGTACAAGGTATAATTCAGCATAAATATCTTAAGACATTTAACGTGTTTTCTAACCGTGTGTAGAAATTTTGTTCACTTCAGTAACTTCATACAATATTTCATTTATGCTGCTCTTTTTAATTTTTTTTTTTCTTTAAGGCTCTTTCAGTTGTTAAAGAGACCTGAAACAAAATACACAATATGTAGCCATGTGTTAGGAAATAGATTTTGTGGATAAAACCAAAGCAAACTCTAAGCAAAACTTAGATAAGTGTAAAGTGCAGTTTCTAGGGTCTTATATCCTCAGTCTTGAAACAAAAAGATATTTTTCAGAATCTCTGAAGAGAGACTGAACAGTTAATTAGAGAATTATCAGGATTTTCTACATTTTGGAGCAGAACAGTAGTAGTTTCTTTGCAAGTGCCTTAAAAGAAGGAAAGATGAAAGAACAGGTCCTGGAAATCCAAAATATAAATAATAAACCAAAGCATTTGTGTTTCCTCTATGTTTTGTGAGCACAGCAGCAGAAACTTTGGGCCTACAGTGTCCATTGACCCATGAAGAAACATTTATCTTTGGTTATCCATAGACCTTATGCCCAAAAAGGATTTTAAGTATCACTTTTATGATAGCTCTGATCTTCTGAGGATGCTTAACTACCTTGTACCTTGCTACATTGATGAAAGGTGTTTTGCAACCTTCTTTTGAGGACTGAATCTCATAAAGATTCCACTGACAGGAACAAAGTAATTGTAAATCAGTTTAAATCCGAGAAGCATCAGCCCTTGTGCAGGGAAAGGGCTGAATCAGGAGTGAGATAGCATGGGAGATGGCTTATAGAGCCTCATCAAAATAATGTTTGACTTCTGGAAGACAAGAAAAGATTTAGTTGGGGACGTTGTCAATAAAGACAGAGCCTCATCATAAAAAAAAAGAAGAAAAAACCAAGAGAGACAAAAGTTTGTGCTTCTGAACAATTCAAATTGTCAATTTTACCCTGTACTCTGTTCTCACACCTAGAACTATGCAAGTTCTTATGCAAATGAACCTGATAAACAATTGAAGAATGAGCTTCAAAAGTGGTTTTTTTTCAGTTCCTATGTAATTTTAAGCCAAAATTGCTGGTTGTGGTCTCAGTCTGAAAGGAGAATATGCAAAATCTCCAAGTGTTTATGGTAGCTAAGGTGAACAAGACATGCAGAATCTGCAAATGAGAGCCTTTCTCCACTGAATTTTTTGACTGAATTGAGAAATCCTGCTTCCTTTTGTACATGGCACAAAAAGGCAGTAGGCAGAGAATTAAAATCTGTGCTGCAGTGTATAATCACACACAGGCAGATGTGTAAAATGGATGACCTAAAAAGTCCTTTCCACTTCTAGTGTCCAAGACTTTGTGAGCATCCTCAAGAGAATATTTTTTTTATTAAAATGCCAACTGAAGATGAGTTTGTTTGGAAAATGAACAATTTTTGTAAAAGAGAGGAATAATTTTCCATGCAGGCTTGTGAGCTGTTGACACAGGGGCAGTAGGCAGCTTCTCTACAGGCAGGCCAGATCAGAGGGCTGTCTTGGCAACAGCTTTTAGAAAACTTAGTTAAGTATTTCCCCCCATATGCTAAAATGGGATTCTTAAAATCAGCTTTCTCTATCTGCTGCTTATGTAGCACTTGAAACAAGAACTGAAAATAATGGTACTCCAGGGTAAAACACTCACTAGTCTGATTAACCCTCAAAGACTGGGCAAGGAAAGACCTACAGCTACTATGCTAGAGTTCATTCTGTACATAATTTCACTAAAAAAAGGGAGCCAATAAATTACTAGGCATTAACATTTACAGTTCCTTGTTGATAACTTTTTTCCTCAATACCATAAAGCAAAAGTCTTCATGCTGCTGGCAAGAACAGCAATCTTCACAAGAGACAATGAATGGTTTCCTTTTCCTATTTTTTTTTTTTTGGAAGGTGCCTGTGTAAAGCCAGTGTTGTCAGATGGGGCTGCTGTGCAGCTGTGAGCAGCTACAGAGGATGTCAAGGCACAGCATGCAGGTGCTCTCTATACAGACTGAGGGTGGGGCTTCCATACTCAATACCATGAAAGAAGCAGCTGAACAAAATAACTCAAAAGATTTCTAAGATATCAATCGAGAAATCAAGATTCAGAGTTTCAAAGTAATAGGATTACATTACAAACTCATGTAACCTACAAATACAAACAGTTTAATTAAGGCTGCTCTTGATGAATTTAAGGCAACATGATGTGGTCTTAAAGGATTGCAGGTCCTAGACCACATGTTTTCTTAGGGGATGTGGGATGCTGCCTAAGGGAAAACTTATTTCCGGACAGCGTGGGTAGCATTAGATTTTATACTGAACCTTTTGTAAAGTTCTGTGTTGTAGAAGCCAGGAAAAAAAATTACAACTCTACTTTGCTAGATAACTCCTTGAATTGTGTTAGTTTCTTTGAATAGTTCTTCACAAGGATTGTCAAGGAATTCTAGTAGGACTTTGGAAATTTAGATTTTACTAAATGCATGTTTTACACAAGAAACAATCTCAGTGTTCGTTTATGATCACTTAGCAAGTAAGAGCTGTTCATAAAACCACACAGATACACTTTGAAGACCAGGAATCACGAATTAAAAGTAAATACACATTGCTACAAATTATTACACGAGAACTTGTTTTCCAAGTCTCCATAATGGGATAAAAAGACATGAACTAATCCAATGGGTGGTATTGTAAAGCATTAAAAAGACATGAACTAATCCGATGGGTGATACTGTAAAGCATTAAACAGAGTATCAGAAGTAACAGAAAATGAAAGAAGATAACTTGTCTCACTTCTGAGCTTGACTGCATGCAGGATTACAATACATGTGGGTATTAAGCAACACCAAACCAGAGGTGAAGTTAAAAGGACACCTTGACAATGGGAGAAAATAATATATAACCCAAAGGAAGCATCAGCCTGCAAAACCCATTGCCTTAAAAAACAGCTGTTGTCCCAGCTTGGTAGTAAATAGCCATAAGGTTTATCTAAAGATCAAAAGAAATGGACCTGATGTTAAAATGCAGACATGACTTAAACAAAAAAATCCAATACAGTGCTTTTTCCATGGGCAGATTAGAAAAAAGTTTTAAAACAAAATGTAGTTAATTAAAAAATCAGTTAATTAGTAAAAAAGTAGAATAGGATTCTTAACTAACTCAGAAAACAAGGGGCAAAAGACCTATAAGCAGCTGACTACCAGCTCAACTACTTTTTGGGGCACGGTTATTCTACTGTGAAAATTGCAGGTTTCCATATTCACAATGGCACACCATTTAACCAGAGAGCTTGTTAGAAACGAAGAAAACAAATAAGGCAAACCATCATTAGCTCTTTAGCCTTGTACAGAAAGAAAAAGGGTATGAAATGGGTCTATTCAGTAAATTGAAAGAACAGGATGAAAATCCTTTCTGAATTACAGACTTTGGAATGAATAAAAATAACATACTGCACATATTTATGCGGTCTGTCCCCAGCTCTCTCTCTGTTTCCATTACAGATTTCATCTGCTGTTGGCTCCTCTGCAGGAAAACTACTTCTTGATCTGCACTGAAGACAAATTCATCATTAAAAATCACTCTCCCCTTCTCTCTAAGAGAAAGCACTTCAATTTTATTCTGTTTTTCTATGTATTTTGATTTCTGAAAATTCTTATAATTGTGAAAGACCATACTGTATGCTATTCTTATCTAAGGGCACAGGTAACAACAACATTTTAAATACTCTGGCCTTGTGCTTGTCACCATTAACATGATGGACTCAAAGCCCTACAAAACCTATGAAATTAGTGCATGTTTTATTCCTGCAATCATAGATACATGCTGACTACATTGTATACTTATGTGCTATACAGCATATAAATATTTTTTTCTATTCCCTCCTTATTTCCCTCACAGAATTCCCTGAAATAATCTACTGTCATGAGACTTTGATTTGAACTGCAAGAACTCGATAATGAGAGGGACTGTTTGATTGTGCTTCAGACAGATGTCCAAAATATTGACTGTTTTATGTTATAATAACTTTTCATTATTTATTTGAATTTTCATGTAGTTCTAGAGTTGCCCAGTGAGATTTTTAACACTTGCAAATTTAAATGAGCCATCATTTAATTGAGCCATCAATAGTAGATGCCTGGATATTTATAAGGGAAAACACCTGATTTATAAACATTTATAGTTTTTTAGGAACAACACACAGAGCAGCATTCTGAGTGTGGCCTTATTTCATGAAGAAACAAAGGAATCTAAGTCATAGATAAGAAAATTATCCCTTTCCTATGCAAAATGTCTTTGTAAATATGAGACTGCTATGTCCAGCTCACAGGAACACAATTGCATTATGTTAAGAGAAGGTTCCACAGAAGTATCAGGCAGTTGCTATTTAGCACAGCATTAATTAGTCTGGCTGCTGGGTCACTGCTCCTTACCCCATGTTTTTTCCTTCATTGAAGGTGTTACATGGTCAGAAACATAATTTACTTCACTTAACACTGTCCTTTTACTGATGAAGCCCTGTACATCAGGGAGTTTACTGCAAAATGTGGTATGCATCACTTACTTAGAAGATTTTTTTCCCTATACTGGATCAGACTAAAGGCCCTTCTAGACTGAAATTCCAGTTTGACCAGTGACCAATGATTCCTCAGGAGGAATGTTAGAGCAGGACAATTACAAACCAACACTCTCCCAGAGTAAAACTGCTTCTAGCAATTTACAGCTAAGCAACAAGCAGTGTTCTGTTTTAATGTCTTCCAAATGTGACTTTGCTTTTTTTTGGTTTATTTTCCTTGCAAGTTCTCTGGGAAAATTCTGAACCTATATAAACAGCATTCAGTGCATCCCATGGCAAGGCCCATGGCCTTGGCAGTTTGAATTTCATTGTATCGTGTGAAGAAATAATCCTTTTGTGTAGTTTGATATTGGCACTTGCTAGTTTCATTCAATGCCCTCTAGCTCAAGGCAGCACAGAACCATTCCTTATTTATCTCTTTCATTCTTCTTGTTACTTCATAAAACACTCAAAGTCTTGCCAGGATTTGCCTTTGAGGCTGGGAAGCATTGGTCAAATCGTTCTCTAACCAAATTGTGATCTCAAAACCTCCTCTGCCAGATGAGACACAAGCATGAAATTGCTCTGAGCTTAGACACATGGACCTGGAGTGAAACAGAATGCGTCCCTTCCCATCTTTCCCCCAAAAGGGTTCAGCCTGTCACATGTATGGTCACTGTTTTGTAGACAGAAGATTGATCATTGAGCTAGGAATATTACCCTCTGACTTTTAAGATAAACTTAGAACTTACTGAAAGTAACAGTGAGTGATACGCAAGAAATAAGCAGAGAAGTACCAGAATATTTCATTCAAAGTAAACCTGAACTTGTTAATTTCAGAATTGTGGAATTTTTTTCTGTTGTTCTTTGTGGCTTGTTTTAATAAGGATAGATTGTTTATTAATTGTGGGATATGGGGTTATAATTGTTAAGGTTTTTAAATTTTCTGTTTACCAGAAAGCCCTGTTAAGAAGTTGGGGGATGAGAGATAGTTATGACTCGTGGACAGCAGCACTGCAGCTGAGCCAATGGGTGCTCTTCTTCTGTTTGGATTTTCTCTGGTTGAGATTAAAGGTATAAAGGGGGGTAACTTCTACAAGAAAGTGATTTCCTTCACATGTACAAGACAATCCATATCTTTGTTCCCTACTGCTACAATTAATCTTTAAAATTTATAATATGAGACTGTATGACTTTAAAAATCACATGACTGCTTGAACATGTTGCATAAACAGAATGAATTTGGAAAATATCACTAGAATATCCAGAATATTTTATTTTGAAAAGTTTACTGTTTTGGTTTTGGTTGTTGGGAACAACTGGGCTGAAAAGGAGTCAGCTGACACATTCAGCAGACTATACCAAAACACAAACAAAAATTTTCTGAGAATAAAACCTAACAAAAAACAAAACTGTTGCAGGCTATATATTTCAACATCATATAACCAATTCTTTCACTCTGTTCATTCAAAATACTTCTTCACTTTTCATTTCTTGCTCATCATTTAAATTTAAATGTAATCATCAGCTAAGCTTCAGCAAACTTCATTCATACTGGACAAAGCTGGCATATCATCCCTTCTGTCTGTTCAGTGCCTCAGCTGTAGTATCCTTTAAAAAACTGTTCATAAATGGATATGGACATTTCAAATCCAAACCTTATCTGTTTCAATTCAGTTCTCCCTTTCAGCCTCTGTTGCATAAGGTGGCTATTTTCTGAGAGGTTTCAACACCAAAATGATACTTAATGCCAAAAAATTGGACAGTTTTAATAGAGTATCCCAGGCTCTAAAAGATGCTTTATCACAAATAAGTCAGCCATCACCACCTTACCTCCATTTTTTCTACATTTGGCCAATTATAAATTAGTATACAGAGAAAGAAAAAGAATTTCAAAATGCTGGATGAATGAATGAAACTTAGATATCTGTCAGCAGATGAATTTGCTTAATTGCAGCTTAAACACTGAGAGGTGTGTAGCTGTAGAATTGCTTGTTCTCCCAAGGTCATCAAAAGTGCTAATTTGCTTACATAAACCAATGCTCCTGCATTTTTTTTATTGAGATTGCCTACAGTAAATGCATATTTTCCTCAAAACTGGAAAATGAGGTAGGATTTTTTTAATGGCTGAAATAAGGAAAATATGTTATGGGAGTCTAATGGATTACAGAAGACGTGATCCTTGCTATCTGTATTTGTAAAAAAATAAAAGATTGTTTTACTGCAAAAATATTGCAGGAAAGAAAATATACAGAAGTTCCATGCAGGAAAGGAGTCATAACAACAACCTTTTAGTTTCAAGTGTCTTAAACAGAAATTTTGTTTTCAAAAGGAAAGCTTCAAAATTATCATGTATTGTATGAAAATTATGAGCCCATTTCAACAGGATGGCTGCCTTAATTGTAATGTCAAAATCATTAAAAGAATAAACTGTATCTTTATTCCATATGAACTACAGGAATATAATGTTAACAAGAAACAAAAAATGTTTCTGTCTTAATTATATTCAAAATTTTTCTGTGCAATCTTTCAAGAGAAACATTTTTACTTACATTGACCTTGAATTCAGTTTCTCAGGTCTTGCATCTGATTTTGTTTCTCTTCTCTGTCTTCAGATTAACATACCAGGGAAGCTGAATATATCTTGTTTAGCTTTCCTATATTTCCCCCTAATTCTGTAAAAGCAAGAATGATATTATTTTACACAAGGTCTTAGCCCAGCAAAGCTTTTGCACTTAATATTAAATACCTGAATGATCCCAGTTAAGTCAAAACAATATTTCGTAGAAGAGCTACATATGGTCTAAAGCTGTACCTTCTGGATTTTCATGCAATGTGTTTTGGCTAAATCTAACATAACATATTAGGTTAAAATAATATTCTAAATTAAATACTCTAAATTGAATGTTTATTAGGATATGAACATCTCCATGCAAAGAAAAAAATGTGTACTTAAAGAATGGGACTCGTAGTCATATCATGATGTGCTTTCACTAAATATTTTGTTAGATGTATCAGTGACAAAACCTGCAGGAAGAATCAATCTACAGGAATGCTCTGCTTTTTTTTGTGCAGAGAGCAGCAATGCAGGAATACAACACAGATTATCAAGAGAGTCATCCCTTTGAGTTCTGGCAGATATTGTTCTCTGGGTATGACACAATCAGCAGCAAAATACCAGCACCACAATCCAACCAGTAAATGGTGTCCTTTCCTATTATTATTATTCTTCACTGTGAATCCCAAAGACACTTAAAAGGGAGGCTAAGGAAAGAACTGCAATAACTATCACAGAATCATGGAATATCCTGAGTCAGAAGAGAGCCACGAGGATCATTGAAGTCCAACTCCTATCCCTGCTCAGGACACTCCCAAGAACCTATCCATATTTTAATTGATAAATTCATAACTATCTATGTTATTATTTAGAAATATGCACAACAGGTAGCATGGTCTAAGAGCTGAGGATTTCCCCTGGTGTTATAGTCTGGTAAGCACTTGAAAGAGGAAAAATGTTGTGGCAAAAATGAAGTAAAACTCTATGAATTTCTGAATAGTAAATTCAGAAGGGAATTTACCTGGAGGGTAAAGTTTTCATACAGCAGACAAAATGTTTTTCCTTTCCATTTAGTCCAAGGTTTTTGGGAAATGTGTCTTGTGAAGGCCAAAGTGCTATTGGCAGAAACTAGAAGGAATGAACAGAAAGGTCAGTCATGTGCAGCAGCAAGAGTTTCTTCCGAGAGCCTCCTGTTTTGGAGGGCTCATTACTCCGTTCTCTCGCACTACAGTCTTTTAAATCAAACCATGTCAGCTGCATGGCTGCCATCCATACATTCTGGCTTCAGAGGAATATAGATTTCTGACTTGCCAGAGACGTGAGCTGAAGTGTGGGAAGGTTTGTGTCTTATAAAATAATTCAGCCGTGCCAGGGAAAAGTAATAGCCAAAAAATCAGAGGAGACAGTATTTCTTTAAATGAATAAAGCAGGCAAATACCTACTGCAGAGGCTAAGACCCACTGCTAGCCTCATTCATGCAGAACTGCAAGGCTGTGATATGGGCAGCTCTAGCCACAACACTGGTGCTCCAAGAAATACTGAGCTATTATCCTCATTTTTTGGGGAATGCTTCTTACCTGACTATTATGCAATCCAGATAACAGCTTAAATCAGTCAACTCAGAAGTATAATTTAATAATGAATTGGAAACTTGGCAGCATCACTAGCCTTCTGACTTAGAAGCCAAAGTGGGAAGGCTGGAACTGCCATCATGATCTTATACCAACTTTCAGTGTGCCTTCACAGTAGTATCTCAAAGCATATGCATTGATAATTCTTCCAAACATCTGTGTTAGAACTGGAAGAATGGAAGAACCAGGTTTTAAATGGGACAATTGTGCTAACCAAAATGTCAGGAAGAACAATAGCCATAGATGCTGCAGCTTCCTCTCAGTCACGTACTTTGTTCCTAGCAAACTCTACATTGAAAACCATAAAATTAGGATGAACTAATTAGTCCATGGAACTCAATAAATACAAATGAAACAAGCCAAATTTAAGGCAGTGTTTTGTTTAATTTGTTTAAGTTGGTCTAAAATGTCTTAGGTTTCTGAGAGAAAAAGCTTTCAAAACAGTATTCTGAGCACAGGGAGAAAAAGATGTCTTTAAGGAAAAAGGGGTCTAAAGAAAGAAAAAAGAAGCAAAGATAGAGGGAAGGAAAAGATACTAGGAAGTTTGAACCATTCAGAAGACTTCACTTTTTTTCTACTGAAGGCTTCAACAAGGCAGTCTTCTACATTTGTAATCGATGAGACATCTGTTACTTTTTGGCCAAGCATATATGACATCAGGACAGGAGAAAGCAAGTAGAGACAGTAAGAGGAAACAGAACTAAAAATACTTACAAAATATGTATCTAAGTTTGGAATAGCAACATGGTGGAATAAATAAATAAAACACATTTCTTCTGCATTTCATTAAGTGATGACTGGATTATAGAGAAGTAGAAGATGCCTTTAACATTTATAAGCTGGCATAAATAATTTATTTCTGAATGGAATTTTGTCATGAAAGTATAAAAACTACAGCATCATTGTTTTGATTTAGTTACATAATAGTCAACTGTCCCATGAAATTCTCTTAGAAGTCAAATTTCACCTTTTTTTTATGTATCCTCACAAGTGACCAAACCCAGGGCAAAACTGAATAAGCTTTGTTGTGTGGCATCAAATAAGAAATAACAATAGGATAAAAAAAAAAATAAAATGAAATCTTATTTCCACTCACACCCTTATCCAAGATATGGAGCTAACTTCCCAGAGGTAAAGGATGAATGCAACATCCATCTCAGCCTGACAGCCAGCAATTCTTAGTGCCTTGAACTGAATCATGGTCTACTGTAAAAGTGTGGAATGGCAGCAAGAATCTGTCTCACTTTACAGAGAAATGGAATACCTGAACTGCTTCCCTAACCTGAGCAGAGCCAAACATCTGCCCACAAATCCTTCTCCCTGCATGGATTTCCACTGACATCACTGGACCATGGAGGTAATCGTCTGTGCAATCAGATTTATCTGCAGGTTATGGGCCAGAGTTCATGTCTGCTGGGCTGTCTGGTTTGCTGTATTCATCTGGGAGACCTTTCAGTTTTGGAATGAAACTTCATTGCCCAGCCCCCAGATATTTTCCCTTCTCATTCTTCAACTGAATTTTTGGATGGAAAATGCCAAAGAGAACAAGATTTTCTCAAAGTCATACTTTGTGAGGCAAGACTTTGGTCTTATCTGATTCCTGCTGAAATGTTGCTATGTATATAAAAAGACAGTTCCATGAACAAAAAGATCTAAATTCAGATTTAAACTTTTAAAAAAATATTGAAGAGAGATGACAAATGCAACAAATACTCTTTCAATACTAGGCTTCACCACTCTTGTTAAAAGGCATCCCTGAAAGAAATTCTAGTCCTATTGTTCCTTCCTGTGTTTTCAGCAAAGTAGTAAATCAGAATGTGTTACTTGAAAAGTTAGTTAGAGAAGTCCAAGATATTTGATAGCATTTGCAGAGATTTGGCTCATACTTAAATTATATACTGTATTTAAGTATTTAAGAAAGAGATGCATGCCATAATACACAATAATTTCAAGTAGTATCAAGAGAGAGAAAGTATTTTAAGAAAATAATTCATTATGATTGTCATAAATTTGGAAAACAGTTTCTTAAATGACAAAATAATGCTTCAAGAAACCTTGTCTTTCCTTTCTCCTTAAAACCTCCACAACCAAAAAAAACTTCTTAAAAGCCACTCTTCAGGGTTGCTTACTTCTACTGCAGACAGAGTGTCCTAATGAGAGAAAAGATAATAAAAATGTTTGCCTTTGAAGATCTGACCAGTTCTACATTCCTGAGCATCTCACTTATGATTTTAGAGTGCAGAAGGCTTCCACAGGATTTTCTTTGAGCACTTCATTTCTCCTGCAGTGGAATATCACCAAGGAGTGTTTCTGTTTTCTTATTATGAATCTGATAATTTTAAGTAAGAAATAAGTGAGCAATAAAAAGTATGGCTGTATTTTTAGAGACAAAATAAAATTGCCAAAAGATAATCAGAATCTTGTACAGTGCATGACTTCTGTAGCACAGATCCCTTTAAAAAACACCTGGGTCAATCCAAATGCTTGCCTGAATGCTGCAAATTCTAGCATTCATGGATACTCTGCTTGACTCTTCTCCATCTCTCAGGAACTGCGCTGTGCAGACCTCTTGGAAGCAGGAAGGGCTACTGTGCAAGATATGAAGTTTACCTCTTGTTGATTGAGCAAACAGTACTTACATTTCTTCTGGCTCTGGACCACATCCAGAGCACTCTGGGTGTGTAACTTTGAGAGTTCATGCCCTAGTAGCTCTCTCCTTCTGGCACAGGCCTGGGTGACTGCTGTTCTGCAAGTGCTGCTCTTCCTGTCTCACTCCCATCTGGCCAACAAGTTACAGAGACTCAGATTGCCAGATTACAACTGTGTGTTGTAAAAGTGTGGTTTTTACATTTAGGTTGCTTGGCCAAACGTGTCTGTCATTCTTCAGTCACAATAACTGTGAAAGGTTGAAAAAACCAGAGAATAGAGGTAATGGTTATACTTGGCTGATGTAAGAGCTTTTCTGTCCTTCTGCAATGGTCACTTTTAATAGAAAAAAGGCAATAAAAGTTGCAGTGACTGGGAAATCACATGTAGAGGTAGACATTAGGCACAGGATTCACACTTGTGTTATATTTCAGTTCCTTACCATGCACACTGAAGAATGTCCAGCTCTGTGACTCAGCTCATGGTGAAGCAGAGGAGAACCAAGTCCATGTGAAGATGAAAACGAGGGGCCAATCTCTTCTCCTTTGCAGTAAAGAGACTTAATGAAAATTGCAGTGGTGCTGAGCAGGAGGCCATTGTGAAGGTTGAAATCTGTCTGTTCCACTCTGTTCCCACTCACATGGAAGAACAAAACTGCCTCATGACATCAGATCTGACATAACTATGTTGTCATGAGGCAGCACATCAAAGCAGCAGCTGTAGCTTCAGCCTGGTTTCCCCTCATGCTTGCTTCTGATGTACCCTGGGGGGTGGTGGGGGTGACTGAATGCAGAAAAATATTAAATGCTAAGAGAAATTTGTGATATTTATTTAGGATATTCTAAATGACAGAACCCTGGACTTCTTTTCTTGCTACAGATGTCTATTTTCACTCAAATATTTTAATATTAGTTGCTTGGTCTTTGTCATCTTCCATCTTGCTTCAGAGGAATTTCATAGGGCTTGCCTAGACCAAACATAAATCTTAAAGCCTCATTTCAAAGTGTCATTGTAACACCTAGCAAGACTGACTGCTGAAAGAAAGTACAGTTATTAGTGTATATTATAAAAAAACTTAACCAAACATGATAGATTCTCTGAGAAAATTTTAAATTGGGTTTGAATGTAGATAAGCTCAGAGTTCTTAGAATGTTATTCAATCAAATTTGGCCACCCAAGTAAGACTGAAATACTGAAAGGATGTGAACCAAAGTCCTTTTATTCCTTTCTCAACTAATTATCAAGAAAAGATAGGCTAATACAGAACAGATGCATGCATCTGTTCAAGTGTTAGAAGCAATGGCTTCTAACTTCTAAGTGTTAGAAGCAAATGGCACATTTGAGAAGCTAAATAAGAGAGAAGCTTGATCACTGTCCAAATACATGACCATACATGCCAAAAATCCAAAATGTTGAACAAAATTTTTGAGACAAACAATTTAATTGTAAACATCATATTGAGTAAATAGATGAGAGAAAGAAGAAATGAAGAAAAGTGCAGAGGAGGGAAGGAAACCATGATACTTAGCAACACCAAGAATGTAGCCAATGGCCTAAATTAAATGGTAGCTTTGCCTGTTTTACATCTGACATTTTAAATCTATATGTAATATTGAATTTAATCTAGTAAAATCAACTTTTGTTCCAAGTAGAAAGCTATGGAATACTTACATATGAACAAATTAGAAATAATTCTGATTTATTAAAAGAATGACTCTTGGTGTCCCACATGGCAGCTTAGAAACGTGTACTTTCCACAGAGAGACCTCATTTCAAGGAGAATAAATAATGGACCAACCTAAACACATTTAAAGCAGTATAAGTTACAGAAACAGAGACAAGAAATTTTTTTGTGCCCCTGAAGACATCTTTTCCAAGCTAGTGCATAAAAATAAGTGTTTAGTTTTTTTTTCCTTTTCTCACAACTTGACTTGCCTAACAGACTTTAGAACAAAAATATATTCAGGTAAAAACAAAAAAACCTAAAACAACCCAACAACAAAACAACTCCAAACCCACAACACCCCCCCCCCCCCCCCCCCCCCCCCCGAAATAGAAAATGCAGTGCTTGAGGAAAATGAATTGATGCTGGAACTATGAAGTAACATAAGTTACAAAGGAACCAAGAAGTCACTTCTCTCACTCTCTGTGAAATTGTTTGTATCTTGAAGTAGAGAACTAAGTCATAGAAATTTTGAATCTTGTTTTAACATAAATTTTACTTCAAACAGTCATAAAAGATTTCACTGGATTTTATTAGTGTCCATTGAAAGTATGAGGCCAATTTTGGACTAACAGCACAGTGTAAAAACAAAATTCAGCTAAGAGTTTTAGAGCTGCAGCAAAGAAAGTGGAACTGAGTTTGGATGGCAGTATCACTCCAAAAATATTTTTTTTTCAATATATATGGATTACATCAATATTTATTTTAAAGCAAACAAATTTTTTGAAATCCAAATTTAGTTGCAAAGCTCTATATTTATTAAGACTGATATGGACTATTGCCATTTTAAATGCCAGATGGGTGGATCTGAACAATTTTAGTGCCTTTTTCTTACATAATGATTTATAGAACTTAAGGCAACATTGCACTGACTTAAAGTTTTCTATAAATGTTTTTATAATATACACATTAATTTTTCATATCTACTACGCAGAGAGGACTACAAATAGAAAAACATTTTATTCAAATGAACATTATTCTCTCTGCAAAGGTGTCTTCTGGCTTGCACAAATGGCAAAGCTGTGGAGACTCCAGAGGGATTAAACCAAGAGCCTTTGGTATATAGAGAAAAGCACTGATGAGGCCCAAGGCAGGCAATGGTGAAAGTGTCTCCCTGGGGAAACAAAGGCATGAGTCCTTTCAGGCTGATAAGGAAATAATAATGATAAGCTTATCTGCAACACTCTACCTAACACTTGGAGCAGAGCCTTCCTTAGAGCTTTTAAAAATAAACCTGTATTAGCAAAAATCACAAGTGCTCTCCCACAGAAGACACCTGCATGCATATTCCACACAGTGGCAGGCAACTCTTCTGGCCTTATTTAAACTACCACAACTATTACAACTTTAAAGTTCTCAGCTTCCCAAGAACTTGGTATATGTGTTCCTAGAGCACACATTGAGCAGCAAGAGAAGAAGCAGCAGTTTGAATTCCTGGCACTGTTTCTGTTCTGCTGATATGGTAAAGGTTTGGTCTGCTGTGGTCCTGCCATCCAGCAGAATTCAGTACCCCAAAGTCTTCCAGCCTCCTCCTGACAGCAGCAGGCTAGGTACTGAGCAGCTCTTCCTAATGAATAAGTATTTCCTTTCTATTTCAAAAAAACCTCTTATCTTTTAACCAGGAATTACTGGAAAAGTAATTGAATCTCCATCTGTTACAGGGTTGTACAGGTTTACAACATTTTTGTGTGCTTTCAAAAAATGTTTTCTAATCTGTTCTTGCAGTTTTAAAACTAGTATTTGATATATGGGCATATGTAAAACACAGCCAAAATGGACAGAGCAGCTTACATTTACGAGATTACATTTTAGAAATTTTTATGTGCTTTTATCATATTACTCTGAAAGTAATCTTGTACATACTCAAGTAGTTTTATGCAACTGAACAGGCTAAAGTCCATTGTCATGCTTAAAGTTTGTTCATACTCAGAGCTGTCCTCGCAGTGAAATTAAAATTCAAAAAGATTTAGAGAAGTTCGAACAGCCCTCATATAAATCACACAAACCTCTCAAACTCTGTAACAAGCATTGCTCGTTCAGGAAGCTAAAGTGTTTATTTAAAGCTGCATGTACATACATGAAAAATTCAGACCATATTAAATATCCCATTTCATATCCTGCTTTGCTAATCAGTTATCAATCTTGGATGGATATAGCTGTTGATTTACTTGTTGAACTTTGCTTAAGACATTCCAAACTGAAGCTAATATCACAAGTAATAGAAAATATGAAAGACAAAAAAAGCAGACTTGACAAAATAAAAGTGCTCAGGACTTTGCATTTGCTTCTCAAAATTAGTCACACAGAAAGTGGTCTGATTCTCAAATCATGTTTTTCCTACACTTAGCCAAATCAACAATTTGCATTATTCCTAGTGTTCAGCATGTGAAGCAGAACACACAGATGTATGCCTGTCAGATTTTCCAGTGCAACACACAAATATTTTCCTTCCACAGAACTAGGTCCTTGACTCAGTGTCTTAGCAAGCAGACGTTATTCATTATAACACAACACAGATGTAATTCAGATTTCATTTACATTACTGTTGTTCAATGAGTCAAGCTGCACATTGAGATGAATAGAATTCCACATCCATAATATGTTTTATGGAAAAGAATGGAAAATTACTAAGGTTTTTTGAGGGTTACAGAGAAGGCTTTTGCAGCATGCCTAACCTAACTGCACCTCATTTATAGACCCTAATAATGCTGTTTTTATGTATTACTAACAGTACTGTGACATATTGATCATAATGTTGGAGATAAAAATGTGTTACCCTATGCAGCCCTTGCTATCATTGTGCAAGCAACAAGGTTGTTTCCTTTCCCTTGCCTCAAGACCATGGAATACTCTGGGTGGAAAGCTATTTTGGTTTTGCTTCTTTTGCCAAAGGCTTATAATAGTGATGGATGAAATAAAAACAAGAGGAGAAGTAGTAGTGAAACTACGAAGTATAAAAAGGTAAATCAATCTTTGTTTGTTAGGTAAAATTCCTTATATCCAGCAGAAGACTGCAGGTACTAATGTTTGTATTACCCCTTGTAACTTCTACAGCATAACTATCCTATAGTGGGTTTAAGGTATTGCCAGCCATGGCTTTGAGTAAAACTGGAACTTCAGCGCTGTTAAAGTCAAAGTAAACCATCCTTTATCCTCTGCTATTATTTGGGTTTGATTCAATCTGCCTTTAATCAAGGTCTCCTTGAACTAAAAGACTTTGAGCAAAGTAGAAAAATCTGAATTAATTCGTGAGGATTTGTGCCTAACATGACATCAGTATGTAACATAAAATAATTCACTTTCAGTGAAATTTCTAACATTTCTGTGCTTCCACTTGCAAGTATGTGGGTCAACATTCCTACAATGAAAGATATAAAAGGAATAGGGTTTGAAAATGACACTCCAAAACAGTTCTGAGAAGACAGACTACAGAACCCAACATCAACATTAAGATGTACACAACTGGGAGCAACGTGAGGCACAGCTGTTCCAGAGGTCACAGAAAGACTCATCACTTCTTTGAACATTAACTAAAGCTCCCTGAGCCTCAAACTCAAGGTACTGCATATCATCTGTAAAACAGAAACCACCACAGATGGTTAAGACTGTTTGAAAGGCTTTGTGGTGTGAGAGACTACTTCCAGCATGGAATTTGGAGGCAGCTGTGCTGCATCTCCCAAAAGCAGCTGCTTGCTCTCCATCTCCTGCCTCTACTGAAGGTGACAGATCTGACTCTAAGCTGCCCCAAAGTGTATTCCCACCCTCCAGCACATCAGGGATCCCACAGTGCACAGAGCTCCCTGTGAGATAGGTACAGTACCATGGGAAACTTCCCTGTGACTTAAGACAAATTGTAATTTTCATTCTATTTCATGCAATACAAATTCATGGAATTTCAGAAGGGGATGGAGGCCCAGAACAGTTCCATAAACACCACAGCACTAAATTTTACTGGTCTGAAGCCCAAAATATGGATTTTTTTTTTTCTGTGTGAGGACCAGGCAGTGTTAAGGGTTCTCCAGTACACCAGGCATCTCAGACTCAGTACTATCTTGTAGCTGCTATACTCAGGCCATAGGAATTGCAACCCTGAGGTCAAGCATTTACACCTAAGTATCAAAGTTACTTCATTTAAACCAAGGGGAATGATTTTCAGTCTCCTTGATTGATATGCCAAGAACAATAGCTGAAAGCTAAAAAATTTGAGCAGTTCAAAATTGTTCTGAAGAGTGAAAACCTGCCACAGGTTATCACCTTCAGCTACCAACAAATGTGAGCAATGTGTACAATGCACCAGATGTTCCCCTTCAGGTGCTCCAGGTGGGGGAAAGACAGGATTTAACCACATGTTCTTTACACTGGGAGGCTGAAGATGTTGTGAATCATCTCAAGCATAGCATGTACCACAGCTGGGAAGGATCAGCATTATTCCCAGGAGGGATTTGGGTCATCCTATCAGCAAGGATGTGGAAAGTGAATAAGGAAATGGTAATCTCACACTATCTAGGAGAGATAGTAACTCAGATGTGGGGAAGCACCTGAGTTACAGATCCATATTTCATCCTAACTATAGGCCAGTGAACAACATATGAGACTTCCTACTGAAGCTCATAAATGTAAGTGGATGGATAAAATAACCAAACCCACAACTAAAATTCCCCAAGATTCACAATAAAATAGACAATTAGTGAATTTATTACTACTATTAAAAGAAATCTTTAGAGAGATCTTATACCACTTTTCACTTAGAGGCACTCTATCCTACCTTCTCTATTTTAGCAGTGTTAATATTAAAAGTTCTGGCTACTTAAGCAGAGGTAATAATCCATAAGATGCTAAAACTGTCATAAGTAAGCAAAAGAAAATTAACTCTTCAAGACATCGGATTTTTTACGTTAAATTTCCATATTTGAAAAATGCTCAACACCACAACTGTCAACACATGTCCAAGCTGCAGACAGCATAATCCGTGAAATTTGGTCACATATAGCTAGCTTAATGTATGAAAAACAAATCCTGCCCACCAAAACCCTACGCTAATGCCCCTCAGGAGTTCAAATAGACTATCAAGCCCATCTCCACGTGTATCTTAAAATTCATTTAAATACTCAGAAATTGAGAAGTTAACAAAGAACCTTCATAACGGGTAAGACCTGCCTAAATCACCCCCGAGCCTTTGCATTAAATGGGTTATCTTTGAAATCATTAGAAAACTTAGCTACATTTTCAGATGTACAGACTAAGGTGTAACCTCTCAACACTCAAGGTTATTTCCAGAGGAAAGATTTGATGTAATGTTATTCTTCAGTCTTCCCTGGCAGATATTTTATAATGTAAGCCTATAATCTATCTTTATGGATTGGCAAGGGAACGTTAAGCATGCTGTTACCTTTTGAGGTTTAACCTATAAGGCCTAGTAGAAAGAAATTTTTTTCTTCAGGACCATTTATCTTTCATCAGACAGCTTCTGCAAACATGAAAAAGTGATGGCAGAAGTTCCAAACCTAGACTGTGTTTACTTCTCCTTCTTCAACTAATCTCATCTAAGGATTAGTCATAAACTGAAGGGGATCCTCTGTCACTCCAGAAATCTGGATGTCCTGAAATGTCTTCAGAGATTTTTAATTATAAAAATTAACCAAGATTAAGATTTCAGAGTTTTTACTTACTGAACTAATGTGGGCTAAGTGGTGGCCATCTGCCTTTTTGTGGGAGGTTGCCTTTTCATTTCATTCATGAAGATACATTGCCCTCCTGTTGTACTCTTACAGAAACTGTGTATTTGGCCAGTGGATCACAGCTAAATACTATATTCAAGATAAAAAAAAAAAAAACCCAGGGAAAAATAGGCTTCAATCATAAAATAAAAATTCTGTATCAGATCAGAACTCCAACTACTCTGACTTCCATCTCCCATACTTGCTGGTGTAGCTTGCTTCCAAGAAAAGCATAAAGAATTCTTGCAGAGCAGTTACAGAATAACAAACCATCAAATTAATCTCTCCTCTTGATTTGACATTGCCAAATCTTTGTTTGTATATGACTGCATATAATTCCTTCCAAACCTTGTTTCTTGTTGTGCTGTATTGTAAATGTTTTGATAGCTGTAATTTACTTCCAAGAGCAATTGGAAATATCTATTGGAAGTAGCTATCAATTAAAGTCTGTGATAAGTTTATCATCCTTCAGTATGTTTCTTCCTGATATTTTAAGAACAACATTTTGGGAAGCAAATGAAAACATATAAATTCAGCATATTGAAAACTGTCTAGGACAAAATGTCATTAGTAGCCCTTCCTGCATGCCATGCATGTATAGCTGAATAGAATGGCAGTGGGTGCTCCCATTTTGAGCACTACACCTAGCAGAATAATTAATTCACTAAGAGCCTACTTTCAGCATTTATGTATAATCAATCTTGACAAGTGTTTCTGGAATTCTTAGAGCATTAACAGTTTAACAGTAGAAAGGAGAAAAATATGGATATTTTTATTTTTGTGAATGTATCAGATGATTCTCTATAATAACATAATATTAAACAATCTGCTAAAAGTCATAGGTATCCTTCTTTCAGCTGCTTCTCTTGTATTGCAACAAGCAGAGCAAACATGTTGGTTTGAACCCCACTATTGTTCTCCACCTCAGTTATATTTCCACTGCCTTCAGTGGGCACTCTAAAGAGGGCTCTGTCCTGCCACTCACACTAAAGATGTTGGACTCTATGATGTCATTTTTGAACCCAGTTATAGGTAAATATTTATATTTTATCAGCTGCAATATTCTTTTACATTGACTTTGTGGAGAAGAGTGAGTAAATTTGGTATAAAGGCATGTCAAACACCATGAAATTTGATGAAAGAAAGCTCAATTCTTTCAAATTTTCCTGCATAAAATACAGAATGAAACTTACGTACCAAATGAAAGGATGAAAAAAAATTAATTAGTTGCAAAGTACAATAGTGTATATCTACATTTCCATGTAAAAATGAAGCACACACTGACTCAGCTAATGTGTTTTCGGAGTATCATCCAAAGTAATTGATTAAAGCTATCAGAATTACACACCTGTGTCTTTCAAACAGACTCCTAACCTAAAAGTTGTACCATTAATTTTGTCAGAGACATGTTTGGGCTAAGGACTCACAAAGCAGGCAGATAATTTGATACCTGAGAGAAAGGAAAGGGTGAAATATTCACAGCAGAATATCCTCTCACCGAACTGCAGACCTCAAAGGGAAAGCACCTTGAGCTCCTGATACTCATCTTGGGTCTGATCTGAATGAGCCTCACTGCTTAAAAGTGTTAGAATCTGCAAAAACATATGGACAGACATATTAAAGAGACACTGCACACTAAGGGCCTGACATTTTTGCAGACTGTATTGCAAACCTTTACTATTTTAAGATAAAAACTAACTAAATTTCTGATGGGTTTTCCTTCATTCAGAAAGAAATCTGAATAATCTGAAGTAGTTAGAGATAGGTATGAAGTGAAGAGGGTGACTCACTGCAATGGCATAATGGTTAACAACTGTCATTTTGGAGCTCTGAAGATCCTAGTGATAGGAATCTGAGTGCTACTTGTTTTTTCTTTCAACATAAACAGATGGGATACATTACAACGTGTTTGGATTTACTCTTGTGAAATCAGTTTCTTTAGAAACCTTTCTTTTTCCATTGGCTGACAGTCTCCTTCTTTCTGTTCACATGCTTTGGCCTTTCTTTTCTTGGGTTGCTTAGTTGATTTTTTAAAAAAATTAATTTATTTTCCATCAAATCCCACTTTCTCCCCTCATTTCCTAAAATGCTTTAAACGATCTCCAGATCTTCTAACCTGGACTCTACTTATTCCAACATTTTTTTGTTGCCATGTTCCTTAGGTTTAAATGAAGTTTTAAGGAAAGAATTTAGAAAAGCAAGTAATGTAGAAAGGAGTCCACAAGAAACAAAGAGTTTAATCCCAGTTTAATCATGGTACCCACAGAAACCAAGAGTATGCAACAGTAGAGACTGGAGAGGAGTAAGCTCCATTCTTTTCTCTCTCCTAGTGATCCTTAGAGGTTGTACCTTTGAGATGACCCTTCTCTTACTTTTAAGATTTAACATTCACACCCTCTTCTCAATCTCTCAAAGCACTCCGATTTCATAGAAAATTATCGTGCACTCCCAATTTAAGATTGGTGCCAAAGCTTTCAGCTGCACCTTGTGTTGTTGCCCTTGTTTCCCTGTACTTCAGAGTAAAACATCTCCTTTCCACAAGCATGAACAGGACTTAGGTGGCCTGCCAGAAAAGTGCTAAGTGAAGTAGGTTTGGATCCACTAATAAAAAAGGAAAAAACACTCATAATAGCTTGACGATTGTTTTCTTTTTTCTTTAGTGAACTTGTTCTCCTCCAAATCCAAAGAATACCTGTTTATCTACATAATTTGCTATAAAGTGTGATTGCTGCCACAGTAGATCATGAGAACTTTCATCTCTAAAAGGAAAGCAGATGAATTCTGAACACTGTTTCTGCTTTGCCATGTGACACAGAAATTGTTTCTCTCAATAATTCTAAGATATTTTTTCATGATTAAACAAAAAACCCTGCCTTTTTTTTATTATTATTAATTTTATTAAGCATTCTTGATAGTCTCAAAATTTACCTAACAAAAAACTGGGGTTCCTGATAGAAATTTGTAAACAAATTTCAGTTACATAAAATGACAAAGTTAAGTTCAAACATGAGGGTGGAATCAGTCACCCACACTGGCCAATGGGTCAATTCAATTGACCTTAGGGGAGCATGATATAATCTGTAAATTGTCATTTTAGGAAAAAATAACTTAGCTTGTGAGAAGATTAATTAGATTTTAGAATAAAATGAATGTATAGAACCAATAATTACCTCTTCTAAAAAGGTAGTTCATTCTCCTTTATTTCTGAATGCTTCTTGGTGAAAATGTTTAAATACATTTCTATTAATAAATTATGACTCCACTGAAGCAGTAGATTAGATATAAAAGAAAGAAAAACTGAGTCCCTGTGGTCAGAAAAATGTGTATATTGTAGAAGGGCTGCATGTCTGGTACAAGAGTGTTTGCTTATCAGGTTATGATATTGCTAAATTGATGCTTCATTTTGTGATATTTTTATTCCTTCCCATGTCCCCTCCTGTTTGGTTTTGTCTTTTCAAAACTCTAGGTATATTTCCCATCTTAAAATCACGTTAAGTTACCCAAAACTGACAGGACTTAAGCATAGCTATTCTGTATAACTCCACCTTCAAAATAATTCCAAATATTTCTAATTTTACATATTTAAAATAGTGTTATTCTTATAACGTTAGTGTTTTAAAGAAGTATCTTTCAAGTGAAATAGATTTGCACAATTAACATGAATTAATAGGAACAATTATGCCCCCTAAACACATTTGTGGAACAGCCCCTAGTGGAAAATAAGAATTAGAATGCATGACTGTATTAAACAAGAATTCCCATTTTGCCATGTTTTGCTCCACCTATTTTTATAGCTATTATCTATTTTTATAGCTGTTTAAAAATAAACACCGCTTGTTTACTATAATAGAGAAAAATAGAGCAACCCAGAATAAAACAAGAATAATAAAAAAGGCTAGATAGTTTGTATTCAAAAGTGTAACTCTGGCATGCCAACATGAGTACAGTTGCTTTTTCTTTTCCAAGTTCCAACTGGCTATTCTGGAGAAGCGTGTCAATGTAGCATCTTACAGAGGACTACTCAGAGCCACGGAAATCATACCAGGTAAGACAGAACCAACCAAACATCCATTAGATATTTGCACTCTGGATATCATATTCATATTCATATAACCATATGCATCATCATATACATGGATATCCACATATATTGTATTATCTACTTACATATCAACTTATGGTTGCTTTTTGCACTAGTAGATATTTATGTCATCCAGGCTGCACAGTTGGGATTTAATTTTTTCCTTTCCTTCCCTTAATTTCTAAGCATCACTGTCTTCATTCTCAATAAGCTTTTGTTAGGATTGCTTTCCAGTTTTACCAAAGTACTCGGATTTCTTCCTTTGCACACATGTGGCTGTTTTGGCCCCTTCTTTCCATTCAAGGCTGTTATAGACCACTTAGACTCTAAAACATTATATTATAGTTTCCTGATGAGAAATTTAATGCTCTGTGATTATTTCTGCAATTTTATTTTACTAGTTATGCAATTTTACTTCTTTTTTTTGGTAGCAATTTGCAACTGAGAGTATGAGAAGATTTCTGCATATCCAAATGTCTGCAGAAAATATAAGACTATCTGAAGGAAAGATGGCCTGAATTCCAAGGACAAGTACCACAACAAATAACACGGGAACAGAGGTTGTAAGCATCTTGTTTTCCCTTGGTTCATGCCTGCACAGCACTTATGTATATTGCTAATGTGAACCATGCTAATTCATATGTGTTTGTAAGACCAGCCCTTTGGAAAAATGCAACATTCCTAAAGGTCTATTATCTGAAATGAGCTCACCACAAAAATACTTCAGCTGCTTTTATCTTAGTAGGGAGGAATGGCTAGAGCATGGCTTTGATAAGGTCCTTCTGAAAAGATGACTAATCATCACCAGCACCAATCTTTATTCTTAGTTGGATTAAATGGCTTTCTACCTGTTTCCATCCCCTCCTCAGTTCAAGAAGTTTTTTTTCACTGGAGTCTGGGACTTTCCACAGATATCACAGATCCATTACATTTTCATTATTCTTCCTTTCTTGCATGCCAAATAAATGGAAATTTGGACTCATTTTTATATAATACCTTCCCCAGCTGTCATTTATGAATCTTTTTCAGAAGACCTGTGTATGTTTGCTTTGAAATCAGTATTTTATCCTAAACTCCCATTAGGCTTTCCCTCAGGTCAACATATCATAATTTTCATTTTTGTCAAAGCTATGCCAGTTTGCTCATGCTTTAGAAAATTCATGTTGCTGTAACTTCTATGACCATTTTTTACAAACTTAGATAGTGGTAAATTTTTAAAACCTAACCCATTCCACCACTTTTGCATCCTGTCATTTGATGAACTTGCATATGACATTTCTACAGATTGTATTTACCAGTGCTCTCGTTTAGTCTAAAGATAGTCATTCCAGTGTTATTTACTTATTTTCACACCTGCTTTCCCTTCACTCTGAGTCTCTCTTCAGCACTGTCTGTATTCTACACTTGCAGAAAGGTTGTGAGGCCTGACAAAGTCTAAATGAGAAGGCAATGACATTAACCTTCTACATTTAAGTAGCTTTCTTTGGGAAGCTGAAAATTTCTGTTTATTTTAATCACAGCTGATTAATTCTGATGTAGGATCAAAGAGCTACAGTGACTGACACTGACACACAGAGAAGGCATAAACCTGCAGGCACCTGTATCCATCTGACTGGCTGTCCTGATCATGGCTGCATGGTCCTGCTGTCTCTCAACTCTGCCGATCCTTGCTGACAAGGCGTGAGTCTTCCTTGACTTAGTTCAACATGCAACCAGCTTGTGGGAAATCTCAGAGGAGGGATTTCTTGGAAACTGGAATGAGAGTAGAAGCACAGCAGCCAAGAGTCAGACTGACCTAGCTTTAAAAACCTTGCATTTTACATGTGAAGAGGCTGTGTGAGGTCAGCCCTGTGCTGTCTGTCAGCTGGAAGCAAAGCAACATCAGTCCACAAAGTGAACAGATCTCATGGGTACTCCATGTCTAGCTCTATATAAAACAAAAATGACTTTGTTTAAGTAACTCACAGTTTTTAATTTTTATTTCATAACCTAATATGTTCTACATCCCATAAATCCTGCTCCTACCATTTATAATGTGTTGTAACAGAATTCTGCAAAATTTTAAGCAAGAGAAGATTTTGCTTGTTGTGGTA
This sequence comes from Cyanistes caeruleus, assembly GCF_971803275.1. Classification (NCBI taxonomy): domain Eukaryota; kingdom Metazoa; phylum Chordata; class Aves; order Passeriformes; family Paridae; genus Cyanistes; species Cyanistes caeruleus. The sequence goes on along the minus strand of NC_141707.1, from coordinate 10,678,167 downwards.
TTTTGCAATCTCCACTAACTTTAATGTCATTGTGTTGTTCCTTAGCAGTGTTTGAGTTATGTAAAGAATGCATTTCTGCATCTTATGCTTCCTTTTTGGAAGTCATTACAAGCAGCCAGCGGATGCAAAAGGCATCCTCTCTTTACCAGGGAACAAATTGTTATTGATGGACTACTGGAGGAAACCAAATTCAGGGCTGGATTATTCTCAGCAGTACTTGAACCAGTTTGTATTTTTTTTTTTTCATTCTTTAAATATCTCAAATGACAAAACTTCATCGCTTTCTGATAATTATTCTACCATCACTAAAAGAACCCAAACCAGCGCTCTAAAAGGCTAAAAAATCAGAGACTTTTGATTTCATCCTGAGATCAAATAATTGATTATGGATGCTCACAACACTTCCATAGCACTCATCCTTTGAGCCACCACAAAAGAATTTTCAAATTTTGGGGTTTGGCTGACCTTGTGAAGTTTACAAGTTGAGCTCATTTCTCCTCTTGTCATCCTTTTGACAAACTGCTCTCCAAGAAGCATAGTAATGGTGTGATAACTCCAAGAAAGCAATCAAGAAAGCACTGTAGAATTTTTCCAAACAAGCACAAACCAACCTAATCTGGAAATGAAGCTAATAAAAATTAAAGAATTTTTTTTTCCATACAGCTGTGTTACAGTAGAGGGTCACTTACTTTGTAAAAATACTCTTTGTGCATAAATACCAGCTTTGTTAAGCATCTCCAGTCTACAAGAACCATAAACATGCAAAATGAACATCAGACACATATATTTCATTTTCTTGACAGTTTTTAAAACTCTTTCTCCCTCCAGATCATCTCACAGAAAAAGCAAGCTTTTTAAAAACAAAAGCCTCTTTTGAATCTATTATTTTCTCTTCTATCAAGTTAAAACAAAACAACAAAAATCTCCCCATGTCCTCATCTAAAATTGGGTTTAAAGGCCAATTCAAAACACATTTCCCTCTGTGGTGCCCCTCACACCGATGTTTTAGTTTCTAAGGGCTGTCTGGAGCTATTTTCTCCTGTTTCAGATTATGTCTGTGTGGCATTTGCTTTGCATTTTGAAGAGAGGCCTGACTAAAGCCAAAGAAAAAAATCTGTCAGAACTGTTCCAGCAATGCACAGCATTACTGTGCTGCCCTTTGCCAACCTGAAGCCAGTCTTGCTGACCACTGGGGAACATTTGCAGGCTGATCTCTGCTCTGGGGAAGTAACTGCACTCCTCCCACTTATGCCAGGACAAAATGCAGGAATGAGCAAGGGACTCACTGCAAACCCTCATCCAGTGTCACCCAGGTCACAGCTCTGCCTGCTTTCCTTGCAGAGCTGAAGAGGGGGAAGTGGTGAGGTGGTCAAAGGTTAGTGCCTGGAACTGTCCACAGTGTGATGTGAATGCACAGAAGTTTTATGGACCTTCCTTGGCAAGGGTCAGGCAGCTGTGCTCACATCCACTCCTTCCCTTAGTGAGGGCTCATTTTTATTTTTTCCTGATGAGCTATAAGAGTGACTTAAAATATCAGTTTTCAGCTTACAGTCAAAGTAGGATAATTCAAAGAGCAGCTGCCAGCAGTTTTACTTCATACTGGCCCACACCTAATCACTCTGTCATACCAATCTTCAAGAAATGTTTCAGCCAAGAACTTCAGGCCCACACCTGTTGGCTTAAACTACTACAAAGATGATTTACACTTGTTTTTACACAGTGGCTTCTGCAAAAAATTGTGCTTCCTAACATGATTGTGCTTTGAAAATATATTCCAGCCTGCATCACATTTGTACTGAGTTTCAATGGATTGATTAATAGGTGGAGAGTGATGCATGGTCACAGCAGCCAATGGCTGTGCAGAGCTGTGAGTTAAGCTTGAAGGGTCTTGTTTAACAGTTTTAATCATTAGCCAACACTCTCAGAAGCTCTAATTTACATAAATTAAAATTATCCATATAACAGTGCACAGTTTCTTGAACACTCTTAACACCTTATATCAAGGATATTTTCCTGACAATATAGCGGTGGGAAGCACAATTCATTTACGATGCTGGTGCAGAAGTACAGTACTGCCCTGAACACAGGCTTACAAACACACACCCAGACCAGACCACTAACATCATCTTAATCACATTTGCACCGGGTGTGCCACCACACAGTTCCACTTTTGGAAGTTTGTACAGTTCAAGCTACTTAGGTAGAAATCATCTAAGACTGAACTCTCTCACACTAGTGTGGAAGCATAATAAGGAACCATCTTAGACAAAACACTTCTTTCACTTCTGAAAATGAAGTGAAGGAGAGGAATAATGCTTATTCTTTGAAAGTTTTTCAGATCACCAAACTAAAGAACAAAATATGGTAATTTGACAGGACGTGGCCTAATGTATTTCACTTTTCTTCTGAAAACCCACCAAAGTTTGGTGAAGACAGAAACATCTCAAACACTGAGCCTGCACAAGCTTATTAGTGTTTGTTTCATTGTCATTACTCCAGAGACTCCATCTGTCCTGGAATCTGTCCAAAGATTCAATAGGCATCCTCTGCAATCAGAGCTGTGGGTTGCACTGGTCTCTCATGGCACTGAAACGAAGATCTTTCACTGCCGTATTTTCAGTTATTCATATTAGTCATTGAACTAGTATTCCAAATAATTTGTTGTAATCCTTATTAAACAGTTATCAACACCTCTGCAAGCAATGAGGTGCTCAGCATGGCCTGACAGATCTTAATCTGTGCACAGCCTGATGAAGAGGGTTCCCACGTGCTTGAAAGTCCCTGTAGCATCAAGAAAACATGAACTACTGAAAACATAAGTGTGGCCCTTAATGGTTCTGTGCTCTCTTCTTCAGGAAAGTATGGGAAGATTTACAGAGACCATCTGGATCTAGTTTTGTTCTTATCAAGCAGCAGAGGCTTGTGGAGTTTTTTACTTACTTTCTTTCCAGCTCTCTCTGAGTGACTCATCCACAGATTTTTGTCCTTGCCAGAATGTGTTTCCATTGAGCAGCGCATGAATGCGGGGGGGAGTGGGACAGAAGAACAGCTCAATTTTATCTCCAGCTTTGTATGTTTTCTGCAACAAACCTCACTGTTTTAATAATATATCAAAACACCTTCATTTAGCTTTTCTAAATAATATTTGAGAAAGTTTCCAGAGACATAGAGATCATTCAGGAAATACAGAAATGGGTCAAGACAGAATTGGGTTGAGCAAAGTTATTTAAGTAAAAGGGACTTCAACTTACTGAGAAATTTTTTGGGGGATAATTCATTAGGAAAAAGGAATGAATAAATTTTTAAATTTAAACACCTTGATGAGCTCCCACTTGATGAGAGTCAAAGGAAGAAAGTTTTGGATGAAAATGCACAGGAAGGGAAGAGGAATTAAAAATTAAATGAAAAGTGACCAAGGTAAAGTTAAAAGACATTTACTCAGTAGAAAATACTAAATACTATATTGATGGAAAAAGTTTCTTATCCTCACACATAGGAAGTAAAAATGGCTTGTCATCTATGGATCATAAGATTTCAGTCACTTCTCAAAGCTGAAACATCTCCATAGTTAATAACTTTTGCAAAAAATAACAGTAAAGAGGTAGAACATGGAAAAAAAATATTAAGGCAATTTATACTGTATCTCATATAGGACCTACATAGAAGGCTAGAAACATATTCTAACATACTCTAAATGGTTACTAAAAATTATAAAAAACAGTTACTGATGTCAACTACCACTATAAAGGACATTTCAAGGGAAGGAAATTTTGAAGCACTTAAGAATTTTCTTAGTGGGAGGTAAAGAAATCACTAATTCTAACAAGGGATCAGTTTGGTTTGTCCTGAAAATGGGGCCATTCATGTGCAGAGACAGGATGTAGCATCCTCAGCAGAGGTTTATACAGGGTAAATCCCTCAGCTACCTTCCCAGTGTGCAGTGAGAGTCACAGATGGGTATGGATGCAATGTTTGACTATATTGATAGAGCAGCAAACTACTCAGGGAGCACTGTAATTGCACACAGCTGAACTGTTGATCCTAAACCTGTATTATTTGCATTTAAAAAATAGTTAATAAAAAGCCCATAGGACATAATGTAAGATTTTTCTTGTCAAGCTTGACAGCAAACACAAGTCAATGCTACCTGGCCAAGATATTCCAAACTACCTGATTTTTCAGTTGCCAAAGTTGACATGAATAAATGACATGATTTGCAGGAGATGCTGCTTACCGGCCTCCTTAAGATCAAATTGTATAAGACATGAACTTAGTTTTCCTTTTATCCTGCATTTTCATACACACGCACAACATACCACAAAAAACCCAAAGTAACCAGCCAACCAAAAAATCCAACAACCAAAAAACCCAACAAAAAACATGCCTGAATGCTTTGCAGTAGTCATGGAACTGTTTTGGAGAAAACTGGAATCGAGTCAGCCATTTGATTCAGAAGTTTGAAAATTAACACCTTTTTGAACAATTCCCACTACTATTACCGTACAATTTACATAGTGATACAAGATTGATATGTTATGAGAGAAAAATCACTCTGCAGGGTAGAGCAGAATTCTTTCAAGCCAGATATCCCTGTAGCTGGCTCTTTTGTGCTTCTAAAGGGAGTTTCCAACTAACAGATGGCAATGATTTAATAACAAGCATGTGACTGGGCAGATAAAAGGAACTGGCTGTATCTGCAAAGGATCCTATGAAGCTACAACTTCTGTGCCTGGGAAGATCTCTGCCTAACACCAGCAATGCTCGCCTGACTGTCCCTGCTGCCAATCATTTTGTGTCATCACCAGGACTTCATTTAGCTTGGCATGTACTGGGGACATGTGTTGGAAACTTTTGGAGAGCTGTCTCTTCCTTTTGGCAAACTTTATGCTACCACCACCACTGAAATGTGAAACGCTCTGTCTAAATTATATACACGCATACAAAATTGGTGGGACTAAACTGGGAGTAGGTCTGAGAGCACAGTTTTGGAGACAAGAGCTTTACTGATGACCAAACCTCTGGGAACCGCAAAGCAGTCTGCACAGTAAAGTGCTAGGCAGGAGAGGTGTTGCATTTTTGGAGATAATAAGGCCTCTTTAAATTAATTAGGATTTAACAGGGGTCACTGACACTGGAAGGGTTAGAACCCTCGCTTGGTGTAGCAGCTGCTCTAAGGAATGACTTGTTATTCTGTATCAGCTGTGTGATGAGTCTGCCCGGGTCACAGCATACGTTTTTTAATCCAAAGACTCTGGCCTAGTACACTGCAGCTGGCTTGAGAACATTTCATCTTCTACCGCAATTGCTGAGAAGGAAAATTGTCCTCACTTTGGCTAATGACTGTAAAACCTTGGTTCCAGATAACTTCCCTTGCTTGGACAAAAAATTGTTCTTTGCTTTTACAGCATTTATTTGGAAATGTACAAAATTTGTCAGGCAATACCACAATGTCCTGCAGCTCTATTTTCACACGGCATCAAACTGAGGCCTCCCTCATTTTGAGACAAGGTTATAAATCGGGTATGGACAAGCTGCATGAATATCCATAGGTACACAAAATTCACCTTATGTATTTTCAAGAGATAAAACTTTAGTTACTGAAAATAGATAAGTATTGCTCAGCCACTGTGGTGGCCAAATGCACAGAGACGGTTGAATTGTTTTAGTTTCTCCCTGTTTCCATAATTCATCTTTTCTACTTCTGACATCTTCCTCCGTATTTTTCTTGAGAGTTTTTTTTTTTTTTAGTTATATATATTATTGTTCAGTAGAAAGATTATGATTAGATTTGTCATTCTTACAAACTCATACATTTTAGCATAATTTTAAATGACCCATACTTACATAGCCTTTTTAAAATTCTATGAGTAATACACAAACTTTTTAAAAAAAATTGTTTCCCTGCCTTTGGCTGCTTTGTAAGGAATATTTGTCTGTATTTTTTGACATGAAGTGTTACAGTAAAGCAACTTTTTCCTTTCAGAAAATGTTATTTTCAGACAGGTTTTGATGGTATTCTACAGATGAGGTTTATTCATCTGTACATCTACACTACTCATTTTAGAGGTAGGTAAACAAGAACGTTGAAGCTCTCTTTGTCTACCCATGCCAGATACAATAGTAAAATATTTTATATGTACATACAAGTGACATGTTTTTGACAGAATAGTTCTTCAAAGAAGGAGAATTTGCTTTGGCCTTTGAGCAAGACCTACACTAAGAGGTTACAAAGATTTTCTTTTCACTGATTGATTCATTAGAAAATCACCATTCCATCTGACTGACCAGCCAGTAGAAAGGAAGCTGTGTTTTTAAAAAATATAACATAAACTTTTCCATAAAACCACACTAAATAATTTGAGTCCCAATAAATAACAATACTTTAGGTGCCTCTCTCTATATGTTCCTGATGAGAACCACTGCAAAGTCTCTTGCATCTGGAACACAAAATGCAGCTGCTTTCGTTGCTGCTGCTGACTCACCATGGAATGGCTCCCAAGAGGAACAACTGTAATACAGGGAATCAGGAGTCAGCAGGGCAATCAGGAAAGATCACTTTTGGGATGTGATTGCTGTACTCCGTGTACTCTCACATTCAAAGGAAGACAATGTTTTACTAGCTGCAAGCACCTTGCCAACAGATCCCTTTGTAACATTTTGTGACAGTTCTTAGGAACTGCTTGATTACAAAGCCTGTGCTTAATCCCATGGGCATAAATCCCAAGGCCTCAGGCAAGTATTTGCTGGTTTTGGCAAACTTGTAGTTTGAAGCAAGAAGTTCACAAAACAGTCTTCTGAGATTCAGAATATCTTTAAAAATGCAACCAGCTGATTAATTGGTGAGTGTCCTCTCTGCACAGGCTATTCTTATGGATCAAAGTCAGACACTGTACCAAATCCCAGCCAAGGCATGTCCTGCAAAAGTGTTCCATCCTCCCACTGTGTTCTCAGGCATCACTTGGCCACCATCATTTTGTGTCTGCACAAAACAGTCAGAAAGGCTGCAGTTGCATCAGTCCTCGATGACCCCTCCATTATACACAAATATTGGGAAGAAAAAAGTTAAATTCTCCTGATTTTAAACATATTTGTAATGGTTATCAGCATGTCCCAGTTTAAATCTGCTCATTGTAGTCAAGCATAAGAAATCACACATAAGAAATCTCTGTGTCAATTTATGCTCATAATTCCCACAGCAATGAAATTCTGCAGATCTTCAATTATTGGGCAAGATCCAATTCAGGCAAATCATAACCAGCAGACTGTTATCACCAAAGATGGAACAATGACCTCTTCATGTTGTTACTCCATGCAGGGGGTGGAGCTTCAGGCTATTCTGGTGAATATAAACACCTCGTGTGGTCCAATACCCAGACCAGAGAAGAAACAGATGTAAAATCTATTTGTGCATTTAATGCAGGGATGCAGATTTTTGTGACTTAGGAGGAGCAGAGATTTTTTTCAGGTTAAAGTTACTTTATATTTGAATTTATATTTAATCCCTCAAGATTTTTAAAAATTCAGAAAAACCTACCACTTAGTTTCAAAACTGGATGTTTAAAAATAGAAATAAAAATTAATTACATCTTCATTTAGAAAGGAAATTCACAAATATGCACATTTTTCTTCTCTAACTTTTTCCATATTTAGGACTCCAGATCATTAGGTTAGTTAGTACCACATTTCTGTGGCTTGAAAATGTACAAGTACAGGTCTTAGAAGAAGAGGGTGATGACACAGGAGACTGGATAATACTATATCATATTCTGAGAACTTTAAAGAAACCAAAACTTAAGTGCAGAACCCTACATGAGTACAAGTTGCTGCTGGCACAGACAGAACACAGGAGGTGAAATAACAATGCCATCCTGAGGAATTCACAGCATGGATTGCATTGCATAACTGAGAATTCCAATGTAAGTGAACAACATCAGTTTGGACAAAATACTGCAATATCCAGTCTGCACAAGTCTGAGACACAGAAACAACTCAAATCTCCCCAAATATTTACATTATATTTATTTCCTCTACTATCCTTCTATTTTGTTTCTTGGAGAATGCTTCCTCTACAGAAACTGCACAATCAGAAGGTGATTGCAAGAACTTTTGGAAAAATATTTTAATTCAGAAAAAAAAGAAATATAATGCAATTACCACATTGCAGACAACCCATTACATCAAAAGGGAAAGTCTGAAGCAAGAAGCTGAATTCCCTGAAGAGTTACTGGAAAACACACAAGCCAGACATATTCCCATTTGGGATGTGAAAGGGTTTGCAGTGCGTTCACTGCCAGAAAGGGAGTATCTGACAGAACGAATGAGGTGTTCCCTAGCAAAGACAACCACAGTTAATCACTAGAATATTTTCCTGACTATGAAATAATAATGTGGTTTTAAAATATCCAACTGATAATGGTAATAACAGCTTTCTATTTGGAATATGCATGGTTTTCATGCGAACAAGCAGAATAATTCTTCATAGGTCTTTAATTTTATAGCAGAGATACATTTATATGTGTGTGTGTATGTGTGTATAAGCTTCAGAGAAATACATCACCATTATTTGAATTTTTTGGAAAAATGATGCATATTTAAGACCCTGTAAGCTCACAAGATGATGTTAAAAGATATCTTGATGGGAGGAAAAATCTTTCTACATCATGGTTTGAGCAAACAGAATGTGCTGCCTTCATACACAGAAGGCATAAACTTCTAGTAGTAATTTAGCCTTTTACACACTTGACACCATGCCAGTTGTATCTTGGTATTCCTCTTATTGGCATCCTTGCCATTTACATGTTGTTCCAATCCTTTACTGTCCCCAAAGTCTGACCTGGCCCTAATGGTTTTAGTGAGAGCTTTGCCACTGAATTTAGTAACCACCTGTTTTTTTCTCTTTAGAATTTTTAAGAATTTTAGCAATTTTAGTACTCCTGTTTCTAATAACTTTTACTGCCCATCTTACATTTCCCATTCCCAGGATCATTTCTGGTGGAATCAAGGAAACTTCCCCCTTTCTCTTTCCCTCAATACTGTACATATTTTTCAATCTTCATGAATTTCTCACTGTCTTCACTCTGTCAATCTCAGCCCATTTGTAGCCACCTTTCTGACTATAGAAAATTTCTCTCTGTCTCACCGAAAGGCTTTGCAGAATGTCCAAGATGCAGATATTAACTTGTTTTTGTCTCACCATTTCTGATGTTTGTATTTGCCTAAATCCATCTCCCTAATGTGTTTTAGATTCAGATAAGCTCCTTCTGCTTGTTTACAGAGCAGGTGGAACATGCAGCTTTTTCATCACAATATTTATGAAATCCTTACATTAATCTAGCAGTTTACAATTTCAGGTTGTTTACATTTCACAAAAACCATCTTATTTCACTTTTTTTCCCAGAAGTCTGTATTGTTTTTCCTTAACCTGGTCTTTATTTTCACAGCTCTTCTATAAAAACTCATTGCAAAGTACTGTGAAATTTTGTTTGGTTTTGACTGTGTCTCTACAGTTCAGCACCCCATAGGATACATTCATAGGAAATATTACAGAATTGCTGATGAACTTTATTCTCTTGAACATAACCCTCTTTACTAAGGTTACATTCTCTTCTTTTACCAAGTCTTAATATGCACCTGAAAATTACCTGTCTGATAAATACTGGAAGCATATAGGAAAAAAGATAACACACAAGTCTTCTTGTTTCCTTCCCCCATGTTAATTCTGACATTCAATCTCTTGGGGAACACTGCAGTTTCTGTCTATTTATGTTGTCATCTGCTGGGAACAAGGGACAGTTATATTTGCTATTTAGAAAAGTCAATAAATTTATTAAACTACAGTATTAAATCTTCTGTCCATTTAGTGCATTATGGTTTCAGTTCTTCAGGAAGCCCACAGGAATAGCTGGCATATTTTTCCCAGTAAGACCCCTGGGCTTTCAAGTCTTGAACTTGGCTTTTATTTTAGGGCTGCAGAACATCATTTCACATTTATAAAAACAAATTCTACAATGTTTACCATCTTTGCAGCCTTTCCTTCTTAACAGCTATTGCCAGAATAGGTGACTTAAATTTAGATGCATTAAAAATTAAAAAATAATAAAGGTGGAGTTGCTCTTTCCCCAATTCTTGACAATTTGTAGCTGATTTATTTTTTGACTAAAACCATAGTTTGCTTGATGCTAAAGACATCACTTCCACAGAAAATGAAATTGAATATTTTCAACAAAATTTGAGCTAGGCAAATGACCCTTGGAATTCCTAAGAAACACAGGAGGAGGAACCACCACATACTCACTACTTCAAGCATGGAGCTGATCAACAAGCCAAACTACAACTTATTAAACAATTTCAAGCAAAAATTTGGTGCAAATCATCAGTGATGGCATTTATAAAAATCCCTGTGTCCTACACTCATAAGGAAAAGACTGTGCCCCCAAGTTATTGACCAAAGAGATACAGACCGCCTGCTCCCCTTAATTAGCAAATATTAGAAAAATACCTAATTCATGTAACAGCTTGATTTACACAACAGCCTTGATATTATCTGGCCTCATGCTGGAACAATTCTATATCAAAAACTTGCTTAAATTGCAATTGTTATCCCCATTTCCCAGCACTCTGGGGCTGTTTGCAGAGCTGCTTTGGTTAGGGAATATCACAGAATAATCATATTAACTTCATTAAGCATTGTCAGCAACAAGCTCCAATACAAAAGCCCTATAATTGCATCAACAGAAGTATCTGTATCTGACTGAAGACCACTTGGCAGCAGACAGCTTCTGGCCAAAGCCAGGCCCTGACAGACACTTCAAGTAAGGGCAAAAGGATTCATGTCTGTAATTGCTGTGGCTGCCACAGCAAGCCTTATAGATGCATTTTAAATCTTTGGACTACTGAGGTCTCATTTCTCTGTGCAGAGCTTTCCAAAAAGGCTCAGAATATGCATAATGCTGTTTGAATGGGTACCTAAGCCCATGCTGGGTTGCATCTTGGTAAAGAGACCTGAAGTATTCTGCATACAACAGTGCCAGTGTTGATTTCAAGGTATGTCTGTACTTAATCTGATTTCTTCTATTTGACTAGTTTTGTCTCTTTGTCTGACCTCTGATGTATGATTGACATTTAGAATCAGTGGGCAGCAAATTTGGGACCTATTGTCCTTTCAATTATAAAACCAAAGTAATCTTTTATTCCCCAAAACCACACCAAAGCTTATATATAATTGATAATACTCAGTCATGGATCAACTTGATTAGTACTGCAAAGCAGCAGGGAAAAAAAGATAAAAAGAAATATTAAGAACAAAGATTTCACAAATGTATAGAGGGTGACACAAGTTGTTTTTTTTTTTTGAAATAGCCTTATTTTTCCCTGGTCATTAAGACTGGTTAATGTGGCATTGGATGGCTGCAGCATAATAGTGTCAAACACGTCAAGGACTATAAAAAAATTTCTCAGGATCTTCTAAAAGAAATGTTCTCATGATCTTTTGAAATAACATCTGGATTTGCTTATGCAGAGATGTTTGGGAAAGACTCAATTAGCTATGTGAAGCTAATGAGCTCCAATTAAAGCATAGTCAAAATCCAAATAGGAACATCTAAAAGGGGATTTAAGATGCTACAGCTCATGACCATTAATCCTCCACCAATCATTGAGTCATCTGTAGCTGTCCTAAATATTTTTACACAAAGCTAGCTACACTAAGAAGAATTCTGTATTCCTCCTCTGGATTCTACTGATTTTCACAAAACGAGACCTAAACTGTCATGAATTTCACTATTCAAACCACAGAATTTCACTTTTTACACTGGAAAGAATTACTCTTCCCTCCATTGTACATGAAAGATGACTCACCAAAAGTCTGCATAACACTATCCCAAAGTGGCAAGACCATGGTTATTGCACTAATACAGCTGGCCCTGATCCACATCAGAACCATTTCACATATTCTCCAGCAAAGCCAAACTTCCAAAACAGGGGTTGGAACAGCATTTACTTATATGAAACAACTGTTTAACAAAAGAAAAATACACATCCAAACCCACTCAAACACCAAGCTTTTTGGCCTGCATTTTATGGCTTTAAGACATTTTTTTTTCTGTGTTTCTCAGCACAACAATCCCAACAAGCAGGGATCAACAGGCTCCACTGGAATATAACATCCAATTTATTTTTGAAAAAAATTCTTTCGTGTTATAGATAAAAGCATGTTCCACAAAATGTGGACTAAATGCCAGTCCTAATGAAGAAAATGCCTGTCACAGGTGATAAACTTTTGTGTTCAGAAAAAAAACCAAAACGCATGGTGTCTTCAATAACTCACTATCCACATAAAGTAAAGAGAACTTTGACTGAGTTGTCAGTTTGTTTACATATTTTTCTACTGTATTCTGTTAGCCAGTGTACCTCTTTTCCCTGCATTTAAACATCCCTTGCTTGTATTAATTTTATCAAAACTTGTGCCAAATCCAACACTTTATATAAAAATGTTAAAGTATGAGAAAAGAAGGACAAATAAGCCACTGAAGTTTACCTTTCTAAATGCACATTCTGTGAGCAACAGTTTGACTATACAGATATAGAAAAATTTAAAGCATCAACAGGAAGCATTAGGTCTCCACATAGAATGATATGGGGAGAACCAACAGACTGAATATTTGACATTAAAATTGACAAAGGTAATAAAATCCCCCATTTTTTTTTCCAGAGCTGCTGCATGGTTTTTCCCAGCATGATGGCAATGCCACATCAAGCAAAAGATGTTTTTTTTTTTTTTTCAAGCAGCATTACTAAAGGGTTTCAAAGTTTTGTACCAGACATAAACCAAAAATAAATTTCCAAACCTAGACTATTACTCTTACATATTGAAATGGAAAAGCAATTGCTCCAACAGACACCTACGGTCTTACTAGACTGACCTCAGCAGTATGTGAGATTCAGGACTCATTTGAGAGAATTTTTTAAAACACTTACTGGAAAGTGTGGTAGAACGAAACAAAGACCTTACAAAGATACATGGCACCAGATGAAGTGGATATCTTTCATAAGACAAATAGTACTCAAAAGCAAAGGAAATTAAATAAATGTATTTTTTCTAGATTCTACTTAAGTATTCAATATTCTGTCACTCCATGTACTGCTTGTTGTCCTGGATTTCAGATATAAACAAGTTCTGAGAAGGGAAACGGGTAAATGGGAGGTAACTACTGTTGCTGTTAAAGGGAAAATTTAGGACTCCTAAAATGGTTAGATACTAGGCAAATTTTTACATTTACACCAATCAAATTATGGAGCTCAATGAGTTAAAGTGGGGAGTGTTTTCATCAAACATGCAGGAAAGTGACCTATCAAATCTGATACATCAGCAAGAGATACAATAGAAATGGGACTAAGCTAAGTATAAGAGAATGCAGACAAATGTACCTCAGGAATAAGAAGTATAATCTAATTAGTTAAAATCATACAAGGAGTAAAACCTTGATGCAATAGGAATCACAGTAGGAAGATAAACTATCAAAACCAGTTGATAGTGTTGGAAACTGCCTCTAATATTCTGAGCAAGTAGAGTGTGGCTTGTTCTTGTTTATGAAAGGTAAGAAAAGATTCAAAGATTTTTAGAAGTACAGAAAAGCTCTACCTTACATGGTGAAACAAAATTTCAAGTGTTCAACATGATTAAATGCTACAACAGGTGTTGCCATCTAGAAGTTTATCATATGGATTAAATGGCATGAAAAAAGAGTAAAACTAAAGCTGTTTAAAGCAGAGTTTATAGCTATAACAAGAGAGAAAATAGGTGCAAATTACCATGAACAACTAGAGAGTATGAATTCCTGAAGATTTATAATCATTGAGGAGGTAGGGTGGTGAAGGTTTCATCCATTCAGGAATTATTTATTCCACTTATACATAGTAGTTGAATGAAAACATCAAGACGGTAATCACTGACTGAGACCTTCTCCAGTCCTGTTCTACATGTAAACAGCTACATTTTAAAACAGACACGTGAATTCTCAAACTGGGAAGATGTCCCAGGTACATGAAAAAGGAAGATACAAAGCTGAAAACTTATCTGCATAATCAGGAAAGATCCTTCCATTCTTATTCCAGTGTTGGCAGACACTCAAGGCTTGTGACTCGCATGTTCCAGATTACTTTGATAAAACATTTTGGCTACATCTACCAGCTAAATTTCCAAATAAAAAGGCTGAACACATATCAGAACTCATGATGATAGTCAGGATTAAGCTCCAAAAAACATCTTAGAGTTTACAGATTTTCATACAATGAATGTCTTCTAGATTTGGATTGGGGAAATGCCAAAATTGCACTGGTTTTTGTTTGTAGTTAAAGGTGAGCTTCTTAGCTCCTATATATATTCATTGCTACTAGTTTCAGCTGAAAAAAATTTGTACTTCTATAACTAGTTGAATAATAAAAGATATTATTGCTGGTTCACAAAATGACATAATGAACTTAGGGCAAAGTATATTGAAAAGCAAGTGTTTGATTTTATCTCTGAGAGTCTGAAGAAATTTTAGGTCATTATGCTGAATATTGTTTGCCAGATTCTGTGTTTTATTATTACCCTTGTTATGATCAAGTCAATAAACTACTCTTTGCTTCTAACCAAAGAGCTAATCATCACACTATAATAAAAGCAAGATTAATAAATATAACTATAGAACATCAAGCTGCTTTTTCAGAGTAAACAATTCATATTTACTCTGTTCCTTACTCAAGAAAATCTCTCCCCACTTTCTTTCTCATGATCTTAATTGCCCATCCTCCTTATTTTTAGCCTTTTATTATTTCCATCTATGTTTACATGGAAAATCTGAAGATTTTGTGTCTTGGATGATGAGTGAAAATCAAACACAAATTTCATTATGAGGCAGAATCCCGCAGTGCCATAAATGGAAATCAAAATGGCTAAATATATCCATTAACAAAACAGCAATTCCCCAAGCACTTAGTGTTGACTTAATTCTTCTCCTTTCTGAAATCACTGGAGGACAATGACATCCCCAAAACCACAGCCAGCTCATAGGAAGTGATTCTATTATGAAACTTTACACTGAAAGACAACACACAGGTGTCTGACCTTTCTGTGTTTATCTTGTGATATTGGCACATTGTTCTCTGTCTGCTTACATGTTCTTTTACTCTTTAAGGCTAAGTTTTTTAATAGTGACTATAATTCTGAACTTCAAGATGAGTTTTCATTACTTAGAACTCAGTAGGTAGCTGATATATTAGCTCTGTTACTGGTTCTTAAATATTTCAGATAAACTCAGATTCTGTGTTAAAGAAAAAAATAAAAATAAAGCAGTTGCTGTTCTGGTTCCATGACTTTTTCCAGTAACAATGGCATCAACTGCAAAATTTAGGCCAGCTTTCAGTAAGAATTGCAGCTATCTCTCTTCACTGTCTGTCCTACAAACCTGAATTGTACATTTCTGACAAATACTGTGATGTCTCCCCCTTGATTGAACTAAATCCGAGAATCTCACAGCCAGAGGAGTTTTGTGCAATGATTAAAGAAGTGACAGTGCTTGCCCAGCATAAAGATCTCCAGCACACTTTTCTTAATGTTAATCCACTCAGTTCATGCCTTAAAAACTCCCCTGATTTGGGAACTTCATGCAAATTTTGTGCAAGAGTCTCAAAACTGCGTTGGTGGGTGAAAACACTAACTAGGAGTGGAAGATGAGCATTTTTCATGACTGTCATTTGAAGGGGAAAAAATGACAGCCAGAAAGTCATACCTTGATTTATGGTGACAGTCTTGCAGAGAATACAAGAAGGAACTTTAGACCAACCAGCCTTGGCTGGTCTCTCTTTGCTTCCATCAACACCAATAGTTTTGGTTCCTTAGAGTCATGGTAGCCCAGACTCCAAGTTTTGGTGCACACAAGATTAGTAAAGTGTAAAACATACCAGAAGAAGCGACTATAGAGATTTTATGACAGCTGGAGTCTAGACTATGATTTGT
The DNA here is from genome assembly GCF_971803275.1 of Cyanistes caeruleus. Lineage (NCBI taxonomy): Eukaryota > Metazoa > Chordata > Aves > Passeriformes > Paridae > Cyanistes > Cyanistes caeruleus. Next base: position 10,662,170 of record NC_141707.1, on the reverse strand, counting down.
TCCAAAATTAGGGTTACAAGACTTGAAACAAACCAAATGTTTGATGTGGTGCAATGCAGCAAACTCAAAGTGATTGCACCATTCCTTATTTATTGGCTTTCTCTAAACTAATAATATGTAATTAGTTAATTCTATAAACAACCATAAAGAAAGTACTTCATGTGAGAACAGCATTCATATATCATTTCTGTAATATTAAGCCATTAATGGAAAAGACAGCATTACTACTCTTGTGCAGCTGTTGCTGGATGCCACATCAACAAATACATGACAGAGCATTAGAATATGTTTGCCTCAGAGCAGGGAGAGGAGTGAGGCTGGAGAACTTCTCATCACCATTAGGTAAAAGACAGCTGTACACTGCTGTGTTGCTGGAGCAGCTATGTATGAGCTTAAGCATAATTTTCTGAGAGAAACACTTGGGCTACTGATCCACAACCTTATTTTCATACAACACCTCATCTACAAGAGTAAGTCCCTTTATTATTTAGGCTATTGTTCATATTTCACAATCATTTGGGGCTTCCTGTAGGTCTACCAATAAGTATTTCTTGAACATTGCCAATAGGGTAGAGAAGGATACTATTATGCAATTCAGAACAAAATGGTAGACTGGAGTATTAACATGGATAAACTGAAGCCTAAACAGGATTCACAGAGTTTATACATGTTGTATTTTTGGTAATACTACTCATGTGATCATAGCCAGCCATTAATGAGGGTTCTGGGTCTTCACTGACACAAAAGTTATGTTGCTTCATCAGAAACAGGTTGCTTGTGTGGTTAACATCTGAAATTAAAAATCTAGCACTGAAATTAAACCATGAAACGCTAATACTTCTTAAACCAAGACTTCTTCTCAAGGCTTATTTAACATTTTCACCATAAGAGCATACTCCATTATTTGCAAGGAACAAAGAATACCTTGCCAATAATCATGTCAAAGACAAAGAAAATCCTTCCTACAATAAGATCTGAAGTACCCCAGTGTACTGGGGTGCGATCCTTATACTAAGAGGATTACTCTTGGACATTATTATAAAACTTTTTGATCAACTGATCACTGCAGTCCATTGAAAATGAAATATAATTTCTAATAAGTCTTTTAAAAATAAATTGTCTATGTGTAAGTATTCTATTGGCTTCCAAAGCAGTAGTATTAATGGCTGTCATTAAATAAACAGAAAATTTCTTCTAATCCCCATTTTTAAGCAGATTGAGGCTGAGTTAAAGAAATCCAGTATTTTCCAAGAACATCACACCTTATGACCATATTTTCTTTAGATCGTCTGTATTTTTAAAGCACCACTTCTCTTTATACAAAACATACCAAGCAGTGTGAGTTTACCTCCCTGGATAAAATATTTTGCCCTGTATCGACCACCATCAGCTTCTATGCTTGCACAAATCTGTCATTCCCATTCTTTGCATTAGATTTTTCTCAGCAGTTAAAACATACATATTTTATGCTGTGACTTACTGCAGTGTAAGAATGATATCTATTTTCACAGATAGCTCACCTAAATAATTTCAGAGAAATGCACACATAAGGGGAGCTCACATCACATCGCATGTTCTAGCACGATAATACCTGGTCATTTATTCCTTATTACCCACATTGATAAATGCTGAATAAGATGCATTAATGATGGTTATGCTCTTATAGCATGTGCCTAGAATGAAGCCATCAAAATAAATTAGTTGCTTTTGTGATTTTCTAGATTAACTTGATCTTGTAATACCTTAAAATTCCTAGTATTTCATATTTTTAAAGTCTACAGATTACCTGTTCCACTTACATGGTATTTGCATGGAAGTGAAAAGATACGTTTCACATATCTGAACTACCAGAAAATTTCAAAATGCAATCTTTTTCTCAGCTTATATTTAGTCTTACCTGAGGGAAAAAAAAAAGTTAACTGGGAGGGCTCTTTTCCTCAGTGTAACACTAGGTACTGTAAAAAAAAAAAAAAGGGGGTTTTCCTCTATGATTTTTGAGGCCAGTTTTGCTATTGAGATTTTTTCGTCAGCTGTAAAGTGTTAGAAGCCAGACAGCAAAACTCACAAGAACTGTGCTGAAGAAAGCTTGAGTCAGTTTTGTAAACAAGGCCTTTAAACTAAGGAATTATTTGTAATGTACAAATATCAAGTAACTCAACAGTATTAAAACCCTTGGAAGAGTAAAGCTGAATTTTGAAATGATGTGGCTGATGTCTCTCCCTCCCCATCTGACCTGAGGAAGGGGGAAGGGCATCTCGGTGATGGGGCAGTGCAAATCAGAGCTGAAGACAATGGCAGAAGGTGGCGCAGAGCTGGAGTTGAATATGATGGAAGATTGGCACCTGGCAGCAAAATGACCCAAACTGTCTGACTACTTATATTTTGGAGTTACTGAAGAGACAGTTTCCAAATGTAAAAGAAATGCATCAGATCTTTATCAGGACATCTTCATTTTTTACTTTTGTGAGCCCAGCTGAGATGTATTTATTCTGGATAAATAGCACTTGATGTCCCAAAGAATCTTTCCAAGAAATATTTGTAGCAGGACTTAGCACTATTCATCATGAAAAGGGTGACCCTCCTACAAAAAAAAAAGAAAAAGGAGGAAGAAACAAAAAAGTGACCTCATAGAAGGTCCTTAATTCTCTGAGGTAAACATAACCACATAAATTTTTACAATGGGAAAAGCAATATTTACACACGGCTGGTAGCTTTCTGAACAGACTTACTAGCTTCTCAGGCAGTTTTGAAGGCCATCTTGTGGCCATGGCATTTTGTTGTTTGGCCTCAAAACTATTTTGACAGAGGGACAAATTTCTCAGTTCTATCAGTTAATACTAATGCCATGGAAGACATCAGCATGACCATGTTAAAGTGAGGAAAAGAATCAAACTTTATACCTCCACTCAAGATGCATAGTCATCCTGTTTATATTAAAATTTAAAAAATAGATTTATTTTTTAATAAGGATTTGATTATACATATAAGTGGAAGGCTTAAAAGCAGGAAGGATTCATCAGGAGGCATTCCCCCAACAGCTGGCTCCTTTGCAAAGCTAGGTGCCAATTCCAGCACTTCAGCACATATTAAAGCAGCCCAGCACTGCTGGTTAATCAGGCAGCAAGGTGCCCAGTGAGGAAGTTTTCAGTAAATATGGTGAAATACCTGATGAATCAGCCTTGTCATTTGAACTGTCTCAAGGAAGGCCAAGAAGGACTTTATTCAAATTCTCAGTCTTTCTTTTCTTGGGTTGCATACATTGCCTCACAGAAGCCAATGGGAATTTGCTAAAGGAGGTGGTGATGAGGGAAGGGACAGGCTGAGGCAACAGGGAGAAAGTACTGAAAAGAGTGACAGGATGTTGAGAAATGTGCACCAGAACACTCCTAAAACAACAACAACAGAGAGCAACCATCCTTATCCAGACTTCATACAAAAGATTTTGGAGGATTTTAGACATACACTGGGATAAACCTTCATCACAGAACCATCAAGATTTTTGTTCAGTGCAGGCACACAAATGTGCATTTTTAATCTAAGTACAATTATGCTTTTTACATACTGTGACAGACCTATTGCTTTCTTTCTAGAGTCTTAGTTATAACTAACTTCAAAAGATTAAATTAATCTGACTACATATTTTAAACATTTTTTCACATACTATATGAAACAATACATTCTCAGAATACAAATACATGTATTCTCAAATACATTCTCCACATTAAATCACCTGTAATGTCTCATTTTGTTTAATAAAAGCTGATCTTGACAAGAGAGAAATTTCAGCTTATTCAATGTAGTTTATTTACTTTTTGGAAACAACAGGTATTGTAACTTGTTTCTGCTTGTGAGCCTCCTAGTAACAAATTATTTTTCTGGTGACTAAAGAAAGTGATACTATGAATCTTAAAAAAAACTTAATTTCTAAAAGGGAAATTTATTACTATGTACTATCAGTCTTTAGTGTTACAGAACCTAGTACAGCAGGACAGTGACTAAGGGGTCCCTGGTATTGCAATAGGACTAATATTGATACACTACTGGCTGACTCTTTCAACTTTGAAACAAAAATAAATTTAGAAAACAAACTTTTATCATTTTAACAATTCTAACATAGAAATAATATACTTTAAGTTTTGGGATTGCTGAAACAAATAAGTTGAATATTAAAGTCTGTCTTCCTCAGAGCTTAATGAAGCGTATTAACGGCGGGGCGGGGGGGAACCTTATTTTGTAGTGACAACATGTGGACAAAAAAAGGACACTTGCTACAAGCCCAGACTGAGCCACTGGACAAAAGCACCTCTTCTTAGAAAGCTGGGTCTCACAGAAGCCTGGCAAATCTACTACGTCTGTACCCTCTTAGTGCCTCTCCCCTCTTGCCAGAAGATTCTGGCTGTGTTTTGTCTACATCCACAGCAGCTCTGAGCTTGGCTTCTGCCATATCCTAAGAAAGATTCTATTTGTGTCCTCAAAAGTGAACCACAAACTTTGGGAAGTAGCAGCATCTCCAGAGTGGAACATATGAGAGGCACCTCTGACGAAATCACATTGTAATACACTTATAACTTCACTGAGATTGATTGAAAATGGATGTTGGGTAGCAGAAAAAAGGGAGAAAAAGTTCACCATCACCTGGAAGTGATTTACAAGACTGTGCCGCACTTGGTAACAAAATCAAGACTTCCCAAACATGTAAACATCTCTCTGGGAGCTGCTGAAGTCATAGGTTCCATTTTTCCATTTTCTTTGGGCAGACAGAAGACAGCAAGCTGGTCATTGTTGAATCCCCGCAGAATAGAAAGTACTTTGCCTTAGCCACTCACCTGCTGTGCAGGTAACCTACAAACTGTTTTGAACAGGAACTCTCCAGGGTGCACAATTCTTCACTCCACAGGCAATTTCCCATTATTCAAGTTACAGTGCTTTGCAAAACAGATTATCCTCCCTTTGAGGTACAGTTTTTAGCACACCTATATTTTAAGAAGCAAGAAATGCTCGAGCAAGATAGAAACTGCCAAAGGCAGAATGTTGCGTGTTTATACCAACAAGAAATGTATTTCAGCATCAGAAGGAAAGGCAGAAGCTGAATAATTCTGGACTGCCATATTTTTAGATTTTCCTCAGACTAACACCATTCCATACACTGTGTGGAAGCAATTTTATTGCAACTGCACTAAGAAATCACTTTCATGAATTTCAGCTGCTGTAATAGTGAAAAGATTTTAACAGCTGGTTTACAGCTGGTCCTCAATATAGAGAATAGTGTTAAATAGAAGAGGGCAGCTTTTTAGAAGCTGAAGGTGATGTGATCATGACCACTGGAACACTCTCCGACTTCTCTCTAAATACCAGTATGAGAAACCATGCCTTTTTATTTCTAATTTTGCTTGAAGTTTAAACTTTTTTTTCCACTTTTTTCAAAATCTTTTGTTGCAAGACTGTAGAAAAAGTAGCTATACTCTGGGTAAGATTGTTGAAACTCATATTAAAAGAGAGGTTTATTACGCTTTGCAAATGCCTTTGGGGAATACTCATGAGGAAACAGTTCTTCAACCCTTAATAAAAAAAAGCTGCAATTTCAGTAGAATTGATTGCCACAGTCTTCAAACCAGGATACAAAGGACCATGATTTGCAGCAATGTAGCTCTGGAAATCGGGGGAGGCATTAATTGTGAGACTATGTGAAGAGAGTCACTCTTCTTTCTCTAAAAGCAACAATAAAAAGCCTACCCTGGCTACTCAGTCTTTCATCTTTATTTGAGAACTGGAGCCTTATGTGTGCAGGTTTACCTGGTGTTAAACCTAAAAACCACCACCAAGATGCACACAGCACAGACATTTTTGCTGTCTTGCTGTAGTGAGTGTGGTTGGGAGGGAATTAATTTTCTTCTGGAAAGTCTGTAGAGTGATGGGTTTGACTTTTGTGACCAAGCCAGTGTTGACAGCACACCAGTGTTTCAGTTATAGCTGAAGAAGCCTTGCACAGCTTTGCTGCACCAGTGAGTAGGCTGAGGGTGAGCAAGAGTTTGGGAGGGGACACAACTGGGACCACTCAGCCCAAAGAGATTTTCCATCCCATATCACATCATGCTCAGCAATAACATCTTGGGGGCAGAGAGGAAAGAGCCTTTCCAAAGTTACTGCTGCTGTCAGCTGCTCGTGCCATGCTGTGATGAATTCTTTGGACAGGCATATACTGTGGTCAGTGTCATGTTCCACTACCTATTTCCATCTGTGACTTCAACTGCATCAAATAAGAAGAGTCTCATTCACTTAAATGCAACAGGGACATGGAAAAGAAAAATCCAAGCCTATAATTAATGTAGCTAGGCTGGCAAGGCGCTTGAACACGCAGTAATTTCCATTTTCATAGAATTACTTGCCATGAGGGAAACCCACAGGAAATCTGTCATTGTAAACAAAACGCTTTTTCAATGTTGATGGTGCCTTACTTTTCCTGGCTAAATGCACCCTGTCCTGCTATGATTGCTACATCTACACCCCCATGGAAGGCATTCTAACAGCCTTCATTCTAGTTGTCCCCTCCAGCCTTAGAGCATCCCCACAAGCTCTTACAGAACTTAAATCACACCTAACTCTACTTAGATAAAATGCATTTTCCCCTTTGAGCTGCTATCCATGCCTGCTTCGCAAGAACAGGCATGGGGGGAAATAAAAGTGTAGATCTGTGAGTAGACAGCACACCATGCAGGTCTAGCTCTGCACATGGCTGGGCACAAGAGCCAGCAGCCACAACTCAAATTTACTGCTCTTAGGCAGCAAATGCCTTGCCAAGAGAGATTCCACTTCATGGCTTGCCCTTCTTCATTAGCAAACAGACTAATAGGGTTTTCTTTGGAAAAGTTTTGGGTAAGGGCACTAATATGAGCCTGTTTTGATAATATCTTTATAGGCACTCTACCAGAGAAATTATACAGCTGAGAAAATCCCAATCAGTTTCACAGAAACTCTGAACTTGAGCAGAAGAGCACATGGTCTACTTAGCTATTACAAATTCCTCCCTACATCAAGATTAAGCGTTAGGGATTATGACAATAGAGGATAAGCTACCCTCATAGAAAAGTCCCCACAAAAAGGGAAACCTATTCAAGCCTTCTGTTAAGACCTGCAGGCCTGATTTAAGGTAGAGCTTTCAGATAAGCTGACTTTGGAAAAGGTCCTACAGAGATTTAGCATGGCCTGTTATTACATGTGTGCTGCTCTAAAAACTACTGCTCATGGCTTTACTCAGTTTTATGCCATTTGTGTTGAAATAACCTGAGCCAGGAGAGATGCACCCCCAGGCTCTTTTCAACCCAGATTCACTTTGTGTTCTAGCTGCACTTCTCCTCAACAGCTTTGTACCAAGTCCACTGCTAATAACCACCCCCAAAATCATGTTTATACTATGATTAAAATTTGGTATGGACAAACTTAGTACTATTCAATGCATTCCAGGATTCACTTCACCTTACATTTCCACACTATAATTTAAAGGAAAAAAAAACAACCCAATACAATCTGCATAACTGTCCCTCAAGCCACATGAAATATTTTTCTTTCATACCTAAAGTCTTGTCAATGAAATCAAAAGATCTGTTTTGTCAGGTCACTTAAACACATAGCACCTGGATTAGAATTACATCCAGTCCTTAAGGGGTATTTACTGCTTTTTGTGCAGTATCTTTCATTTTCTTAATATTGAGCAACTTTAAAATCAGTGAACAAATATATGTAGTAAATATGATAGGAGAAAAGCTGAAGACACAAACAGGACTTAGTTTTTTCCCAGAATATTTTGAATGACTCTGTTACCAGAGCATTTGGTATCCTAGAAAGCAAGAAATAGGAAGTGGGAGGTAATCCTTAGGAAGCTGAGTCTGTTTTCTCCCTGCTGATTTGGGAGGTCCTAGGCACTGAAAACATTCATTTTCTTTCAGCTCAACTATTTTTACTCAGGGTGCTAAATTTTATAGCCCAAAGGAGGAGCTTCTGAATGCACTCTGAGTTTTTCAGTTATTTTAGCATTGCAAGATGTTTTTTGATACTTTTGAGAGAAAGAATGAAGTCAGAATGGCAGGAAGCCTTTATTAAAACTATATTTTTGTCCTCTTAATGTACTTTTTCTTTTCACCAAGTACTCATGTAAAATTTATGAGAACATGCATATTTTTTCCTTTGGCACAGCTGGAAGTTTTTTGAATCTTTTTATCGCTTTTTAAATCAAAATCAGAGACTATATAAAAATTTAGTTGCAAAGAACTTTATGAAGGCAATTACCAAGTCAAGGAATTTTCACTGTGGGATATTGCAAACTTCTAATGTAGAAGCAGTGTAGGCAATATCTTGAATTATCCCAAAACACAGGCAACGTTACAATCAATTTTCAATCAGATGCAGAACTGTAAGTCAAAACTAAACCTAAAGAACAGCAGTGAGGGCCCACAACAGACATACAAGTGCAGGTGAGGCAAATGCCTCTATTGGCCATGCAAGTGATTTAATCAGGACTGTGAGCTAATAAATCATTCTCTTCCAGCATAACTCTATTTTGCATAATCATAAAATACTGGTCATTTTTCTGGCTAGTTCTAAGACACACACACAAGTGCAAGAATACACAGAAAGAATCCCAAAAATACAAGACTATCACAGGAAAGACACAAGCACGGGTGTGAAAAGTATTGCTAGTCAGCTTTAAAACAGAAGGAAATGGATGTATTTTACCAACTGAATCACTTAAGTATCTGTAACAAATAATTCTCCCCAAGATTTTTGAATAGGAAAGGGAACTGTAAACTGTAGGTTGATTGAAAATTCCTGGAAGAACTTAGCACTAATTTTATCCTGTACCTTGTTCTGGAACTTGCCTCCTATAATTAAATCACTAGGGATAATCTTGAAAATTTGAGCACATGTCAATTGGCTTTTACTTTTTGGATATTCATTAGTTAAGCTGTTTTACCCTCAGAGAATTCCCTTTCAGAGGATGGGATAAGGAGAGAATGGTAAGTGACAGGCAGTAACATGGAAAGCAGTTGGTAAGAACCTCAGCTGAGTGTTTGCCCAGATCATATGGGTATTCTATAACAATCTAGGAAGTCTTGCTAGAAGCACAAAATTTATTGGTTTTTTACTTCAATTTTTGCCGAAGATTTAGAACTTCCCCTTTAAATTCAGTATACTGGACTATTCACAGTCAGAGGTGGCTAGAGGAGTTCATTCACTTGCGTATATTTTTTGAGTACATTATCTTTTGAGTGGTTTCTCACTCCTGTGAATGAAAATAAAGGCAGGTGCCAGCTCAGGTCACATCACTCAGTGCTCACTTGTCTGCTAATTTTGGAAGGACCTGTGGCTCATCTTGCTCTAGAGGTCATTGAGTGAGGGTTTAGTTGAATATTCACCCACTCTGATGGGCTGCTTGTCTTGTAAGAACACATTCTGCTGGCATTGTTTGGATTATTAATTTCCACATTTAAAATGTGTAATTTGAAAGTTAGCAAGAATTTCCTGTAGAAAAACAGTTATCTCTCTTTATTTCCAGATCTTTTAGAATGTACTGGCATGTGTCATTTGGCAGTGAAATCAGGCAACACGGGACAGGAGGGGAAAACAGTTCATTTTTAGTAAAGCTGCTGATTTTGACAGATTTTAATTTCTCCTTTCTTGGTCAGGAAATATTTAATGAAAGCAAGAAAAATGAGACTGAGGCATTTTCTATCTAGAAATAATATTTTTTGTCCTACTCTATCATCTTTGTGTACTTTGGATTGTTTTTTTCTCACTGATTGGATTCAGTAAACAAGAAAGTTCCATAAGCAAGAGAGAGGATGAGAGAATAACACAACTTCTCCTTCCCTCTGAAACTTTTATTTTATTAAATTGATCTCTCTCACATCTAGTTCTCTATGATGGAAACATTTTTATTTTTGAGGGGTGGATGCAAGGCAAAAGTCAATATTTGGGTTGATAAAACAGCCTTTCACATGTAAAGGATTCTGTGTTGTCATAAGGACAAAGAAATGATGACCCAGATGTTGGAAGACATTCAGCTTGAAATTGTGTGGGATGATCAAAGGCTAAACCCCCCAAATTTTGGGACAAGGGAATGGGGGAAGGGGCAGTGTTCCACTGCTCACACACCTTGTTTCTCCTAGACTACAGTTACCTTATTCTATTAACCCATTACTGCAGCAGCTAAGGTGACACAGACAGCATTAGAAACAGAAACCAATGGAGAAGGCTCTGGCACCTGGAAATTGCTACTACTGTAAATAGAAAAATTGAAATAAGGCCTAACTGCTTATGGGAGGTTTCACAGAACACCTGCAACTGTGTTGCAAGGTAAGGGCAGTGCAGCCGCAGAAATACCAGTCTTTTCTTACCTATTCATTCATTCATTCATTCCTTCCTTCCCACTAACTTATTTCCATTTATTCATTGGCTCTGAATAGCAGAATCTGCTGAAGCATGAAGCTTCAAAAAATATTTGGTGTTGGTTTTCCCCTGCCCTGGAAAAATGCCACCCTCTTATCCAGCAAAGCAGACCAAAGTGTGAAAACTGTACTTTTTTCCATACCTAAATGCACTTGGATATTTTTCTTGCTGTGAAATAGCATCAGAAGAGCAATGCAATATTTCATATCCTGCAAATATTCAATATTAGAGAGGATATGAAATGGATTTCTGGATTTGTATGAAGGAGGAAGAGGCATAACTGTGGAACATACCGCAGCATCAGTCAAAAAGATTTCAGTCTTCAGGGGATAATAAACTCACTGAAGTAGTGAAATAATCAAGTACTGGTTAAGTGGGAAATTAATGCACATAAACCCCCTTCCCCCATCATTGCCTTTAGTGAAAACATGAGACAGTTCAGCTGAAATATGTAGAAAATTAACTTCTGGTGGTGCAATGAAGCACATCTACACCATTCTTATCCTGAAACCCAAATGTACTTAACAAGAATATGCACAGTTCAATACCTATTAGCAAGCCAGTTAAAAATTGATTTCTATGAGCTTGCTAAGAGTAAAATGATAAGGACTTCTCTTATTGTGTTCCTTCTCTCTTTTATATACTGTAGAGAGCATTCACACCACTTCCTTAAGGTGCTGCAATATGTTCTGTAAATATATACGTATATTTTTTACTATGGATTCAGTATTGCATTTTGGTCAGAACATACCCATTGCAAAATTGCTCTTCTGACCATCCCATAAATTTGTTTAGAAACAGTCAAATCTTTGTCAGGGCAAGACTTAGGTTTTCAGAAAAAGTTCAGTACTAAGACAGTACTTGTTAAAAGGAAGATTAAAAAAAGAAAAAAAATTGGCTCCAGAAAAATGTACCAAGACAAAGTTTCCTGAGCTGCTGATTCATCTTGGTGGAGCTCCATGCATGTGTTTTGAGTTCCAAAAACATCTTCCCTGTGTATACAAGCCCTGGCCAAAGGTATTACAGAATCCAAATTTCAGCTGACAGCATCCAGAAATGTTTTGCAAGCTTGAAACCCTGCACTAAAGAAACAGCACTGCAAACTTGACACAGTCTGTGTGCTGTGTCCACAATGCAAAGAGCAGTCTATGCTGTGGAAACATAAGAAGGACTTTGTACCACGCAGTTTTGTGCTACTTTGAGGCATCAAGACCACCTGCTCTAACAAGATTTTCCTGAAGCTGCATCTGGAAAATTCTTGCAATATACCAGTGCTATGCCATAACCCCAGGGACAAAGAAAGGCTTAGTATAGTGTGTTCAGACTGTCTGAAACTACCAGATGGATTTCGGAGAATGTTCCATGTTATACATGCTAGAGCCAACCCAAAACTGGATCAATGTATGTGAAAGTAAAAGCAGAGCTCAGCTAGGCCCAGCTCTAGGAACTGGCAGTGACTCCTTAAAGTTTCCTCTCCAATTTTCTCTGGAATTACCAGCTTTTTACTGCTGCCAAGACCTCAGCCCTGGTACCTCTTTTTCAACTGCTTTTTCAGTTCTCTAAGTTGAGGAGCAGCCTCACTTGAATACATAATTCAAACCTGGAGCATATAAACCAAAAAATCCCTGCAACACTGACAATAAAGAGCGCTTCTAAAGAAAAAGTTACACACTGGAATTTTTTCACTCAAGGACCTTAAAAAACTTCATCTTACACTGACTAATGCTACAGTAAGAAAACAAATTACATTTACATAACTGTGCCTTGGTGATGGAAAGAGCAACTTCAGAAATGTCAGATATAGAAAACTACCCATAGCACACCCAGTTATGTATTTGAGACACAGGCTAGGTCAGCGCAGTATTTAATGCTGTAAAAATCTCAAATTAACCCCACATTTAAATGACTGCATTAAGATGCCACATTTCTGCAGTAGAACAGTTTGGCTGTGATGAAAAGGAACATAGGCCATTATCTATAGGCCTTTTATAAAATGTCACAGTTTTCAGTGGCTTTTTACTTGATCAATAGATCTTTTGACTGTAAAAAAGGTTTTCAACTGGAAAACAAGTGTATCTCATTCTTAGAAGCAAAAATCACTTATTCCATTATCTAGGCTACAGGCTGGGGCCAGACCCAGAAGATGTTTGCATTTGAATGACTGTACACATAAAAAGAGAATTGCCAACAAGTCTGTCTGCCCAGCTCTCTTCCACAGCTAAGCCATGCACTGAGAGCAGAGTTTTATAAGGGAAAACTAGGTACCAGCACTAAAAAGCAGCACTGCAAAAGAATGAAGTAAGGACCTTTTATTCCATCGCTTCCTTAGTAATCCCAGCATCAGACTGTGGTTTTGGCATAGAGATGACTAAAGAGATGGAACATAAGAAGAGGGCAGGGGAGGCTGGCTTTAAGAAAATATTCTTAATAGTGACAGGGAATCAAGAGATACCTACTAAATATTTATATTCACATCTGATCCAATTGGAATCTAAGCATCTAATTATTTGATTATTTTTTAAAATCGCCAGTCTCTCTTCACATGCTACCTTCTCGTCTGTTAACAGTAATTTAATTCTTCAAAATGGTTCAGTCAAATTCAATGTCTGTTTCCACATTCATGTGGTGAGTTCAGAACGTTTTCATCTTAAAATCTAAGTGCCATATGCTAGCAGGCTGTCAGTTGAACCAAGAGCAGGGAAATGACGGCACTGTAGTGGAGATATGCTCTACTTTTCCCAATTTAAAAAGGCAATTCAAAATAAAACCCCAAGCAACCAACTCCCCTCCCGCAAAACAATGACAGGAAAGCTATGTGTATAAAAGTTGCATTTTTCCCTGGTTCCTGCGTTTCACAAAAAGACCCCAAACTAGTAAAACCCATACTCAACACATGGCAAATCCTGGGGATTTACTGTTAAGAGTTCAGTAGTCTCCAGTTTGTTTTCCTTCAATCTTTTAGCAATATCTTCCCAAGATACCATACCAGATATAAAAACTATTTTCCTTATATTCTAATGAACTGATGTCTCAGGAGTAGGACAATCCTACAGCACTTTCTTTAGCTTATAGAACAATTTTGACTTCTGTTTGGATACAAGTTTGACTTTTTGTGCATATTCTATAACTCTCTGGAATACCGTCCTCCTGAAATAAGATATGCCATTCCTATTCATATTATAATACACGCATGATTAGGTCTAAACCAACTATTTCATTTATCAGTCTAAAACAACACAGAAACTCAGAGTATAAAGAAAAAGAAGTTGCAGTTTTAGTTTGCCATCAAGTTTTACCAGCAAGCAAAAATCAAACTTTTCTACTCTAAATGCCACCCGTTTACCAATTGAGCTAAAGGGATAACCATAGACAAGTAATTTTTGAATCTTAAGTTTCAAAGATATCAAAACCGCAGGAGGCTATTTTGCCACAGATTAGTTTAAGTTTATAAATGACTTCAGTGATATAAAAACAAATCATGGCATGTTTTTAGTCTGTTTTTTCCAGGTGATATATGCAGTCTATGACTTAGTTTTGGCATTCTCTTTTTCATGCAACTAATTCAGCCAGAATATTATGTGAACACAGTATTTTTAATTTAATTTCTCACAGCTAAAGAAACTGTATCTTTTTTGTACAAGTTCTTTTTTTTTTTTTTATTTTTATTTTCTTGGCTGCACTAGTCTCACTATACCTAAGAATACTTCATTACTTGGATTGCCCACATATAACCTTCTGTCCTTTGGCTATTTTCCTTCTTAGGAAATACCTTGCAAAGACATCTGTGCTTATGGCACATGCTTAAGACATCTGATCCATAAGAACAAATTCACATTTTGAAACTTCTTAGTGGATGATGGTAACAGTCTTCTCTTTATTGCAGTAGATAAAATTATTATCCTTTTAGTGTTGCAACCAACAGAAAAAAATGCAGCTCCTGCAAGATGTGAATTTAGAGTTGGTTTAAATGGAAAATAAGTTAACTTTTCACTCCTCTGTAATTTCTGTTATTTCTCCTGTGCAGAGACTGGAAATCTTTCTTTGTAAGGCAGAACAAAGTAACACTCATAGCATTTACTATGCCTGCAAGACAGTTTTCAGTGTGATGTTTAACACATGCCTAAACACCAACAGACAAAGACAGTTTTTTCAAGAGCTTACCATGAGCTGGATTTACCCTGTACTCTTAAAGCGAGTTTTTCCCCAACTGAAGAAACACAGACAGGCAGGGTATTGCTACACAGAGCAATTTCTTTAGCAAAAATGCATGTCTGGAGTAAAACTTTGCTCCAAGTCACCCAAAAAAAAACCCAAACCACATTGTGTCACACTCCCATGCTTTAATTTTTTTTTTAGTGTTGCAGGAAAAGAATGGAAATGTATAGAACATGCTTTTAATTAGGAGTGTTGTAGTGCTGTTTCTCAAGCAACAGAAGGGTTTCACCAAAAGGTGAATAGCAAATGACATCTAGATGCTCCTATGAAATATGGAATTATGTAAAACAGACTTGGAATGATACAGAAGAAAGAGATGCATATTTATATATCACTGCTTATTGTATGCAATAAAGAAGAGGGAGATTTTAATTAAAAATAATTAAAAATAAAGATTACACTACTGCAGAAAATTGAAGTCTTATTAATTTGCTACTTTGCTAAAAGTATATTACAGGAAAATAAGTTCAGTGTCATCCACCAAAAACAAATGTCCCAAAATCCTAGAATATTTAATGCAAGGACAGATAATTCATGCATTTGGACCAGTTCATATATTAATCTAATCTCATCTGGCCTAGAAATTGAATTACCTCATTTCTTGGAGATCCACAGCATAATGGAGGTCAAGGACAGGCAGGGTTTTTGACCTGGCTTGTTGCAAGATTATGTAAAAAGATTGACATTAGGTTTAGTCTCCACTGAAAAAGTGTATTTACCAAAAAAGTCTCAAATAAAGGAAGAAATCCTGAAATATAAAACTGCCCTCAGCAATGATCTTTAGAAACTGAAGATCACCTGAGCACTTAAGAGTCCACCGAAATTTTCTCTTCAAAATACTGTTGCTTAAAATATTGGACATAAATTTTATTTAACATACTCTAACAGTGTTGGGAGCCAGCCTCACATTGGTTCATAACTGTGCTGCGAAACAAATGCAAGACAAATGCAATTTCCTCAATTGGAAAATACAGAAGCACCACTTGCACCCTGGCTTAGTCAACAGTTTTACTTACAGGTAACAGCCACATTTCCTGCTGGTTTATTCCACTGTTATTGAAGGAGGTGGGACATTGGGAAGAATTTCTTCACAGGAGTGAATAGACATTGGAATGGGCTGCTTGGGACCCACTGTCCCTAAAGGTGTTTAAGGAAAGCTTGGATGCGGCACTGAGCGCCATGGTCAGGCTGACAAGGTTAGGACTGGTAAGAGGTTGGAATCAATGATCTCAAAGGTATTTTCCAGCCTAGTTGGTTCTGTGATGCAGTGGGAAAAGTGGAATTTCCTGGGAATTGATTACCAGGTAAAGATCCTCCAAACTGCAATAAGATTGTGTGACTTGGCTGATTTGCAGAAAGCCAGCCATAGAAATGTCAGGCCAGAGGACTTGGCTGTGTAACTATTTGTCTTTTGAACTCCACATATGATTCCAAAAGACTATCTTTGACAAACTTCTTCCATAGACTTCTCTTTTTCATATCAGGTTGGTTTTCTCTGGTATGCATTATATTTAAAACCTTGTCTTGGCTTGGAAAAAGCAGGTGTCTGTTAAGGACAGCAGAAATGCCTCTTGAAAAAAATTAAAATGTAAAGTACCCTCACTCTCTTCAAAATATTATAACCTTGAAATTAAGGTGCTCTCAGGCAAAGATATGGGAATAGGTATAACAGTTATTCCAGGATATATAACAGGAAATTAAAATAGAGTAGTACAAAAAAAAAAGGAAAACAAAAAAAAAAAAATAAACCCAAAACCAACTAAACAAAAAAAACCCCACTAAAAAAACCAACTCACTGACACAGGGAGGATGGGTTGTGGAAGAGATAAAGAACACTGCTCCACCTGGTTTAACAGCTGCTAATAGAATACATACTTTTGGTTACATCTTGCACTGCAACCCAAGACAAATCCAAACAAATAAAACTTCTGCTGTGTGTTTGGGAGGGAGCTGCTGCAGAAAAGTGGTTTGTAGCTAAGAGAGCAATAAATACCACTGTGTGGCCAAACACTACTGTAATGAGGACACAAACCCCTGGATTCAAAGGCTTCTATAAGTGCATGCAATCTGCAGCATGTCCAGGGTGTGAACAAGTCAGCACTACAGCAGATCTGAGTGGGAAGCATATTCCTCTGACAGGGAGGAATATGGTGGACACTCCCATGAAAGGGCTGCTGACAGTCATCTGGTTTTATACAGGAGGTCTCCCTTGGAATCGGAGAGCAGAGGGCCCTGTGCAAAGAGCAAACTGCGTAACAAAGAAAATGGTGACTCAGATATGCCAGAACTAAATGATTTATGGTTTATAGATGAAAAATAAATTGAATTCCTCTTTTCAAATACAGCAGACCACAGCACACCCCCAAAGAATATATGACTGAATTACTTCTGAAAACTACTCCTATTAAAGATGCAAATGGGATTATTTCCAGCATACCACATGATCCCAAAGGCTGATGTGAGGAAAGAAAAATCCACTAGATAGGAATTTCTAGGAACACCCCATCTGTGTCTTCTCTGATTTACAGGATAATAATTTTCTAACCCTCAGCTATGCCAGTTTATTTTCTCCAGGGGTTTCCAAAATGCAAATGCATTTTTCTGAATCTGTGCTTCAAAACATAATGATCAGTTGCCTTAATTTTTAAGTCAGTGTGAACAGACCAGGAGCAGGTAAGCTCTGGAGAAATACAGAAAAGCTTAAAGAAACATTTTCAAAGTCTTGAGACATAAATGTAAACATGAATATAGATTACATAGACAGTATTCCCATGAAAACACAGTTCAGGCAAAGCTCCTCCAGTTTGGGCTCACAGATTAAAAGCAGGGTGTGAACCACTTCATATTCCTCAACCTCCAAACTCCCTCTCTCCCCATAAGCCTTCCAAACTTATCTGGAAGGCAGATATTATTCAACAGTTAGTGTCCCATGAAAAAAAGGGAATCTGAGGCTGGAGTAAATACATACACTGTAAAGAGATTTTGGCAATCTTCCTACTGTCTGGGTCTTGTTAAACTCCTGCTGACAGTCATACTTGCATTGTACAAAGGAACAGAAAAGGTCAGGTGCATTCTTAAACAAAAGCAATGCCAAGGTTTCTTTTAGATAAATTTATGGTCAACAGTTTATGCATATAATTCATTTGCTGAGCTTTTTCTCAGAATTGTTGAAATTAAATGTCAGTTATATAAATTGTGCAAAAACATTGTTTGTGTGTATACAGCAGAGGATTCAGACAAATAACGTTCAGTGCCACAAAGGCATTCCTCAGACTCACTACACTGAAGATTTTTAAGGACAAGATTGTCTATATTCTCAATTCTGCTTTTTTGACAGAAAGCACCTATAAAATGCAGGGGTTTTTTTTTAGTGCAAAAATTACCAGGTTTTATGCTTAGGCTTCTAGTACCTTACTAGAAGGATAGTCCAAAGAGGTTTTACATCTTTCTTCTGTTTTCCAGATTAAAACAACTTTGATCATGCAATCAGATAATCATTTATGTTAGAAAAGACCTTCAGAATCATCGAGTCCAACTCATAACTGCCAAATCCACCATAAAAACATGTCCCTTAGTGCCACAGCTACAGGTCTTTTAAACACCTCCAGGGATGGTGGCCCCACCACTGCCTTGGGCAGCCTGTTCCAATGTTTGGCCACCCTTTTGATGAAGGAGTCTCACTCCACAACCAATCTAAACCCACCCTGGCAAAACCTGAGGCTGTTTACTCTGGGCCTGTCACTTGTTTCATGGGAGGAAAGACCAACCCCCACATGCTACACTTTGGTTTCCCACGTGTTCTTGTGCCATCATCACCAAGGGAAAAGCGTCCTCTAACAAAAGGCTGGCAACTGCAGAGACCTTCTCACAGAATCACAGAATGCTTTGGGTTGGAAGAGAGCTTAAAGACCCAAATCCTTGCCACGGGCACAGACACCTTATACTAAAAGAGGTGGCTCAGAGCCCTGTCTAGCCTGTTCTTGACACTTACAGAGATGGAGCACCCACAGCTTCCCTGGTCAACCTGTGTGTAACCCTCACGGGGAAGAATCTGTTGTGTTCTCCATCTTCAGCTTCGTAGCTGAAACAAACCAAGGTCTTCTAGCTGCTCCCATCCCCACTGAACGTCCTGCCACCCTTCCCTGCATCGGCAGCATCTTTGTTTTATCTTTAAGGTTTTTAAAGGCTACCGAGACACCAGAGTTCCAGGTAACTTTCAAAAGCGCTTCGTGCAGCACCGCTTGTGCTGCTCCGCCGAGCCCCGGCGGTCACGGCCTCCCTCACGGCGCGGCTGAGGGAGCCGTGCCCGACGCGCCCAGGGGGTGCTGCCGCTGTCCCTGCCGGAGGGAAGCGCAGCCTCCTCCTTCATTCCCGGCTTTTCCCCGGCTTCCCTCAGCTCCCCATACTCATCCGAGATAAGGATTCGCCTCTGCCTCGCCGAGGGGAGCCACGTACGGCCAGCGGGGTCCCGAACCGGGGCGGTCCCGGGGGGGCGCAGGCCCCGGGCAGAGCAGCGGGAAAATCGAGATGTGGGAAGTGTTTTCCGACCGAATTGATTGTGTGAAAACGGAGCTCCTGAGGCAGGAGCTGCCACAGGAGTCGGGACCCCGGCACGGCTGCGGGGTGTGCCCAGGGAGAGGGGCGCCTCCACTCCAGGGCTGAGAATTACCAGGAAAAGAGAGAGGGATGATTGGAATTGCACCTGCCTTCCCTGGGATGGGTGTGTCAGGCAGACTGGCATAGAGGCACGATCAGCTATGCACATAAATCCATGGGAATTCATCCCAGGGTAGAGAAAGAGCGGGCCGGCATCATTGTGGACCCTTTTGCATTATTGTCAGAAGTCTTGGAGTTCTGAAGAAGTCCCAATCGACTGGAAGCTGACTAATGTTATCCTGGTTTTCAGTAAGGGTAAGAAGGATAATCCTGTAACTATAGGCCTGTCAGTCTCACTTCAGTGCCTGGGAAAAGTATGGAGAAGGTTATTTTGGGAGTTACTGAAAAATGCTTGTAAGTCATTGATCGTAGCACAAGTTTATGAGGGAAAAACCCCGTCTAACCAACTTAATTCCCTTTTATGATAAGTTCACCCATTTAGTTGACTGAGGGAAACCAGGAGATGAGTTTGGGATTCCAGCAAAGCCTTTGGTACTGTCTCACAACACCATCTGGTTAACCCTTCCAGCTCACAGCTAGATATGTCCATGGTGTGTTTGCTGAGCAGCTGGCTGACACAGTGGGTAGAAAAGGGTTGTGTAATTGATGGGGTTATGTCAGGCTGGTCACTAGTGGGGCTCCCCAGGGCTCCATCCCATGGCCAGTGCTTTTTAATTCTTTTATAAGTGATCTCGATGCAGGTATGAAACATGCATTAGGTGCATTTGCTGATGCTACCAAACTAGGAGGAGCTGTGAGTGTTCTTAGATGTAGAGAGACCTTAGTGAGGGACCTGGATAGGCTAGAGAATTGGGCAGCCAGTGGCCATGGGAAATTTACCAAGAGAAATTTACCTGTCCACGTGGGACAGGTAGTGCCAGTTGTACCTACACACTGGGAACAAGATGCTGGAGAACAGCCCAGGGGTTTGGTAAAAACTGAGCTCTGAATCATGGCACTGAGGTCTATATGCATTGTCCCAGCAGTTTAGTAGAAACAAAGTACATGTGTGAAATCTTTTTTTCACTTCATTTTAGTGGGAGTTCCATTGCTCAGTTCAGTTAATCCATAGATTGCACCTTTAAGTGTGCATTTTGTCTAAAAGCCTGCAGTGGATCACAAACTCCATAAAAACAGTTGAAATGGTGGGCACTGCACCACAAACACAGCATGCTCTGGGTATTTCAAATCATCAGTCCCTGGTCTCGTACAATCAGCTCTTGTCTAAATAGGAGCATTTACAAGTTTCAGGTGAATAGACAAATGCTCAAAGTTAAACAAGCGTGGCTTAAATCCATGCAGCTCCATTGTGGAGGCAGTTCTGAAGTTATGCAGCCTCTAGTCTCTGTTAGCTGAAGGATCCTGGGTTAGAGCAAATTTAAGTCAGCCTATACTTTTGGTCATGGCTCCACACGTTTAGAAGAAAAGAAAGGGAAAAAAAAAAGTACTTGTTAAAAAAAAAATAAAAATTCAGTCTCTTGGGATATCTGCTTAGCCCTAATTCAAAACAGACTCTTGATTTAACAGATTACCCTGAACAACCTAACAAGACATTTGTTTCTCAAAAATAAAAATATGCAAATCTGTTTCTCTAAAGAACAACATTTAGCTTTTTTTTTTACCAGAACAGAGGTGGTTTGAATCAACTGCCTTTAAAAACTGATATGTAAGCAGAAAAATAAAAGGGGTTCTAGAGGACTTGATAGGTCTCCTTTTCTTATAACTAAAACCACAATAAAAAGCTATCTGGGATGGATAATTAAGATTACCAAATTTTGAATTTTAGCTTTTTGGTGTGACATTTCTGAAATTTTTCTACAAATTATATCTAAGATGACTGTGAACAAAAAATTCTCCATTAGTCTTAAGGTTTTCCTTCATTTGGAAAAACTGTTTAAGGCAGAATTTTGTTGATGTTCTGTAGGCTGTAAGGCCTAAAGCAGAATTAAGCGGGATTAAAACATTTTTTACTTCCCAAACTAATACAAAAGTTAAAAAAACCCTCAAGTTTGAGTCTGTTTGTTCTCTGTGAATTGATGCCCACAAATTCAATTCTTGGACAGAAGAGGATGTCACAGGGGGGTTTTGGACATCTCACTGGTGGAAAGCCAAGGCCAAGAAGGGTTTTAAGGATTTAAGTTGCAGCAGAGGGATTTTATGTGAGCAAAAATGTGACAGTCACATCTTGCATCCTATGTAATGGCTGCCAGGAGATGTTTAAGAACAACATTCCCTGTTTTCCTACTTTACTGTTCTCCAAATGAGGGAAGCTCACTACAGAGCCTGATGTATCTCTGCTTTGTTGGATATTTGTGTCTCTGATTCTTAATTTCAAGTACAGGGCTTATTCAGAGAAGAGGGGATGAGTGAAATGTAGTCTTTTCATATGCTACAATACTAAGTGCACTTGTCCAAACATCCAGAAATTAAAGGCAATCCGACCTGAAATTTGAGGAGCAACTGTCTGCTCTGGAGCCAGGACTGCTCTGTATTCCAGTTAGTGACCTACATGAAAGAACTGAGACCAGATTTTTCAGGAGCTCTCTTGTAGAACAAGGTAAGAATTAAAAAACACTCTGAAAAATGGGAGATAAGGACTGGAAAAGCAGAATCCCATTAAACAGGAAGAAGAGCATGTATTGCATCTAGGAAGTCACACTTGCAGACAGTCACATGTGAGCTCTGTTTTTTTGAAGAAGGATATTTGGGTGTTACTTTGCATCCCAATCAGAATATGAGTCACTGGTGTCATACTGCTAAGAAAACACAAGCATTAAACTTGCAGTGAAACAAAAGGCTAGGTTATAAATCACAGTGGAAGAATTATTTCACTTAAGCCCAAGAGCATTTGAATTCTCAGAACTGTATTTCAAGAAATTTGTGGATCATTTGGAAAAAATCAAAAGGGAACCAGCATAAATTATATGAAATAAAATAAATTTTTAGTCAATGACTTAAGAGAACAGGATAGGGATTTCATTTCACACTGTACTCCATAATTTAGAAAATTAAACTGAAAAAAAATTAAGACATTTAAAGGAAAGATAGATTTAAAGGGAAAAACATATAGAAATGGTCTTCAAATACATGAAGATAAGTAGAATATATTCTCAATTCTCTATGGATAAAGCAAGAAATGGCAGGCTTGAAGTGAGAAAAGGTGTGGGGGGGAAATGTGGACTAGACAATAGTTCCTAAAAACAAAGGTAGCAAAGTCATGAAACAGATGGCCTTGAAAGATGGTGTAGTGTTCAACAGCAGAAATCTTTTCAAAGAGACTAAGAAAAACAAAACCAAGCCCAGTTCTGTCCAGTATTACATGGATGTGCTTTGGCTCAGCTAGCTTAGGGGCCTTTCATTTCTTTTTCTGTGACTCTGAGCAAGGTGTGCTAGGAACTACCTAATTACACTTTATAAATTAGTTAAGCTGGATGAGAATGTAAGCTTGTAATTAAAAAAAAGTACTTCAGAATAAAATTTAATTTTCCTATTGAATTTAATTAGCAACTAAGAGCCAACCAAAATATCACAACAATGAACAAACTTCAGTGTACTGAAAGCATATACAGAAGACCCTGCAAGGGTCTTCTTTTTCCCCTTTTGATGTAATAAAACATATATCAAATGCTAACAAACTAAGGTTCTGAAAGCACAAGAGTAAAAAAGGTACAATAAATTGAATTCACTCAACATACAGATAGACTTCTACTCTAACTACTTAGAGCTAGAGTCTTCCAAACATAAATGGAGTAGAGCTGCAGGGAATCAAGAACTAAATATTTCCTGTAGTCTATTCAACTGTGTTTGGAACTAGCTCTGCTCTGGAAAAAGGCACTGGAAAAAAATCTGGTTTAGTGAGGACCAGGGAACCTCCTTCCTTCTCTTGGCCCTTCTAGCCAGTTTTCCTAAATTGTACTGAGTGCTAAAAATACCACACTGACAACATTGAATGGCAAAATGAAATGGGATGGTGAGATTTGGCTGCACTGAGAAAGAGAATTACTTGTCACCAAAGGAGTTTAAGTGGATTCCAGAAAAGCAGAGAAGTCTCATAGCACTCCAGCAAAACAGGCATAGCTTTAAAGTGTTGTGCGGCAAAAATACTGCTCTGGGATTAACAAAGACTGTAAACAATTCCATGTGTTTCTAAGAAAGAAATCTAGAATAAAAATCAGGTAGAATTTTAAATTTTAAAGTTATTAGGCCTTTTGAAAATCATTAAATTATGGTTTCTAAACCAGCTATGGAGACTACTTAGCAATGGCTATTTTCATTGATAACAGGTGATTTCTTTGGTCTATTTTTAGGCTCACTAATATTTATCAGGCTCAGTTCTATTATAAATATGGCAAGATGTAATTTTATTATAAATGGCAATGATAAGGAGGTAAGATTGCAAAAAAAAGTCCAATAACCATCAGGTCTGATATCAGTTTGGAGGTTCATGTCATAGAATTACTAAATTTGGAAAGGGCCTCCAAAGTCATTACTGTTAACTAACACTGCCTTGTTCACCACTAAACCAAAGACCACATCCACACTTTTTTTGACACTTCCAGGCATGGTGACTCTGCTACTTTCCTGTTCAGGCTGTTCCAAGGCCTGACCACCCTTTCAGTGGAGGAATTATTCCTAATATCCAATTTAAATGTCCCCTGGTGCCACCTGGGGCCATTCCCTCTTGTCCTGTTGCTTGTTATCTGGGAGAAGACACCAACCCCCTCCTTGTTACAACCTTGAACAACATCATATGAACATTAGACATTGAGCTGCTGCTTTTCTCTTGAACAGAGTTGCTTTTGTCCAGGTTCCAGAAGAAAGTAGCAAAAAATTCACCCCCAACACAATTGGAAAAGTGAAAAACATTTTGACCTAAAAATGTGGCTTTTTAAATTTAAATAGTGAAAAGTGTGTAGAAATATTTATTGAAAGTCTGTGTCTGACAAAACTAATTGTCTGTATTTCCCTTCCTTCTATTACAGCTTATCAATCATTTTTACCATCATGACAGTGTTGAGAAAGAACCACTAGGTTTTGCAACATGAGTTGTACAAGCAGCCCAGTACAGGTGCAATCTTATGGGAGAGAGGTAAGGAAAGTCAATACTCCAAGATTGCAATTAATTTAAACCTCTGATGACTCAAATAGCATTCTGATATTTTATCTCCTTGTAGCAGAAAGTATTTTAGCCTGTAATGTTAACCTCCCAGTGCTGCAAGTGATCCAAGTTAATTGGAGAATCAAATCTTTAATCTGACATCACAGAAAAACAAAAAGTCTCAGGTTATTTTATTGTCAGCATTATGCAATGCTACTCTTTCATTATTCTGAAAGAGCAAAATAGTTGATTTAATATGCATTTCTAACTTCACTATGTGTGCTTTGTCTGCACGAATAAACAAACTAAGAAATATTCAAATTTTTGTTGTCAAAAATTTCAGAACAAATAATTTGTCTAATAGCAGATTGCCATGTCACAATTGTGAAAGAAAATACTACATTCCTCTTGTAGTTGACATACCATGACACAAATGAAACTTTCCTCCCCCCCCACCCCCCCATTTATTTTTCTATTGGTGAATTGTTATGTAGACTACATCTATATCCCTATCTCCCCTGGAATCTAGTAAAGAATTTCTGTCTTGGTTCAAATTAAAGAATTTTCTCTTTTAATCATATGACTACACAAATGAAGTGTGATTTTTGTCTTTGGGGAAATCCCCTTAGGTAAAAAGGCTGACTTCATTTAGGAATGTCCCAGATATGTAACAAAATATATCCCAGACTTGCTTTGTCCTTCCCTCATATTTTGGTGTCTAACCCTCTATTGATAAGGAAATGTCAATTCACAATTGACTGAGTAAATCCTAATTCAAACCAGGATGAGTTGGTGCCAGCTGCATGTTTTGAAGATGTGTATTCTTGCACTTGATGGTTGCTAAAAAGTCAACTTCAACATCATCTACAATTTTCACATATTCTCAAATATTTGTGATAAATAAGTCTCTAACTCTAGACAAGGCATTAACATCTTCCTTACTGATTAATGAAGTAATTTTGCTTGCTGCCACCCATCCCCATCATGTCTCTAAAGAAGTTGGGTTTGCAGTGTGGACTCAGCCCTCCATTTCCAGTCGCAGGCATCAATTTGAGTGAATCTGTCAATCAGACACCACTGAGTGCACAGAGAGAATGGGCTGGGATAAAAGCAGAAAATATTTCTTCCATTGACGTATGAAGTAATTAATTTTTAATTGACTGAGAAGTCAAATAATTTTAAAGCCCTTCTAAATTTTGTATGCTAGGGTCCTAGACTTTTTTTTCTCATTTCATGAAGGGATCAAAGCTGTTAACAAGCTGTACAATAAGCATTGTGTTCACTGTTGCTGGCTTAAAGACTTATCTGACAATCTCAAGGAAAAAAAAAGAAAAAAACCCACAAAGCTGCTATAGTAAGATAATTCAGAAAACTATTAGAAAATTAATAACCCAAGGGAAAGAGCCATACATAACTGATTGTAGTGTATTCTTCTGAAGAAGCAGAAAGCTTGTTCCATTCCAGAGCTCACAGCCCTAAGTGCAAAGTTCATCAGTTTGCTTTTGACTTCATTCCCTCCACACTGATTCTCACTAATGACTGTCCCAGTGTTATGCTCAACAGATGAATAGTCATCCCTGTGCCAAAATATTCCACTGAGATTACCCTCATGCACACACACTCCCAGAATGTGTCCATTTCACATGTAGTGCTCTGGTTCAAACCACATCTTTCTGAGCATCAACACAGATACAAAAACCTATAGAGATCACAGAGGTTTTACAGGATTGCTGTATGGTCATAAGTAGGAAGAATAAATGCAATTTAACAGGTACAGTTGTGCTTCTTCTGCATAGGAGGACATTGTGTAATCTCGTGCAAAGGTTTGTCATAGGGAAAACTTCTTAATGTTGTTTTTGATGGAAGACTGAGAAATTTACAGGGTCCAGGCTATGCCAGAAGCATCATGTTAAAGATTTTTGCATACAATTTGTATATTAAAAAAGTTCTAGGAAAGAATCTGAATTCCACCTCTATGAAGCAGCAATGCAACAGAAGCCGAAACGGAGAAGTGTTGGAGGAAGAAATGGTTTGTGCCTTTTAATTACTGTGAAAGCTGTGATGCAGAATAGTGTCAGTTCATGGCAAAGGTGAAGATAATGTCTCATTTTATCTCACCTGAACATACCCTGCTCCCCAAGGGAAGACTCTTAGTGCAGAATACATGAACATCAATTACACTACCATGCATGAATAAATAAGATCTTTTTTTTCACATGGAGATACTAAAAATGAAGCAAAATTATGAAAAATTGAATATTCTGTTACAAGAATCCAACTCTTCCAATAAGACTATAAATTTCACCTTATAATTATCCTGGTAAAGAAAATTTGCAGCTACGTTGGTACAAATATTTATACTGCTGTCAAAATAATGATGCCTCCATTTCATTGAACAAAATGACTTAATTTTTTTCCCCTCTCAAGTTATCGAAAACAAAACTATTCAATAAAAAAAAGAAGGAAAAAAAAGAAGGAAGAAAAAGAAGGGAAAAATATAGGAATGATAAAGACTCTGATAATAAAGTACAAAACACATATTGCTTTGAATTACTTGTGAGGGGAATAAATTACATAAAGAGGAACTTATTGATTTTAATTCAGTTATCTTAGTTAAAGAGTACATTTGTACTAGCAGCTACTCAATATGTTTAAGCAACGATAAAAGAAATATTAAAACTGCAAGATGTTTGGAGATGTTTCTTCAAAAGCAAACTTAACTCTTGACGAGGTAAAACCCAACAAATTTAAGAAATACAGTGCTTATCATTCGATGTTATCATGCTGTCAAGGTAGATGCCTTCACTAAAATCACAGCAGAGTTGGATCTTTTGCTCTACAACACAACTTCTTAATTTTTTAGGAGGGAATTTCCACACTTTGAGCACTGATGAGTTTCATAAAGCAAATAAAGAAAACTCTTAATTTCAACTGTTCATTAGAGCTATGACTCACACCACATTTAGCACCTTCAGCTTCTTGCAGCTGTGGAAGAGCCAAGATGAACAGTAGCATTGAGGAGCCAGAATCCTTCCCAAGTACAGAAAATCCTGTACCCTGCTTTCTGGAGATTTGCCTACCTAAAACCCATCAAGTGCCAACACTGAAAGTTACACCCCTGGAGATGGCTGACACTGGTGTCTTACCCATTTGTAGTTTTCCATAACAAATCCCAGCAAGGCTACCCTGAATCAGACTGAAGAAAGCAAAGAAAGATAACAAGTCCCAAACCAAACTAAGAACTGCTGCTAGCCAAATGAAGTCGCTTACTTGCCTACAAGAGCAGAGAATCACCACTTTTTAGGAGATTAATGACAGAAGAGTGAAGCTGTGGGGTTTTAAACCTATAGAATTCAAAGGAAAGCATTAGCATTTTGGTGCTCATCTTCACCAAGGGTAAAGTGGTGATGTTTCAAATATCTTGCAGACCAGACAGACATCCTTAAGCCCCAATTTTTTGCTCAAACTGTCCAGCCTCCCACTGACATAGACCAGCACTCAGCCTAGCACAAGCCTGCACTCCATGTAACCTCATCCTGCTCAATGCAGACACTGCTTTGCATCACAGCTTCCCTTAGCAATTATCATCTCTGCTGTCACACAGGTAAATTTGAATCAAGACCACAGCAAAAGCACATAGAAAGTTATAAAATTAATTACAAGAGAAACATTACCTCTAAGGGTGATGAGCCTACTCAAAACCAGGGCCAAAAGCAACAGATTCAGCCTTACTTCATGCTTCCTGACCCCCAGCCCTCTCTTCCTGGGATCAAAGCCATTGTCGTAGCCCCAGTTCCTTCTCTTCCCTTGGCAGTGGGCCCTAATAGCTTGATAGATCCCAGCTGCTTTGATCTCTTCTCTTAACTCCCTCCTCCCCAGTACTCCAGCACTAATGACACAGCTGGGGACTGTTACTTGCACATGTAAACCTGGGCCCAAGTATCCTTTCAATAATCAGAGGATAAATAAACGTCATAGCAAAAGAATACAGGAAAACTTTCAGAACATTTTTGTGTAATTGGACCCCTGTAAGCTCTGAGATGACAGCATCTCTGAGAAGCAGCATTTTACATAAATGTGGATAGAGGGAGCCCATATAGGCTTAATCCAGCAGCCAGAAGTTTCTAGAGCAGTTATTTTCCCCAGTCCTCCCGTTGGTGTTATTATTAATAACAAAGATGGCTTGTCTAGCGTTCTCCTTACTTCACTGTCCTTCCTCTGGCAGTTGTGAGAGTCACAGACAGAGGCAAGAGGCAGGGGGAGGATTTTCTTGTTTCTGTTATCATGGCTTAATGGGTAGTTTGAGATTCCTAGCAACATAAACAGGCAGAAAACCAAGAACAAATTACACACGCAAACTAACTTAGGCTCTGGAATTAAGAGTTGCTCAGTACACGGCATGTGGAGGGGCAGAACACTTCCAGCTGACTTGCAGACACTTGTGGATCATCTTCCTAGGGATGAACAAGTCTAGATCACATTTACTATTTACTGCAGAAGTATATGCTCTACTCTGCTACTGACTACAGTGGGGTTACACAGGGTTGAAAGACAGCAATTTGGGCACAAATGTGGTATTAATTACACCAGCTTTTGGCAGCTCTGGTCCTGCTGCTGCCCAAGAAGGATGATTTCCACAAGCCTCTATTACATAAATCATTGACTGGGTGCTTGGGGCTGCACAATCCATGCAGAAATACACGCTTTTTCCTCTATGATACTTTTTTCTTTTGGAATTTGGATGAATGGAAACTATTTTTGCAAACTCCTTTCCAAGTTAAAAGATTCAAGCATTCCATAATTTATTTTTTTTTACCATGAAATTTAATTTTCTTCTTAAAACCTGGATTAAAAGTGATAAGTATACTGAACTCATGGAAATCATGCCCTGTTGGAGAGGTATTAAAAAACATATGTCACATTGCCTCTTAAATCCAGAATTCAAGTCATGGGAACCAGACACTCAGTAAGACTTGAAATGCACATGACATATGAAGGGCTCAGCAGTAACAAATATCTCCATAGTTTGTTATGGGACTGGTATTGCACTTGTGTCCTTCTGTGAGCTCTGAAATGGACTGTTCAGGGCAATGAATTTATCAGACCTGCCTGTGCACAAAAGCTACAACATTTTTTCAAGTTTTCTTCAGTTATTTTGAGAGACCTTGAAATATCATGGTGTTTTTGAAAGGACTAGAGGCCAGCTTAGAAGTACCCATAGGAATGGGTAAAAAGATGCAGTTTGTGAAAAATTAATGTACCTTGAGTTTAGCCATCAGTTCTGGCATAAGAAACAGTGAATTCCATAAACACTGGTATTACTACTCTGTACTTGCACAGAGGATCTTCAGCATCAGCAGTACTCTCAGTAGGACCAGAGACAACACAGCAGGACATGCACTCCCACTTATTCCAAGTGTTTCTTTCTAGGGGCAGCTCCAGAGGGGTGACTATTTCTGTGTAAATGATAGGTATCAGGAAACTGCAAGATTTTAAAGATGTTAAATTTTGACCATGACATCTCAAAGATCAGGTGCTTAGCAGCATAGTTCTAATGTTCCCTCAGTAGATGACACATCAATGTTTGCACTTATGAAGAGAGAAGATTGGGTAGATCAATTCTGCCCTTTAATATAATAAAACATAGTTATGAACAGTTACTTTGCAATAGGATGAGCTTAAAAATTCAACTGCCTACAACAAAACAATTAATTTCATTCTCTTGGGTTTCTACTGGCTTTCAGTTCTGTCTTTTTCCTTAGAATGTCCTGATGTTGTTATTTATTATTGTAGAAGTTGGACTAAAAATATTATTTTTCCTCTTTCATTCTGATAGCAGTTTATACAGGCACATGGAATCAAAAGGTCTCATTTCACCCTAACCCAAGCCTATCAGGGTAAGGGTAAAATGGGACCTTTTTGTCAAATAGGGATTGCAAATATACTATCTGCCATCTTGGCCCACATACATGAGGGGCAACCAAGTTTCAATCTGATTCATTGGACCAGTTCTTACAACATGATATTATTGTGAACTTCTTGTTGTCTTACTGCAGTAAGCTTTGGTGTCAGCTGAAAAGTGACGTCTGGAACTGTAAGGTTTCATTTGAAAGCAAGAAAATCTGCAAACAACCAATTTAGTTCAGATCTTCCCCACCCAAACTGAGTAAAGACTGCTGCAAAAGCCTGACCTCCCTGCAGCAGAGGGTCCTGCACACCTTGGGATTTACTACTCCATTGCACAGTAAGTGTTACAACATTCCAAAATACAAACCAAGATTAACTAAGGCTTGTAAGAAAAGGACTCGCATCAGCATCCTGTGAATGGAGTTACTTAAAATCAACCACAGGAAGTACTAAACAATTTAAATCCTACTCTCATCAAAAGTTCTTCCTTCACTAAAGGTTCACAGATGAGTCCTGTTGTGGGTGAGATCTAACATGTATTCTTTACAAAATGCTTGGAGAACTAGTCTCTCTCTCAAATTTAATTCTACATTTCCTCCTTACTGAATTAAATACAAAGCAGATGACTCATAAATATATCATGTATTCCAGTTAAGTATGGTACTGGCTGCTGCTGAGTCTTTGGGAGAAAACATTAAAATGGGTGGGGTATTTTAAGGTCAAATCTGTTCTGTATTTTTTGAAAAGCACAAAACTGACTTATATTTACTTCTAAAACCCTAAGATTGACACAAGTATGAAATAATGTTATAGCAATGGAAATGTCTAAAAACACTATAATTAAAATTGGGTTTATCATAAACAATTATAAATTAAAATATATAGTCACACTAGAGGTAATTTATAATTTGCCATAAGACCACAAATGATAACTCCCAATGCAGAGTCTTCAGTCCACACAGACTCTGGTGGATTACAGTTTATAGCTTAAACAAAGAAAAATTGCTAATTAATCCGAAATATAAACAAGTAAGAGCGATTTTACGTGGACTAATCTGTACATTATTATAAAATTACTGGATATAACTTTGTAAGCCAAATGAAACAATTACAGATAAGTCATAGAGTGCAGGGAGATCACTATTATAGTAACTTCTTTTATATAAGACAATACAGAGCCTATCCAAATATCATGTTACTGGAAAAGTGCACCAAGGCAAACCCTAGAGATGAAGTAATAGGGTAAGTGAGCCAAGGTTTCTCTTTACTAGCCTGCTTTAAGTGATGTTTTTGTCACAGATGTACCTAATGACACACACTATTGGAGTGAATGTGGAAAAATCTTTGCACAAGAAATGTTATACCTTTATTTTCCTTGCCAGGCGTAAATTGATTCCATATAGTGTTACCACAAATTCTGTGACTACTCTATTCTGTGCTGAAACATACTTTGATGGCACAGATATTCTGTGTTCTAGTTTTGCTGGTTTTATTCAATATTAAAACTACTCTGTGCTGCTTGAAGTTTTATTAGAGGAATCAAGTTTGTATGACTAAAGATGAAGGCTTAACTTGTACCCCTATAAAAGCTTGAGAGAAATCACTCAAAAGTAGAAAAGGAAAAATGCAACAAAATAGCCAAATTTTTCCCATTTCAGCAAATCTCTTGTTCAAAAAAGAGTTCAGCATAAGTGCATGTCAATTCTGTTTTAACACAAAGATATTGAAATCAAGGTCAGAAACTTAGACCTTGGTTATTTTGTGTTTGGGATTTTTTTTTGTCACTAAGGTGAGCTAAAATGCCTCCTTGGCTTTCCTGTGTGCTCAAAGGGCACTGAAAGCTTTGCTTTTCCCCCTCCCTTTGCCTCCAGCTCCCATATAATTGATTCTGACCAAGCATTAGCAGTTACATCCAACTCCCAGAAGTTTTTCCTGAACTACGGTTATTCCTGGTGATTCATACGTCTGAGAATCTTTCTGAAAAATAAACTATTGGAACCTTTAAAATAATTAACTTGGCTCTTCTAGTGTACAGGATCTTTTGAAGAGATTGCAGGGAAGGGAGAAATGTAAGAGAAGTGGAGGGCTGGCCCTTGTGCTTGTGGAATCCTGGCATTGTGGGAAAGCAGTTGTCTTTATCTGCTTACACTGGGGACAGATGCAGAAAGCCAAGGGCAACTTACCTCCCAGATGCAGTGACTAATGGCATGTAAACATTTCAAAGAGGTCTCCTCCAATAAAACAGTCCAATTTCATTTTTGCTTCTTGAGAATGAAGGGGAAATTTAAAATAAAAACTAAAGGTACAGAAGGTTTGCACTCTTATCTAAACTTGTCAGTACCTTTCCAATAAATATTTTAAAGTAACTTTCCTTTGCCTCATAGGTATTCAGTCTCTTCCACACCGAGTAAAGTTTTAAGCAGAGCAATAATCAATAAAAATTCAAAGGACCTGCAGCTAAGCTTGTTGCTGCCTCATTCACAGAGGTTAGCAAGCTGTCTAATCTGTTCCTAGTTCTGTTTATTCACCTGGAAAATTTAGCAGCATGTTATAATTAGTGTTTATAAAGCACTCTGAAAAAAACCCATATAATTACTTCCTCATTAAAATCCTGTATGATTTGTTTGACACTACACCACCAGTACCCTTGTGTATCCTCTTGACTCAAGGATGTCCTTCTAAATCAAATATTATAATTTCTGAAAGACTTACATAGTTTCTTTTCTGATCCTTTTTAGTTCTCTGCTTTCTCTGAGATTTGGTATTCTCCATGCTATGTTGTATGTTGGTCTTAAAGAACTGAAAGTATAGCTGAGAACCTACATTCATTCTCTCACATGCTGAAGTCTAAATATTGGAGTGTTCAGAGAATAAAAAGAGAATTTGCACTTAAGTTGTGTGCATAGCAGAAATTTATTAAGTAGAAAAGAAACTTCTACTTCCTGAGGATGGGCTTGCTTTCCCCAGGAAGGAACTGGCAACTGAGTTTTGACCTTAATCAAGAGTTTTCAAGTTTCAGAAGTCAGGTTTGGGAATACAAGGAAAATCTGAGTTAAGCGAGTCCTTTACTGAGAATAACTCCTTTTCTTATCTCCTGATACAAACTCTGTCCTCTTTCACAACCTTGTATGGTTCCCACTGTCTGGAATTGTGAGTCTGCTCTGTATAGGGGACACTCCAACAGCCAAGTTCTTTCTCAATAATCACTTTCAGCTCCTGCTTTTCCTGTAGCATGCACTGAAGGGAATGTGTTCCCTGTTTCTTACAGTCATCAGTATAGTATGCCCTGTCTTATATTTGCATTACCCAGGCTTGTTCTCACTGTTGCCTGGAAGTTGGAGAAAATCTGCCCTCAGATCTCAGTATTTATAGGAGTACATATGGATTGAAGACGAAAGGAAATTAGATTAATAAGTTTTGTCTTTCCTTAGTTAGCCAGAGAATATCTGTTTGCATTCAGATAGATAAATGTATAAAAACCAGACTAGCAACTACTTGTGTGCTTGCTTTGCCTCAATACTCCTGAGCCTACTTTTGGCTGTGCTTGAGTTCTTGAACTGTTTGAGCCTACTCCGAACTGAGATTCTTTTTCTGTCTTTCTGACCATTTGGGTCACTGCTCTTCCGCTCTCCTGGCCACTGTGTGCTCTCCCTCTGAGTCTTTATGTCCTAGCAATTAGACATTATGTCTTTGTTTTCCCACTAGGGAAATTCCATCGTTCCGACTCCTGGCTCTAGGGAGGAAGGGGAAAGACTGAGATTTCCTCTCTTTTCTTTTTTTTTCCCTTCTTTTTGTCTTTTATTCAGTGTTAAGAAATGACTGGATCAGGGATGTGCCTGTAAATACTCTCCTGCTCCTTAATGCCTGTACAGTTAAGGAATATTCTGCATTATTTCTGTTTTGTTTCCATCTTAACAGAGAGCTCAATTACAAACAGTAACAACTAAACTAAACCATCTTCTCTCGCCCATGCAGTGAGTCACCAGGATTTTCCATAATAATAAGATGAATAAGCACATTTTTCAGGCTTTTAATAGTTGACTATGCCTCACAGAAAAAGGGAGCTTTGACACTACTTCTGGACCTAGAATCTTCTCCCCCTGCAAGCTTTTTGCCCTGTGGATGATAAAGGGGTTATACACTGTTCCATCAAACTGAATGCTGTACATCTTGGTCTTATGAGTCAACACAGCTTTTTAACTAAGCTGCCTTGTAAGCAAGATAGCATCTGCAAGATGAAAATGAGAAACAGCTGTAACAGAGGACTAAACTAAAACCTTGTTTAGACACTGTGGAAATACATATGGTGACCCAGGGATATTCCAAAAACTACACTAACCTCCTGAAAATTGAAGGCCACTATCTCTTTCATTAAATTTTATGCTGGTTTGAAGCAAAACGTAGTACATGATCAAACTGATCTTTCCATAGGACAGACACAGCATGCAGTGAAAGCTTAAAGTAGTGTAGAAATCCAGTTCTCTCTCTCTCTGGCAGGACTTTACAGGGATTTCAGTGTACTATTTCATATCACTGGAAAAAATGACAAGTGGAAATGTAAAGCTTGCTTTAAAAAGGTTTTCTCAGTGTAACTGTAATATATTTCTGCTTTTCATAATGTGGTATTTTCCCTAAACTGTGAATGATTATGCTTTGTAACTCAGTTCAAGCACTTTAGACGAATGCAATTTCTATAATAATCAGAAAAAAAGGAATGTAATCCATCAATTTAACCACTTAAACCATATATGAGAAGTTGTTTTTATATTATTTATACCAACATTCAGTAAATTAACAAGGGACTTGTTAAATGTGAAATTAAAGTCCCAATGTAACATACTCTTCACTATCTAGAGCAATGAGTGGTGTCATTAAGAGTGCAGCAGTCATGATGGGAAACCATGTCACTGGGATACAGAAATTGATATTTCATGTGGATTTGAGAGCCAGGCCTGCTCTCAAGCCATTTCAATTTTGAAAACAAGCTCAAGGAATTACTGAAGTCCAGGGGAGGGAGGCAGAAGCCCTGGGAGCACTAATCAGTGATGCTGCCTGATTTCTAAGGGATGGAAGGATTCCAAGACACCCTAGAAAACCTAAAGACTGGTCTTTTCATCAGTGTCACCTCAGAATGTAGTAATTTAAAAATGCATGCACCAGTAGGCCACATGAGGAGATAGCACAAACTACCTGTTACTTCGTGCTCATATTCCTGTTTTACATTTATGGTGGGCTAGTCTGGGGCACACCAATTTTCTGAGTTAGTATCATTTGTACACCTCATTGTAAAGATGCTGATTAATTCCAGTTTGAGATAATGCATAAAGTTCTTAATGGAGGCAGAATATTAACTGCATTGGTTTCTGAATATTCACTCTTAGCTGCACATACACATTCTAGTTCAGTCCTATTTATTAGTATTCCTTTTCCTTAGGATTTTTATGATCCAGACAATTTAGACTGAGAGCAGAATTTTGAAAAGGTACAACATGAAATAGATTGCAAAATAATTTACTCTATAATGTATTCCATAGAGCTATACTCTGCCTCTAATAAGCATAGATAAATTCATTTTGATGTATCATGCTTAGCAGAGAGGTAAGTGGGCATGTAATTAACTCATTTATTTCATGTCTCTTCACCTAGTAATACTGTAATTATTTTTCTTAGCAGTCAAGTTATTACAGCACAATTTAATTTCAACCTAGTGTGTGATTTACTGTGAATCTGTGAAGGCAAAGGAATTTCTCCTATCTGTCCCCACCTCCACTTCAGCCCCCTCAACATCTGCCTCATTTTAGCAGGTAGAATGAAGCCTGACATGCCACTTTCAAAGTCAGACTGAGCAAAGCCCTGGAATGTGCAGCTGCATGATTAACCCTTTGCTAGTGAAAGGGTGTATGAGTTAATTTAAAAGAGCTGTATACTACCTTTTGGAAATCTATCTTTAAATTGAGAAAGCAAGATAAGCCTAGCACTAACTTTACTGAGTTTTGTCTTAAATCTTTGCTCCATACCAAGCCTGCTCTTGAGAGTTCAGGTTTTCATCTAACAGGTAGAGTTGGTATTCTCCAAAGACATCTTGGACATGTACTGGATGTTAAAATTGAACATGAAGCCAAGCTACTGAAGCTTGTTGTAGGCTCATTGGATGTTTTGGCTGGGTGGCTGGGTAGCTCTGTAAAGTATAAAATGACAAGACTGCCTTCAAGACCAGAGATCCTTCAAGGTCATCTTGGCTGGATGCTGTTCTGTGCCCAAGGAATACAGCAGACCACAGAAAATCCTGTCACATGTGTTTCTCAACATGTAAATTGAGTACTTTCCCTTTAGAAATCTAAGCCATTGTGCCTGTGCACTTGGGGAAACTCTGCTATGTCCTCAGGAGCATGAAGTTACATGAAAGGACTCTTCCATTACTGTGTGGCAGAGACTTTCATTCAAGTGGAACATAGCAGAAATGTTTGAGAGAACAGAACCAGTCAGTATCAATCTCACAAACACTTAAAATGCAAATATGAAGACAACTGTGGTACATTTGCATTGTTTGAGAAATCACGTCTTACCCTGCAAATGCTCTCTTTATGCCTTACACACAAATGTCAATGTTATTTCAGTTGCTGACTGCACAAATCTGTTTAATTTACAAAGCAGTTGAAGACAGGTGTCAAAACTGGTCTGTGTAATCAAGGATGTCATTTTCTCTTGTGTCTTTGCAAAAACACATGAAAAAGCCCCTAAGACCCCTGTGTTGTTTGTATGTAAAAAGATGCTGGTGGTGTTTCCTGTAACAGACAACTTCTCAAGAATCCTTTCTTTTACTGTGAGAGGTATAAAGGCTGTAGGTCTTATTACAGTTTCAGAATTTCACTTCAAGAGGTTAGAAAACTCATAACTCATGTGGCTGGCAGCAGCCTTTTCATCCTTACATCACTATGCAGAACTTCTTGTGGCACAGTTTACCCCTCCCACCCTGTGGACACTTGCATCATTCTGTGTTCTGTGAAATCCATAAGGAAAATGTAACTTGTTTGTTTGCACTTGCCTCACTGCTGGCAGCAGCTGTATGGAATCAAGTGAATGAGGTATAAGATTACCTATCTCCTGGAGAGAAACCACAAAGGATGGTGTCAGTAATGGCAGCACAATGCTGTCCTGAAAAATAATATAGAACTCACTGCCACTCAATGTACTTCTCATCCCAGGTGTCCAGTGAGAACATGAACATAACAGAGAATCCTTTAGTCTGGAAAAGACCTTTAAGATCAGGGAGTTGAAAACCAACCTGCAGAACTGCAGGCAAGCCACAGGAGAACATTTTCATGTTTTGAAAGTGCAAATCTATGCTTTGAAAAAACCCTGCACTGCCTGAGACAGTGAGCTGCTCTGATATTGCACTGTTTGGTGCATTCATGGAAGTCTGGGTAATAATTCTGCATTCTACTGACTTCATGGGAAGCAGTCCACAAATAAGTTAATAAATAATTCTGTATTTTAGACAGCATCTGACAAGACCAAACTAATAAAAAGTACAGGTCACCATAGGAAATTGCTTTTTAATGGGCAAGCTCAATCCTCCAAACAGAATGAAACAGCAATCAAATATATGATGTTATAATGAAATGTATAAGCAAAAAGAACTAAATGGGAGTTGGAAAGGCAACTTTTTCACCTGTGATTTAAACCCTTGACTTTGACACCTGGAAAACTCATTCCAATATACTTTTAAAATACGGTGTGTGATTTTCAAATTACTTTTTTTCCTGAAACATAGTTATTCTCTTGTAAAGAACAAGCATAGGTAAAAAGGTAGATGGCAAAATCCAAAGAAGCATTGTAATGCTCTTTCTTTGTTTAACAAACTAATTGATTTGTTAGGAAGAGATTATTGTACTTTTTTCCTTTTAAATGTGATAGTCTCCACATTTCAGTTAATGGCACAGGAATGTATATAATAATGCTGCCTACTTGAACAACACTCAATATAGATTTAGAGCAGTACAAATTGCTTCAGCAAATGAAGCCTTTTCCTGACAAAGATGATTCAGAAATGGGAATCACTGGCAATAGGACTGGAAATTCAGTCACAAGCTGGAAAATAGCTCTTCTCCCACTTTAAGGAAAGGGGTGATCACCTTAGCTGGCTGCTACATAGAACGTTCCCTTTTTTCAAATATCATCTTACACTTACAAATGTGATTTCTTGTTTAAATTAGGGAAGAAAAATGACAGTGTAGTTTCCCAAAGCCCAACACTTAAAAACACCAGGGTATTTTGCTAGAAAGGTATTGTGAAAGTTTGCTTATCTCTTCAAGTCACATGCTTCCATACATGAAAGCAGCATGAAATATAGTCCATTTAACCAGCCCCTGGGGCTTGTAACTACAGGCACAGTAGTAGAGAGAAAAGACAGCATGCTTCATCTACCTGCATAAAGGGAGCTGGCATTTTTCAGGCTGACAAAAAGTCCCTGTGTGCCAGCCAACAGATGTGGTCAGATTTATGGTGGAGAGTGTGCTAAACTTAAGAGAGTGATGGAATAAATTACTCTTGTTCTGGCAACTGAGAAACCGCAAAAAGGTTGTGTTTAAGTCACATTTTTCTCCTGGTGCTGCTCCCAAAATGTAAACAAACTCTATAAACACTTCATTATTAAACTGATGAGACTATCATTAATTCTGTTGCAGCCCAAGTTCATGAATATTAACCTTTTCTGTATCACAGACAGGTATTTATATATTTTGTCTCTTCCGTAAACCAGGAGCTCATTTCATGTCAAGAATATTACTTTTACACCAAAACTCCTCTGGCTCCTCTCCACATCTGCCAGATTAAAGATTAAGTTTATACAGAGGTTTAGTAATGTAAAAGAGTTAAACAGTGACTTCAAATAAAAATGAACAATGCATAAACCTTTTCCTTTTTCTATATCCATCATAAGTAATTGACAATATTTACTACTTGGCATACAGGTTATATTTTCTTTTGAGTGAGATTAACCAATAATTCCCAAAATAACTCAGCCTGGACTACCACATAGAGGTTTTGGCTTTATCAGTCTACAATTAAGAGTTAATGAGATCTTTAAGCAGATCACATGTCCCTTCTTCCTCTTGAGAACATGAAAATCAAAGCAGAGTCTTTTTCTATGGATGTCTTCAACTTCAGATTATTTACTTCTGGCATGTCTTCCTGCTTCAAGGGACTAAGAGCTTTTGGAAAGGGAAATAAGGTTTTCCTTCTGGGAAGCTTGATTCCATTATTTCTAGTCCTTGGAGTTGAGTGGGCAGATTTCCAACAATTAAACACTTCTGTATCCTGTAATAAGATGAAAATGTATCCCTGGTTTCAGGAATTCTGTGCTCACAGTTTCAAAGGAGGGAATCACAATGTGGTACAGTATAGTGCTCCTTCCTACACTGTGCTTCTGGCTTCTGTGGCATAAACCCTCTGAGTTCAGCACTCACCTGTGTTAGAACTTGGCCAGTTGTTCAAGAATTATACCCATTTTGTTCTAGGGGGCAGAACCAGTCATCTTGGTTGTCTGAGTGCAGGTTTCTGAGAAACTCTCTGTGTTTCCTAGGAGGAAAAAGCCAGCATTCAGTCATAATGATTCTGTTCTATAGCATATGCACAGATAAAGGACAAAGGTCGTGTAATTTCTTTAAATATGATACCATGGTCATTTCTCAGCCACAAATTTAATCTTGTTACCTAACATTTTCTTTAAATGAACATTATATTTTTTGCTGGTTCTTTCAAGCTTGAATTCTACTTCAAAACATTCTGTAGTACAGCCTGATTTTTACT
Organism: Cyanistes caeruleus; assembly: GCF_971803275.1. Lineage (NCBI taxonomy): Eukaryota > Metazoa > Chordata > Aves > Passeriformes > Paridae > Cyanistes > Cyanistes caeruleus. The sequence continues at coordinate 10,622,041 of NC_141707.1, read as the reverse complement.
TTTTTCACCATGTCTGAGTCAAGTCTCCGTTGCCTCACTCTAGGATAGAGGGGAATGATAAGTTCCCAAATGGTTAGTCACAAAATGAGCAGTCCAAAGACTGTTCTTATCAAGTCAAAAATGAAAATCTTGACATCACAAAAAGCACAGCTCTGCTGTCACCTAGCTCTGCTACCAAACTACTTGTCTGAATGAGGACAACTTTTCTCTTTAGCCCTAAGTGTACAACTTAATCTGATCCATACAGCAGGATATAATCTGGTCTGATTGTTCTATATGGGTCTCTAATTCTCTAAAAGATCCCTTAAAGACTTGCTTGTTTAGTATTTTTCCACATTTTGCAAAGCAGTTGTAAACTTTTTCAACCTTCATTTCTCTCACCTGTGCACTGAATGATTTCACATTTTCTTTGAAATTGGATAACATCGTTAATGAAAATTCTCTTTTCCTTCAGATGTACGAGTGCCATAAAGGTTACAGCAAAAAAAAAATAATTCCTTGAGTTAGATAGCAATCACATGAGGAACACTGATGCCTTACTCAAAGTAAATAAAAGATAAATAAAATTTCAGACCAATTTGCATTGGAGAGTCATTTACCCTACTTTGATCCTCTGAATTTAAGTTCCAGGCTGTAGAACTTGTAACTTCCAAGGCAAGATGCAAATTTTGTTACACTTAACTCCGTTTTTGTCTTGTACCTGATTGTAAACTATTCAAACTCTAATCTAGATCTGCCCACTCTCCAACTCAATTTAACATAAATTATGCAAAGTGCCTGCAAAAAGGATGTACAGTTGTTTTCCTGCTTTGAATATGCATTTGAATGAACATATTCAAGTAAAATGTTACTACTGCTGACGGTCCAAATATGTGTGACAAACTCACTATTTTTAAAATTACTTCATTACAGAGAAATCTTTGAATTCTTTCCAAGTAGTTGGAGTCTTTCTCAATGCATGCCAATTATTTGGCATAAATTAAGTTTTGCTTCATTTTAGGTGAACAAGGCAGACTGTACTTCAGCAGCAGGGAACAAAGCGTTCAAGGACATGCTAAAGAACTGCTTCTAATTTGTAAAAAAATGGAGGGCTTTGTGAAAATTACTTTTGAGATACACTTGATAATGCATAAAATCCACAAGTTTTAATTTGTGTCAGCAATTTTTGATTGACATTTTAGAGCAGATATTTTGACATATTTTGACCCATTAACTCAGAACATTCTGATGCATTATGAAAAAATAACATTTTTGTTTGACTCTTTCAGAAAGCCTGAGCAATACTAACAAGAAAAAAAGTAAACATGACTCTTTTTTCAGTTGCTGAATGAAAAATGATATGTTAAATTAAAACTATCCATTGACATTCCTTGAAATGCTTACACTTTTTACTTTGTGTTCTCAAAAATATGGCACACTGAAAAGCTGGCAGTTTAGTTAAATGTCATTCACAGTTTAAATCTAAATATTATCTAGGAAAAGTTTAAATTTAGGATTAGATGGGTAAATTTCTCTTATATTAGTGATTATGTATACACCATGTCTTAAGTATAAAAAAATCAAATAAATTCTGATTGTTTTAATGTAGACCAATATTATATAGATTCCAGTCTTATCTCATAAATTTCCTGGGCTTAAAGTATCAATTTAAAAACCCAATAAATATCACTGATTTTCATTCCTTGGGATTTTTTTCATATCTGAGGGCTTTATACTAGACTAATCATAAAAATGCAGCTTAAAGTAATAAAAATTAGCTGCTATTAAATTGAATATTAACATGAAGGGGTTTATGCCTAATTTGACATGGAAAATGTGCTGAACGAAGTGCAGTGTGATTTTGGCTCCTGAAAAATTGAGATTTTCTTGAAGTCTAGGTCTGGGTATTTCTTGTATATACAAAAACAACAATCCATCCTGTGGGAAAAAGAAAAAGAAACAAATGTGGTATTGACCTGAGCACATCAGAAATAGTTCAGGGGAAGAAAGAGAATAGATACCAGTATTCTGTGGGAAGAAGAGACTCTTTCCCCTTGAACCAAAGACATCAAGCACCTGCACTTTGCCTTTGAAAAACCCCACCTATAGGTCAGTGACAGACACAAGCAGCATCAGAATCATCCATGTTGACCAATTTTAGTCAACCTCAACTTGGATCTCTTCCCAGTTCTCTTTTGTGAGGAGTGCCCAGGTTCCACATGGACCCCACTGAGTCAGCGTGTTGGTGGGGGTGAGGAAAGGAGCAATGTTAAGATGTTATCTTGTCCACCTGATTATCTCTATCCCACAACTGTAATGTAATTTAGACAGTTCAAAACTTAGAGGATTATAGTGCCACTCCAAACATCTGCAGCAATGCAAAGGTTGAGCTCTCAGCATGCTCCTCCAGCCTTTATCCTTGGCTCCACTCTGCTGGTGGAGCCTAGAAAGGCTTCCCAAGGGAGCAGCCTGCAGCTGTCTTGCAGAGATCCTATGCCAAGGCAATTTTCCTTCAACAGGAAGCAGGCTTTAAGAATACCTTACACATCCTCAGCCCTCTACTCACACTGGAACAGACTTGGGAGTGTTTCTCAGCCACTCTAACTGCACTGTTTCCCTTAATTTTGTACTAATGAGTAATGCTTTAGCACTGACTTGGAAAAGTGATTGATATTTATTGAATTGCCAGGGCTATTTCCTCTGCAGTTTTGTCTCTGAATGTCTCTTTGCCTCTTGCTATAGGTTGAGAGATTTGAAGAGATTATAGTCCTGAGTGTAGAGACTGAATAATATCCTGTATAAACGACATCCTACATGCAGCACAACTATATTACTGGAAAGTGCGTGTTTATTCTTAATTTCTGCTCTAACAGTGTAATCATCAAGAAAGGACATAGTATAAAATCACAGATTACTTGAACAACTTCCCTAATATTTTTTTATTTCCTTTTCTGGGTTAAGACAAAATACTGTAGAGTAAATCAATGATCAAGAGGCTGAAAAGTGTCAGTGATGTGCCTTGACTAGAGTGTGAAGTAATGGGTATACCCATAGCACTGAATGGAACGTTGTATTGAGACCCCTGAACATGGACAATCAAGATGATGTGACATTTTGTAACTTCACTGAAATATTAATGATCTTACCAAACAGAATATCTTTACAGGTACATATTTCTTTTTAAAATAGAGCAAGTATTGTTCTTGGCTCTACAAAAAAAACTGTGGAGTGACTGGCTTGGTCTTTTCTTCTCTTGCACAACTTCAATTCCTGTGTTTTCCTGCTGCAGTGTCCAAGATCATTCCCGAGCTTCTTAAACTGCTAGAGTTAAATTGAAGAAATTACAAGAAAGCATCATTCATACATACTTAACTGGATATATTTAATGCTAGTTAGGAAACAATATAAGCAGGGGCACGTTTTTATATAGCAAAAGAAACAAAAATATTGAAGCACTTTGTGTACTGACTAACAGTGACATTATGAATTCCTGTGCAATAAGTATTGGAGACTGGACTTCAATCTGTTCCATCACACTAATACACAACCACCTTTTCACTGTTTTTCAAAGACTCCTATACTGGTGTACTTCAACTGAAAACAGAATAAAATATTTCCTCCAAAATCAAGATTCTAGAATGTTTCTGCAGGGCTTGAACCTCTTTAGAAAATGAATCATCTGCACACTTTCTATCCCAGAGCAAACACAGAATGAATGTCCGTATTTCAAGCAGACCAGCAAAGTACCTGAACATCCCCCAACCCCACTATGCCTCTGAAGCCAGGTGTTCCCACTTGTATCTGAGACATGTGAGGCAAAGTCCACCAATAATCTGATAAACTAGTAATGATCTTGTTCCATTTTAATCTAATGCTTATGAAAAACCTTCCCTTGCTCTAGTTTGGTATTAGTTTCAAGAAAAGATAGTTTAGCTCGTCACTGTTTGCAATAAATAATTCTTCTGCACAACCCACTAATGAGGGCTCAGTGAAACATTTCAGTGTATATACTTTGGAAAGTAGTTTTCCTCTCTTCATGTTGATAACCTGTGCCAAATATCAAAAGGTTGTTAGGACTGATCTTTTTTTTCCCTCTTGCCACCATTGTGGGTATTGTTAAAGAAAGTAAAAGCAAATTTCTGCTATGCAGTTTGTCCTGCACCTGTCTGCTTCCTGTACTGTTTCCTTCCAAGGCAGGGAACATTATGAGTGCATGGCTTTTGCTTTGGCTCCAGCAGGAGATGTCATGATGCAGCTTTTCTGGGAATCTATTCGGGGCAGACTGAACAAGCTGGGCTAAAACCTGTTTGGAAATATGTTTTCCTGTCTTGTGAAAATGAACCCAGCATCTTCCTCCCAAATGCTGCATTTGGAGGCTGGAACTATAAGTACTGAATGGTATGCAGTGTGTGTAGGAATATTTCAGCCTTCAGTGTATTTTTGGATATTGGACCCTGGTAACAGGCTGGGAGCTCCCATTGATGCTGCAGGTTGCCAAGTTGTACTCTGCAATGGCACTAGGCTGTGATGGGTTTTGCATTACCCTTAAAAGACTGCTGGAAGAGACTGCTGGCTAGCAGTGTGATTTCTGCAAACACTGATTCAGAAATGGAGCAAACCTCCAAGCATGTCAACACTCCCCCTTCCTCCCTGAACTCCTATTCCATCTCCAATAACAGGAGTTATCTGAATTCTGCACACAATTTCTGTGCACCTCTCATGGATGCCAAGAGATTCCAGGCACAGGGACATAATGCTGCTTCTACCCATTTCCACATCTCTTCCTCATTTTACTCTATACAAACAAGCAAAATCATAGTGACTCGATTTCAGGGAAGATGGCTCCTTTGCTTTTGATGGAAGGCAATGCAGACAGAAAAAATTTGGCCTTAAGAGGAGTGCAGGTGCCAGTGCTGCACTCCAGCACCATAGGGTGCTGTGGCTACTGGGATTCTTCCCTGTAGAACCTTATTTCCTCTTACTCAGGACAATGAAACCAAAGTTCACAAGGAAACAAGAAGATCCTGTTCATCTGTGGGCAGTAAGCCACCCTTGCACCAGGCAGAAACAGCAACAGAGCTGAAATTCAGAGGGTCATGAACAAAACAACAGCATGAGCAGAGCACTGGAAGGCTTTAAAGTCTCATCTCCTTCCAGCAGCAGGGATACACACCTGGGAAGGCAGCTCACCAGCAGCAGGAACCACACTGCCTCCAGCTGGAGCCATTTCTGCTGTCAAGTCAAGCAGTGTCAATTTTTCAAGGGCCTATGGCTTTTTGGAAAGGCAAATAAGATTTTCCTTGTGGAAAAATTGATGCTGCTATTACTAGATTTAGAGTTAAGTGGATAGATTTCCAAACAATTAAGCACTTCTCCATCCAGTGGTGAAAAAGGCTCCCTTTGAAAATGTGCTCTTGGTTTCAGGAATACTGTACTCACAGTTTCACAGAAGAAAAGCATAATGTGGTACAGCATAGGGATTATTCTCACACAGTATTTTCAATGTTTTCACTGTGTTAAAACTTCCTTTCCTTTATCTATATTAATTCAGAGATGTATTTCAATCTCTGTAGTTAACTTTACATGTTTCCCAGCCATGCAGTTCAGCATAGTTGAAATGCTTAAAATCTTTAAGCCATAGCTTGCACAAAAATTATTCCTCACCTGTGTCTTAATTTCTGAGGAATATGGGATTCCTTCTCCAATAATTATTGACATCAAATGAGGACGGGAATTAGAGTGAGAATGAGAAAAATGTGTGTCTTCTAGGAAACATTAATCACATGAGAGCAACACAGAAAACTAAAACAAGTTCTGCAGATACTGGCACCAAAGCAGAGGTGTGGAGGAATGCCACAGTAAAGAATTTATTACCTCAAGCTTCCACAACATATGTTCCTGTACTGCAGCAATTTTGTGTGGTGATGAGGAAGACATAAAGAAACAGGGCAGAGCTGAACCAAGACTTTTATTTTATGATATAAAAAGACTATAAAAAGTTTCTGTTGACTGAACCTAGGGCTAAAACTATCAGCCTTTCTCCTTTCTGGAAGCTATTTACTGTCTTGGGAATAAAAAGTGGGGGGACAGGAAGTAGAGTTATAAATGATGTCCAAAGCCTGGTTCAAAGACCACTGCAGTAAACAGAAAGATGAAGTGCTGCTGCCTCAGCAGGTGTCTGCTCAAAACAGGATCTGCAAATCCTCATAGCACTGGGTCAGATCCATGATGTAAATTCAAACAATAAATGATGCTCAAAACCACATCTTACAAACAATCACAAGAGCTAGATATGTTATTAACGGTAGAGAGAAAATAGAAATTATACAATCAAAAGGAGTGTTAGCATCAATCATTTCTTTGTTTTAGCCTGACTTGGGGAAACTGCATAGAGTCTAAAACAAAACAACATTTTGCATTTTTTTTTCTATTCCAGGCTTAATTTAATATTCTTTATTTAAAGGAAGGACAAAGCAAATTTCTTTTAATCTTTGATCCTGTCTACAATAGAAGGGTACATATGCACTAATAAAGCCTGGCACAATTATAACCCTCTTTAGAAGTTTTATTAGGAATAAAGGTTTTAACAGGTTTTCTAACTATGAATCCTAGAACTCCTGGTTACACTGAAGTTATATCCTGAAACAGAGGTTTGTGGCCCACATTCCTTCAGTTCAGTGAAAGTCTGTCAGCCCATTTTAGAAAGGATGTGGCAAATCCATTCTTCTCTTCTGTAATCAGAACAAAGCACACCACTTTTGCTTTTTTTTGTTATTATCTTTATTGTTCTACATTGTATGAATGCCAGATATATATTGTCTGGAAGATTAATCTAACTGTACTTGCTTAATGTTGTTACTAAAGCTGCCTTCCTTCCTGTCACTTTTGGACAGCTGGCAGACATGAGTAAGCAAATAATTCTGCTTATGGAAAAATTACTTCTATGGTTATTTATAACTTACAGTCCCCAATACAGGGAGTCATGTATTCAAGATGTGGCAACACAGCCTTAACTGATCTGGTGCATGCTGTTCTGGGATGAACTCCTCATTTTACCCTGTCTCTCCTGTCTCATGTAGTGAAGAAGTCATTAAGATGGACTAAAAATGACTGGGAAGACAGCCCACATGGGTGGGCTCCATTGTGCATTTAGGAATGGAGTCCTGTTGAATTCTTGTCCTTTCTCTTATGAAATCTTTATTTATAGATGCAAGAACACCATCAAAAGAAAGAATACAGAATCTTCCAAACCACTCCCAGAACTCAAGGCCTGACTCTAAGCCTCCCTACTGGGCAATAGGAAGCATCATTTAAAATCCCCATATTGGGAGGAAAGTTTATAAATAGGTTCATAAGATAGTTTCAAGATGAGATAAAAACTTTTAGTTATTTAAACAAGATGAAATTCAAACAATTTGCTCGACCATGGCCACATGATTCATGCCAGTTTTTCTTACCCACGTAAACTAGGAAGAAGAAAGTGAATGCCACTTATTTGCCACATGCCTTAAACAGTATAGAACTTGCTTCCATGTAACTTCAGAGCTGGTCAGAATGCATGTTTGCTCTGAAAGGCACTTGATCTTTTTTCAGCAGAGCTACTTGAAGAATCTTTTTTATTTTACCACCTATGTAAACCTATCACAGATGTTGAAAAAAACGACCTGTGCAAGAATATTTTAGTGTTTTATTAGGCTCACTGAGCCAAAAGAGTGTTCTTGGTATGAAACAGGGGAGAGTTCAACAAGAAAAGCCCCCTTGGAAGTCAGAAACGTGAGTAAGAACAGAGAATTTTGATGTGTGGGAGCAGAGCCCAGATCTACAGTGCCACACTGCATTTCATTTCAGTAATTGCTGAAAGCCAGGCAGAATGGACTGAGGGAATAGCTATGGCATAACTTAATTGACTTCTGAGTTCAATGAAAAATTTTAACTTGACTTGCATCCATTTACTTGCTTAATTTTGGAATACTGGGCCAAATCCAGCTGAGATCTTGGCACATCACATCATGCTGCTGGGATATAAAAAATAACAAGGATGCAAGTCCTGAGGAAAATAATTTCTCATCACGCATATCCATCTGCATATGCACAAAAGCAGAGCTGGGGGCCAAGCTTATGGCAAAAGTACAACTATCTATTACTTCCAAACTCCTGGTTCCTTCCAACTTCAGAGAGCTCTTCTAATCTTTGAAACCTTTCTGTCAGCTTTTTCCTGTTTCCTGGGTATTCTGAAATTTCCTTTCTACTTTTGCTCAGATTTGTCCCACACAATACCATGGGGATGTTCAAAATAAAGCTCAATAAAGAAGAGCCCATGTTATAAGTTCTGGCTTTCAAAGACCTATATAGCTTAAAAGAATTGGAAAGATCCTGTACAGAACATGGCCCAAGATCCTTTGACACTGATAACCTGAGACTTTGCAAGTTCTAAAGCATAACTTAAGCCACTAAACAGTCCCATAAAATGGTTAAACATGGAAGATTGCTGTGAGTAATGCAGCATTGCAGAGTATAGTATTAAAAACAAAAAAGAAAAAAAAAAAAAAAAAGAGAAAACCCTAAAAAAGTTTTCCAGACCAAAAAAGGAATAGCATGTAAAGTGGCATGTTGTAGACAGCGGGCCATAAAGCTCTCACAAGTATTTGCATAAAGCAAATAGGAATGCAAATAGAGTCACATAGAAAATATTTCCCTTTGTGGAAGAGACAGGGCTATCTAGCCACAAATAATTTGATACTGAAAACTTCACTCAACTCCAGCACTATCCTCACTAGGAAGTAACAAGCTAGAGGGGCCTATAGAGAGCAGCATGGAAAGTTTAGCATGTTAGAAAATACCCTTAGGTATTGTTACACAAACCTGCTAGCAAATCCTTAAAATTATCAGCCACTTTGTTTAAAAAAAAATAAAAATAATTGTAAAGCCTTTTCAATGACCTGCAGCATAGGGCCTGATAGCAAAGCACTGCATTCATAAAGATACACAAGTCTTTAAACACATGCCTCAGGCTTATTTCCACATCACACAGCTAAGTATCACCTCTTAATTTTAGGGTAAATAGACATTACTAGTTTCCTTTATGGGATTTTGATTGCCTCCACAGCCCATAACAATATTAATTCCTTCCAAGCCAAAATCATTTGATTTGCATTGCCCTCAAGGCCCTTGGGTTTTTTCAAGAGGAAACATCCCTTTCTGTTTTGGCTTGTCTACAAGTACTTATTTTTTACTTTAGGACAGAGGTTTTATTGGAGACATTGGAGATGGAAAGGACTTAATTAGTCACTTAGGACTGACTTAGTCACAACCATAGTCTTTCAGTCCAGCCCATTATCAAGTGGCCTTGGTTCTTGCTGTATTGCCCCATGTTGCTGTCTCCTGGCACTCAGGGCAATTCCCCCAAGATTTACAAGGGAATCTCCTTTCTTAACTTTTTCCTTCTGTCTTTTGTCATTGAACGTTTGTCCCTTAATCTGGTGTGCATGGTTTCATCTCCAAAAAATGTTATTTTATGTATTCATCTTATTTTCTGCATTTTCTGATAGATGTGTTTACAGTGTACCCCTTTCCTTGTGTGGACAGATCACTGTTTAGGAGGTAATGCCAACCAGCTCTGCCTGAGAGACTCTACCATGCAATGAGAATACTTGTGTAGCCCCCTACATTGGGGATTAGGCAAGGCTGAGGCCTGCACTACTGTATTTGTGACAAGGGATCATAGCAGAATTAATTAGCTTTCTTTTCAATGCTCCACTATTTCAACTAATCCCTAGTTTGTAAAATGTTTGGCATTACAAGCCCCCTTGCTCCTTGAGCAGAAATTAAAAATGGTGTCAAACTAAAGACAGCAGTTTCCACCTTTCCTTTCATTAGTGACCTTACATATGATATAATTTGGATTTCAGACTCAATTGAGGGTAAGATAATGGCTTTATTTTTGTGTTATCGATTACTCTTTTTCCACTAAGTTTTCAAGTGTGGTGTGTGTTCAGTTTGTTCTTCCCTTTGCATGTATGTTTTAAGAATCCCTGCTATATTTTCTTTCCAAATGACATAATTACTTCATGATGTCTTTACTTCTCTCTTGTTATTTTTGCTGGAAACAGGGAAAATGTGCTTAAACAGCTCTTTGGCAGACATATATATCATACTGACCCAATTTATAGCATCTGCCTTGCAACTTTGTGTACCATTATTTGCCAAACATTCTGTAACTGCAAAATAATAAGAAAATAATAGTGAAGTGTTCCTACCCTTTCATGCTCTGTTCTGTATCCCACATGTCCCACAGAGCCTACATAATGAAATGTTTGCTAGGTTGTTGGGTTAGCACAGAGGAGCAGAGTAAAAGCCGTGCTGGAAGTACTCACTGAGTAGAGCTCATGGCTCCCCAGGCCAAGGTTCCTGCTGTTAAGCACGCTGTGCTGCATCTGCTACTAAGAAAAGCTAGAGAAAAGTTTAGTTTCTCTAAACTAAAGTTTAGTTGCAGAAGAGAATATCCTTCCACAAATGTTAAAGCTGAAAGGGCAAGAGAAAAAAATTGTGAAAGAGGGTATCTAAACTATTTGGATTATGTTTAGCTTTGAGTTATGCATATGTTGTTTTTCCTTTGATTTTTAGCACACTTGAATTAACCTTGGGGTATTTTTTGACTTCTAAACCTGTATTTGTGAACAGCAAGGGTCCAATTCAATTGGAGTACTCAGTTTACAATATAGGTGGCACTTCTTCTAAAGTATTAACTGTGCATTTTGGATGGTTAAACTAACAAATGGGAAAAATACTAACTGAACTTTGAAATTATCCTTTTATTTTTGCTTTCAGCTTGGAAGGCTGATGTAAAACGAATTAGTGCATTTCTTTCTGACAGCTGTAGATAAAATACTTCCTTTCATTCCTCTTTTCTTCCTCTTCTACCTTCCCAGAGAGAGGTTGATTTTGTACTGAAATATGCAGAAGAGAATTGAAGAATTACACCCCATTGGTTTTTGAGAACTGAATCTTTCATCTCAGCTGTTAGATTTGTTTTGTGTCATTTTTTTCCCTAATATAGCCTCCTCCTCCTCAATGGTTTCTGTAACTTTTCCAGTACAAAACCTGTTAGCCAGATTCTCAAGAACTTCTTCATTTCCCTAGACATTCTACAACACGGCTATTTTCACTCAGGCATGTTAAAAATAATGGTCTATGTGGCCTCTAACAGGAATGACCTAGTTGAAGCCTCAAATTAATTCTTTGGAGGATATCACTTGTCCTTGAGTGATACACTCATTGCATAATTTATGAGAACCAGCTATCTGGAAGAAATAAGGAGATGCAAAAATGTGATAGACAGGAAAATTCAACAGCAGAAAACATCTTTTCAAATGGACCAGTCATAGGGTGTGCAAGCCTAATCATACCTTGACTTTTTTGTTCAATATTGATCTGTTTTTCAGAAGGGTGAATTTCCAGAGGCAAATCAAAGTATGGAATAAGCTTGTACAACTACATAAACGTTAGACCCACAATTTTCATTAGGATATATTGGATTCCTTAGTATTTTATTTAACAGAAGCTGTTTTGCCATCCTTAGTGTATCACAGTTCCACAGCACATGTTTAGCAACTCAAGTGGTCACATAGGATGTAAAATACTTGTAAAATTTTAATGGTTTTGGTATTTTAAGTTAGCTGAGTCATAACAGGTGTGGAGAGGTCAGAACATTGGGGCCATTAGATCAAAATGAATCATCAGGTTTCCCTGAATACACAGAAAAAAAGTAGCATTTTAAGTCATGGACCTGGGCCATGACTAAATGCAAAATGTAAATAAATAAATGTAAAATGTACATAAGTAAATGTACTTTTTCTGCATGACTTGGATCTGCAGGTGACGAACTTGTCACAGAAGCCAAGATAGGGTGGGAGAAACTGGCATCTTGTAGCTCTCCCACACACACTGTAGATCATCTCTGTCCCTGAATTGTCCTCTCAGAATAGTTTGGAACCTCTCACAACCAGGAATTGTGAAGTGAAAAAGGACATGCATATTCCATTTTATTATCAGCATATTTCCACCCCCCCCATTCTTCAGATTTTGTTTCCATGCACAACTGTGTCTTAGAAGTCCCAGCCCTGCACCAGATCGACTGCTTGCATGGGTGCCTCGTGTCTTCTCAGTCCTTGGAACACTCTGAGTAGATCAGTCAAGAATGGGTGAGAAGATAGAAAAAATAAGGGTTTCCCACCCACAGATACTTGGTCGTGGCAGTTCAAAGATGATCTGATAACTACTGAGGAAATGGGTTTGTCATTGTGTAACAATCAGAATAGGGAAACTGATTTCTTCAGGGCTAAGGTTCTGAAATATTTTTAAACCACTCGTATTCCATTAAAGTAACTAAGCATTTGAATTTATTGCCTAAGTGAAACCCCCCTAAAAATACCTGTGTATTGAGACATCACTACTTGGTGAAGATGGATAAATGGGCAGAATGTATTACATGCATTTCAAAAAAAACCCACACACACAAACAGTTAAGAAGTAAAATACTGGCTTATTACTGAATTTGAATAGCTTTCTAATTTTACCCTGTGAAAATGCACTGCCCTGAGACTAGCACTTCTGAAAATGAACAGAACACACAAATTGACATGAATATATCCTACAGTATATATTAAACTTTATTAAAGAAAAAAACATTGAAAACTTCTGGGAAAAAGAAGTCCTTGTTCTGCCTTAGTTTTGGTTTGGAATTTTGGTTTGTGCCTTTTCCTTTGGAGCTGGAGACTCCCCATGCTCATGTTAGAGTTATTTCTGCACCTGAGGGCTGGGAGGCTGAAAGAACCCCGTGGCTAACACACCTCCCTTTGTTCCAGAGCGCACTGCAGTTGCACGTAGAGCTGCTATCAGCCATGGAGCACTTAGACACTGCACAAACAGAAAGCACATTTTTGGATGCTTTTCTGTGAATACCTCACTGAGCTCTGAGAGTTTGTTTATACAGAGTTGCTCAGCAGCTTCACTTTCCATTGACTTCAGTTGTTGGCTCCTCAGGTCCTCAGTTTACAAAGGGAGGAGTGATGGAATAGAGACTATGGACACTGTTACAAGACCTATACAGCTAGATTTTTGTAATATTTAGATCTATTCAGAACAGGTGTTTCAGTTCATTTCTAATATTTCACTTAAAAAGACTGATATATTTACTTAGTAAAAGCAAAGAAAATTTTAAGTCTCTTGGGATTTTCAGAGCAGCAGAGACAGTTCTGTGTCCAGCATCCACTGAAATATATTGGGATTTGACTGTCTAATTTTCCTAAACTTTACTGAAAATACCAGCTTTGTGTGCAGATATGGAAAAACTGAAGCATTTACTACTAGCTATGCCATCATCTTAAAACACAATTAGAATATAAAAGTTATGCCAAGTGCCACAAAATTGCTCAGAAAAGAAGGGAACTCTGAATATAGGAAGAATACATGTTTAGGAGTAAGGCAAGAAAAAATATGTCCTATGGGAGACAAGAGTATTTTAGCATCATCTGAATCTTTTGGCACCAAAATGAGATACAGAAAATAGTGAACAGTTTGATTTTGAGGGACTAGCCTGTAATGGGACCTATTTTGCAATGAACATCTAATTGACCTTTTACAGCATTCAGCTAATCACCATCCACATTGATACTTTATGAACAAAATCTTATTCACTTGAATATTTCCATTATTTGTCAACATGAGCACTATTCTTACATGTCTAAAATCTTATCACTCGCTTCTGCATTTCACTCTCAGCAACTTTTCTTTTTTTTACCATAGTATCATCAAAGTGATAAAAGATTTTATCCTTACATGAAACAGAATAAAATTATAGTGAATAGTAACTCTAAGGTTACAGATGCTTAGGACTACTCTGGACATCTTTAGGGTTAGAAACTAAACATTAAAAGCAAAATCTTAGGCTGCAGGACAAATACAAAAACCTGATAATTCCTGTACTTTGGGAATTTTTCAGCTAGTTTCTAGGATGACTTTTATACTGTGGAGAACTGCCTTGGGCATGTTCTTGTGGGAATCCATTGCATGTTTACTGGTGTGAATTCAACTCAAGAAACAAGATGACTCTGTTTATTGTGAGAAGTGATTATGGTGAGAACTCTGCTGCTGCTGCTAAATTATGTTGTTTCTCTCTATCCCAAGAATAGGAAGAGGACATACATCCAAACTCCTTTCTCAAAAATTGCTTCCTGAGCCCATCATTCTTCTTATAGGGAAGCAAAAGGATTGTACTCCTCCACCCATCTGGCACAGTAATTCTAATGCATCCACATGGAGAAACACAATACCCACACAGAGGAGAACTTTTGTCTCAGGTTAACACTACAGAGTGTAAACCTGCCTCTAATGCTCTGACTTAATAGAGAGCATCTACTCTTATAACACAATTTAACTATATAAAAACTGAAATACTGATAGCCGTAAATAATTATCTAATACCACAGAAATTTTCAAGATAATTCACATAAAAGTGAAGACTGATTACATTTAACTAGTATCACTGCTTTGGGAAGGGAATATCACATATCCAAACCAGCAATATTTCTAGTGAAAACAAACTTTCTTCTATATTCACTAAAGAAATTATAAAAGTTGGCTATGAGCATAAAATGGCAACTTTTGCAAGTCTTGTCTGACACAAATACACTTGACCCTCTCAGCACTAGTTCTAAATCTGCATTTTAACTCAGACAACATTAGGCTATTGCCTAACCTTGGCCCCCATCCTCCCCTTTACTCCAGATGAGATAGACTTGCGATACCAGAGCAACGTGACTCACAGAAACTCCTTCCCTCATGAAATCCCCAGTGCTTCTGCCTAGTATGCAGCATTGATTCAAAAGCCATTCTAGGCCATGTGCCAGCTCTACAGCTAGCCCTGAGCTTAAGATCTCTGGTCAGGCAGAAGTGGTCAGAGAGGAAAGCCAAGGAGCTATGACTAAGCCTGTGCTAGGAACATCTTTTTCTATCACCCACGTCTAACCCCCTAGCACCAGCCTGTACTGACACTGTCAACCCACACCCATTAGCTCCTGAAAACTCATTAGCTACAACAGAGTGTTGCTAATTCAAAAGTTAATTCTTAGCTCCCCCAGCTAGTCGTTGTCCTGTATTTATCCATAAACCAGTTACTCCATCATGAGACCCGGGTTCGGCACTACTCCACATCCACCTCCAGTGGCTTCCCGAGTGTTTCGCAATACTGGTTAAGTCCTTGCTGTCCTGAGTCTTTAGCCAGAGCATTGCAGATAAACTAGACAGACTAGATACAGGCAAGAGGCCTGATTTATCCACGTGGACAGCTTTTCCCTTTCATGGACTTAGAGTTCTGCAGCATGTGACTTGTCAGAACTCTAATTTCAATCCAGCAATATACTGATTTTCCTCTAATCTGAAATTCTTGGCAACTAAATGAACCCTATTAGGGTGTTTCTGTTGGCATTTGTTCTTTTTCTGTGAGGGGGAAACATATTTCAGTTTTGTGCAGTTCAAGCTCCTTAAACACCGCCAGTTAAAACACAAATTTGAAGCTTACTGATCATCCTCTCTGGGAAATGCAATTAGATCTAAATCCAGCATTGTGACAAAAACCTAAGCAAGCAGCTTCACATGGAGCTGCTCCTTGGCCCTTGTCTGCATTAAAATTAACTCTAATGCTAATCTTAGCCTTAGTCACAGGCCAGCAACTGCTAGCATTACAGACAAAATAAACCCATTGGGTCCTAAATAAAATCTATAATCTCATTCTAAAAAAAAAATAAAAATAAAATCTAGTTTTGAGGCTCCTCTCAGTTCAAGCATCTGCCCTGATTTGATCACTAGCCCTAACTTGAAGCTTTTTTTCTCTAGTCCTTTACAGTACATAAGCTAGAACCAGCCCTACTGTTTCCTGTTTCTAAACCTATATAATAACCTTAGTTTATAAACTCCTGCCATCTGAATCCAAAACCTCAGCTAAATCTCACCCACATTCAATGAACAATGTGTGTTAAACATGCTTTATTCTTGGCACCTCATTAAAACAGCTGAATAAATTGACTCAAATCAAAAGAACTATGTTTTGAAGAATCTGCCTTTCAGACTCAAAATCACAAACAAACTAAGAAGAGGGAATGAAACAGAACTTCCATTTATCTCACTTGTTTCCACCTCTGACAGAAGGTTGTGCAGCCTGCTGAGACCTCTGCATCGCCGAGCTGAAAATGCTCATTGCTCTGTGGGCTGAGCCAGCACTGGAAATCTCCAGATCTGCCTTGGAGCCTTACAAAGGGTGAACAGTACCAGCTGGCTGAGGTCAAAGTGATTACTTAGCAACCCTAGCTTGCCATGGTGACTTCCTGATTACAGGTGATTTCTCACTAGGATTTTTTCTCTTACTCTAGGCAATTTGAATAGTGCTGATCAAACCAGCTGAGGGACACGTGGCTGTATTTTTTTTTCTAAATAAAAATGCAATTTTTTATACAAAGTAAAAATTCAAGCTGAAAAAGGTCAGGTGAATCATTAAACAGAAGAACCACAAAATACATTTTTTACTGTTACAAGCACATAGCATATCTAATGCCCTTTCATATATCTTTAACAGGAAGATTTTAGGTATAAAATCTTCTAGTCAGCAACATTCACTAAAGTAGAATTAACTGCAGGAAAGTATACAAACCCCTTGAAGTGTAAGATCACTTGAATTCAAGAATGAAAAGAATAATTTAAATAGTAAAAATCAAGCCGAGCCAATTTGAAATACAGCAAAGAAGCAAGGCTGTACAGATTGCACTGCTGTATCTGGAGTGATGAGAGGCCTGGCAGAAAATAAAACAGCATTCAGGTGTCCTTAACCTCTCCACTCCCACAGTCCAATGCAAGGTCCAAATGCATTTTACTCTTTATTACTCTAGAACATTTCTGGTGATTGACTACCTCATGAAAGTTACACTGTAGTGGGAAACCCCAGAGCTGATGGCATTGCAGGCTGCAGGGATGGCAGAACAGAGGTGTCCAGACAGGGAAAGGATCAGTATCCTATTTGGTCAATAGATGATTCTCTGACCTTTTCAGAGGTGGGATTGCTGCTTTCTGCATCTGATGCCCAGCTGTTTTCTGAGGTGTATCACAGTTTTACTTTGGTAAGTTGGTCATTAGTGCCATATTTCCTTTGCTGTAGTTCCTTTTCCTTCATTTGTAATTTTTTCAGCAATTGGCTCACATGATATTAATAATTTCACAGAGAAAATGTTACACACACCAGCTTCAGGTTGTTCCAGTAAACCACAGGGAAATGGTTTATTGTGGTAGCAATGCTATGTTTACTTTGACCTGATGTCATTACTGAATAATGCACAAGGACAAATTTCAGTACTATTTAAGACTATCCAATGGAAAGGTGGTAGGCAGCAAAACCTGAAAGTTGAGTAAGACTCGGTCATTACGGACAGCAAATCTATTTAATGGGGAGTGTCCTTTTTGGTACATCTTTCATCTTGGAAGTAGGGACACTTCCCATTGAGATCAAAGTGAAAATGTTACTGGCATTCACAATACATACCTAACGTCATCAGACCTTCAGGATTTAATTAAAAGAAGAATTTTGTCCACAAGAAAAGTCAGCAGTCATCCAAACTGTGGTGTGTGTCACAACTGGACTTGACAATTTCCCAGATATTGCTGAGATTAGTAGCCAAATCCAAATGTAATGCTTAGATAAATACCAGATGCCAAGTGCTTGGTGTCTTTGGGCTTAATCCTCATACAGGGCTACTTTTCAGTTTGTGGTTTCTGCTGAAAAAGGTCTCATTTTGGATTGCTTTAGACAATACACATGTGCACTGTTCTTAATGAATAAATCCCATCTGGAAAACAGCCATCATAAAGCTCTGTTAAGAAGCCTCTCCCTTCAACTGAAAGCAAAAATTGAAAGGTAGGACAGTACCTGAAAGGTGCCTATTAAAACAAACTTCAAGCAGTGGTTTCCCTTGTGCAATAGTCTGTTCACAGTAATTGTTCTGGCAGACCCTTTAGACAAGGAAGGTTCATCTCTTGATTGTAGTGGTGCAGCTTATGTGCACTCCAGTTCTAAGAAGCAACAGATACTCAAGGTTGTATTACATGCTCAAGAACGCCTTCAAAACTTTGCACCTTTCCAAAACTCTCTGAGTCACTTCTAACTTATTCCAACATGTTTTTAATCACTGTTCTGTTAGTGAAGATCATGAAAGAGATTTTGCATATAATGAATTTTTCAAGAGAGATTATACAAAAGCACCTATAAATTAAACAGATGGCAGAGCACAAGTCTTTTAGGGAAGAGATAATGTGGAAGACAGAGGAATAAATTATTTACAAAATATTAGAACAAATGGTTTCTAAATTCTTTAATTTCTTTTATCTTTGAAAAAAGAAACCTGGAATGGGAAAAGGTAGATATGACAGGCACAGATTAGGAGGAAGATGGAGAAGCAGTCACAGAAGAGCAATAAGGAAGGGACGAAATCATTCTCCTGGAAGAAAAAATACAGAGTAACAATACACAGGAGTAATAAAAGATATGAAAGACAGAAAACAGTGAAAGACAGAAATAAGCAGTCTCGACATATCCTGAAAATAAGAAATAAAAAATTGGCAGAAGCAATCCAAAGTCAAAAAAGTAAGGATTGAATACAACTCTGCTTAGAAAATCCTAAAAGACCTTTACACTGTTAATGCTGCTATTGGCCCCAGAGTTTCTGACTCCTGCTAGTACCAGAAGGAGGGGGAGGAAGAGGCATTTGACTGCCCCTTGGTCTGGAAGCCAGCCAGCAGCACTGCAGAACTTTTACTGTTTTACTTTTTAAATTGTTTTTGCTAGTGATTACAAATATTTCTCGTTGCATCCTTTCTAGGAGGAAGCTTGGCGTAAATAACCCATTTTTTTCTCTGTATATTCTTCCTCTTACACTGCTTATGTTTTGAGTTGCTTCCACTATCAAAAATATCCCCACTAATTCTGTCCACCTCTGAGGCACAGATTATTCTATGTCAATAGACTGGATTTTATTTGGGAATTTTGTATATAACAAACATTTTAAATATTAATGTATTTTTTAAAGCACAAGCTTGTACATCTGCTTACCCTTGTCCTATCAAGACTAGATTCTTCACTGACTTCTGTGGGTGTTTTTTGTCATTTGGTTTATGACAGAAGTCTCCAAGTGGCCAATCTGCTTCTTTAAGTATTTATTTTTTTTACCAGAGGTAGAATATGTCCTTAATCAGTTAACTGTCAGTCAACTTTTTCCTTCTTCCGTCAGTCAACTTTTTCCTTCTTCCTGAGCATTTCTAATAAGTTTGTGAACCTCCAAAGTTCTACTAAAAGCTTTATGTGATTTTTATTCTTTTCAGTACTCTGTGACCTACCCTTTTGAGGTCCAGTGTGTAGCCAGAGTAATGAGTTTCTTTTTCAAACACGTCTTGCCCTGAAACTTTGGGATAATTGTAGTTTTTTTTCCTATTTGTCATTTGCCACAACAATGAAGCTCAGCAGGTTAATGGGAAACTGAAATACACTGGAACACTGGCTGAGATGGAAATATTTCAGCTGAAAATCTGTTCTCAGAAATGACAGATTTGTTGCAACCAAGTTGGAGAGAGAACCCTTTGTTAGTTTTGTATGATACCTGATATTATAAAAATCACAAAGAAGCAGATGTTCCTTATCCAAGAGACTAGGTGCTGGGTTTTCTTGTTTCCAAAATAGCCTTCCAAGACAGCACAAGGCGTGGGGAAATATAAATTTCTTCTGGTTCTTGTAGAAGTTCTTCTGGCTACACCTGCTCCAGTAAATAACCGTGGCCTGAGACTGTGTTTGGGTCTAGACGGAGTGAGGTGATCTGTGTCAGTGCTGAACAGCTTTCAGTCTCCAAAAGGAGAGGTTCCAGGAGGCCTGCCTGGAGGGAATGGCCACTACAGTCATTTAACTCTCTAAACACCAAAAAGTGCCCAGGCATTGTTTGGGTACAGCACTGTTTGTAAAAAGATGAATTCATGCCAGGCAAAGCTCTCTTCACCAGCACAGATGTTGGCAGCCCAGCGCTCAGAAATGTTTCCAGGCACGCTTGGATTTGGTCATACAGACACAGCCTGAAGGTGCAGTGGTGTTTCAAGGGAGCCCATGCATTAGAGATGTGTTTTATGACCTTTATGTAATGTAGATCTCTTCTCTTACTAGTGTCTTGAAATCTCCATGGGAACAAATAAAGGTATAATGGGGTTATTGTGTCTTTGTGTAACACAAAGGGAGGGAACAAACAAAAGGGGGTGTTTGGGCTTTTTAATAAATCCCTAGTTTGCATGAAGCATGTTTTGACTAAGCCACACAATGGGCAAATAAGAAATCTGCAAATTAAAAAATATATGATTGATAGTGGCCATTAAACAGTCTTTTCAATCAACCAAGTACTAAGATTGTTCCGGCTCACCTTCAAAGCAGTTGTGAAATTTATCATCTTAATACATGCAAAAGTTTCCTTTTGCAGATCCAGCAAATACTGCTAAGCCACCCACGCCACACACGTGCTCACAGGCTCTATAAATTTTGGGAGAGTGCAAATTCAGATCCATTCCAATTGCCAGAAAAAAAAACCCCACTAAAAAAAGAGCAGCAAATATAAACCAGGACAGAAACCTAAATAAAGTACTTCAGAAGGTTCCCTTATCCCATTGTATTCCAGTAAATTATGTGTACTTTCCTGTGTGTTTTGGCAATAGAAAAAAAAATACAAATCTGTCTCTTAATTGTGCAAACACAAGGAATATGTGAGTCCTTGAAAACAAATCTCTTGAGCTCTGCTATGAAACTTTTTAAGCAATTCATGTCACCCTGACACCTTGTCACTTCAAAGCAAGAATGTAATATTTCATCACAGGAAAACTGGTTTGTTGAGTTGGGCTTTACAAGTTATAGCACAAGCAAAGTGCTGTACAGCATCTTTCAGGATTCACCTTGACTTTTTTTAGAAGCAGAAGCACTTCAGAGAAATGCTTTGGCAAAGTCTCCTTGGTACAATCTGGAAATTTTCTAGTGTGAATAAAGACATACATATATATGGTTTGTGCCTGAGTGTGGGACCTATGGGAAATGGCTGAAGAAGAAACAGGACTTACTTAGTGGTGTTTAAGTGATTTTCATACTTAAAATCATTAACAAGAAAAATTAAATTATTTTCCACCTTCATCCTGGTTGATTTTAATGTTCTGCTAAATGCAATTGTCAGAACAGGCTAATTTTTGAAAAACAGGCTGCAGTCTGTCTGGCTGCCATTCAAATGTATATAATAGTTTCAGAATGAGCAAAGAGCACGACAAGGCCACGTGAGGCCAGCAAGAGGAGCAGAGGAAAAGTTTGGATTAGAGGCTTCCTGTATGGAAAACATCTGCACTGTAGCTGGAGAAGCTGCACTTTCACTGGAGCCTGGGTTAGAATTACAGGGTCAGGCAGCACCCACTGCTCACCCAACATGTGCAGGCACATCGCTTTGGGTCAGCCAGATGCAAGAGCAAATTCAGAAGCTTGTCCCCTTTTCTAGAGACAGTTACTCTATTTAGTGGTAGCTACTCAAAGCAAACCTTTGAAACAACTGTGTTTTGTCATCTTATCAACTTCCCCCTGAAAATAAAATCTTGTAAATTATCCACTTTATATTTCATTCAGAATGGACACTTGAGACCTGAATCTCTGCGTTTACACAAAATGTAATTGTAGGCTGAAAAAGGAGTATTTTTTGCTACACATTGTGTTCTGCCAGTTCTAGTGATCTGGGGAGAATATTGTAATTAAGTTAATGTTTTTAAGGATTTCTGGCATGCTTGTCTCTCACCCAAAGCGGGTCATCAAAAAACAATTCACCTAACTTGAAAAGAACCAACAGCAATAGAGGCCATAAGAAACAAAGAAAGAGACATACAAATCCAACAATTTTCCAAATTTCTCTTAAGAAGGTGTTAATTTATTTTGAATTATCATAGTCCTTATAGTTTCCATTTAATTGATTACATATTTCTTTGCTGGCATAAACACTATTTGTGAACATGCTTGACAATAACACCTTAAAATCCCCCTACCCCTTTATACCTCATCCTGCTGACATCCTGCAGGACTGTCCTTTTAAAGATGATTTAATTTCTATCTCTCTATAAAAAAAGTGCTCTCCCCTCATAACCAAACACATCCTCTCTAGTCCACACAGGCTATCAAAGTAATAGGAGCAGAAGGCAACTTATTCAAAGTTATGCAGCACATAATTTCTGGAAGACTATCCCTCAATCCCATAACTAAGTAACAATAGGATAGGCAAGATGGAAAAATGTAAAATAAGATCTAATAATAAGTGGCTTTTAAAATATTAAAAAAAATAAAATAGAATAAAAATTAGTAACGAAATTACTGGAAAATAATAATATAAATAAATATAATAATATTAAATAATAATAAAAAATAACTGGACTATTTTTTTTCACATAGGTTCAAGTCCTTGGAGGTTTTCCAATGGGACTTGGTATCTCCTAGAGCAACTAGAGATGTAGCAGGAGTCATGGACTTGCTACTTAGTGCAATTAAGCTCACTGAGAATGGATTGCAAGTCAGAATTATCACAGTATTCACTTTTGACCTTACTCTACACATAGGCAGTGAATGCCAAATAAACAGCAAGATGCATTCTGCACAACAAATGAACCATATGAAGGAGCACCCAGGTACAAGAAGAAGAGCATTAAGAAGGGGCAGGAGAGGCACTGGCCATTCCTGCATGCCTGTCTTCCTGAGGCAGGCAGAGATGTGGCTAAGAGCAGGTGCCTATTGCCAGGGGGACCAACCACATGGTGAGAGGAAACTAAAGGAATCTAAACAAGACATTTCCCCCAAAGCTAAGAGGTCCCAGTGGAAGGAGCAGCTGGTTTCTCATCCAGAAGAAAGGTACCTGAGAGCCTCTCCACCCTTTTTCCCATTGTGGTCAAGTGAGGCAGAAGCCTGTTCTGAGCCAGCTCCTTGTGGCCTCAAGTGACCCTAGGAGGGGAAGCTGATGAGAAGGAGCCTAGCTAGACAGAGCTTGCCAGTGGGTGCAGTCATGGAGAAATTCCGTGTCTGATTGAGTGCTTGAGTGTCTGCCAGGGATCCGGCGTGCCTGGACACTGCCTCAGACACGTATAGCGCTGAGAGGCTGCGGGTGTTGGGAAACAAGATTGATGCAGCAAGAGATGCTATAGCTCTCTGCATCCAATTTGGTTTGAGTCCTCTGCATCCAGCTTGATTTGCATAGAACAAATATTCCTCTGAGAACACTGCTGAATTCTTTCTAGCTGAGACAAACTATTTATATAAGTTGTATTGTTCTGGCAAAATCCAGCTGATAAAACATATTTTATTCCCTTTATTATATATGACATTTACATACTGCACAACTTCTGATTAGTAACATGAATATAAAATCTGAGATTGATTTCTATTATAAATCTTTATTTCCAATTGCCATTTTGGGATCATCGTTCTACAGAACTGATACACATGCTTTTAGGCTGGAAGTGATTTTGTTTATATGGCATGAATTGTTCTTCTGAATCATAAAATCCTATGAGGAAACCTCAATTTCTGCTAGAATTGTTTCCACTTTAAAAACCAGGTCATTGCCAATCACTCTGACTTTATCACTCTGACTTTGGTATTGCCTTGTAGGATGAAATAATACCTTGTGTGTTTGGTACATAAACTATTCAGTTTAAAATACAGGACAGCATCATATTCCCCAAACACTGCATTACTGGAGACCAAACTCAAATCCCTTCACTTGAATTATCTTTGCATTTTAATTCAAATTTATCTCCTCAGCAAGACACAGTAACGAAGAATGGAAAAACAGCATTGCATCTAATTTTTACTTTATTAAAATCAAGACACATTAATCTGTATCTGGGATCTTAAGACCTTTCTTTATGTGTTCTATCACATTGCTTCTACAAATCTGGAGACTTCTGATTGCTCTCCTTGTGAATTGATTATAACTCTTATCTTGGAAATATCTCAGGAGCAGAAGTAACAGCACTAGAGAGATGCCTGCTGATTCAGTAAAACTTTTATTTGCTCGACAGCTCCTCCACATGCAGCAAGTATAACCATATGATTAATCTCCTTGTCTGGCAGTCTCACAAATTGCAACCAAAAAGGAGCAGAAAGTTCTGCTACCTGTACTCTGCAACATGTCATGTCACTACACGGATTTGATTTGCTCTGAGTCTTCTCGACCACATCTGTCCATCTTTGCTGGGGTGAAAAATATGGTCCTGGAGAAAACATATTGCTAAAACTGGAATAGAATATCACATATGATATGTGTTTCTGAATTTAATCATGGTGGGTTGAGAGCTTTAACTTCACAATGCTTAGAAAAGGCATTGTTTCCTTCATCAGACTGAGGAAGGCTTCAAGAAATTAGAGTGGACAAGTTTTCATAGAAGTCTTTAATTTACCTTAACTATAGAGAGATGCAAATAATTTTTGCTCCTCTCTCTGGTGAAAGAAGGTGGACAGCTTCTTTTTTGAAACTTCTTTAATTACTGGCATCTCTTGTTTTCCATGGCAGATGTTTCCCTGTCTATTTATCATGGAAACACTTATTTTCTGCAGCTTGTTCTGTTTTGAATGGAAGACTGAAGTGGAATTGTCTGTGATCAGCAGACAGCAGTAGGAAGACCTTTTCTACTTTCTCATGATCCATCTTGTAAATCAGACCTATTCATTACATTTACAGCTTAGGAGTGGGGAGACTGGAACTGAAGAAAATATGCATTAGGAGTTGAAACAAAATATTGTGCAATTTGCTCTCAATTCTTAAAGAAGCAACACCCTTAAGACCAGATAACTGGGATGATAAAACTCCTGCAGAGGTTATTTCTTAGGTTTATTCTACAAAATCAGTCATTAAAACATATTACTATCTTTGTGAACCTTTGCTACTGGCAGAAAAGGACAATTTTTCAAATAAGGCAGGCAGAGTTATAAATAACTGGTGAAAAAAATGTAAGGTTTTGTAGTAGAGGTGCTCTAACTATACTGGAAGAATGTACAAATTTTTAGCAAGAGCCTTTAGGGCTGACAATTAGTTTATATATGACTACATCACTTGTCCTTAAATAATAGCAGAGAACAAGTACTGGAACACAAAACTCACGGGTAATGCTTCCCACTCAGAATAGCAATACCACACTCAGAAAAACCACCCAGAAAAGTGATCTCAGCCTTCTTACAGTAAAGGTTTCAATGAAGCAAAGCAACTGGCTGTTCCTGCACTGAGAGCAAGCAAAAGCAAATGCAACAAATCAGCAAGATGTTGAAATAACCTTTCCAAGGGGGAAAGAATGTGACACAGAACAAGTTAAAATGAGTAAAAGTATCTGTTGCGTGCTCATTCTTGGTAGCCGGTGGTTCAAGCTAAAAGGCTAAAAGCACTCTCAACTCAAAAGTAGCTCTGGTTCCATGACATGGCTTGACATGGCTTCCATGTCAGCAAGCCATGGAAGGGCAAAAAGCTGCACAGCCCAGAAAAGGTCAAGCCACCTGTCCCACCTGAAGGCCAGCACAAAGCTCAGAGCCTCACAGCCTTAAACCAACACTATGGCAGGATAACTGCCCCAGCTCAATCAGAAGCAGCACAGCTGGATTCCTGCAGGGCTGTGCCCAAGCCCTGTCTTCTGGCTGCCTGAGGACAGAGATGTTCTTTTTCCTCCTGCACTTCATTTGTTTGTCTGGAACCCCCGTGGGTCACGGTGTTCTGACTGAAGGTGTATCCTAACTCTCTTTTCTCTTCTCTGGAAAATGCTCTCTGTGTAAACACTGAGAATTAAGGGCCAGGGTAGATGACCGTCACAGGACAATTGTTATGATCAAAGCACTTAAGAATGTTCCTCAGCATTCATTTGGGTTAACATGGAAGCTTCTAAATCCTGTTATCACAGGAGGCTTTGGGAGGCAGGACATCACTTTTACTGTGGGACTGGGCTCCTCTGCACTCTATTGCCTCACTTTCCTGTTTCGCATGTAGAACATGCCTTATGTACCAAAACATATTGGTTTGGTTTGATTTGGCTTTTTTAATGGAAAAGAGATAGGAATAAGTATATCCATTAGACTGTCATCCATCATTGTCTGGGTAGCACAGCCCAAAAGTGAAAGCAGAATGCTTACACTGTGTGTTTCACTGTTTTTAGAAAATGGGCTATTGGAATTCACATCCTCTGTAGACTGTTGCAGGGAAAGATACTATGAAGTCCAAAACAAAGTACTATTCATGGTAAAAAGGGCTATTTTGCTTGTGTTCAGCACTTCTTTTGTGTTTATAGGGATGGCTGGATCACATTAGTTATTTAATAATATAAAGCTGAGTTGGAATTTAACATGTCTGGAGGGATTTCTGGTTTCCTTGAAGTGCCAAACATATTCACTCTTTAAAACTGGAAAAAAGAAGAATGACATTCATGTTCCTATTGGGATCTGCCTTATTCAACACAATTTTTCTGATCGCAATCCACCTCTTTAGCTTGAGTTACTCTGTTCTCTGTAGTGATGCCTTTTGCTCACCTGTCACTTCAAAGAGCCTGAGCCATGTTTTAAGGCTGGGGAGAAGACAGATGTGTTGCTCAGGTTTGGGAAGTGTGCCAGAGCGCAGAAGGTGTGTGCTGACACAGCAGCTGCTTGATCTGCTGAACATGGGATCTCTCTGGAAATGTAGAGGCACATTATGGCTGTCCATCCATCCATCCATCCATCCATCCAGCCATCCATCCAGCCATCCATCCAGCCATCCATCCATCCATCCATCCATATATCCCGATAGTTCTGCTGTGTGGGTGGGATGGATGGATGGATGGATGAATGGATGGATGGATGGATGGATGGATGGATGGATGGATGGATGGATGGAAGGAAGGGTTTTCCTGTGACCCAGCCACCTCATGCCTGTCACATCTGCAGCAACACCAGAAGATACTGTCTGTACTCTGTGACCATCCTCCACTGATTTGCTAATGTTAAAAAAGGAAAAGCTGTCCCTACCACACAAAAAAATTAACCATACTTTCAATAAATTAGAAGTAAATGTGCAATCAGACCAGGGGAAATCCCAAAGCACAGCATAGACCCAAATGATGAGCCACTTAATTACTATCAGCTCTGTGACTGTTTCATTGATGGTTTCCAACAAAAGCCTTTTTCCTTACTCAGTCAGCTACTCTGATTAATTAGGAAAAGGCTAATAAAATTGGTATCACGATTAAACATCTTTCAAAATAGCATGTGCTTGCTCAGTCACACATTGATTCAATAAATGCAAAAAAATAATAAAATCTACAACATTTCCTCCATAAGCTACTTATTTACTTACCTTATTTTAATGATTTCTTTAAAGACGTGTGACCTTTACATAACTTAATCTAGAAATGGTGGTACATGTGTAGGGTGTGGTGGTTTTTCATGTATAGCCTACATGAGATAGCATTAGGGAAAACAGGATAATAGAGTACAGTTTTATAAGCATGCACTAGTTGTGCATTCCTCACATTTCTTTTGTGTTTTTATTTTGTTAGCCTGATGTTTTGTCCCATGGGGAATCTGTTTTATTATCTTAATCAAGGAATGGTTGTCTTAGTCAAACAGAGAGGTGTGGAATGACTCTCTCTTATTTCTTTTTCAGTGGGGAGGAAAGGAAGCAAGCACACACAACTATGAAGCTTGTTTTATTTCTTCTGACCTTCTTTCTGCTATTTAACAGGTTTTGTTTTTATGTATGCATAAGGCAAGAGATAAGAGAGTAAAAGTCCTGAACTTGGGAGCCCTTGACTGCAGAGAATTGGTGGAAAATATATTAAAGAAAAAGAAAATTGGAGTTGCAATAACTCAAATCCTTGATAAGATATTTTTAGAATAGGGAAATAAATGAAGGACTATGGAAAAAAAAAGAAGATACACTTGATAATAAAACATGAATATTTAAATTTATGATCTTGTAATGCAGCATTCAAAAACTCTCTACCAGGAATGACAAAATCTGTGCCATATCATGTGCCACACCTGTGCCACACATGAGCAGAGTTGGTTATTAGTTCACCTAAGAAACAAATGCTCTTTGACTTTACTTTTAAAAAGTGCTGGGACTGCACTTTAGACATGTATCATTTTACTGGATTAAATTATTTATAAAATATGCCATTGAAGATATTTTTTAATAGATAATGGGAAATGATTTATGAAATACTAATGTGTTTTTATGGCATTAACTGAGGTTCAAACAAGGATTTTTGCAGACAGAGAATTTACCTTTTTGCTTTAATGAAGGCAGCCTGGTTAGTGTGCAGAGAGGAACATTGTCAGTAAAGCTGAGACAAGAGGGGAGCAGCACATGTCCAGACCAGAAGGATATTCTATATGCTGTATATATTATTGCAGTTCAAATGGTAACCTCTAAATTTGGCAATTACTTTTCAGTTTATTGAGCATGTACTTCTTCCTGAATTCATGTCAGAAGCCGGTTTTACCCTTATTGATCCATTTTTTGCTCTTTAATCTTTCACCTTTTCATTCTATTACGTTAAAAAGTACAGCTAGGATACCCTCCCAAGCTTTTTCTTCATCAGTGACTTATGTTTACTTAGAAGTATTTGGGATTCACCCTGCTCAAAAGCAGACACTCTAAGATCTCTCAGATCAGCACCTCAGAATGTATCAGTAAACCCTGCACCTGATTCCTCAAACAGGTTATTTGCACTGGACCCGTACGAATGTGGGTTCATACCTCTACCAGTCAAAGCTGATACCTCTGAGATTACTGGGGTTTATGTAGTTGAGTCTCTTAGGAGTTCTTTGCTTGCTAAAAGCAATCCAGACTGAAAAGTACTTTTCCCCTTGTTTGAATGACTAAAACTTCCTTGTGAGTTGGAAGTTCCTGTGAAGGTACTTAAATATCTATCTCTATATATCCTGTGAAGGTATTTAAATATCTATCTATATATCCTGTGAAGGTATTTAAACCATGTGCATGCTCTTCCACCAAAAAAAAACCACCCCAACCAACCAACTCCAAAAAAATCTGAAATCTTAGTATAGATATCTTCTTGGATAGTCATGATAAATTATAAAACATACTACTACTGTTTTAATTTATCAAGATTTATTATTCATCTCACAAAGTTGTGAGATAGATAAAATTGTCATTAAAAGGTAAAAATGGAGACTAGCTTTAACTCAGATGACAGAACAGAAGAAGACACATCCTGATTGCCTGGAATTCTTTTTAGGTTCCATAATTGCTTCAAACAGTTGAACTACATGATTTAAAAGAAATTAATAGGATAATTTTTGTATGGATATTATTGACCTCTGAGATTAATCTCTGATTTCTAAGATCTCTGTTCATTTTGGGAGGAAATTATAGACTGGAGAACCCAAATATCTACTTTGTGAAACAATTTTCTGCTGTGCTAGCAGAACAAAAGACAGAGCAAGTGTTCCCTGATGTGGAAAATCACAGTGGGCAAAGAGGTCTCATCACCTACAGCTCCTACACTGAAGTGATTTACTCTTTAAAGAGCCCTCAGTTTACAGATTTAACACTTAGAAATGTCAGCAAATAGCATCCCTGACACTATTAGCTAATGGATTTAATTCTTACTCAAAAAAGTGCAAGGACATATAGGAAAAAAATGTTTTAATTAAATTAGGACTCACTAGCAACTGGAGGATGTCAAAGAAACAAAAATTGCAATAAAGTACCATTTAGAGAAGAGGCTATGAGAGTGATCTAACCATCTGCACATAAAAATGTAACATTTTGGCCCTGCAAATGCTCTCAAAATAGGCAGATATGTTCTGTACTGATTACAGCATTAAAGTTTACAGCATGATACTGATAAAACTATCAGAGATTTACACCAGAAGTGGAATGAAGCAATTCTGCCCATTTAATTAGGCAAGTAAATTGCACTGAGTACTTGGGAAATGTCTGTTGGTGGCTGTGATGGATGTTCCCGCTGAGTGTGATGATATTCCTGGGACAAGGAATTCACCAGCAGAAGACACCCTGTGTTTTACCCCTAGCACTGCTGAGAAGGGGCTGTGTGAGAGGCATAGGCCAGCAGGCAGCACATTTCTGTCCCAAAATGCAAGAACAGTCAGCAACTGATACAACAGCCATTATCTGTTACATTTTATTGAGGTCTTCAGATGGACAGAGAACATTCCATCCTAAGCACCGTCTTCACCATCTCTCCATAGCTCCTACCCATATACCCAGTGGATAACTTTCCCATTGCTCCTGGGAGTCTGGCACAGAGCTCTTTGCCAGGTGCTTTTACAACCGTGTGAGGCTTCATTGGCTGATTCAAGTCAAGAAATTCAGGGTGATGAAGCTGCCTTCCATGTGGTCATCTTGTTTTAAGGATGGCAAGGAACTCCCAGCTTCAGGACCTATTCAGTTATACAAGGCAACAGCATGTGCTAATCCACGCTCATCTCTTTGGCTGCCAGGATAGAAACTCAACTAACTGCTGTGAAAAATTCCAGGATCATGCCAAATGTAGCTGTTCTATGCATGTCTTTGAGCAAGATACTACCCAAATGAACAATGGATCACCTTTCCAGCTGGCAGCCTTGTTGTGCGAGATGCTGGAGACCTCGGATAAAGCACTGCTTTACTGAGGAGACTCCTAAACCAGATTTGGAACAGTTTAATGTTGCTAAGTGTAGGAATTCAGAATTCAGTGTCCTTAATGGAAAAGCAGGATACAGAACAAACTCAGGATAAGTGCAGCGATCAGCCCCCATGAGAACCTCAGAGGTGGCTGAGAAGATACACGAGGTTAAACTGGGCACTTAAAAACACCATCTCAAGCAGAAAATCATGCGCAAGTTTCATAGGTGAGAACAGGACATCTTACTGCTAAATCTGCGTACACAAGCAACTTCAGTGTGATTCAGACTGGCAGGCACAGTGCTGCAGCCCAGAAAACTCGAGTGCCCCATTGAGTGAGCAGGTGAATAACACACAGCCATTGAGTGAGCAGGTGAATAAACCCACAGCCATTGAGTGAGCAGGTGAATAACCCACACCCATTGGGTGAGCAGGTGAATAACCCACACCCATTGGGTGAGCAGGTGAATAACCCACATCATGTCTGTGGGTACCAGGAACAGATGCCCAGCCCTGAGGCACTGGCAGCTCTGCAAGTCCAGACTCCATCTCCCACACTGGCCAAAGCCGCCATCTGTATGATCTGCGTGGGCTTCCAGCCTTTAAGGGAGTTGCTCTTTTAAGCTCCACTTTTATAGCTCAAAAATATAAAACTTCTGTCACACACCACCGAGTTAGAAGTAGCAATAAGCCAAATTTCCTATTAACATGCCAGCTATTGTTCTTTTCTTATACTATTGTTCATTAGGGTTGGCAAAGCTTATCTGGGGAACTGGATGACTTTATCACATGTTATTTATCCCACACTCAGCACTCAGCAACGTGCTCACTGATACGGTCAGCAAATCCCATGTTCACCAAATCCCATAAAGAAAACTCCCTCAGGTCAGCTTGTGATTCTCACTGAAAAAAAAATCTCCCAGCAAGGTTCTCTTCTCTCCTCAAAGGTTTTGACTAGCTATAAGCCATGAATTATTCCATAGTCATCACAGGACACAGTTGTGTCCACAGATCCATCTTTCCTAATACCTTTTTCTGCCTTACTTTTGGATTTTGCTGCTGCATTTCACCAATCTGTGACAGCATTCAGTGTCAAGTGGGGGAGGAAAAGATGCCCTGCTCTCTCACCTTAGCATTTGAGCAGATCCTACAAGTGGCCTCAATGCTCCAGCTATCACTTGCTGCGTGTGATGCTTCTTATCCCTTCTTGAATGGAACAGTGCAGGGAGACCAGTGACTGTTTGCACACACCAGTGTTTTGCAGAGTGATTTAAACTCAAGTAATGCACAGAATTAAATAAATGTTATTTTTCCAAACCAGAGGCAAACAAATCCCAGTGTTCTGCTCTACCAGTGGTGACTGGATTATCCATTTTACATCTTTACAGTTTTTCATTCACATTTCTTTGTACTCTTAGTGAAACAACAAAGTGGATATGCACATGTGGATTTTGTCATGAATGGAACATGAATTTGTAGATTTTCATCCCTACTGAAATCCCCTACACATAAAAGAAATCAGCTAAAGAGGATCCTGATTAAGAGTTTTTTTGTTTGTAGCCAAAACTTCTCTCAGCTCTAGGACAAGACATAAACAAAAGAAATACCTAATTGGCTTTTATTGCACTAAACTTCTTAAGTTCTATAAACAATAATAATCATCCCAGATAGCAAGTTTGCTTTTTAGAGTTTTTTTTTTGGTTGGTTTTTTTTGCTTTAAATTAAAGAATAAAGATGAAGTATCCAGCTTGGTAGTAAAATACAGTTTATGGAGTGTATTTTTATATCTATCAAATTCAATGCAATAACTTAAAATGCAAATTAAGTAAAGCACAAAAATGAGAGTAGATGAAAAAAGATTGAATTCACTGTTTTAGGATGTTTTGCAAAATGGATCTGTATATATCCTGAGCTTTCAATATGAGTTTTTTTTCTAGGAGGTGGTCTAGTGTGAATTGTTGCTTAAAGCAATTTTAGTGGAAGTTGCAATATATGCAGGATTCTGGTGATGATGAGGACTTTCTGCATATCAGATGTTTGACTTGGTCTCAGCAATCTAAGCTGGCAAAAAAAAGTACCTCATCTTTCCCATTGCTGGGTCTGGCCTCCTACACCATCAGGACAATTATAGGGTTTGTTGGTTCAAATTCTTGCCCATTTTCCATAGGGTCTGACCCTCTTCTATGAGACTGAGACATTAAGGGAGGAACTCCAAAAGAAACTTGCATGTTTATGCATAGCTACTCATAAAAATCTTTAGTGGCCAGAAGAGTGTTTGATATTTACTCCATTTGCCAGTTTTCTATGAAAGCCAAAAGGATCTGAAATTAAATGATCTGTGTTCAATACAAGCCATTAATGTATCCAAGCACTGTTGGATGTTGAATCAGAAAATAACAGCTTTACTGGGTAATGATGTCTTTCAAAAAACAGACACCGTACTTTACTTAGCTGTGGTTGACAGAAATAATTGCTATCCTGAATATATGCAGCCTATCACAAATACATTTCTTTATGCTTTTATGAAACTTGGAGAAAAAGATTTTCTTGACCAACAGCGCTTATAACTAGAAGTCCTCATGTAGCTTAAATTAAAGTTAATTGAAGGTTTTAAGGCAGTTTAATTGAATCTACAGACTTAAGACCATGGAGTCACTATATTTAGCACAAGGATGAAATCCACAGTTCCCTTTTGATCACATAAAACCAATTTACAGAAGAGAAATAGACCTCTTAAGATCCCTTACTCACATGAGTAGCATGCATGCAAGTGGATGTGCCTTTTATTTATTTTAATCTGCAGTGGAAACCACTGAAAACTTAATATCCTTCCAAACTGATCCCTAAGGAAACCCCATTTTCCTCAGTGCCATTTGCTAGCTTTTTACTAGCAAACAGTGCTGGAGTGAGGTGAGCCAATAATAAAGGACTGAGCAGAAGAAAAAAGCTGTAAGTGGCTGCAGACCGTGACATGGGACACTATAGCTGAAGACAATAAACACTAGCCTATTTTACAAATAGGAACATGTCAATTTAAAAACCTTTTTGTTTTGTTAACAAAGGAACTAAATTAAGCACAAGGATTACTTTGGCTTATGAATTAGCAAAATAAACACAGGAAAGAAAGCCAGTCTTCAAACAAAACATACCTCAAGAATGAGATACCACACCAGGCTGTAAAGCACAAAAAGATTTTTGAATTACCCTCTCAGGGTAATACATATGACTTTCAAAATATGTACACCAGGTCTATCAACTTGCAAGTATGCATGTGTTTGAGATGGTCATGACAGCTAAGGGTAAACAAAAGCACGCAGAACATACATCTCATGAGTATTTTGCAGAAAGTACCTCTGAGAAGAAAATAATAAAAAAAAATAAACAACAAGCAAACAAACCCAAATGAAATCTGACAGAGAAATAAAATGGAACGGGCTTATTACACATCCTTCTTGATTTTCCCTAAAACAATTTTCAACAGGCCAACAAATTATAAACATACAAATTCTTATACTATTATCAGTCTATTTCTTTATAAACAAAAGCCTAAATACCAGTGAAATGACTTTGTACATTTATAGATAGCATTCTTTGGCCACATCAGAAATAGCCTACAGACAATTTTGACATCTGCACTTGCGTCCAAAGCAGAGCCAAGGCCCTGTTTTGGCTTTCCATCTGCAAGCATAGAAATACTGCAATGAGCAACCTGCAGTACAAATACTCTGGCAATCTGATTATTACAAATTTGGATTAGTTTTTCTTCATTTTTGACAAACTAGAGCTGGTTACCATCCCCTCAAAGATACCCAATCCCCACTTGAAATGCAACCACAAACAGAGACAGGTGGTGCTTAACTTTTTGAGTTGAAGACAAGGGAGTTTTATTTCTGATGCTGAAGTATAAAAATAAGACAGCAAACCCAAAAATATGGCAAGTTTTAAGAGCTCCTCATTCCTCCTCCCTGGCTTTGTGATCAATGTGAAGCTTACCCCACCTGCTGAGACATTTACCCCTTGATTATCACATGTAGTAAGGCTCATTCCCCACTTACCCACTGGGGAGCATGGCACAGTGTTTAGTGTTTCCCTGGCTGCAATTCATGACTTTTCTGTCTCATTTCTTGGCTTTGTGTCTCCAAGAAGAGTCTGGCTCTGTCCTCCCTGTAACATTTGTCCCCAAGGGAGCTGAAGGAAGCAAATGGATGCTCTCTGCCTTCTGCTCTCTGTGAATAAACCCATCCCCCTCAGCCCCTCTGTACATGAACATGGTCCCATCAAAGCTGTCTTGGTGGAGCTCTGCTGGATCCCCACCACCTGTCAGCATCCCTCCTGTCCTGGGATGCCCCAAGCGGGACACGATACTTATGATGTGATTCCACAAGTGCCACATGGAAAGGAGTGATGGCTTCCCTCAACCGGCTGGGTATGTCTAGACTCCAAATATTGTCTGTTTTAGACTTCTTGAGGATGTGGGACTCAGCCTGGGCCACAGTCCAGCCTCTGTGTTCTCAGCTTTGCTGTCAGTGTGTCTTCCAGCATTCTGTAAAAAAAGAGAAGCTTCTCCTTATCTGCCTCCTGCCTTGGGGTTCCTGCATTTTTTTTTCTTCCTCTAGCCTGACCTCTAGTCTATCCCTTCTGGAGTCACTCCCCAGTGACACAAATTTTCAACTTTCATCTATCTGACAGGGTCCCAGCCTCATCACATACTTTGAGTCATGCTGTGTAGCCCAGAATTGTAAATGACTCATGTGCTTGCTTTATGGCCACATCACATATCTGTGCTAAAGCATGGAAGAACTTAGTGCAAAACCCAGACATAATGCAGGGGTTCCCAGCAGAAAAAGGATGTTTGTCAACAGCTTCCACACAATCCCCTTGCATTAGAAACAGGAAATTCTGTGGTATTTCAACTATTGCCATACGGAAGACTTTTCTAAACCCCTAATTTTTACTAGTCTTGGGTAGTCATCAAGTTGCTGTATTCATCTTGGCACCAAACCACAGAAATTTCCTTAGTCTGATACATGTGTTTTTGTGTCAATATGGAGGACCTTAGGAAAGAGTCAGGGAAAATAGGTACTGTTCTCATCTGTGGTGATGTTGCTTCAGAAGACTCTTGCAACAGAAATGGATGAAAACTACTCATACATTACTACACACAAAATACATCTCTGTTGTGGAGTAAATGCAGAAAAATGCAATCTTTTTGCAATGCATCCTTGCTAGTGATACTGATGATCTGAACAAAATCTGCCCCCACTTCACCAGCAAGGTTTTTCTTTACAAGTTACAACACACCTCTCCTAAATGCAGAAACACTGCTGTGCAAGATAACTGTAGTTTTCTTGTTAACATTAATGTGGCAAACACAGTGCCCGTACACCCAGCCCTGAGCTGTGGATACAGGCTGGCCCAGTGCCTGCCAGAGGTTCATTTTGTCCTGCATGGGATGAAAGTGCTAATCATGGTTATATAAGTCTTGCACCAGGTTTTGCAGGATTCTTGGTACAATTCTGGCACTGTAAAGTGCTGCTGATGTTACCATAAGCCACCAGAGTTTTAATTTATTTAGAAAATAAGCATGCTTATTTATATGCTGTTGAGGTAAATTCCAGTGCAGACAGTCACACTGGCTTCCTCCTCAAGATTTGCCATATTAAATCTACCTGTGGCTATCAGCTATATCTGATATCTGTGCTCTGGTTTGAAAACTCTGAACATCCCCATTGTAGTACCTACTTTCCTGCTGTGCAGAAAGAGAGATGTTCACTTTTCTTCAGTGTTTCATGTTCACAGACATAAGGGGGCCATCATTTGGGCTCATGTAAATTAGAGCCCCTCATTCATTCGTACGCGGGTGTCTGAGAAGCGCCTCTCTGGTTCACGCTTCTCCTGTTGTTTTGTAAAAGCAGCTGGCGAGGGGGAGGACCCAGGCAAATGCTTCTCAGTAATGAAGCCCCGAGAGGTCACATGCCTCACACCCTCCGCGTTCCTGCAGATGCTTTCCATCAGCAGCCGGCAGGGATGTGCCTCCAGGAAGGCTCCCAAACAGATGCTCTGCACAGGCTGTTTCTGCTTCTCCAGCACGTCTTTGCTGGGAGGGTGCTTTGGGCTACACACGCCTGAAGGGGGAAGAAGGGCAGGGAGAGGCAGCTAGAACTCACCAAAGTCCCAGCAAACTTCTGTAAATCAACGGGCTGCAGATCTCACAGGCAAGGCAAAGGAAGTCACAGGATGGATCAGAGGGATTGCTGGGCTGCTGGTTAGAATCAAACTCCCAGGGATATGAGGACTGTCATGAGAAAACTGCAGAATAATGGAAGATTTCTTCATGGCGTTAGTCAGGGTCAGAATGCCTGTTCTGCAAATTTTATTGTCCCTAATTCCAAATCTGCTTTTGGCTCAGTTAGAAACAATCTCCACTTGCTACGTATTATGAATATATAATAATCATCATTATATCAATATTAATATAATTATATTAATATTGAGATATTTATATGTCACAAAACAGTTTTAAAATATTTTTGTTTGAACCTACTGTAAAATGAAGCTATAAAACATCAGAACTTTACTTCAAGTGGAATGTTTTGGAGCAACCTAAACAACACACAGGCACAGATTAATACAAGCTGCAGTTCCTCCTAAGGCAGTTTGTAGTTCTATTTTTTAAAAGCTAGCCTGCTTGCTTTGTTTAAATTTCCAAAATTGAAGTATTTTTTAACGGTTTTATAACATGAATATGATGCTTAAGTGATATATAAAAATTAATTACATTTGTTTACTTTTTTTACCATTACACTTTAGGCTAATCTTGCTAATTAAGTTCCAACAGCAGCAGCACTTTCAAAAAAGATGATACATGATTTAAAAAACAATTGAAAGGAAATAAAACTGTCAATATTACATTAGCTTTTATGCTTCCATCTACCAATATTAATTTCCCTTCTGTTTTAACTAAGATTTACAACTTAAGTGATACAACAGCAAATATTTACCAATACAAATTTTTCCAGTAAACAAGAACAATTCACTCAGCTTTCTTTTCCCCAATGAGTTTTACTAGATGATGCTTTTATGTTAGGATTGATAGATCCAGCTTTAACCATTAGAAGGCAAAATCTGCTGTATCTAAATATGAGGCCAAAAAGTCAATTGAAAAAATCTCATTGGTATTGAATGATTTAGGATTACCCTCATTCCCACCTTCCTGCAGACATTTGACAGCCTTAAATTTCATCAATATTGAGTAAGACTACTGTCAAGATTTGTTTCCTTATATGCTTTTTTCCCCCCAGAGATTCAAGAACTGATTTAAGCCTGATCTATTTGGAGGCTCTTGCTGCTTTTGATTTTGTCTGCAGTTCCCCTATCTGCCTCATAAAGTAAATTAGAAAACTTCTCATGCCTAACAAATTTATGGAAGGCTTGCTTACAGAAAGTTGCTATCTGCATGACACCACTGCCATAATCTGGTTTATTTGGCAGTGCTGGTCTGGACAAGCCCTGGATGAACTTGCTCTTTTTAAGTAAGGCAACCTCTTTCTTCTAAGAGTTAAAGTTGAAAGACAGGTCAGTGTGGTCCAGACAATCTCAGTGTTATCACATGTCATTAATTCTGCTTCATCCTTTATCTCCTGAGTGATACATTCATTAGACCGAGGCATGTATTGCTTAATGAGACATTTTGACTTTATTATTCTTTCCCAACCGTTCAGGGAAATTTATATTTGTAAGTTTAAAGCACAGCCAAATTGACAGTGATAGACAGTTTGGCATTAGGCACTTTTTTCCAAGATTTAGTCCAACACTGTCTTATTGAATACAGCTGCAAAACTCAGATCCTACAGATGGTCACCACAATTCTCAGAGACTAGAAAGCCAAGTCATTGGTGCCAGCTTATGTAATGACCCTTAAAGTACTGACATGTACAAGAAAATCCACGTGTCTTTACTGTGCCTTTTTTCCTAAGCAGGCGTGGTTGAAATGGGGACTTGAACTGTGTGGTGTTCTCTGAGAGGCTGGTGTTACCCGAGATGGGTGTGAGGGTCCCCACTCTGGTCCTGTGCCCAGCAAGGAACAAAGCCAGACTGTTAATGACAGCTTTCCCATGGTGGTGGGAAAGAAGGACAGCAGACAATCGTTGCTAGATCAGTTTCTCTCCCGGACACATTGACCTTCTCATGGCAAATAATGATAATTTTTTTGCAGCTGAACACATAAACACTGTTTTCATTTTCTGTGGGCTGTTCTGCAGGGAAAGGAAAAAAACCCAACTCCAACAAAAATCAAGCTGCAGTCAGTAAACCAGTTTTTATTCCTGCCCTCTTTCTGTATGCATGGCTCCTAGGGCTCATATTTTCATGGAAGACCCAAACATAGGTGGTAATTGTTTGTAAAAACAAGAGGGGCAGTTGTTCCAAGTTTTCTCATTTTCCTTCACTGCAGTTTGGAATCCATGTTCTAGTCCTAGTGTTCCCACTCCTTACCCAGCCACTGACACCTTACCATGGGGCTGATAGTTGAGTTTGATGTCACAAAGGGACAGTTCAAGAGTTACAAAGAAAATAAGAATTGGAAAGGCATAAACTTACATTACAAGAAGCAGATCCTATTTGTATACAAAAATAAGGGTTGCTGAACATTTGAAAGGGACAGAACTTCCTCCTGACAAAATTTAATGATCTATTTTTGTCTGATGCTTCTTTGAGGCATCAGCACCTCCCTGAGAAGGAGAAGGAAACTGCAGAGTATTTTGGATGTAGATGATCCAGCAGGCAGTCTTCTACCACCCCCATCCAACACTTTCTCTAGGTTTTCACTAAGCAAATTAGTATGAGTGTAGAATTTATATCATTATGATAAAAATAATATTCCTTTATTTGCCCAGTTGCAGAAATCTTGTTAAAAAATTCTGCAAACTGAATTTCCTGATGAGTTTTGCATTAATTAATTGTATGTGTTTTAAATATGATTATGAAATCATATTTGGACTATTATTAAAATTTAGTATTCTCTTTTAATGACATTTTTATTCTACCAATAAAAAAGGTTAGAATTAAACATTACATTTAATTCTAATTAAGGTCTCACCTTAATCTAATTTGTCTATTAATTAGAAAATATAGAATTATATATCTATATATATTTTTTGAGAATAATGTTTTGATAGCAGGAAGCAGGATGGAGAGTTGGATGCATAGTTAGATTCTGCTCAAAACTCAGCTGAATAAAATCAAACCATGCCAATTTAAATCAGCTGCAAATCTGGCCTCTGATTATGTTGTTTTCCATTTGGACAGAGGGATGTGCAATGCATCAACCAGTCATATTAAAAAATGATCCAAGGTTATTCAGCCAGAGAAATCATTAAGCTGTTTGATTTTTCACTGTGGGTGATCATACAATTTTTATTCCCAGAAAGAAAATAAGAAAATTGGTCTAAATGCTATACTCTTCTTGTCTGCCCTATTTAAAAGAGGTTATAGCATTAAAAACTCACCCTTGAACTAAAAGTCACTACCATAGTGCAAGGCTGAAGGCTTTGAGGAAATGACCAGTGTCTGGAGAGGCAGAGAAAGTTTGGAAGGGAGGGAAGAAGGGGATGTGACCATTTGGGCAAGAAGAGCCCAGGCAAGGGCAGAGGAGCGTAAAAGCTCTAGAAGAAATCAAGGAAGAACATTGGAGGCAGGGACAAGACACTTTGTAGGTAACTAAAAATTAGACCTTAGAAGAATGTGCATTCCAGAAGTTTGCCAGAGCCTTGCTTTCTGTGTTCATTGCCCTTCCACTCCCTGCCTGTTCATCACCACCGAGCTATCTGCACCTGCAGCCCCTGCACAGCTGAAGCATCCTCTTACCCTGCCCTCCCTTACCAGAGAGGCTTCCACCAGCTCCTTTTCCAGTGCCATCCCAAAGGCCCAGATCCCACCCAGCTGGCCTGGTTCTTGCCAAACACCACAGTAATATTTGAGTTACCAATGTGTCACAGTCACCACAGCACACAACCTAAAAGCTCTTCTGCAGGCTGCTCCTTGTGAACACCTCACAACAGCAAGCACTGCTGGATGCAGCTGCACAGCAATGCTGGCAGATACAGATGAGCCCTCCAGCCCCCTTTGACTTCACTCCATGAGTGCTGGCACCCTCACACCCTGGCACAAAGCACAGCTGCTTCCCACCAGGCTGCCACAGATACAGCTGGCATCAAACAGAAGCTCCTGGACCTCAGCCTCTTGTGTTTTCCTCTTCTGGATGCTGCTGCACTCCCTGGGGATTGTGCAGAACTGACACCGTGCCTCAGTGCTGACCAAAATATTCATGTTGCTTTGTTGCCTTTTTAATATTTTGGCAAGTAATTGTTTGAACATCTTTTTCTTACCAACCTGCTAGATTGAAGATAAAAGTACTCTGAATTTACCACGTGCTACAAAAAAACCTGTGAAGCTGTTCACTAAACTGCTGCCATCTGTCAGACACTCATTTAAGTACACTGCATACAGCAAAAGTGGATTTGATTAAAGAAGGTCTTGAAAATATATTCTTACTGTCTGAGACTAAGCCAAATACCTCTTTTCTTCCCCCTCCTCCCAGACCCCCCCAGCCTAAGCTTATCTGTACTTATTCCAAGGAACTGTACTGACATGGTCTCCTTAGAGATTTTTTTATAATCTTTGGCACAACCAAAAGCCTTAATAATTTCCTTGACGTTTGCTGTTTATTTAGGGCCAATGTAAGCCATCTATTATATATCCCAATCCTTAAATGACCCTTAAATGGCAATTTAATCACATTTTTCTCAGAATCAATACTGTTGTTGGCCAAAAATCCACCTAGGACTGCTAAGGACTA
The DNA here is from genome assembly GCF_971803275.1 of Cyanistes caeruleus. Taxonomy (NCBI): domain Eukaryota; kingdom Metazoa; phylum Chordata; class Aves; order Passeriformes; family Paridae; genus Cyanistes; species Cyanistes caeruleus. The sequence goes on along the minus strand of NC_141707.1, from coordinate 10,580,464 downwards.
ATATTGTAGTCTAATGACTATGACTACGCTAATAAATTCAATCCATTTTACTGTGTCTTGTCCTTCACAGGGCTTCCAGAAATTGCAGTTTGGAGTCTAGACAGGTTTATATTTTTTGCATGAACTTGAGACATGTAGTTTCTCACTCCTCAAATCAGTACATTTTTGCCACACACAAGGAAGAGCTTCAGCTATCAGATATCTCACATCCTTGGATTCAACTCGAAATTTCTACAACTGAGGCTAAAAGCAATCTTTCTATGAGTTTGAAAGGTCACAAAGAGGTGACCAAAAGGTCACTTAGAGCCCCCAGTCCTTCTGTTCCAGTGCTCCAGCCCCCCCTGGATCTGATGACTTTTTGATTCTTCTTGTCCTCTTAATTTCATTGCTCCCGGCATCACTGGCATCACTTGAGGTTGAACTCTGTTCAGTTTAATATGAAGAAACTTTCCATTTTCTACAGGAATAACAATTCCAGCATGCTATGGAGCTCGTGTCCATCGACCCCTGCAGATACCCTGATCTGAGGTGTGGAGTTGTGTGCAGCTTGCTGGGCAGCACGGGAAGCGTCGGAGCACAGGCTGAGCAGAGAGCGAGCCTGCAGCTGGGACAAAGCAGCAGCCATGGGGCAAAGGCAGGATGCTGAGCCATGGCAAGGCCTCAGTGGGGATGTCAAGAAGCTTTTTCCACAAGGGAACACTGTAAAATTTCTTGCAATAGAAGGTTTCTTAACTGCGAGCAGGGAAAAGGCACACATGCTCTCTTTCAAAGTCAAAGAGGGCTGGCAAAAGCTGTGTTCAGATCTTTTTATTTTCATCTCCTTCTTTTGAATTTCCTGTTTCATATATGACCTTGTTCCACATATTACACAAACAAATCTGATTTTTTGTTTTTGCCTGTTTGCTTTGAACAAGGGTGCAGACAGATCTCAAAATCTTGGCTGACTTGGGATCCTGTCACCCTTCCTAAACTAAAAGTGCTCTTGTCACGTGTCAGCCAATGCACTGATCTCTCTTCTGGCACTTCCAAACCACCACACACTTCCTACAGAGGGTGACTGCTGTTCTGGTTTGTATATGCTGTGACAAACACGACATGTGATATATTTTATGTTCTGTTCTCAAATTGCTTCAACTTGACTGCTTTGGATTCTCTATAAACTCCAGGATGTGAGAAGATAATCTGCTTTCTGCACATTCATTCTGAAAAACACTGACAGGCCAACCTCTAATTATTTTATCAGGGTTTGGTTCTGGTCCTGCAAAGTATCCAACAAAATTTTGTCCTAGATCCCAGTTCCTGTCCAGAATTCCTGTTACTAGAATTTCAGCACCGTCTTTTTCACACAGCTTTTAGAGATCTCTTTGTTTTATAACTTTCTTCTTTCTTCTTCTCCTTTCCCTCCCCAGATTGACATCACTTATTTCCTGAACAACATACAGAAAACTGTTACTCAAAAAGAAAAATGGGCTTTGTTCATTTGTTCAGTAATTTAGTAAATTTTCTGGAAGCAGATCATTGCTTTCATAAGAAATTAGCTTGATGATTTTCATGAACAAAATTTTTAAGAGGCAAGAGAAAACTGGAAAATAAATTATTTAAATTGAACCATGAGACTAAAAAAAGAGAAACCACGACCCAGAAACTTCAGATTTTTTGCAAAGCTGTCTAAAACTTCTCCAAGTATTCAATCTTTAAATGGAGATCTGGATGAAGATGAGAGATTGTATAGGATGGTTATTATTAACTGTGGTAATCTCTGCAATGCTGTGGAGTTTTTCTACAACTGACTATGGGAATTTTCTGTGGTTTTAATAAAAAGATTAATAAGGTTCAACAGAAATGTTATAAGAAATTAAAATATTTAATTTAGATAATCCTAGAAGATTTAATTCTTGCATATTTTTACTGACATATTTGAATATACAATTATGCAGAGTTCCTGTTTTGGTTACAAGATCCTTTATAAAATTGATACAGCATAAGAAGTACAGACTACTTTTCTAGAAGCATGGAAATGTAAATATTCTTATGTTCTTATATTATTATCTCACTTGTGATTTATTATACTTACTGCATTTCTTTACAGTGTTTAAGTTGAAAGCAGATGCAACTGTAAGACTGCAATCATTATGTTTGCTTACTTTATTTTACATTATCTATTTTTTGCTACTCTCTGGATGTTACTCATCACTGCACGTGTTTTCTGCTCAGGCTTCTCCCAGTATGCATTCTCTGGCTCACGGAGTCACTCACATGCAATATTGCAGTGACAGCAACCTGAAAGTGAATTCATGGGACAGTTCAGGTGAGAATTCATTCTGATTCAAGCTAAGTGGGAGACAAGTGATTTGGAAAATAATGAAAGAACCTGAGCAAAATTATTATTTAATGACTCTATCAGATACTGGTAGAACATGAGATGTTAGTGATATATTGATATAAAACAGTATGACAGGTTCATTAAAACAACACTTTACACTGTGAGATTCACAATATATATATGGAAGACAGAATTCCTTGAAGCCTCTGATAATGATTACTTGAGAAAAGAAATTGGGAATTATCATGGGGGAGTTTTATTCTGCAGTCTCCAAATCAAGAAAACCTGGTAAAATATCTCTAAGCGTAACTATTTTATCATTACACTTCTTTTTATTTTTAACTCCATGAGCTGTTGCCATTGCTATTTTTTAATTTATTTTTAGCAGCAGGGTGGTCTTAATTATCTTGTTTATGGTTCTAATGAGAGGTATAGATGAGTGGCAGTGCTGGTTTTTCAATCACACCTCATTAATTTGATTTGTGGCACAGTACTCCATCTCTGCCTCACAACAGTGAGGAAATCCACTATTTTCTAAAATAGATGGAAAAGGACCCTTTACTCAGCTTGGATTAAAAGCAAATAAATAACTCATATCTCCTTTGGTACCATCAGGAAAACCCAACACTTGGCACCATGACACCCAGTAAGGCTGGGTTTTAGAAGACTACTTACTGCAGATGCCTTGTTTTCTGAAGCTTTCCCTCAAAATCAAAAAATCTAAGTGTCCAGCTCTGTCTACTTTCAGTTGTATTCTTTACAGCTGGCACTCTTTGTTTTTATTGTTATTTTTGTTTCCCTGATGGGAAAGCATGATCAGATACAGAAGAGTTGACATCACCTCCAGCAGGTTTAGGGGAGCCTTCGAATCCTGAATCATTGAAAAAAACAAAACCAAGAGAACCTCAAAGCTTTTGTACAAATCAAAGGATTCCATTCAGGCTTCAATTCCCTCTGTCCAGGCATGGAAGAAGATGGCCCAAACAGCTCATCCAAGCATTTCCTTGGAGGGCCTGGCACGGGCTGTGTGCCTGCAGTCACTGGATGTGGCTAAATCCCCAGCCCAGAGTACCCAGGGAAAAGGCTGATTGTAGCAGGAGGATGCACAAACCAGTCCTTGAGGCAGTCAGATTAAATCCAGGGGTCAGGCAAGGACTGAAAGGGTTCAAATGGCTCAAAGTACCCACAAATGTTGAGTACAAATACACAAATATCTTCCTGCAGATCTCTGAGTTGCACCTCTGTCTCTCCACTGCCCCACCTAAACCTAGTTACGATATTGAAAAGTCAGAAAGTACTTTGGACCTGATTAGCATAAGAGATTTGATAATCAGGATGCCTTGGCAAGAACAAAAAGAGCTTTGAAGATTGCAAGAAGATTGAATCAGACTGGCAACAGGGAAGAAGACTGAATCAAGTAGAAGAGATGCTGCAAAAATGTGTAAGTTTTTATGATGTTTAACCTAATCATTGTAGTAAAAAATTACTAGCTTTCCTAGAATGGTATATAAACATATGTAGTCCACAGTAAATTTGGATTCTGATCACCAGTCAGTTGTCCCCGTCTCTCCCCATTGCCAAAATTGCACAATCTGGTATTTTCCACTGAATTTCTGTGGAATTTGGATTCTAAATGCCAACTGAATCCTGAGAAAACCACTGGAAAAACATAGAAAAAAAATCAATCTACACAGTAAGGATATCTGAGTGGGGTCACACCTTAAAGGGATGTCTTTTAATGATGGTAAATTTTCAAGTGTCAGGTTTGTAACATAAGGACTTTTCCAGATAGAAAATTTTCAGAGTGAACCACATAATGACACATATAAAATAAAAGCAGGAAGTTGCACTTTCTCTTAGCAGATGGAAACAGCAGATGTGCCCAGATAATTTAATAATCTGTGGCAATATTAGTTTTAGATCCAAAGCAGTCTGAGAAAAAACACATTGGATTTTCCCCAAGGACATCAATAAAATAAAAATCAACTAACATCCAAATAGAAGAAGCCGATCAGCACATCACTACATTTTTTCATGCGGTAGTTTGGTGCAGTGTCACCTTGACGTAGGGTGCTGCTGCAGCAAAGGAAACCACACAAGAGCCATCTGCATGTGGTAGAAGTCAAATTGACTACCCCATGCTTAGCATTTCACCAGGCAATCCTTTGGAAAGGCTGCTCTGGAACACTGCAGGCTCCTGCTGGGACTGGGGGTCTGTAAATGTAATTGTTTAAAACTGCAGCTGTGTGACATGCTTTACTGCAGAGATGTACAACAGCAGGATTAAATGGACAATCCATCCAGAGAAACAGAAACAACTGGACTGAAGATCCTCAGTCAGTTTAGGATTTCAGCAAGCTGAAATGATAACTTTCCCTGCTGTTCACAACTGTGCAGCTTCTTACTGAGCCTGCAAGAGAGTTTCAGTGTCAAAACAAGCTGCACTCTGCTCACACATTATTGGGATTTTATACCCACACTATAAAGAAGTAGGACAAAGTAGCCTACAGATGTTTCAGTGTCTTGAAAGAGCCAGGATTCCATACTGGACTCTTCTGATAGGCATATTTCTAACTAATTCCTGTTCAATCTGCAATAAAATAGTGTCAGGAAGCACAAGTATTTTAAAACAGCATAAAATAATAATATATCTTATTATGACACCTTTTTCTTTCATTATATCTTTTTTCCTAATTCCAAAGGCTGTTGTCTTTAAAAGGATTTAAATTTCCTTGTTTAAGAGCAAGTGGTTTGAATTATGTTCTTTATAGCTGTAGTGAGATCTATAGATTAGAGGTTTTTCCCAGAGCTCTTCCTAGCTGTCTTTTCCAACTCATCTTTCTTCATTTCTGTCCTCCCTTCCCATAAAGGAAACATTCTTGCCCAACTCTCCTCCCTTTAGATTTCTTCACTCCTTATCCCATGGGAAGATCACTTCCTCATCTGTTAAAACAGAAAACCCAACCAAATGCCAACTCGACCCAGCAACAAACCCCATCATTGCAGCGTTAGCAAACCTGGATGAGAAAGGACATTGCTCCTTCCCAACATCCCCTGAGATGCTCAGTGCAGTCCTGCTGAGCCAGAGAAGCTGACATCTCCCCTCATCCCCCTTTGCTTCCCCTAAATTCCCCTTTGCCTTCGAGCACTGCTGCACTCCCCACTAACACAAAGCCACTCGGGTTTTCTGTATGTGCCTTGGCCAGGTCCTGCAGGGCCTCCCACCCTGGCAATGCCACAGGGGATGAAATCTTTCCTGCTCAGCTGAGACATGGTTATTTCTGAGGTATTTCTGAGGTATTTCTGAGGTTATTTCTGTTTGCAGTTATTGGAGGGCAGAGTCTGTGGCACCTGTGTGGTTTGGAAGAGTTTCTGTGGTCTGCTTTCATGTGGAGGTATCTCAGCCCTCTTCAGCCTCTTGCTGCGTGTTTAGGAAGGATGGGACATACCAAAAAATAACAAATCACTGCTGTTGTGGCATGGCCATAGAGTGAATGATGACCAATTCAGTATGAGCCTCTCTCTCTGCCAAGCTGCTAAAAGAGTACAGAAAAAGGACAGCCCTGATTTGACTCCCCTGGTGTGCCAAAAGCTTGGGCAGTGACTAAAATAATCTAGGATTTTCATAAGTAAAACAAAGCAGACACTTGTCAAGGTTTTCCTAGCAGAGCAGCCTGAGATTTGCAAACTGCATGTTCTGACTTAGATCAAAACCACAGAGCATGTTGGAGTTTAGCTTGGATTTGAGTTTTTCCAGAAACAATGGAAACTTGGTATCACTTCAGATCACAGATAAAAGTAAAATCTTCATTGCAGAGTTCAGTTTGTGGTCATGTCATGTGAAAGGAGGTCAGATTACCAGTGACCGCACTGAAAGCTTTACTCATAGCTGAGTTCAGATATCATGAGAAGTAAGAAAGTTCTCCAATATCTGACCAAAAATATTGCAGCCTAGAAGTATTAATGAAATTAACTTGGGTTAAAGTTTGCTAAGTAGATATCTAAAGACAGCTAAAACATCAACTCAGAGCAAAGTAATTCAGCTCAACAGAAAAAACACCAAGGAACCCTTCCATCACTTTTGATGGTTTGGGCTTTTTTGCCTTGAAAATGCTGGCTGCAGATGACCTACATACTTCTGTGGATAGATCAATTGTATTAGTAAAGGATAAAATTAAAATTATGTTCATGCCATTAGATTATAAAAAAGCCTTCTGAGCCATTTTTAACTCTTTGTTTCGGGTATATATGAAGGAAGGGTAACATCTTAATCATGTCATTTTCCTATTTTCCTAAAGCACAGCATCCCCCCTTTTCTTTGCTCCATTACTCTGTCCTTTCAGTGGCAGCCCTGTGTGAATCAGAAAGAACAACTTTAGTTTAGGAGGTCTAGGACTTACAACATGGTACATTTAGAAGCTGGTTCTGGCAAATTTACCAGTCAGTCACACTGAGGAGTGTACTCACTTCTCTGTGGCACACCCCTGATTCACCACAACACAGGCTCTCCTTGGAACACAAGACTCTCAGGATGATTTCAGTGAGAAAATTAGCAAACAATTCTTCCTACTGTTAACAATTTGTCTAATAAAACCTAGGTACTAGGATGTATGTATCTAAAAACAGATATGGGGAAGAGAGAACACATCCTGCACGAGCTAGCTTTGTTTTAGTCGTGTAATGCAATGAGTTGCCTTCCTTCAAAACCTTTTCAAAATGTGGTGTTAATTTTGACACAACTGCCCTTTCACTGTAACTCCCTGATGTGTAATATTTTTTTGTTTTTATGTAAGACTGCGTTAGCCAGTTCAGAATAACAGCATCTGTCACACATCTACCCCAACACATCTCAACCTGTAGCAAGAACTTTGCATCCTTGATCTCTTTCTCTCAAAATTCCCTTTGTTCTTCATTGAAAATGATAGAGTAAATAAAAAATATTTTGATTTTCTCCTAATCTATTCATATCCACAAAGAAAAGTTGGCATAAGCTACGTATCAAATAAGAAATGCATACGTGTGTATGTACATAAAGAAAGTCATTAGAGTTTCTAAGCTGGTAGATTGCAGCATCACTGATGTGGCAGCAAGGAAGGCCACAGCTCTTACACATATTTCATGTGGTTACTTACTGTGATATTGTGGGCTTTTCCAAAAGATTAAAGACAAGAGCTGGAGTTTACAGTGTTGATAAGCCAGCCTTGCCATATTCTTAGAAAGGGAAAAGGTTCTTTTTCTTTTCCAAACTGCAGGGTGATTTCACATAGGCAGAGATCATTATATAATTATGAAATGTATACTTATTTTTTCTTTCTTTCAGAAAGGGCAAACAAGAACTAACTAAATTTCCTGGAGATGGGATTAGAAATGTGTTTGCTAATTATTCCAGGGAGGAGATGTCTGCCAACCCTAGGGGAGCAAAGTGTCTACATTATCTGTCAAATATCTAAGGGTACCTATGGGACAATCACAGAGAGAACCACTGTCACACTGAAATTTATTATACTCTATCAATAAAAGCTATAGTGAAACAATACCAATTAAATTAAATGCCTAACAATCCATGGAAGGGTCACATAAAAACATACTCCCATTTAACACCACAAATCTGTATCCCTCTGAGCAAGGGGTTCCTTGCAGTTAAAATTTCCATGATTTGGACACACAGACTGAGTGGAGAAGGAAAGCACGGGCTCTAAACACATCAGTCACTGGATGTGAAGTCAGGCAGCAAGAACTGGGAAGGCAGAGAGGATGGATGCCCCAGTGCTACAGAAGTCCAACATCTCTGTGCTGTGCACATATAACCTCGCACAGAATGTGGTTCAGTGCTTCTCTGGCAGCTGCTGAAAACGCTGACACAAGATGGAAAGCGATTGAACAACAGAATTGTACAGCTTTCCCCCCTGCCTTTCCCTGCACTGTCCTCAGCTGCAAGTCTTTCCTGTGCCTCTCCCTTTTAATTACACTAACAGGCTGCTAATGTGACACCTTGTCATTTTTGTCCCCATCCCAACCTTCTCTCCAGCCAGCCTCTGTGCTTGCACTTTGCCCAGCCACACTGGCCAGACACCAGCTCCAGCCGCAACTTCCAGGGAGCTGACAAAGCTGTTGGAACGTGACCTGGCCAGGTCTGGCAGTCTGTGCAGGGACAGGTGACATCCCTGTGGCACACACAGCCCTTTTCTCCACAGAGACAGTGCTGACTGAAGAGTGTTTTACCCTCAGCAGAGGTCAGGAGAGCCCCTGGCCACACCGCAAAGACTCACAAGAAAAGCTGCTTATACCTAATGAATCTGAAGAGAAAAGAATGTTGTGCAAAGGTTTGGACCACAAAAACCATCTGAGAACTACTTACACGGCATCCTGAGTGTCCTGGAGTTACCAGGAATTGACACTGCCATGACAGAGGCAGTGGCCCATGTGGAATTTAATTCAACAGTCAGTGCTGGGGATTAAACTGGAAGCTTTACAGTCTGCTTGGATGGTGGTCTTACCCTGAGTTAATACATAAATTTGGAGGAGGCACTGCTGTTGGTAATTTCTCTGGAATTCCTAGGACACGGCATACGGGCCTTCAGCAACCCACAGGATTATCAGGAATACTGGTCATGAATAATTGTGTGGGTGGCAGAGCTGGGATGGTGGAGGCAGCCAAGTCTGCGGGGCAGCAATTCACTTTTCCATGTGTATTCAATTGGCCATAGCCACAGACTGGTCCTGAGACAGCCCTGTGGAAAGCAGGAGCACATTTGGCTTGGCCTCAAGCAGCATCTCCTCAGCAAATGAACTGCTGAGGACCATGATGGCAGAAACACAAAGAAAGTCCTTCCAGACAGACTTTAATGGGAAGCTGGGACTGATTCATTCGAAGTATCTAGTCTGCCTTTCATGAGGTTAAAACGCTCAAACAAGGCTTCAAACAAGTCCTACAGCAATGCTGTTTGGAAACTTGGTTTCCCTCTCAGCAGACACTCCACAGGAACCAATTTATGCTTGAGAGAAAAAAAAAACCAACCCAACTAAGGCCTATCAAATGGGATTCAGGACAGGATTTCCTTTAAATTTCCTTTAAGTCCTGTAAACTCTGTTCAAGAGCCCAGATTAATGAATGTGGCTGTGACTATGTAAATATGATTCTGGTGTGGGCACAGGGACTGCTGGGGTGAGGAAGAGGAGAGCTGAAAGAGAAGAGAGGAATCCAGAGCAGTGGAACAATATAATAAATAACAATATAACAAAGAGATACAATTTATACATAAAATCTTATTTCTGTCTAAATATCACTATGAACATAAAGGAATGGCCTGACATCCAATGACACCAAGAGACTGAAAAAGATATGGAAGCATTTTTCTGTTTCTATCTCAAGATACCTACTGTGGTACAAAAACTGGGAAACATCCAACATAGCAGTACAACTGGAAGGTAACCAGTTTCCCTTAACAACACAGCTTTGAAAAGGCAGTTTATAGAAGACAATCTCAGGGCAGCATGCAAGAATTTTAGCAAGAAATTCTTTTTATAAAATAAAGATATGGCACTTTTTGCCTGCTTTCTAAATTTGGCAAAGGTTTTCTACCATGTACTTATGCACTATCGGGACAAAAACTGTAACACCAGAATAAAAACAAGTCACTAGCTGGTTGGATAAAAAAGGTAGACTACAGGATTGTACCAAGATTACCCTTAAAAAAGTGTTTGAGGCATTACTACATCTTGAATTTCCCTGCCTTTGCTCAGGTCTGTATGCACAGAACTTGTTTCCCCAGGTGCCCACAGGAACAAACTCCTCACGAACTCCTGCTGTGCTCTCCTGGCAGTGTCCTCAAGTGCTGCTTTCCAGGAGAGTAACCTTAGATCAGCTCCAGTCAGAGCTCAAGTCGTGTGATGCTGTTGCATAAGGTGGGGGTGGGAAAAAGCACAACTGTAAGGAAACAGGGAGCTGTAGATCACAAACTAATCCAGCATTCCTGGAAAACAGCAGGCTTCTTGGGGCCAACCACAGGAGATTTTTTTTTTTTTTTAATTTTTCTTGGAGGCTTATTTGCCCTTTGAAACACCAACATGCAATTTGTGATTCCCAGGAGGAAGGCTTTAGGTTTTAAGAAAAAAAAAATCTTGCCACTATTTCTAAACAGAAATGTCAGAATGTTGAGATATACACCCACTACTTATTTCACAGCTTTCCAGACAGTTCTCTAGGAAGATTGAAATTGTGGAAAAATAAAAATGAATTCATAAAACCTAAGCAATTATAAGAAAAATAAGTAGTATTCAAATAAATAGAATCTAGAATACTCTATGGACTTGCAAATAAGAGCTTACATTTATAAAACATAGGGACGGTGCATTTTTTTTACATTTCATTAAATTCTTTGTTATTGTTTTGTTGCTTTTTAATCAAATTTGGGGAGTCAGAATGTGTCCCTATTTAATATAAATTCTGCCAGAATGTATTTGAAGGTACCTTTTACCATGGGCTTCCCCTCAGGCTGAGAAAAAGCAAGTTTTAAATGTTCTCTGTTTTGTGACGGCTGAGAGAGGGGCCAATGTCTGGAGCACATTCAATGTCTGTCTGCACCCATTTGCCTTGTGCTTGAAATCCTGATGGAGATTGACTTGACATTTCCACAAACTCTGTCAGCTCTGTTAATCTGTATTCCTGTTCAGCAGCAGCTGCAGGGTCTGGAGCATGTCCCCATTCAGCCACCCCAAACTGCCCCCTCCTGACTCCAGGGGGACCTTCGGAAGCATCAGTCTCTGGAAGGAAAGCTTGCAGTGCCCCTGTTTTGCATGTGTGCAGCATTCCCACTCCAGTGTGAAGAGATCAATGAGCAAATACCATTTGAAATATTGTAAACAGCTTGTCCACACATTTTTTCTGAAAAATGAATGCCATCTGCAGCACAGTAGTTTTAGGCCCTTGATAGATATTGCTCAGTAGCATTTTCTGCATCAGCTTTACATTCACAGATGGTCTAAAAATAGCTTTTCAGAGCAGTTAAGCATCATGTGAATGTTTTCTGTGGTCTGTGTCATGCAATTTCAGGTTTTTCCTGCTGATAAACTCACACTAACTTTCTCATTTTATATATATTTTATATATTTTCTCACTGCTTCCCTGAACCTTTTCTCACTGTAACAGTTTGCTTATGAGCACACAGCAAGATTCAGGATGCCCCCTGCACTGGAATCAAATATTGCTTAGAATATTGTGTGGGATTTTTTCCCCTTTGGCATTCAACCCTTTAGCCAGGGAGGTCTGTGAGAGACTGAATCAGTGGTCCTGAGAAAACAAATTGCTATTTTCCTAAGTTTCAAGTAAATTCATTATGGCTCTATGACTCATGTAGCTTTAATGGCCTTAGTGGTTTATTTATTAGACTGCCAAGAGGCAATTTATCTTGTTTACTTAGCTCTCTAGTCACATGTTTCAGACATTTAAATAAGATTTGATTCTTTTAAAATACCTCCTTTTAAAAGGGCTAATAAATAGTAAAATCTATGAGATTATATTACTCCAAATTTCATACATCAAACCTTTGCCACATTAGCACAGCACACAACTGTGACGACACAGATCACAGCCTTATTCAGCCTTTTTACATCAAATATTACAGAAATCTACAAGTTCTATCAAAATACACACAGTGAGTGCTAAAAATCCTTCATACCCTGGGGGACAGATTTCAGTGCAGACTCACTAAAACTTTAGATATGTGAAAACAGACATACAGTTTGTAAAGTCAACATCAACACTTTCCATCAGGAGGCACTCTGACTCAAAATCTGGAAACAGCATCAAGTGTTTTAATTTTTTTTGTTAATTTTTTTTTTTCTCATCAGCAGTATGGCAGATCATCATCTAAGCTACATAAATACAGCCTGACTCATGAATTCAATCACACAAGCAATCCCACAGAGCATTTCCATGCTCCTGTACAATCACTCACTCCCTCGCTCACCTAGAAAACTCTTACCTTTATTGCCAAGTGCAGTTGCTTATTTTGCATCCCAGATTTATCAATCACAAATTATATGAGATCATGTCACTATTTTACAGAGTTGAAGTGTTTCATAAACTTAGATTTATTCTGGCTTTTTCATAACTTATGAGGTTGCAAAAATGGGGGAAACCCATTCTTGCATTGTTCACACTGCAGGTGACTTTAATCTGCCATTATGGTGGCTCTCTTCCACTACAAAAACAATAGCAAAGTATGGAAATGAGTGATAATGTTCTAACATACTCTAAACATTAATGACAAAGAGAAAAAAAATCTCAGATTTTTAATCTATCCAGGCCCTTCAAGTAGGTGTTGCTGCTCCCACCCCCCCAAGAACCATATTACCTTTGGAGCCTTATCCTATTGCAATGCACAGACTAAGGATCTTCTGTCTTTTCACTGTCAAGGATTGCTTTATTTGAAAACAATGAAGCTCCTTTAAAAAAACCCCAAAATACAAGAACACCAAAATATTTAAAATGGGTAATAACTATCCAAAGCAAACCAGATCCCTAGAGAACTCATTCAGTTCTTTTCAGTGAAACATGCTCTAAATATTTCAATTCTAATATGGTGCAGAAGCTTCAAAAAGCATCTTGTGTTTACTGAATAAAATGCTTACAGAATACAATCATAAAAGAAATAAAATTTGCACAATTTAAATGTCACACATGGTAAAACCAGAGGTAGCTCTCAGAAGTACTCAAGTTGAACAGAATTTCTGAGTTTCTTTTTGGTCAGAGAAGCTTGTGTGTAGCATGAAGTTGCTTAGGAAATGGAACTGATAAAAATTCTAAAGGGTCTATTCTAAAACTCCTCTTTTGGGAAAGTTTTCATGAGGAGATTAATTTATATAAAGGTTTTATTAACGGGAATTTAGAAAATATGGGTAACTGTGATCCCATCCAATTAATATTAGAATAAAGGCAATTAGCTAAAGAACTTTGTCATGGCTTAGGACAGCTTCCTTCTGGAAGCCTTTGTCAGATTCATAACCAGGTTTTAATAAGGTACAAACTACCAGAAATTAGGATAACTGCATGGAAACTGGAGCTTGCAGCAGGCAGCATCATGGACAAGGCTCACTGTGATTACCTACTCTGTGTGAGGCAATATTCATTGCTTCTGGCACACTCCAACAACTCCAAGAGCAGTTCTTGGGGACTGCAGACATGGCAAATCTGCTTCTTGGCAGCCCTTGTGCAACCCTGAGATAGGCAGAGAAAGTGATGGGGCATAACGAGAGAAGTTCTCGCATCACTTCAGTTCCACAAAAAAATGCAGCGTGACTGAACTGCCTAATGCTGGCACAAGATGATATTTTGTTCTCTTTTGATTTTCTTCTATACTTCCTTCCTAATCTGTTTCTGCTACTTCTTAATGTTTATTGTCATGCATCAGCTCTGCTGAAATAAACAGTGGAAAATGTGAGGGGGGAAAAAAAAAAAAGAAAAAAGGAGTCTAAAGGCTGAAATCTGCTGACTTTGGTTACTGTCATTCATACAAAACTTAAAATAAGTTCAGTCCATTCCAGAATCCACTTTAGGAGACTTAACCTGCAGGGTTTATTATCCCCAACAATACAGAAATTAAATTCTTAGGAAATTTCTTAAAAACAAAAATTAAATTACATATTCATATGTTTGGAAAGCTTTACCTCATCACACACATAAATTGCATGTTCACTCCACAAATTCCACTATGTCTTGTACTTGCAGAAAGTGTTTTTGTCTGATGAATAAATAAATGTGCAGTTTCTTTATGCACCACCACTGGCTGAATGCCAGAGCATCCCAGGAAGGCAGCAGGTATTACAAATACCAGGCTTTCCCTCAGACAAAACACTGCCTTACCCTTCTGAAATAACTGAACAAACCCAGATATTCAAAGTCCTGGTCTCCATTTCATTTATGACAACTGCTCACCAGTATTTTTCACCAGCTCACAGCACAACTCACGCCTCAGTCTCTCATTAAGAATTTGTCTAAAAAAGAAAGGGGGAAAAGCAGGCTATTGAAGTACCAAAGCTCACCAAACACCTAACAGTAGGCATTTTCAGTTGCATTTTATAACATATGGACAATTATTCTGAGGGTTTTTACGTGTGACTTCTTCATCTTCTAATTTTAAAAAGCAACAACAAAACCCAAAGTGTGAAAATAAGGAAACTGAGAGCTTGCCTGCAATTCTGAACACATCTCCTGTCTTGAGAAGGTGTCCAAAGGGTGACAATCTCTAGTGACAAATGAGATACAGTGCAGATGGGGGCTCTGTGTGTTTAAGGAGACATTTCTCAGGCAGTAAGAGTCTCCTCCTTTGCAGAAGGGACTCTTTTTGTGAAGCAGAGTTGCTTGGTGAGAATGAGACCATACTTAGCTCCACAAATTGAAAATTAATCATCATAATGAGGTCTCAGAGGCAGCCCCATTCCTTGGCACATTCAACCACCTCTGGGATTACACAACCACTCTTCTGCAAGTGAGAGAATTTCTCCTTCTTTTCTTCCTTTCCGTCTCTGAAGCCAGAATGGAATATAATTCCTTTCACCATATGAAGGATTTGGTCTTTACCTATTTGAGCAATTAGATCAGTTTTATCAGTTTTTTTAAATTTGGTTTTATCAGTTATGTTTAGCACAAATCCTATGTCACATGGAAGGGCAAGAGCCACTTGTTGGAAGTAAAGATGAGTTAGGCCAAGAACATCCTGTGATGGTGCTCAGTGATTTATCAAAGGTTAAAAAATTAAAACACAGACTCACCATATTTCAGCTGTTTGACTTCAGAATTCTAACCTAAGCAGCTCATTTACTCAGGTATACCACAGGAGGCAGCCAGGAAGAAAAACCAGTTCATATCAAAGGAAAAAAAGGAATATAAAGAAAAGAATCCTGCTTCTAAGTGCTAATACAGCTTGGTATGACAGGCCAGGACAGTTGCTGAGCAGTCAAGTGGAACCAAAATCTACTATTACATGTCCAGAAGTGATACAGCCACAGTTAGCATGGCCAGCAGAGTGATCACAGATTAAAGAAGAAAAAAACAGGAATGGAAAGAAAGGAAAAAGTGTTGACAAAACAGGGAACATGAAGCTGCACTGGTATTTTATTTTTGTTGAAATAATCACTTTTCTCAAAAGGACTGATGCCATCTGCAGCAGCCTGTGCCATTAAAACACCTGGGTTATAGAGATTGTTTTCTAAGGCTCGGGAAAACTTCATTTATATCCTTCCCTCCTTAAATAGTCAGCCAGCAGCCAAGTATAGAGAGAAGTATGGGTGGAAAAAAAGGCAAAAAGAAAAGTCAATTAAATCCAGGAAGCACTGCAGAAAGTTACTCCCTAATTGTCAGCATTATACAGCTGCATGTAGAACAAGATTTTTCTCTGCTGATTGTAGATTAGCCCAAATTCAGTAATAAAAGGGACTGGAGTCATTCTACCCATCTGAGATCATCTATCATCTGATCCTTTCCAAAGGTGACTTTTGACCTGTTCCAGCACTAAACCCTCCTTTGTGGCAGGTCCAGCCCAATATTTAAGCATCTCCCCACCCAACCTTCCATCTGGGCATTTTAGTGAATGAACACTGTGTTCTAGGATGCAATTTATTTAAAAACATTTATTTTAGGCAAAATTAAACAGACATTTGAGATTACATAGAAATACAGTTTCCAATTGGATCACATAAAAATTAAAAACGCACTGTTGTGTTGATTGAAGTATTTAGGTATTTTTGTATATACTGACCAGGTATATAAGATTTAACCATGCCATTTGCAGTCAACTATCATAAAAATCAGTAACGAAAAAGGTTTCTTAAAATGTGCAAATATTGTCTTAGTGTTACCATTGATAATAAATGACCACTAAATAGATGCTTATTATGTAAAGCTTTTTAAAGTACAATAAAAATACAAATTCTATTTGTTAAAAAAGGCCATTGCTATGGCTACTAAACATCCTCATTATACAAATTCAAAAATACTATATGACAAACAAAATTATAAAGACTTTTCTTTATGAAACATAGACTATTCTATTTGTTAGTGATTTCATATATTTTTATATATATATTTCTCTATAATACTCTATATGAATGATGAACTCAGAATAAGAGACAGGAAGACAAATGTAATGTAGGATGTTAAGGCCCCAGTTCAGCAAGGTACCTGAGGATGTGTCAAACCCAGCAAAGGAATAGTCCCATTCTTTTACTGGACTCCAAAAGTACATGCACAAGTACTTTGTTGAACAAGGCATAAAAATATATGTGATAAAACTGAAAAATGTGGTTTTGGTGTAAAGTGTGACTGTTAAGGAGAAAACCATAAGTGGCACCAAAAAAAAACCTCTCATAAAAAAAAATAATCTGAAAATTTTTGGGGGAGGGGTTTTTTCCACATTCGTATGTTTTGAAGGGAAAATACTAGAAGTTTGAAAGTTTTTGAATTGAACTCAACATAGTAATTTTCTGAGATAGGTTTAAGATGGTGTTTTATTGCTTATGAGAAAGATTAATGAAGAATATGCATAGACATGTCAGCATTCATTTCACCAGCAGCTGAGAATTTTGGTGTGCAGGTATTTCTGTAACATGAACAACCAGTGGGTACAAAAGACTTACTTATAGTCAATTCTTTGCAGAAATCCTCAAAATTAAAGACATGGAACACTAAAGAAGAGAGCAAAAGAATTATACTCAACAGAGCCTGGTTCTAAACACTCAGGTGTTGAAAGTAATTACAGAACTGAGCCCAGTGCCTGCTTATAAACAAAATTACACAAGTTCCTAAGTAAATGCAATACCATAATCTTCCTTTTAAGTTATGGCTAGCATGTAAAGGATTCCAAGGTACTTACTTTACACTTCAGCTATAAAATATCAAAACCAAGGGTGGTTGCTTTGCTATTCTGCAGTTTAGCAGTTCTTCTAGGCTCATTAAGCACTAATTAGCAGACTAACAACTTTGTTAGTTTCAAAAACATGAATGAAGGACCTAAAATCTGGATTGTATAAACCAATGACAACATATGTACAGGATAGTAACCACACACAGAGATGGAAATCAATCACACTGCATCCAGATTTACTTTTGAAGCATATAGTTATGGTTAGTATTTTATGCTTTTTTCACTGCAAATTGAAATTTTTGTAGTAGATAATTTTTGTAGTAGATATTAATAATTTTACTGCTTGAATATTAAATAATGTCTTAAAAGCATAATTTCAAAAAGCATAATTTGAAATGCCAGGTAAAATATTATTTTTTATAATTAATTATTTTTTATAATTCTAAGGTAGAATTCATGCCTGGACATTTGCAGAGAGAGACAGAGAGAGACAGAGACACAGAGAGGTATGTGTGACCTTGCTGAAGAACTTCTCCAAGCTAATAGTCATAAAGCATAGTAAACTCGGGCCAAAATGTGACAGAAAGAAACACAACAGCGTAATTTAATCCATAATCCATAAACAAATACAACTTTTTACATTTGTACAGGGAAAGACTGGAAGTAAGTTGGATTTTTACAGAAGCAAGCCTCACGAGAGTTTACATGTTCAAAAAAAGCAATTTTTTGGCACATGGATAGTATCTGTGAATACATGTTCAGAAATAAAATAAACCCACTGTGGAGGAACTTCACATTGACTTTCTTGGCATCAGCACCTGCTGTCTAGTGGGTCAAGACAGAATACTGTGCCTTCAAGAGTTAATCCCATTTTGAACCCCTCCTGCAATGAAACAAGACATCATTAGTAAAGAGCCAAGTGAGTTCTGGAGGATTATGCTCCTTGTAAAAACATTTAAATCCAAGCATATCTTTAGGCAGACAAACTGCTTCAGTACTTCAGCCTGAATTCACAAACATTTACATTATTTAGTCAGCCACTTTTTCATAAGTCTTAGTGGTTAACTTGCCGTACAACAGCATAGCTACAGTGTGCACACAAAGTAAAGAAAATACTATAGAATAAAAATATTGAATATTCTTGTACATAGGTCAACAGAAATCCAAACAAGTTTGACTTGCACCATGTTGTCCCTGAGTAAAATTCAAGAACATTTATATTGAAAAATACAGGTATGACATGGACATTGTTACTGATACAAAATGTTCTGTGGTGCCTAAGCCTGACAAAATATGTTGACTTCCCCACCTCAGGGGGCTGCTCTGAATTCCTCCCATTGCACTTAAATTGACAGGGCTTTACTGCCCACTGCCATCTGAGCTTCATGAAAAAGGCACATAAAATCATACTTGCTCTACTGCAAATAAAAAAACCTGTGCATTTTAAAGGCATGTAACTCAGTAAAAAAACCCAGAGGGGTATTTTGAAAGTGCAATGAGTTGCTTTAGAAGTTCAGACCAAGATTCCTGAGTTTACTCATATTCATTTTATTAGTAGAAAAACTAAAAAGATTATAAGCTGGATGCTATCACCTCCTCTATGGAAAAGAAATTCATTCTAGAAATACTTTTTTTTATACGCTTTTATAATGCTTGGCTTGCTAAAGGTACTTAGTTCACACCAGTCCTAAAGTAACAACTGCACTTTTAATACAGGCAAAATACTCTTATTTTCATTTCTCTTTTTACAGGAAGAGAAGCTGAATAATTGTGGCTTGACCCTCAAAAGTCATCTTGGAGTCAAGAAAATTTCAGTCTCTTGGATGAAAGTACTTTGAAGGTTTAAGCAATTGGAAACGGGGCTCTGACTAGAAGTGCCATGAGAACATCGACTCCAGTGGCAGCGCTCTGTTCAGTGAGAGAGTGCTGATTGTGTGCTGTGAAATCAATAGCAGGTCCTTTCATCAAGAAAATATCTTGTAAACAAGATAAATCTCTTTGTAAAACCATCTGTGTGGGGATTAGGCACAACCTCAAGTCTTTCCCTCACATGCAGAGTAGTACCTCAAGAATGTATCTTTTGGGTTTAGAAGATAAATCCTGAGTCAAACCAGCTTAATTCAAACAAATTCAAGGCACACGTTAGCATTTGAAAAATGTATGAATATCTAATAACACTGCCAGCTACTGCTATCAGGAGAATAATGTGGAGAAACAGAACAAACCTCCTGGCAATAGCTATTAAAGGGTCTGAGAATTTCCAAGTAAAAGCTGCATTTTCCTACAGGCAGATCCATACCATGATATGCTGAGCAAGTAGCAGCACTGTGGTGGAAACACTCCCCAACTGAGTTACCCAGTTTGTTCTGACTGGGTGACACAGCAAGGCTCACTAGTGTTATTTAAGATTTGTTTTTTGGTTTTTTTTTTAATCTGTATTTTCCAAAGGATTAAAAGGAAGAACATTCAATGCAGAAGATTGTTCAAGCAAACAGTAGCTGAAATTCCAAGTGAAACACATCCTGTTACAGACAGTGTTCATTTACCCAAAGGGTAAATTAATTCATGTAACTGCAGTCAGAGGACTGCTTACCCAGAAGGAAAATTCAGAGAAATTAGCCCTAGTGTCTAACCTGTTACATTTTAAACCCTGCAGTTACAGTGTGCCTAGGATGTTCAACTTCTGAAGTATCTCAAGGCTCCTTCCAGTTTTGAGCTTGTAAAGGGATACAGCAACAAAGGATTGCTGCTGGTGCATCAAGCTGAGGATACTCCATGAGCTCCAGCAGCAGAACATCACCAACAACTGGTTTGACAAGGACAGAGACCTTCATCCTGAGCCAGCCAGAGCCTTCACTGAATATCCATCCCATTCCTGTCCTGCCCACTCTTATTTTTATCTTATTTTTACAGTGCTTAACTTTTCCCTTTTCCCAGCAAGTGAAGAGCAAATCAGATGATGCATTTTGGAAGTACGCTCATCTCACTGCTCTTATGTTGAGCATGTCAAGTTTTTTCCCACACAAACTGATATTTTGTCACTTAGCACTTTGCTTGTGTTTGCTATGACTTGACTTAGAACAATTTCCACTTTCTTGAAGAACTGTGGCCTCCTTGACTTATCCTTCTGCAGCTTCATTACAGCCACTTCCCCTCACCCCTGTTTAGTCCTTCTCAAACTGTGGTATTTTGCATTTAAAACAATTACATTTCCACACATTTGCAATGTGATCAGTGTTAATCCGCTCACAGACTGCTGCTCTTTATGGATCATAATTATTAAAAAGCCTTTTTAATTTTATTACCAAAATGAATTACTGCCTGTCCTAAAAGAAATCAGTGCTGTGGTTGCCAGGTGCTGTTACCAGCTGCACTGCTGAGAGCAATGGCTCATGCACATTCTGTAACAGGGACATAGCATTTCATGGTCACTTCTGAGCCACACCAAACCCACAACCATCAATATCAGATTCTGCAATTCCAAGCATGCTCAAACTTCCATGACAACCACAAGGCCAAAAGGCCCAACAGCATAGAGAGGACATCAAAGCAATCCGGGTGTCCAGCTGGGCATTACTTTCATTAAAGGAATGTAAAATCCAGATTTTTTTTTTCCTCTTGGATATTTAAGCAGAGGACATGAAGTCCACAGGAGTATAAACAGAGGAATTGTTTTGTCTAAATCAATATTCCTAAAAAATAATTGCAGTCCTCAAAAGGGAAAAAATTAATCAGAATATCTCCATCCAGAAGACTTCCTGGCAAAGTGATGGCAATTTCCAAAGATGAGGAAGGCACACACTTCAGATCTCCCACAGACATCACTATTGCCAACCCTTCAGGTTCAGCAACATAACTCCAAATTCTTAGTTAATTTTTGGAATCTCCAAAACTATACTTTGGCAAACATATAATTAAAAAATCAAATCCAATCAGCTGCAGTCAAGCAAGCACAGGAAGGCTGTAGGAGTAGATTCTCCTTTCCATGCAGAGCAGAACTGTTGATGCAGGCAATTGTTCTCACAGTGGTGCAGAACACTGAGTGCCACATGTGCTTTTAGGACTGCAGTTCATATCTACACCTGAGCTGCACGGGGCTCCCCAGTGCTCTGTCTCCCAGGGGAAGCTGCTCTCTGATCATCTCAGAACAGCACACACCAGCTTTTAACTCTCAGCATCCACAGCTGTAATAGTAATGAAATCAGTTGCAATGACACAGATTACAAATTATGATTTTTTTTTCCCCCTAATAAACTTGACTAATGTGTTAGGCAATTCTTTTTAATGACATATATATAGAGTCAGCTTCTTGGTAAACATTATAGTTTATATCTATCTATATAAAATACATCACTAATTTTAATATACAGCTCTTAAAATATTTTGCCTTGTGAAAATCAGACCCTTCAGCTTTTAATAATGTGTTTTCTTAGCATAACTCTGCCTGTTCATTAAAACCCAGGTGTGCTATTGCTTCCTGTACTTCAAAGGTTCAGGAAACAGAAACTCTTCATGCATTCAGAAAAATCTATCTGATTTGCTGATTTTCAGGGAATGCTGAAAGAGGCCTCCCCATGGCACTGGCCAGGAGAGGGAACAAGAAGGGCTATGAAGTGTACATCTACATTGTGCCTTGTTTTCCTGTGTTCATGTCCTCCTCAAGGACATTTTAACACAAGGACTGAGTGGTTTTGTTACCTATTAAGTAATGGTATTGTACTAAGGGATGTGATTGATGCCTTTAAGAGAGGAGCAAAGTTTGTTTTCACTCAAAACAGCTCAGAAACAATCCCTCTTCCAAAACCAGCCTTTTTTTTTGGTGTCAGGGATAAAAAGATGTGAGCTATTCTGTTTAAAACCAGTAAGCAGTACAGCACAAAGAACTTGCACTTTATCAGGAGATAAATTTGCCAAAGTCAGCCTTATGGCTCAGAAGCTAAATCACTTATCACTTCACAGTGACTTCACTCAATGAGCTTAAGTCAGCACAAACCCAACGAAGCAATGACAAATTTACATATCTCTGAGAAGAGTATTTAGAGGGCTGAGCATAACTTATTTCAGATGGAAAGATGTCAGCCTACTGACTGCTTCAGGGCATGCAGGGAGAATGGCTTGCAGCTCCTGGAAGCTTTCTGATATTAACTACCTTGAGATTTTAATAAATTATAGCAACTGCTGCTGGTATGATTCATGATCCAGGGAAACTTCTCCTCACTGCAAGATTTCTGGGAAAGTAGACATTCATTTTATTAATGTCTGGATACAGTCAAAATAAAGATGAAAATATGTTTCAGCATAAGGGTGCAGGGAAACAGGAGGTTGGACAGTCATCAGAGAGAGGCCTGAGCTGTAAAAGTCACATCTCGGCACATGTTTGAGTCTTAAGCTCTCCAAAAGATCAGCAGAGATTGGACTGAGAAATGGAATAGAAAGCTTAACTGTGAAATTTGGATCCTCGCTGAAGTTTAAAAATATGAGTGTTCCCCTAGAGGCCAGGGAACTTTATCTGATCTCATGAAGTTCAGAATGCAGGATGCAAAGGAAAAGCACCCACTACTCAAGAGTTTATTCTCCAGTGCCTCTTCTATGCTGTGCTCTCGTCTCCCACTTTGTTCCCAAACCACCTCCAGCACAAGGCTGGATCAGGACAGCTTTTCTGCACATGGGGTGTGTGTGCTGAGGCACCTCACATGTTCCACACAAGAAACAGGGTAAGAGAGTCTGGGCTGGGCTGCTCCCATCAGGCTGACACAGCTCTGCCTGCCATCCTCATTGCAGGGAGAGCTGGATTCAACAGCCCATGGAGGAAGCTTTTACTTGGAACTATTTGCTAGGTGTCTGTAAAAAACTTACCTTTACAGATTTAATGGAATACATAATTACTGAAACACAGGCTGTACTTCCATAATGCAAAGATGACAGATTCATTCACTTTGCATTTCAGAAAAGAAGAGAGGCTCACATTTCTCTTCCATGTTTCTCATGGATTGGATTTCCAGAGCATGTTACATGTTCTGTGCTCCCACCTTCCTCACAGGCTGTGTCTAACAGCTGTTGAGACTAGCACAGCTGCTTCTGCTCCTTGAAAAGTTTTAAATCATTATGTCCAAACAGAGACTTACTCTCAAATGTGACTGCACTAACACAGTCTCTGTACTAAAGGTTTTGCTTAAACCATTTCACTAGTGACAATCTGATAATGACAACTGGAGATTTCACAAGTACACATGGAAAACAAACAGCAGTGAAAACAAAGGCTGAGTATGAGCACCTGGCAAGACAGAGGAAAGAAAACAACCGTCAGCTGTTCCTAAATTAGAGATTGTAGGCCCCTAAAAATGAAAATGGCTCTGACTCAGAGTACAATAAATAAAACATAAATCCTAAAATTTTTAAACATTATCAAATATACATAAAAATAGAAACACAAGACAAACACATGCACATTTCAACTGTAAATGCTTTAAATACCATTAGTAAAATATGAAATACCAACCATCGCTGACGCTGTGCACCCAGGAAAGCACAAGAAGATAAAAGAGACATTAGGAAAAACATGTTTCAATCTGTATTTTGCACCAACCACGCAGAAAAATCACTGCACACAGTCTTTGCTTTGGCTCAAGTTAAAATACGGGGCTTTTAATATCCATTTGGGTGTACACTTGTTGTCAGCTGGATCATACGTGGCAAGTTTTGTGCCTACATAAAGGCCCACTAATTAATTTTTAGTGAATAGCTGATATGCTAGGTGGGAGTGCCTTTGCAACAGGACACAGGAACACCCTAATGCTTGGAGGTTTTGATTGGTTGTCTCCTTTTTTTCAGATCAAGAGAGTACAAATGATGGGAGATTTTAATTTCATGACTTCAAACATCTTTGATAAAGACATTTACTACTCCATTCCCTGGTGTTCTATGAGTTGACAGCACTCTGTAGTGTACTAACCAAGCAATTCCAAATATTGTCAGAACCTTACCTGTAACAGGAACTCAGTATGTGACATTTAAATATTGACATACCATTATTAGTGGCAAGCACAGTTGCTATGATTTATTTTTCCCTAAAACAATGGAAATGCTGGTAATATATCAATGGGAGGTGCTGTAAGATTTGGGGTTTGTGTTCAAGGGCTGGGTAACAACATTACAGCATTCACAAATCGCAAACATGATGTTGGAATTGCAAAGAAGACAGTTTTGGCTTTTAGCTGCTCTTTGAAATTATGTGGGGGACCAAGAAGCTAAATTTCTTCCTACACTGTGAGTAGAGTTTGTCAGTGGAACCATGCTGAACTGACATGGAAAAGCAAATGTACTCAGGAAAATGAAATGGTATTTAAATCTTTTTTAAGCCATATTTAAAAGCCTCTGCTGCTATCTAGGCAGGAGAGAAGGAGCCTGAGAGCAAATGCTCTTGGACTTTGTGGGCTCCTAAGAGACAAGAGGGCTGGAAACCCTGGGAATGCTTTCTGCTGAGGAGCCAGGATCCTAGAAATTCAAGTTTCCATTGTTTCCAGCCTTTTCTTTTGCTGGCAGGCTGCTTACAAAACAGTAGAGATAAGCAACCTGGCAAGGAACTAGAAGTTTTGCAAGTCTGATGGCAGAGCATCATTTGTTCCAAAACTTGAGGACTTTCTCTTAGAATCGTTTCACAATTGGGTCAGTAACTGAATGGACAATGTTGAGCGTTTCAGAATCAACAAACATTTTCTAATAAAAACACAACAATTCAGAATTCTTGAATCAATTCTCAAGAGTTGAATTGCCCCAGGGCTCCAGAGAGTTGTTTTTAAAGGCAACAGCAAATTGCCATGGCCCCAGAAGCACCTGCCTGATGCTGTGAGACACCAAAGTGATGCCACTGAGGGAAAGAGGAGGGTACATTGGGATGGTGGAGATTGCTGCAGCTCAAAATCAAGGGATCTGGAGTGCTCTTGGCTCAGCTCTTTTTTTCAGCTCTCTCAGTCCCTTCCCAGGCAATGGTTCCCAAGCCATTTTGGTTACACTGCTAAGAAACCCTTCATTAGTGTAGCCAACTATTGTATTGCATTGGTACCATGTGGGGCTCTGGAGGCAAACCCAAACTCCAGCTCAGAGATCAGAGATAAACTTACAAAAGGAATGGTCAGAAATAGGGGTTTGTCTGTGCATTAGTGTGTGCATTGTGGAACATGTTTCCAGAACGTGGTAAGAATTTATTTTAAGAAAAGGCACGCAGCCATCTAAACCCGCGTAAGTCAGTAGTTACCTGCATCTCATCTAGTTTGGACTGAATGTCTGGAGGGAAATCTCCTGCTCCACAGCTAAAAGGGTCAAAAGGTTCTGCTCCAAAAAGGTCTCTCTCTGCAACAACAGAAAAGTGAGTCACTGGGAGAACAGATATGGGCAACAACAGTGTTCTGAAAAAGTCACTTTACATCTCCTTCTGAGCTAAGTACCAGCACCACCAGATACACCACTCATGAACCACAACTTTTAACATCCCAGTTTGAAAGCCAAGTCTTGGGCAGTTCTCCAGACTTCAATACTGAAATATTTTTCCAAGAACACCACTGAACTTCTGTTTAAGCTTCTCTTTGTCTTCCTTTGATGCTTGTGCCTTCTAGAGATCCGATGAGAAGTTGCTGCTATTTGAAGAGGACATCATACACTGATGGGTGCTCTGGAGTCTGTGTGCACAAGATGTTTCAAAAATGAAGAGGAAGCAACGGGACATGAGCTGCCAAATTTCATCTTTACATTATGTCAACAACAAATTACCAACCCACTAATCTCCATGTCCACCGTCTGCAATTCCTCAGGTTAAGGATGTTTTTGTGAGACAAGCAAATACTTGGCAAAGGCAAGGCCTTTGATACAATTCCTCAATGAACAACTAGCTGTAATTAAAACTAAAAACCATGTGAGTTTTAAAATCTAGGATAAGACCACAAAATAAAATAAAAAAAAAAAACCCAAAAAAACAGGACCATGAATTGCCAGTTACGCTAAAGTGTCACTAAATTTGGGTGCATAAATAGGATTATTGTGAGTTTCCCTTTCTCAATACCAAAAGTTTCTCAGTTTTTCTTAACTGCAGCATGCATTCCAGAGGTCAAAGGGAGGGGGATGTTTCTTTTTTTCATCTGGGCAAGAAGAAACACCTCCAATACAATTAGGTTCTTTTTTTCATATTAGACCAGTACATATCTGGTCTTCATATCTGCCTGCACAAATACTTTCTTTGGTTTTTTCAGGCTTTGGGGTTTTTTCCCTCCTTCTTAGTAATATACTTTTCTTTCCTATGGTTAAAGGTTCCAATTCTAGACACTTTTCCCATCTCACACTGGATTAAACTACAGCTAAAAAAAGAATTTTGCTAACCCAACCCGACTCCA
Organism: Cyanistes caeruleus; assembly: GCF_971803275.1. Taxonomy (NCBI): domain Eukaryota; kingdom Metazoa; phylum Chordata; class Aves; order Passeriformes; family Paridae; genus Cyanistes; species Cyanistes caeruleus. The sequence continues at coordinate 10,553,897 of NC_141707.1, read as the reverse complement.
CTGATTGCAGAATTTAAATAATCAAGTTTCTACAGTCTTGTCATTGGTGAAGAAAAAAACCAGAACCATTAGGAGGTATCCTCTCTCCTAACTTCCATGGCTGCCTAGCAAGAAACCTGACAAGGATTCTACCTGCCTCAAAACAATTTGAGCTTTAGAGCATGACACAAAGGGAGGGGAATAACCCTGAAGTGATTGGACAGTTAAGCACAAAATTCACCCTGAACACCTGAGGTCTGGGTGACAATTAACTGCTGGACCCAACCCTTCCCCATCGCAGTGTTCCCAGTCCCATTATCCTTGGAGCATCACTTGCCTACAGCTGCACAGATGGTTTGGTTTTGGCATTCTCAGAGGCAGAATTTTACACCTGTGTTCTCCAGGCTCTTGAACAGTTATTGCATGTATCAGTCTGTCAGGGCTTTGCCCTTATCAATTAGGTGTTATCAGGCTGCACACCAGGCATTTTAAATAACTGGCAACTAACATCATTTGCTCCCACGATACAGTACAGAAATTCCCATCACAAAGTACAGAAACTTGAGCAGAATTTGATTGATTACATATTTCAAAAACTGTGACTAAACAGCTACAAATTGTCACATGGGACCAGGAGATGGCTTGGAAAAGAGAGCCTTATTCCAAGAGCCCACTGGAGCCAAGAAGAAATCCAGTCTTTCCTGGCAGAGGCAGACCACCTGCATGCAAGAGAGACTTCAACCCGGATAATCTAATGTAAAAATTAGGTTCTCCCTCATCCTTTGCCTCTTTCACAGCCAAAATGGGTCTGCTCCAGTATAACCAGTGTCCTGAAATGCTCTGATGCTCCTAGCAAATAACCTGCAGATGTGTAGCAGCTTTGACTTGCAATCTAAGCTCTACTGGGCAAAAATTGATTCTACTTTGTAACCCTCAACTGTCTATGGTTCATTATGTAGGTCCATTTTATTTCTTTTTACCTTTAAAAGGAGCTGACAGCTTTCTCTGTGGTCTGACAATTGAAAGCAGACAGTTCCAACACCAAGGCTTAGCAAACATTCTATGAATGTATTTAGGAAAAAAATGGTGAAGGACAAAACTCCTGCGTTTAATTTGTACCGAATTATGACTTATGACTATTTTTAAAAGCAAATATTTTGCACACTATTGTGGTTAATATCTCATTTATGCCTTGTTATTGGGCTTTTATTAATGAAAGCACTTTTGAGCTTGTTAGCAGGAGAACAACAGAAGTTTTAACTCCTTTAATGCCACTTCTTCCTTTAATGTGAAGGAGTTTTGAATTTATACCGTATACAAGGCAGAATTTAAAACCAATCAGTGTGATTTTTTCCAAGTGACAACAACTTGTTTACAAGCCTAGTAAACCCTGCACAGAATCATATTCAAACTAGAGAAGCTTCACCTAGGTGGATTTCTGTGGAAAGCTATTACTTGGGGAACTATCTCTATCCTAACTTGCTATCCATTTCAGCTGAACAAATCCACAGAACAACTGCTTTTCTGCATTTAAAGTTCGAGTGTTAGAAGCCAGACTTCACTGCTAAGAGTCAGGGAGGGATAAAGTTCCATGGAATATTTTCAATAGCACTGTCAGTATTTGCCTTGGGAACAAAAGCTGAAGAATATGTGTAAAACGGAGATATATGAAGATTTCATCCCTGCAGAGCTGCACTATTGCATGGGATATCTGTGAGCTTATCCACCAGTGTTCACCCCACTCATGATGGAGGGGGGGCTCCTTTTTAGCACAGATGGGATAAATTGGTAACTTTTTATTTCAGGCCAGAGTATTTACATGAAAATTAGCTGTAACCAGAATATCTTGCCTGGTACACTCCCCCAAATTACTGTAGCATAGACAGGCATTTCTTTCTCCAATAGACAGCAACCAGGAAGCCTTTGAAAATGATCCTTTCAAATAGTACAAATAATTTCCTCTCCCTTTCTCATTCCTTTCTGAATGGAAATAAATTCACAGGCTGCAAAATTGACCCACAAATTCAAAAGCCATGAAATGTTGATGTTTTAGATCCTCAGCTCAAACCACAGGATAACATGAACAAGTAATAAATTCTGGGACCTGACATTCAGGAGAACATACACATAATACTGGAGAATAGCGACCTGCAGTCTATGATCAATTCAAAATTAGCAATTACTAAGCAAAAATACAAATATTTGGCTTTTTTGCTGCACTTGACATCCCAATATCTACCTTAGCTCTCATCCAGGCACACAGCTATGCTCATATACACTTTGCCCAGATGGAGCAGCTGTGATGACAAAAATGAATCACACTGAGAGACAAGCTCACAAAGCAATATTTGGAATAAACTGAGAGGGAAATCCAGAAAGCCTTTCCTTTAGCTGCAGGCTACTCCATATTTTTTATTTGGAAGTAAATGCAGCCATTATTCTGACAAAACACTGTTAAATATCTGTAGAAAAAGAGCACCTTGGAGCAGATTTGTGACCTTGTGACCTTGGATTTTTCATAATGCATTTGTGTGAAACAAATATTGAACAACTTAATAGAGAATAATCCTCTGCAGTTCTTTTCTGAGATATGAAAATAATGCTGTGCCAACAAGAAACATAAGTCAATTCCTCCTTTAATTAAAGTAATAATTTAATTCTGACCATTCAGATAATTTACAAGAACATATAACAACCCCTCACTCCATGAGGAAGAAGCAGCATGCAATCTCTAGCATTGCATTTTTGGTTGCATTTCACTATGCTGCAATTATTACCTAAAGAGTCAAGTGTGCATTTGTCCAATCTGCAACCTCCTGCAACAAAAGTTATGCCATTTTCTCCTTTAAATAGGTAAACCCCATTTATTTGCTATTGCTGATACAGCCAGTAGTGAGAAGACATTTACTGAGTAATCCTGTTGAAACACTGCTGAATACAAACTCAAAAATCTCAATATTTAATTAATTTCTTAAAGCTTAAATGCCTTGGAAATATCCGTCTTTCAAAAAAAAACCAAAACCAACAAAAACCAAAAAATACCCCAAACAACAACAACAAAACAACACAACAACCGAAAAACCCAAGCAGCCACTTTTGCTCTCCTCTAGTATTAAAAAGCTGGGTTTCTTAATCCACATGCCATGAGCTTGGCAAAGCCAGAGATACCATTTATCATCCCCAAATTATTTTTTTTTTTCTGGCAAATTACCACAGGAAGAACTGGTAAGCAAAATTCTAACTCTGGGCACTTCTCTTTATGGGAAGCTGAACTGTCATCCTGGTGCCAGTAATTATCCATGGAACTTGGTCCTGGAGAAATGCAGAGTGCTTGGTATTGTTGCAGGTTTCCTACAAGTCTCCATGCCTTTCTGGAGCACTGCTATTTTTGGCTGGTTTCTCAAACTGCCCAATGGACAATTAAGATGAACTTTGGCTTTTAAAAGCACGTTTTGCTTGAGCAGCACAAGCTCCCTGGGTAACAAGCCCCACTTAGGCAAAAGGAATAAATGAGGTGATACTAACAAATATATGGTAAACCCTCATCTTTCTTCTCTACTACTGAATATCAAAAAGGTAAAAGTTACAAAATTACAAAATCCAACAAAATCACCCTGTAATTTCACCAAACCATCTCTGCTTGAGTGCAGTGAAAAAGAAAGTAGAGAAAGGAACAGGAAAAGATGATCTCAGAAAATGGAGACTCCAAACTTTGGCTGCTCTTGGTTGCCAGCTGTCTGACTTGTACTGGAGAAAGAAATGCCAGCTTGCTGGTACTGACAGTAGCGACACCACAAAGCAATGCATTATTGCCCATTGCTACGGTAATGGGACATTGCACAGCCTTATGGGAGCTGAACTTTTTCATCTGGGACAGTAAAGTCCTTCTCTGATGATAAAATATTCCTCTCCTGTTTCAATGACACTCTGAAATATACCAAAATGTATTAATAGCTGAAGAACACGGTAATTTTTAACACAGAAAGTACCACGACACAGACTGATAGAGCAGGGATCAAAAGTACAAAGAACATGATGGGCTTTGTAATCTCTCCCTGAAGTGGCATCTCTGAACAGCATCACCTCAACTGAGAGCAAATCAGTGAAGAGCAAAAGCAGTAACAACTTTAAAAATAAATATCACTGTTAATAACCAACTCTTTTTTTTTGTTTTTTTAATATTACAAAACCCACTGCCTGAACAATTCCAAATCCCATATAGCTGGAATTTTCAAGATCCCTCAAGACTGAGTGCTGACTCCCACAAGATTTCTATTCAACTGAGCCACAATCTCAATGGAACTGAGGTAGGACAATAGGTAAAAAATAAAATCTTGACCTATAATTCAATTCAAGTTGCCATTCTTGAAGCTGTATATGCACATTTAGACCTATTTTATGTCATTCCTGTAGTTTCAGAGAAGCAATCTTTCAATTATTTATTACAAAGCCATAAAATCTCTCAACAGACCAGTTCTAATATTCTATTAGAATATTTTAAATTAGATAAAAATAATTAATACTGACTATACTTGATAGATGTAAAATTCTGTTAGTATACCTTTTGAGATTCCCACAGAAATTCATTAATTATTCAAAAATATTCTCTTTTTAAAAAACAGGATTCTTTATTGAATTAGAGTCTCAACATTTCCTTTCTCTTTAGAAGGTGACAGACATTCTGAGCAATGGAACCAACCAGTGCATCAGACGTGGGCTTGGGGAGGGAAGATTTTCACTGATTTAAGTTATAAAATGTAATTTTTGTGCACAGCTCCCATTCACAGCTGAAAATTCTACATCCTTTGAGGCATGCCCCGAAACAGCACAATCTCCTCAAATGTGTTCCATGTGGTGGCAGGCAGTAACGTTAATGTCCCTTATCCACTCTAAATTAGACATTAGGAACAGAAGATACAAACACAGACTGATATTTCCACAACCTCTAACATCACTTGTGCATGCCCAAATCTCCTCTCCCTCAAAGGACTTCCAAAGCTTTTAAAAAGACTTTCTGGACTCCAAAAAGATCTCTAATGAAGTCAAGGACCTTACCCTATATTCTTTCAAGCCATTGCAAAATAAAATTGCTGTTGTTAACAACCTTTTGAAGACCTTTTAGGAGTGGTTGACAGATCTGGAGAGGTTCATCAACTATAGATAAACAAAGTTGTGCATGATATGAAAAGCAGTATTGAAAACAGCATTCTAAGTCTCCTTGAGAGGTTTCTTTGGCATCACCATCACCATACTTACTCCACCTGCTGCCTTCCCCAGAAATGCAGGCTCTAGGTGCTAGAACCGTGGGCTTGACAAGGAAAGAACTAACAGGAAGGGAAAGTATTCCTTGAAGTACAGAAAAGAGACTGTAAAAGAAAAGCCAAGTTAAAATCCCCAACCCAACTCCTTCCAAGTGTATATGTCATAGTTTCACAGTAAGTTTGTTTATAATGCAACTTGGCAGCAACATCAAGGACTTTGGGAAGATGGTATAAAGATGAAACGGCATTAGTGAATGTGATTTACCAAAACTGTATTTGGCTTCTCATGCAAAACGTACGTAAAACTTTAAAGATGCTTTATTAAAAAATAATGTAAGCAAAAAGTAGGTCAGTTGTTACAGAACTTACTGATCTCTGTAGATCTACTGGGTACTGGAGGAGGCTGTGTACCATTGCGAGTAGGTGTTGATGACTGAGGGGATATGGGAGAAAAGGGAACCATATCAAAGATGTCAGTGGAGGGTGATTTAGGTGTCACACTGCCTGCCTACAATAAGGACAATAAATATTAGGGCAATGTTTCACATGAAAAAGATCACAATACTGAATTCTTCAGCATGCAGATAAGAGTCACATTTTGAAAATAAAGTTAAAAACAACCATCAGCATGCAAACCCCGGCTCCTGGCACCAAGCAAATAGCATTTGCAGTACAGACTCTGACACATGCTAACATAACCCAGTACAAAAGCAGCATTGTAATTTTTCACTTTTCAGTCAAAAATGTATCACAGTTACACCTGACAAAGCTGTGACAAACAGTTCTCTCTTGCAAAGGTATGAGCACTGACACCTTCATGAGACCCAGCTGAGGTAATACGGCACCAACAATGTGCTCTGCTCTGGAGAGCACAGAACCAAGTTAAAAGATACAATCCCAGGATTTTTGGTTTACTGATTCTTCTTTACATGATCTCTTATTTGGCAGCTTAGAGAAACTGGTATGATCAAAGATTTAAATGTGTTTTTCTATAAGCAATAATCTAGACGTGATATACTGAATGTTAATATCCAAAATAAACCTGTTGTACTTGAAGGTAAAACTGAAGAGATTTCATTCAGAAGGCCCAGGAATTTGGAAAGGTTCAAAAAAATACTGGGCAAGCAAGAAACCCCAAAACCACCAATTACTCCAGTTCTGCAATCATATTTGGTTTTGAATGGTTCATTCCTCCTGCCACCAGTCCACTACTCCAGGGCACAAGCGAGGCACAGTCAAGTCAAAATATACCGAACACTAAAGACAGAGGATGAAATAGATTAAAACTGAGACTGAAGAGCTGAAGGCAAAACTAGTTTGCGTGTTCATGTTATTGCTGAGACAATACAGAAAGCCCCCCACTCTGTGTATTAGAAAGGCTAGCCAGGCACAGCAAAATCCTGCAGCTTTGAAAGAAGATTCAGTTTGCCCAAACTATCCACACAGAAACCTTGAAGGACCAGTTAAATTAGTCACATGGATCATTTTATTCAGAATACACAAATATGATAACCTGGCAAGCAGGTAGTCCTTAGCACTGCTTGTCCATGAGAGTCCCAAGGGTAAACCCTTAGTTTGGAATGCTGCTTTTTCAGAGTCTGTGCTGCAGACCTGCAGCTGCTCTGGGACAGCTCATGTCACACATTCCTAAGCCTATAGGAAGCCCTGAACCACCCCTATTTCTCTCTGGAGGCTCTCTGCAGTGGCTGCTGAGAAGTAATATTGATCCACAGCCTTCCTCTGAATGCACTGTTAAAAGAGGAAAAAACACTAAGCTCTCAACACAAAGCTACATTTCCTATTTCTTGGAGGTTTTGTGGTTCTTAGGAGTTTTGAGATCATATTTTAAATTTGGATTAATATTTTAAAATTGGATTAAGAGAGCTCTATTACTCTGTTCAGTATCTAAAAGATCCTGGGATGTTTCTTCCCACATATACAGAAGCATAGCAAATGGAAAAAATCTACATTTAACATGCTGTTTTTATTTTTTCGTCTTTTTAAAAAAATATTCTCTCAGTCATTGCTATTCCCAAGCATGACCATAGTCATTAATTTACTTCATAAAAGAACCAGTTTTCAAGATTTTAACACATCCAGAACTCTCACTGTCTTCAACTTGAGTTACTATTGGAATTTCAAAGATCGTGTGCTGTGAAAAGATTTTAGTGCAGAGTTTAGACACCACAGGCTCCTGTCAGTGTCCATGGACCTTGCATTAACCCTGCAGAGAACCAGGGTAATCTGAGCCTGGCAGATCCCTGGATGTCATCTGCTCCCACTCAAAGCAGGGCAATGGATGTGCTGGACCCAAAATAAACGTTATAATAAAGAATCAGACTCCTTCCTTCATCCTAAACCTGCTCTGATTCTAGACAGGCTTTTATCGGCATCAGGAAGGTGGGATCAGGTTTAGGGCAGAAATAAATGCTTACATCAACACCCATGGATAATCCTAGAATGTCTCGGAGATCATTTGTGCTAATGGAGAATCTTATTATTTGCCAAATGTTTATGGCTAACAACTCTTACATTTAGTTATAAATGTGCCTTTTAGGCAAAAGAAAGAAAACCCAAACTTTAGACTAATTTCCCAGTTACATTCCATTTTGTTGAATTCCCTTACTGGCCATTTTGATTCTACTGATATTGTTTAATTAAAACTGTAAGTGAATTAAGAAATGTGTATTTTGAATACATAAGAGCACAAAAAGCATTTATATTTAGTGTACACATGCAGAAAGCCAGGATGGTCGCTAAATAAAGCCAAATATTACTTGCAAATGGAAGAAAAGTTGAGAGTATAAGCGCATGAATATGAAAAAGCAGGCAATATGCCCATTTCATATTTGAGAATAATTTTCAACCTTCATTTTGCACAGTTTTTATAAAGTATGCTAAAAGTTATTTAATGGTTCATTGCTTTTCTATTAATTCTTAGGGGGAAGAAGCACTTGAAGTAGGGCCTTTAGAATTGTTTTGAATCGTTATTCTTCATATAAAAAAAAATAACAAAAGATTGACAGATAACAGAGATCATTAATTAATAGACTAATTTAAACATGTTGGAAAAATAAGAATTTATGTTTTGAGGATTGGAGAGAAAAAGCTCTGTAGAAATAAGAGTAATTCTTCACAAATCCCATATTTTAAGAGTACCCCTAGAGAACCTAAGATTCATCCACCCTATCCTTTAGCCACTGTACAAAATGCACATTTTTAATACAAGTTAATACACAACAGAGAACAAAAGAAGGCCAAAAAATAAATAAAAAAAACCCCAAAACTGGAAAAGCTTTTGCACAGCAAGATTACACGAGGTCTTGGGCAGCTGTATTCACTGGCAGGCTTTGGAAGACCACTTTTTGAAGGTGGTGGTATTAACAATCCAGGTGGTAGTCTAGAGTCAGGAGAACTCCTAGGAGTAAGCGTAATGGAAGAGATATCTAAACAAGGAGGTGAATCCTCATTGTTACACCAGAAAAAAGTAGAGGGTCTTTGAAACATATGTTCATCATTATCACACTTTATGTGCAGCAGCTGAAAAGGAATCACAGAAAGAGAAAACATTTCTGAGGAACAGAACGCGGTAACATCAGGGAAAGAAGAAAAAAAGAAACACATTTCATATTTCAAAAATGCTTGCCAGCAACTTGCTGTTCAGTGCTATAGTTACAAGATACAGAACTTGAAAATACTTCAAAACAAAATATTAGAATATGCCACGTTAAGACGCAACCCAGTACCAACTGGAACAAAGACAACTTGAACCTTGATCATGACACCAAATAAAATGTAGTCAGACATCTTTCCAATAGTGTGTGTGAGACGCTAAGAAATGTCTAAATTCAACAAGGTACCAGCAATCTCTCCCATCTGCACTTGTAAATTAGCATGGAGGCAAAATCTGGGGAGAAGAATTACTGTGCTGGTTAATGCACTGGTCAGGCTTTTCTCTAACTGAGGAAAAAACTACCATTTCCCATCAATGCTGAAAGAACAGCTCATTATTCAACTAAAATCTTCAGAAGACAGATTAATCTTTGGATCTTAACAGAAAGGATTGCACACTTGTGCAGAAGGTTCTTGGCCACAGCCAAGTTCCACAGGGAGAAGCAGGAATGGCAGCAGGGCTGGAGGTGTCCTGCCCAAATCTCTGTGACTGGCCCAGGCTGAGGCAGTGGCAGATGAGTGCAACAAGAATTCTGAAGCTTGCTTTTGCTCCCTTTGTAGTGTTAAACAATGGATATGTCATGATTATTTCATTAGAAGTTTGCATAACTTAGTAGAGCAGGATTCAATTAATTATTTTAAACCATTTTTTTCAGTGTTATGTAGGAAAAAAACCAGATTTCAAATCCTTTTAAAGTGAGTCTCAGCTTCTTTCTTCACTTTCTTTACATATTAACCTGCCTAAGAGTACAGTTGACTAAATGTAGTAACAATGCCATACTTGAGAATATCAAAACAATCCACAACATTCCCTACTCAAAACTTGCAATTCAGCATTAAAGAAAAAAAAATAATAAAAAAGATTTTCATCTCAACTTCAAAAATTTCCACACTGGAATTGTGAAATGGAGGGTTTGGAATGATAATCAATAAAAAAGAAATCAAAAAACCTACAGGAGAGAATTTTGATTATTATTTCAAGAGTATCACCAGACTACAGGTAGAAGAGTTACGGTGCAACTGTGCATTACTGCCATGGAATCTGTGCTGCTATACATAACTATGGGAAAAAAAAGCCCCAGAATAATGAATGCTCAAAAAGACTAAATACAGTGTCATTAAGAGAGCCAAATACTCTCCTGAAATGCAAAACAGTGAAGGATAAGTAGTTTTTCTAAGAAGGCATGGATGTCACATGAAAATGACACAGAAAGCAGCAAAATGCACAAAGGACACCAAACAGCAAAGCCATGAGGATGATGAACATGTATCAAATCCAGGGAATGGAAAAATTCAATACAAAAGCAGAATATACAGCCCTGGTCATCTGAGCCCGGAACTGGAGCAGTCACAGGTCTCACCAGTGACACTTAGGACACCACACAACAAACACCGTGCCGAGCTTCTTACAATCGTTTTGGGAATGCACCTGCTCAGGAAACGAATTTTCCCCAGGAATTCTTCATTTGCAGAGTAGCACAGAGCTCATTGGTGCTAGGAGTGCTGCTCTGCATCTCATGCCATGTCCCAGAAGGACCTGTGAGGCTGATGGGCTTCCTGCTCACAGCCCTCTGGTCCAAGGAGCCCACCACAGGGGCAGCAGGGTGAATATCAACAGATGCACAAAGTGCAGGGGGAAAAAGGAAAGAGACCCTCACTCTAAAGAATAAAACCTCAAAGGGTGTAGCTTCTGAAATTTAATACTCTTACACAAAATTATAAAGGAAGAAAATATAGCTAAAATAATGAAATTGTCATGTCATTTAGCAACTGTATTTTTTCTGAGGTTCCCACTCAGACCTGTAGTAATAGTGGCATTGATGCAATATGTTCCAATTTGGGCCTCATTCCATTAACATAAGAAAACAAGAAGAAATGATACTTCATGAAATTATCATACTAGTTGAGTGGATTTGGTCTCTTTTATGGTTAGATGTAACTATGTGCCAGCAAAAGATTTATTTTTTACTCTATTGAGAATGGTGCTGAAGGTGCACTCTTGTGCTGCATCATACTAGAAAATGTAATGTGACTGAGGATTTATTAATCAGGAAATCACTTCAAAATTGTTTCTTTTTACAATTCTCTAGACACTGATTGCAATCTCTGTGTCATAGCCACATAGCAATCACCCAAGCGTGAATTAGAATAAATTAGGAAATGGTTTTGTTCCTCAGAACATTCAAATTGGTAATATACAGAACCACCACAGTGGGTAACTGCAGTCATGTTCCAGGGAATGGGGAGAGACCTTCAATGAAAATTATGCATTTAATAAAAGAACCTGCATATTTCCTGAGATTTGGGACTACTAAGAACACTCACTAATCCATAACTTACCAATTCATAAAATACTGTATAAATATTTGCAGTTTCATTAATTAACTGCTACATCTTCAGTTCATTTAGTAATTTTTCAGTGACATGAAAAAGCATAAGCAATTTCAAATTAATTTTGTTTAACATCATAAATGTAACAGAATTTTATACCCAAATGAAGAAGTGCTCAAACAACTGAATACAGAATATTATAAACCTAAAAAAGCTAAAGATAGGCAAAAAAAAAAACAACCCAACAAAAATGTGCATTTGCACACTTGGCAATTTTGGTGGAAACAGGAAACAAATGAGATGCATATAAACATTCCAAAATGGTTTTTGAAATCTGAATAAAGCTCCAGCTGGAGCTTTCCCATGAGTGTGGTCACTGGGGCAGGTGGCCTATGCTCCTAGGTCACAACAAAACCTTGGAGGAAAGGTCTAATCAATCAGTATCTTTAATGTTCTGCTTAGAACTGGAGGGGTTTTGCACCACCTCCATGTAGGAGCATGGACTCCACGCTTTTTTGTTAATACTTATGGTGCATGGAAGAACACTGATCCTTCTGGGGCTGCTTCTCCCAATTCCTCTTCCTGCTGCCCTTCAGTTCTGCTTTGCCCACATTTCAGTGTTCTCAGGGAAGCCTTCTGGGCAGCACTGGTGATGGAAACAGCAGCAAGTGTGACATGATGTGAGCCCAGTCTGCCAGGGCTGCACTGAGCTCTGGAGGCTGCAGCTACACACAGCAGCAGCATCCAAAGCCTCCCTGCGCTACAAACTGGAGCAGTGTCCCCACAGGCAAACGAGGAGATGAGAATCCAGCAGTCCTCACATAATCAAGAACAAATGCAAAAAAGACCAGCGATTAAAGCATTGCCAAACCACTAAAACAGATGAGAAGTAAACAACAGATAGACAAGTCACAGAAACTTCAGCAGTGCATGCTAAGGAGTGAGACAAAGGAAACATTCCATGCCAACATTTCCCATGGCACATGGAAGCGCAGCTCCAGAGGCAAACTAAGGAAACTCAGTTTGGGGTTGCATGTCCTCGACAGAGCCACTCAGGACACCAAAAAAAGTGATAGTTCCTGTTGCATAACACTTCTGCACTGGCAAACACAGTCAGCTGAGGGACCAGCTTTTCAAAGTTCTAGGAAAACTGCTCAAAACCATCGACCCAAATGCAGAAAAAATGATCACTAAGCACTTTATTATTTACTGAATGTGCTGAGCAAATGTAAATCTAATTAGCTACAATATCCTGAGAGAAAAAAACCTGAAGATTGATAATTTGATGTTCAACTTTCACAATATATTTTATGCAAAAGCATTTCATTATACAATCCACTTTTCTCTCTTTTATTTCCAACTATGATCTCATTGCCTTAATGGCATCTTTTATAGGTTCAGAAAGAAATTTTATTTTTCCCATAGAGTTTATGAACTGACAGAAAAAGCACCTAAATTAGATTGATGTTGATTTGGCCATATGGCTAGATTTAGAGCAGCTACAGAAAAAATTTTCATAGTGTTGCTAATAAGCAAGCAAAGGAGAGAATCCTGATGGCAATTGTATCCCTCAAAAGCAGAACTTGATTGCTGTCAATGCTTTTCACCCTTTTACACATTGCAAGAATGCAAAGAGTAGGTAATTGCATTATTCACACATGTATTTTGCACCCATTTCACTGTCAGTGTTATTTTAAAATATGTTCTCAAATAAGCCTTTAGTTGGCCTGCAAATAAAACTGCAATACAAGCAAGAATCATCAGAAAATTTCCCTTTGTACATTCCAAAGAAACCTTTAACTTGCACTGCTTATGGATTGAGAAAAGTTACCACTAAATTTTTTAATTATTACTACTTTCAATTTGCATATGCAAGTGTATGGGGTTTTTTGTTGCTTTTTTTTTTCAATAGAGCAACCGAAGACTCACAATAAACTCCCCAGTAATCCAATTCACTATTATTACTGAAAACATAATTTAATTGAAACAATTAGTTACAGATATTTCAACTGGAAAAATGTTCTCTTTTATGAAATTATCAACTCCAAGTATTTTTGATTCTGTGCTTGAAATGAAGATTTAAGCTTACAATTCACTGCTTCCATTTTGTTTCTCTTAGGCCATGCATGGATTTCTGGGTAAGTCATCAATCTGTACATATTTTGATGTGAAGGATCAGCAAATGAAGGTGTTTTTGTATATGTTTTGCAAAGAAAGTGTTCAACACTACCACCCAAGAATTCAATATGTGAGCACAGGGCCAACTTCTTTTAGAGAAGTAAATCTGTCAGCAAAGCCACATATTGCAGTCCAGCCTGGCACATTCACATAGTTTGTGAAACTACAGAAAAAATGTTTTAAAAACATTTTGGAAGTAAGAGAGAATCTGAACTTTAAATCTTGATAGTATTACATGGATCCTGAGCAAATGGTTTTATTTCATATTTAGCTACAAACTTATTTTCAGTGACAATGGGAAGTTAGAAAAGTTTCTTTCAGATGACAGCCTGGATGTATCTACTTAGAACTCAAACATGTTGAAACAATTTTTTATTTTTTTTTAATGTGCAGTGAACCAGATGCTTAAAACCATACACATACTAAGTTATCCATCCAGTTTAAAGATGCTCTCACATTCTATTTTCTTTTGATATTGAAGTGAAAACAGGAAATATAATCTGGTCCTGCTTGTGGGTAAATGATCTGGGAATCAGGAGACTGAGCTGTCAGAAAGAGAAGAATTGGCTTGCTTTAAAGAAAAAAACCAAAACCAAGAAAACCTCCCAAACCACACAAACAAACAACAAGGGTCAGTGATATAATACAAAAAAAAACCTGCTGCACTTGAAATTTCCCAAAGAGTTTTCTCCCTTCTTTATTTCATTAAAAACTAACGGGAAGACAAATGTGTCTAGAATGATTAAAGACACCGAAATCAATGCACCTCAGAAGCAGGAATAAAGAAATTATATAGACTGGCACTGCATGCAAATGGTGCCATGGCTTCCCAGTTACTGCCAGGTGGGAAAGGCATTCTGTGCTGGAATCTTAACATATAAATCCTGACAGTGACAGTGGCTGTGCGTCACACTGCAGGTGCAATAAATTCTAAAAGCCCCTGCCTCCTCTCCTGGGGATGGAAAACAGCCTCCCACTGCCAGCCTGACACTCTGCCTGCTTAGACCCCCCTGGCTTCACTGGGATGGGCTCTGAGGGAGGAGAGGACACAGCCCAGAGTGATGTCAATGTTCCTGTTTGTGCACTGCCAGCACAGGCTCCTGCAGCACACCCTGCTCTGGGAAGGGGAGGAAAAAACTCTTCAAAACCGTTGAAACTGTTCAATTGGTTGCTGCTGGGGCTGCTGCAGTCCTACATCAGCTGCTGACTGCAGGGACTGCTGTGGCCATGCACTGATCACAACAGCAAGGGCTCAGCCAACAGCCTGTACGGCAGGGAAGCCACCTGAGCTCACCTGCAAACGCTGAGAGGGCACAAACAGCATGCAAACAAACAAATACAAAAAGGAAAGCACAAGGAATGGAAATCTAAGGTACTGGTTAAGCACAAACAACAACAAAAAAGCAACTTTTAAGCATCTGTAGCTGGCTTCTGAAATTGAATATTTCTTTACAAACTGCTGTGATGCCTGTTAAAGGCACATGTTCTCTTATCACATTAGGTGTCAAGGATCAAGGCTTAAACTTTCCATTGACCACTGGACAATCCCTTGCCTAGACCGCAGCAGAGGAGTGGACTGCCAGATAAGGAGCTCCAGCCATAAAAGATTAAAAAAAATATATAAATTAATCAGAATTCTTATTATGTCTTAGAAAATCTCATGGAATCTCTGCATAATTCAACAGTGTGATATGAAAAATGCAAGAAAACTGAAAACTTATAGTTCAATAAATCTGTTCTAAATCACAAGAACGATTATCTTACGTTCACAGCATATAATACCAGGACTATCTGCATGGAAGGAAGCTTTCCTCCATCCACCCAAAAGTGCTTAGAAAGGGGCTCAAACAAGGTATTATTTCCCATGTTGGATATTCAGCATCATTTAAACTATTTGATTTCAGAAAATACTATCAGCAGATGTGAAAAGTTTACTCTGACAAAATAATCACCGTATAGATCTGTTACTTTAATTTTTGAAGGCAGAGTAGCAGCAGTACAGATATTTTTAGTTTAAATTCAGCAAAATCTCCAATTAATTAGTTTAAAACTAAAGTGACATTTTTCATTACAGAAATTATGTGGAAATAGGGGAAATAAATTTTTGCACCACTTCTTTTTTTCTGATAGGAATTGAGACTTTGCAGAATCATACTTGAAATTATAGTTTATTTGAATGAAAAACGTAAAAACTTGATTGTAAGTGATAGCAGGCAATCAATTGTCTTATGAATTGTTTGTAATTTTGTTCCTTCATACATATTTGTTGCTCACATAGTAAAAAAGGAGATAGGTGTCATCACATTTAATACTATTCCAGGCATTTTGGCTGATAATCCTTTTAATGAACTCAAACTGCCCTAAAAATATTTATGCTTCTTTTTCTTTGCACTGAAGCCACTTGACAACCTCACCAGTGTATTCCTTCGTTCATTCTCAGCCTAACACTTGCATTGACATAGAGTTATTCCTGCACACTTGAGAGTTCTGATTTCCCATCTCCACAAGATCTGGTTTAGAAAGGACTGCCTGAAAGCTGCCTCTTGGTAAGGTGCCAAAGTCGATAGTGCTTGGTGGGAATGGCTGTGGGCCTGGAGTTGAGAAAGATGTTTTCCTAAAAATGTGCTTGGTGTTGCTTGGTTGGTTTGTTGGTTTTGTTTTGTTTTGATTTTTGGCTGCACAAGTGATGGAAGAATCCTGTAAAAGGAAAGGAGCTTAATCCAAACAGGATCCAAATAGCTGAGGCTGTTGAGGACCATGCTCAGGGATGACCCAGCATCTCCAAGAGTACAGAGAGCTCCATCCTCTGGGCATCCTGTTCCAACACTCATCCATTTATAGAAATCTTTCGTGTCAAAATGGATGCAGATGTTGAACAGGCTCTTAGGTGGCTCTTACTGCAATTTTAATCATTTGTGACAGGAAATATTTGGGGTTTTCATTTTAAAGATTAAGAAGTAAATAAAGCAATAAAATAAAAGTACAATTTAATTGCCAACGGTAATTATTGAAATGAATTAATTAATATCAATAATTATCAATATTCCATAGTTTTGTTGCACCACAAGTGCTATTTAAGTGATATGCTTATTCACTGTACCAGCAGTAATTAACAATAAAACACGATCTTGGGAGAGAGTTTACAAGTGGCTGGTAAATTAAAATATTTAGATCTTTACTCTTTAATATGGAAAGCAACATTATTGTCTTAAAAGACACAATAAATCACAAAGTACTGGATATTTTTTGGGCATTATTAATAATTTTCTTTAATTTTTTTGCTTAATGAAGTGACAGAGTTCTTTAATTTAAATGAAAGAAAATTGATTGCAATGGATTTAAGAGCCTAGCATTCAAATATACATTTAGTTATTATATTCATAAATAAATACCAACTGCCATCCCAATTGAGGAAAATAAAAGAACTGACTAACTGGATATTAAATCTAGCATTAAAATTGGTTACCTATCACTGAATGCTTCATAAGTGAGAATATATTAATAATTTAAAATATTCACTGTGGTGGTTACACAGTATTTATAATTTAGGGTACTCTCTCCTCTAAGCAGATTTCAGTAAGATGAAATGGCAGCCTATCACAGGAACAATCATCTATTCAACATAAAGAGTGTAAAGACACTACTGAGAAACTGTCAGCAACACTGCAAATATGTTTTTATACTGCCCACATTTTTGATCATCCATTTAAGGAGAAATGGTGAACATTCAGAGCAGGAACAAGGCAATCTGAAATTCACAGCTGAATTTCAGAGCTGAAAGCAGTTCCTCTTGTTCTAAGTTATTGCCAGACATACATTAAGAAATTGGATTTATTTTCACAGCTGCCTAAAGCTGTGCAGATGGGACACACTTGTAAGAAGAAGGGAGTCATTAGGACCAGTCTGCAGTGGAACCTACATTTTTGAAGGTCCTCCCTGGTTGTCAGGAAGTGCCAGCCAGCAATTCAAACAAGCTTCTGTCCTGATCATCTACAAGAACTGCAGAGCAGCTGGAATTTCCAGCGAGGAACCCACCCTTGCTCCTCTTTCCCTAGCACCCAGCATTAGTTCCCAAGACCTAATGACTCCATGGCAGGCAGATTGTCAGTCACAGGTAAGCATGTGCTTGTGACAAAGTTGTGAGGAGCTCCCAGGCAGCATTTAGCAACCAGATCCTTTCAGTGCAGAATGGATTTTCACCCTCAGCTGGCACATTCAGATCTCTGCTCCAGTGAGCATTTACTGTCCTAGGCAGCAACAAACAGGTATGGGAGAGGCAGAACTGGAGAGACTGCAATGTCACTGTTAGTTCAACACTGCCCTTCAACAGACGTGTTACTTGATCACTGCATGTTAATGGCAATCTCTGGGAGCAGCAGGGATGCTCATAAGGATCAAAAAGTGATTAGAAATGACAGTGACTTCAGACACAAGAGTTATGTCATGTACTTACTGGAGATGCATGTACTTGTGTTATTCTTAACTGGTTTTCCAAATCTTGAACTTTATTTTTCAGTTCTGCATTTTCAGTTTCTAATTCTTGAATCTACAAAGCAAATGGTTATTCAACAGCTGTTGGGATAGTCATGGATTTCAACAATAGCATCCACTGAGCATAAGTTTCATCAGAGGTCTGGTGATTTAGAATCATGGTTTAACTTGTTATCTGACTGTGAAACATATTTAAATTTCAGTATCCTTCATATTTCAACCTTGCTTTTTTAGTATCCTTGCAGGACAGCAAAACATAAAATATTTTTTAACACTTTTTCTTCACTTTTTTTTTTATTTTTTTTTACCTTATCAATCTGAGAAATTATGCTTCCATATAAAGCAGATAATACATATACAGCAGCACGTACTTTTATCTCTTAAAAAGAACAACATAGTTCAGAACTTACTCTTTTCTGTAAACCTGCAATTTGTTTCCTTGTTTCAACATCTTTTCCTCCGGATTCCAGAAATTTCCTGTAAGCTAAGTCAAATGCTTGACCAATTGTTAAAGTTATCTCTTCTGCCTTTACATAAAACATAAGACTGAAATTAGTAAATTCGGAATATTTGCTGGAGCTCCTTTCATTTCAGAAGATCACAAAATACTTTATACCATGCATCATATCCAAAGGCTTTGCCTCATCCACCATGAAGCCAACACTACAAAGGAGCATGAAAAGCACCCCTCAGCAAAATACCTTGGCAAAATGTTATGAAGGAAAGCAAAAGTACTTTGGGGTATTTGAAAAAAAGTGCCAGGACACTTTTACTTTGGAGTATTGAAAGAAAGGAGATTGGACAGTATAAGTTATGTCTTTAATTTCCTTAAACACAGATCCCATACTGCAGAATGGCTTTTCCTGATGATTTCTGAAGCAAATACAGCCTGCTCAATCATCAAAGTCTTTTAGATTTAATGAAATAATGTCTTCATGTCAATGGATATTTTGACCCCTATTGGTTTTAAATCTGGATTTCAACACTTATTTTGGTGAGTACTATAAAAGCTCACTCAAAATACTGCAGACAAGTATTTATCTGCCCAATTATTTCCAATTACATACATCCAGAAAAAAAAAATCCACAAAAACTGAATTTTTTATGTGCAAAGTATACTAATTCACTACTTCTGTGCTGATTCATATCCTATGTTATGATGTGTTTATACAGTCAATGCTGTATATCTGTGTCAAAAATGATGGGGGTAAAATAAGTATACAGGAAGCTGATGGGGGACACCAAGGTTTCAGAAACAAATGATGCCAAAACAGGACCAATAAAAGGTAAACTTATGGATACAGCACTTGCTTAGAACATGAGCAGAGAAAGTAAATACAGTAAGGAATAACTGTTCTGTCTCAGACACCAGAGAATGTCAGTGCTTGGTGCAATGAGTTCTCTGGGAGTGCTTTGTGGTAAACTTCAGAGATGTGGCAGGGAAAGGGGCAGACAAAGAAGGGAGAACCTTGCTGTGATATAATAGTAAGAAACCCCAAAACAACAAACAACACACAAAAACCCCAGTACTAAAACCAGAGACAGACACATCAGCAGAAAAGCCTGCAAGGTTATCTCAGCCCCAGAACTGCAGTAATCTTTGCAAACAGCTGTGCAAACAGCTCAAGCCTGGTGGGATGGAGCCTGTTCTCCAAAAGTATTTTGCAGACGCTTCCCCCATGATGCTGAGCTCGGCACTAAGAGAAATTATCCCAGAAAACCATCTCAGATAACTGAAGAGACTCTTTCTCAATTTACTGCATCTAAGTTGCAACACACCATACTGGCATGAAAAATTGAGTCCCAGTTAAAAGGGAGGCTGTCTCTTTTTAACCACTCCCACCTCATTTCAAGGCTGACCCATCAGCAGCACAGTGACCTCGAGCCCTGCAGAGCGTCCCGTGTACTTACACACTTTTCACTGTCAAACACATAGCACAGGTGCTTATTTGATTCTGAGTCTTTGCATATGAAAGTAAATATTCTCTTGTCAGTTTTGTCATCAGCACAAAAGGATATCCTGTGGAGCTGGCAGTTGTGCTGGACCTCCTGCAAACAAACAGAAAGGTAATTTTTGAGAAATTGTAGCACTCACTTAGGATAAAGATACAGAAAGGAAAACTCTGGATTTCCTTATAAGAGCAGGCAAGCTGCAGTAATGTTTTTGAATGTCTCTTATTGTACATGAGAGCACCCAAAAAATGAATCTAAAATGTAACAGAAGTTAGCAAACTCATCTCCTAAAAAAAACCACTCCTGTTTTTACTGAATGTAAACAGGAAGTTATTATTTGGACAGCATTTATCTGGAAGTGTTTATTTGGACAGTAATTTCTGTTCTAGAAAATTGATTTCTGTTGCCTTGCATCCCTCTGCAATTTATTTAGGGCCTGATTATGTAAAATAATCTGTTCTTTTTCCAGGTGAACACATGTTTAAATTTCATCATCTCCCAAGGTTTGTTAAAATGGATTTACTGAAATGAGTCCTTTGCTACATTAAATATAGAGAACAGAAATAAAGAGAAATAAAGAGAAATAAATCTGACATATAAAATGTCATGCAAATACTGTTTCCTTGAGGTGTCACATAAGCAGCTTCTAAGCATTATTATTTGCATATTTTTGCTACTCTGTTTAATTTTCCATTAAAAAGCAAGTTCCAGCCATTTAAAAAGTTGCAATGGCAATTCTCTTCAGCTGGGAGAGCTTGACAAGACTGAAATAAACTATCTCAACATTTTTTTTTGTTGTTTTTCTGCAAGAAGTCTCTTCTTGGTATTTTATTTTATTTTATTTGGCTTATTACATGGGAAAGCGGTATTTGTTTTAAAGGAAAATATGTCGCTTAGATGTGAACTATTATCTATTAAAAAAGAAAATCTCTGCAGCACTGGGGTTCCCAGCTTGCTGTAAGCCCATAAACAAGGCCATGCACACAACCACATAGCCAAAAAATGCACCCTATGGGCAATCTTTTCCCTTTGCCCCAAGTGAGTTCATTTTCTCAGTCTTTACAGCTGTTCTGAGTATTCTGTTTCTCCCATGTCCCAAATCTCTGTCCTGTGGTAGCTCCTTAACACACAGAAATAATAACCTGTACTTGCCCTGTGAGGCACTATGAGGCTTACAGAGCCTTATAATTATTTTATATCATATAAGGACAGAACCACTTTTCTGTAATCCTTTTTTTGTCCTGTACTTTGGCAAAATCCTTTTGCCAAGTACAGAATCAGGTCCTGATATATGAGCTGGCCTCTTGTTCCTACTGCCATTAATAGTCACTATGTGACTAAAACTCAGTATTCCTCTTTAACATTCTGAAGTGCTTTGTTTCAAAAACACACTGCAAAAAAGACTTTAATTAGTCCTGATAACAAGAAATTGAATTTCCTAAAGCATTTATAAACTGTGAGAAAAAGAAGGAAAACTCAATTGAAATTTACATGCAGCTACAAGAACCTAAGTGGGGGAGATAAAAAGACTGCTCACAGACGATTACTACTTGAGTTGTAATAACAACATTGCTAAGAGATTAGAATGTCCCTACTCTCCCAGGAACATATATCCCACAGCTTTCTGTTAATCTCTGCAGGAAGGCTAAGATCCTTTGGCATTTCAAACTGTTACTTTAAAACAGTTTTTGCCAGGATATGGCGTTTAGCACCCCCATCTGCCCTACGGCATAAGGAAGATGCAAAAACTCCAATTAAAGTTGACAGGGATATTTCTTGTCCCCTCTGTTTTTGTATGAACTGTTGAGTTCTGGTTGTGTAAAGAGTCTGAAGCAAAAAGGAGCTGCAAGCATCTCTAGCTTTGAACTACAGCTATCATTTGAGGAAAGACACTGCTACTGCCTGAATGCATCAATTAATCTACAATTAAGAAGCAGGAACAAAAGAATTTTCCAAATTCAATATTCAACATATATATGGAAAGGTTTTTATCATATGCAGTGTTAACATTTATTTGGATAATTGCTTTCATCTTCCTCCAACTTTAAAAGTCCTGCTGTGAGAGGATTAAAAAAATTGAATACCACATTAGGTACAGTGTGCCTTCAGGACTATCATGTACCTTCCTGGAAAGATGTCACCCAGGTGTTGTAACAAAACATGATATTTTAGAAGATTTTTTTTCCATCAACAGGATGGATTTTGTTATAATACCTTAAACAATGAAAATCTTAAAACCAGTGAAACAAATATTTATTAGTTTAGCATGAAAATGTATGTCTCTTACCTTTGTCTTTGGATCTAGAATTTTTACACCATAGATTGAGATTTGTAGCTCAACTTTGGGTGTCTTTTGGCCTTCAGATTTCTTGATATGTCTTGCAAACTGAAACATGAACAGCAATCATAAGTTTATTTATTTTATTAATTCTCATTTCCTCTCAACTCTCTCCACCTGAAGTTGTTTCCTTCCTTCTTCAATAAGCTTCTCATAAACAACACCAACAAGACTCAATTCCATTCTTGGACAATTCCAAGAGTCTCAGTTGGGCACAGACCAGCATTTCTAATTGTACACTACAGAATGTTCCTAAAATTCAGGAAGAAGTGTTTTAAAATTACTTATTATGTTCCCCTGAAACTTTTATCTGTTTTCTACGCACTTAATTGAAGCATGAGATTTCTCTGAGAGCAGCAGAATCATGAACACTTTCAGTTTAGCAGCAGCTTGGTTGTTGAGTGAGGAAGATCAGTGTGTTTTCCACACCCCACTATTTCTAAATTCACATCCATACTCGTGCATGGAGGATACTTCCAGATGTTTAAGATATTCCACTGTTTTAAACAGTTTGGGTTTCAAACAGGGTCAGTTTGAAAGCACTACAGCTGTTAACACCTAAGAAGTACTCAATCTATTTTATTCTCAGAATTCATCTGCCTGCAGCCCACTAGATGATGGCTACACAGCAATTTATATGTCTGGGCTGGGTAATGTCCTATCCAATATGATTTCCATCCTTTTCTATCTCCTTTTCTAGACTTACTTCCCTCTCTTTCTCTCATGAACATTGCCTATGAAATCAGCACAGTATCTCAAATCTTTCAAGACAATTAAGACAATCTTTCAAACTATCTTTCAAGACAGTTAAGAAGTGCCCTAAATTTGAGTACCTCTCTTAGCAAATATATGTGATTGCTCCATGTTTTGCTTTATTACCAGAGCAGAATGTTGCCCTTTTACTCTCAAGTTTTTGACAGCCTGCAATGGTATTTTCAAATGTTTAAATAAGGATGATGATCCACTGAAGGCCAGAAGTCGGAGCCTCTCCTTCAAAGCTCTATGTTTGAACACATTATCCTCAACATTCCCATTCAAGAATGAGCTGGGTCAGTACAAACACTCTGTGTCAGAAGTCAGTGTGGACAGTGGCTTTTAGTGCCATCAGTAATTGAGGGTGACACCAAGGGTGCTGTCCTGTCAGACCTGGAAGACACGAGCCTGAATTGCCTTGTGATTGTGAAGTGCTCAGCTGTAGTCAACTGACACGTCTCCCACAAATCCTTAAAAATTCTGATTAATTATTCATTTAAGTGATAGTTCAGGGTTTGGATTTTTGCTCTGATCTTTTCCCAACTAGTACTTGGAAAATCTTCTCATAGCACAGGTGATTTACATAATATGACTGTCAATCTCTTTTATTTCATTTTGCTTATGGGCAGCTTCATTCATGGCAAATTATTAACTCCTCCCTAAAAACACAGAATGAATCTGGTTTTTTCCTTCCTCCCAATTTTATTCCTCATTTTGAAGGCATACTTTGGACTTTTAATGACTAAACATTAATTAATAATTAATCCTATTAACTTCACATGGTAACAGGACTTACCCAGACACTCCATAATTGATTAATGCACCCCAATAGCTGATCAGTATCACACACTTGGTAAAACAAACAGAATCCTCCCACCCCAAAACCCCCCAAACAACTAACCCCCATCTAAACCACTCTGTGCCATTCTCAAAAACAACTCCTAAATATAAATACCTATTTTGCATTTCAGCATCTAAAACTGCTACTGTCACTGGCCAAGTATTTTATAAAGGTTCATACAGGATGACTTACTAGTGAAAACCACCTAGTTGAGAGTCAAGAAAATATAATTTCTAGCTCTGCCTCTTCAGCAGAATTTATATGGCATGTATATATATGCCTCTTGCAACACATCCTTTTCCCATCTATTTAACTTCAAGCCCATATCTTGCTATATACACTTCTAATACACATTAACCCCTGTATTTTTATTAAGGTTTCCCATTCCATATGCATCCTTTATATTTTGTAAAAAATATTTTATAGAAAATATGATTTAAAAAATCGTAATTGCTGTTTTACAGCATTTTGGCCAATGACATCTGTTGACTTTAAAGGACAATTAAAATTCACTACAGAGAAAAAAAATGTTTTATTTAATCAAAATCACTCATTAAACCACACAAAATCTGTCCTAATTTTTATACTGCAAATTTAGCCTTCTAAGCTTGTGCTTAAAGAGGAAAAATATAGGGCAACCATTGTTTTATTAGCACAGATTATTTTTTTCCAAGATGAATATAAAACTTAAAGTGTCTTTAGATAATTTTTAGATCATGCATTTATTAATTAGCTGCACTCTGCCAGCTTTCCTCTCTGATTTGAAATTTCCTGACGCCCCTTCACTGGGTGGGACTTTGAGGACAAGTGTGATCCCTTTTCTCAGTACTCTGCATTTTGCCAGGTTAAATGGAATGACTACAAAAATGATCCAGAGATCACACAGACAGTTTGGACATCTCAATTCCCAATGTACTCAATGGTGCCCAGAGAGACAGCCATGGAACAGATAACCCCAGGGCACAACTCAGCCTGAAACAGCCTGGAACTTGAGCAAATGCTTTTGGAAATGTCCCTTTGCAAACAAGTCATGCACCAGTATTTCTGTGCAGTAGAGAAAGCACAAACAATATTTGATTTTAGTGTATTAAAGTCATGGTATGTATTGAGAATGATGATGGAATGCTTGATTTTCCAACAGCAATCATCTCAGAGTCTCAAACAACAGTTACAATGTGAAAAAGTTGTAGTTTTTAAAGAAAGTAAGTTTTAAGGAGAAAGGTTTTAAAGTAAGGGATGTGAATAACTTGCACAACTTTTAGAACAGCTGGCCAAAGCTTGCTCCAAGTAGTCAAGACTTACAGCACTGAGGAAGTTCCAGAAGGCAGTTCTGAGCCAATTCTAAAAAAAGGGTGAACAAACTGACCCTACCACGTCGCCACTCTCAAAAAGCAGAAATCCAGTTCAAGAACTAAAGAGTTCAAGTGAGATGAAATTAATGATGATCAATATTTTACAAAAAATGCAGCTTGTCTCCAAGTAGACAAAGCATCTGCATTTTGTATGCCATTATATTTAAGAAAGTGAAGCAATAGAAAGAAAGTATGAGTTAAGTTAGTTACATTAGTCTCCAGATGTAGTTATAAACAGGAAATTGTCATTGGGAAGATATGTTTCTAATGTATTCCAGCAGGGTTTATTTCTTAAGCATGACATTATTGAACAATGACCAGGAGAAAAATAATTACTGATAAAATCTGCAGGCAGAAAAAATAAGAGAAGAAAAAAAGGGGAAGAAACTAACTAATGATCTGAAATCTAAAATTGTTACAGAGGAAGCTTGCAGACCACAAAGACTGATGAAGGGGCAAATAACAGAGAGAACCCTCATCAACCGGAACAGATTGGTAACCCAACAGAGCCCGCGAAGCAAGCCTGCGAATCCCACATGTGGTAACAAACTTTGGTGCTTGGGAGACTTCCCTGTGAGGATGGAAGAATGAAGTCTTGATAACTTGGTAGGGTTTCCACTAACTGAGGACCTTCTCATGAAACCTAATCTGGGAAGGAATTTCGAAGAGATCCGTGAGATGGCAACAATCGCTGCACTGGATCAGCTGCTTGTGAGAAAACACTCAAATGTTATCTGCTGAGGGCTTTAAATGCAGAAGGATGTTGACAAAAATTCACAGGATATTTACCAAAGTTAGCAGAGGGCTGGAAAACCTGCTTTAAGATGCCCCATAAAATCAAAACCAGGCCAATGGTGAAAGAAACCAGTCACAAAAGAGCTCATTCCACACAGACATCCAGACAAATGAGCTTTTCAATCAAAGGTTTTCTGGGTAAAGTGAACTGCACACAAAGATTAATTCAGAAAATCTGTGGCAGTTCCCTTCTTAGCATTTTTCCTGCCCACTGTCTTGTGCAATAACAGATAGCACACAGATACTGATCAGCAATTTCTCTTATATCTGACATTCTCCAGAATGCCACATTCAGCCACCTCCCAAACTTGTGTGGGGTTTGAACAGCACATCCCATCACTGAGTCAGGTATCAGGAATTTTCTCTTTTATTAATTTCTAGTCGTTCCTTCTACCTAAGGGACTATTCTAACCCCAAGGGGCCTCTGGACCTGGGAGGTGAACAAACATTATATTTTCCTATCAGCACACATTTGAAACCAAGAAATATTTGTATCTCACACAGTAACAAGATTATTTAAGAGGGTAAAAATCTGTAGCCTCCCATTGGCATCAAAATGGAAAATGATATAAAACTATAATGAATCACAGCATGGCTTGGGAAAAGACACAATGGGCCAAATTCTTAAACTGTTAGTTTATACATATAATGTTCTCAGGCACGAACCCCAGGTTTGGTCCAGCTCAGTGGGATGGGCTAGTTTGTGTTCAACAGCTTCAGAATTAATATTAGATTTTCATGGCATTTTTAGGAAAAGGAGCAGATACAAATAAACCTATTTTCTACAAATTAACTTAGCTTTAAAAATAAAAACAACAAAAAACACCCATATATTTTGTAATTTATCACAACAGCAGGGGAAATTGCATACTCTAGGAGTCTTATTAAAATTAAATTTGATGTGTTTATGCATCAATTCTTAGCAAACCACAACCAGCAAAAATGCCATGAGGAAAAAAACAATCATGTTTTCAAGACAGCCAGGAACTGGAGCTAAAGAATTAATTGTTAAGACTAATTATCTCTATATATCTATAAATCAATTTAAGCCATAGAATCAAACCAAAACTATGTGCTTCTCTTTAATATTTACACCTCCCTGCACAATTCAAGGTTTAATTAAAAATACTTGAGACATCAAAAGGGAGATGTTCCTGCAATTTGGGTGCTAATCTTCATCCCAGGGAAGAGAGGTTCAGCTCTTTCATTTAATACAGGCGGATCAATGCCAAATCAGACATTGGACTTTACACCTTAAAAGAGCCCTGGTTTAGGGCAGGGTCACTGGATAAGTTGGGAAACAGCTTTGTAACCTGTCTTGGAGAAGATGCTTTTCTCCTTTTTTCCATTAGAACATCCATTATAAGGAAACATTTCTAAAAAGAACCCAAACAGGCCCCATTTTTTTTTTTGCAGTGCTTTTGTATCATCTAATTGGTCGTGTTATGGTCCAAACTCTCATGGAGGTTTGATATGGGCATAATGAAACCACAGCCTCTGAAAAATAGCTGTCAAGAGGAGGAGAAGGGTGAAAAGGCCACTGATATGCAAAATTTAATCTCTCAAGAATCATCTGGGCAGGGAAAAAGCCATCCAGAAGTGTGTATCTATGGAATAGGTTGTATTTTATTTTCCAGACACACACTGGACTGAGAGGAAGGATATTACCCACATCTATTATCCACAGTGTAAAAGACTGTGCAGTCTTTTTTTCCATCTCTCACTTCCTGACAGACTTTTTGTGTTTTATTTGGGGGTGGCCTGCTTTGTTGTTGCTGTTCTGAGACCTTTTGATTATTTTGTGTGGTGGCATGGAGTTCTGGGTGTTTGTTGGGGTTTTTTTGTTTTTTTTTGTTTTTCCCTGGTTGGTTAGTTGGTTTTGGTTGATTTTTTTTGGGGGGGGGGGGGGGAGTGGGGGAAGGGTTTCATTTTTTTGTTTTTTGAGAGGCAAGATAAACACGTATTTTCTTATTCAGCTCTTCCCATCTGACTTGCTTTGGTCTTCAGGATGTCCTTGACCGGTCCTGAACCACAAATTCTGCTTTCTGCAGTACTTTAAAGAGAACAGTCATGGCTGGAAGGCTTGGCTGCAAACCTCTTTATCCCAATATTAAAAGCTTCTCTGTACTCCACCCTTCTCTGTCCTTTCAACAACAAATGAAGCTGAGCTTTAACATGGAAGGGAGCTCAGAAAAATATCCACGGATGGTCATTTAAGGGCAGCAGCAGGACAGCATCTCTGCGTGTGTGGAAGTGTGTGAACTAGTGTCTTCACTTTGTGTACCCTTAGAGGTCAAGGACATGATGAAAAATATTTCAAGTGGTTTCAAAGTGATTCATTCTATTAGCATTTTGTCTGGTCATCTCCACTTACAGAGGAAAAGAGGAAGAAGAAAAGGATAATGAACTGAAAGCTGGGTAAGCAAACAGCCATAAGTCTGGCCCTCACAAAAACATCCCTTGGCAGACTGTGGAAGAAACAGCCCAAAACTCAGGTCTTTATTCTGGTTTCTCCCTAACACTGCTCCATGCAGCTTTCTTACCACTGCTCTGGTTATGCTGCTCCTTCCATTGTCATGCTGCTCCTTCTACCTGTTCCCACCTTTGGAAATCTTTCTAATGCTTGATAAGAAGGATCAAATTCATTCCTACAGTCTGATGGAGAAGTTACAAACTTCACTAATCAAGGAAAGTAATCATTTCACTTAAAAAATAATGTGTGATTTGACAACATGTAGACAAGTATTTGAGTACCGTAGGCATGTTTGGATACAGCATCTGGGTGCTACGTGCTTTAGTTTTTGTATCATTCTAGAAATAAGTTTGACTAGAAAACTTGAAGGAAAACATGGTTTGTAATAAATTATGATAGTAGTTCACCTTATCTTACAAATAAATAAACGCATTGTAAAACATTAGTGTTCAACTTGCTTCTTTTTTCCTGCAGTACAGCTCCAAGCACTTGGAAAACACAAGGGGAAATGCTACCTAGATAAAGCCACTGCAGAATCCTCTAGAAAAATTAAGCATAGTTGCTTGGAAAAAATTGTCTTCTAATTGCAACTGTCCCAGAAAAATTGTCAAGAAAATATAAGAGTGTTTGGGATAAAAGTACAATGAAGCATCAGAAAAAAGTTTGTCCAAGATATTTCATGTTTCTGTAGAACATCAGCTCCATCTGCTGGGAAAAATAAGTTTGTGGAACAGCAGCTGCAGTTTCTGTGCTGGGCAACCCAAATTTTTGTGCTGAGTTAAGGGCTTTAGATTTAGAGAAGTAAACAGTTGTATATCAAATCTTGACTCTGACAGTTTGGTGACACGAGGGCTTAAGAAAAATGTTTTCTGGTGGCCGTGTTTTGTGGTCTGGAAACTGGAAGCATGTGACTTCAAAAGCTTATTAGAGTGATGAATGCCACTGCTAAAAATAGTTCTCAACATCAAGAAAGTGTCATTTGTTTTTCTGCTAGCTATTAATCTTAATTTAAAACAAGTTATGATTAATCACATTGCAATTAAAAGCAAATTTAGATTAAAAAATATAAATATGGCATCAGAAGCTACATGCCTTCTAAAAACTTACCCCCAAACCACTTTATATTTCTTCAGTATTTCTTTCTATATGACATTAGTTTTTCAAGCTGTTTTAATTGTTGAAAAATTTTCAATTAGCATTTTCAAAAAACAAACTACAGATGTGTGCTTAATAAAAAAGTCCAGTACCTCTAGGCTTCTCTTCAAAGACTACAGATGCATAAAGTAAGTCTGTCTTCAATGAGTATTCAATTAATTGGGGATTGTTTCAAACATAAAAGTCTTTTCATTGCTCTCTGAATTCTGTTCCAAGATTTTTCAAGTCCTTCCAAAAGTCATCTTTATTTACTTGGGAAGTTCTCTAATAAACTGGTGATTATGTAAGATCTCATGCAATACTTGTAATCTAAGCTCCAATATTCCAGACTTGAAGAAAATAATGTAATTCTGGCAGCAACTACTCAGACTTCTATCTCCAAGGTGGTTTACTTAGGGAATGTATGCAGAAAGTTAGAGCAGGTATCTACACACTCCAGTGACACCATAAACCTACACACAACATTTCTGAGAGCAGTTATTTGAAATCCTTTTTGGACCAGCTCTCAGAGGAAACCATTTCCACATGTGAAATCATAGAATTCAACCCACCCAAAGCCTCCAGTGATCAGGGAGAGCTGAGGCCAGCCTGGGTTTCCACCAGTGAGACGGAGACACTCAGCATTTGGTTTATTCAGGAGTCCAATAAAACACCATTAAAGCAGGTGCAGAGCTGCTGCATAGCAAGAGATCACTGTGATGGATTTCTGCACAGAACTAACTTTGCTTGGGGTATTGGAATTTTATAAAGACCAACTGCACAAGGTGCACACAAACCCACATATTTTGTTTCCACTGACAGAATGCTGCAATGCTTAAAAAAAGGGTCAAACTTAGCTTAAAACACATGAAAACAGCTAGGCAATGACTCTAACTGCAGCACAATAAAGTCTTTTTGGCACGAAACACTAAGAATCAACTAAATGAATCTTTAAAGGCAACTGTACTATTTTGATAGAGTGAAAACAACAGCAAAGAATGAGTTTCAATACCTTAGTAAGATTACTGATCCATCTTCTAAAGATGGCTTTCTCAAGGGAAAACTGAGCCTTAAAAGCTGAGCTACATGAGTAGTCTCTGTTTCCTTCCTGCATTTTTTTAGTATGGTAATAACACAATGAATTCTTTCAATATTGACTCCCTATATTTCCTGCCCATTTCCAAGGAACTTGTTTAAATGAATAATAAAAACTCTGCAAAAAAAAAAAAAAAGTAGTTATGAAAAATGCAATAGTAGAGAGAAAGATTTCTGCATCTGACTAAACTGAAGGGCCACTAGCTCAGAGCAGCTAAGCATGAAGCAGTGCAATTCCAC
This sequence comes from Cyanistes caeruleus, assembly GCF_971803275.1. NCBI lineage: Eukaryota > Metazoa > Chordata > Aves > Passeriformes > Paridae > Cyanistes > Cyanistes caeruleus. The sequence goes on along the minus strand of NC_141707.1, from coordinate 10,523,011 downwards.
AGGAACAAGGCAGAGGAGTGGAGTGGAGCAATCAGCATTCCCTGCCCCAGCTCACAGTGTCTGAAGAGCTCTGAGCTCACCAGCTCTCACTCAGCAGTCAAGGTAAAGCCACATTAACTGAAAACAACCCTCCACAAGTCATTGCTCTCAGATATTTTTAGTTGTCCACCAAGTCCCTTGGTGCCCAAGAGGAAATTGCAAAAGCCTGATTCTTTCAGCCATAGCTGGGGATGGCAGCTAAAACAAATTCTTGCTACCTCAGCTTGGATTAATGAAGCCCTAAACCTGCCTGAAGAAGAAGCATTACCCACTGAAGTACATTAACTTTATAAATATTTCTGAATAATTGTATAATCTGTAAGACAACTCAATATTGTACACAGCAGAACACCTGAACATAGAGATATGAGGAAGAACCTACACACTAAAGAGATTAATAAAAGCAACTACTTCTAGAGCCAGTAAATTCACCTAGAAAACCTACAAAGTGTCTGAGTTGTGAAAAGAGGTTAAGAGTACATTCCATTTATGTTTCATTCAAAATTCTTACCTTTAATTTTCTAACAGCATCTCTTACAACTTCTGTGCCTTTGGGCTGCTCCACTTCTGTACTGCCTAGAAACTGAAAATATTGTAATTTGTGAGCAGTAAGTTATGCATTTAAAGGCCTAATCAACTTGAGTAATCTTATTTTCTAATTATTTTCTAACAGCATTTTGGAAAGGCAATTGTTTCAGTAGTCGATAAATAAAAAACCTTCACATAGCTATTTTTAATCCAGAAAATATCAAGAATGAAATTTTATATTAACATTAGCATTTTCAAAATTGACTTTAAAAACACATCCTATAGAAATCTGTAAATTAGAGATTCAAGTACCTTTTTCCACCGGAAAATTACCACTTTGGTAATAATTCTTATTAGAAAATAATGAAAAAATGCATACCAAATACAGATGGAAGATACCTCCCATGAATCAACACGAGCCAATCATTTGGACTACGTCACTAAAAGATTCATACAAGATGTAAGATAAATTAAAAGAACTGATTTTCCTCTCAGAGCTGCTTGGTATAGTAACTTCACAGATTTGCTGGAACTAGGCTCCAGCTTATGTAAAACACGAGTCATTTTCAAGTAGTTTCTATTGCAATTCATATTTTTACCACATGAGGTTTTAATGAAAACCAAACACATGTTGTTCCATATATAAAGCATAATATTGCAAAGGGACCTTAATTCTTTATTTGTACTCTGAAATGCTTTTATTTTCTCCACAGTCACACTTGCCTTCTACTGCACTGTTACAAAAGGTATGATAATCCTTCCTGAAACCCACCTAAGATACACCAATTGATTTTCTATTGCCCAATTTTCACACAGAAGTACAGTTAAGTCACACCATGTACATGCTAAAATAGTGCTAGAGAAAAAAAAACTCTCCTTTTTTCCCCAAGTACATTTTTCAGTCTACCATGACACACAGAGGCATGTACAATTTTTAAGTCCTAGTTATTCTGAAAGGAATTGAAATTTGCTAAGATACAGACAATTTAAACAGAGTAACTCTGAAGTTTTTAGTTCTACTAAACCTTCCAAACATGTTTAGTGTAGTCAGTGTGCTCAAGGTACTCCTGCAAAGAAACTGCAGCTCCACCAATAATGAAGCCTCATTAGACATTTGCTACTGACTGAAATACAACGTGCCACCTTGAAAACAATGGTGTGTAAATCAAAACACCATATGCACATCTACTGTCAATATTCTCAAAGGCTCTGCTATTGATTTGATGTCTGTCACACAACATCTCTGATGACTTTAGACCAAGGGGGTGATCTTGCCTGGAAAAGTGATAGCTGCACAAAATGCATGTAGAGAAGGAAGAATGATTCTTGGACATGATGGATATTGCACGTGGCAGAGACAGAAAGGGAATGATGAGTGAGTATTTGTAAGGAAAAAAACCCCAAACCAGTAGGTAAGATGAGATGAGAGTGTATGAGGAAGGTTGAAACACCAACATAGATATCTGTACATAAGCACACACCACACATGGCAGAATACAAGAGGCAGAATTGTTTTAAGTTTGTGAGCAGCTCAAGGTATGTGATACACGGAGCAGGAATCCTGCAGAAACACAGGAAACAAGAGCTGCAGGTGTGAACAAGGCTCAGTGAGCAGAGATCAGGTCACTGCTGCCCATGGAGAGGCTGCCAGCTGACACAGATGCTTCATCCATGGCTGTTTCCTAATCCTTGTGCTGTTTTCAAACTGGCAGTACCAGCATCAGTTTAAGCAGCCCAGTATTTCTCAATACAGATTTAGGGCCAAGCCTTGGGTGGAACTGGGTCATACACACAGAGAGATGCCCCAGGTTATGATGCCTTGCCTTCAGCTGCTTCTCCAGAAGAGCACAGGGCTGCCCTACATTTTTTATTTACCTACTTCCATCCAGATGACTGAGCTCTGATAAATCTAAGAAAGAAACAGTCACTTCCCCATAGCTCTCCTCCCAGCTCTCTCCTCGGCTTCACAGTCCAAGAAGGATGAAGGCATCTTTGCTGTATTCAGTAAATCCCAGCAGCAGACCAATCTTTCCACAAACAGTACCTTCCACAAATACAGTTTTCCCAGAGGCTTGTACCTCATGCTAATTCACATTACTGCCTCAGAAAATGTAAGCATCAAATTAAGCTTCTGCCACAGTTGGGGAATCTGTTAAATGTCACTGAATTTTAAAGCTTATAGTAATGTTCCCCAAACCAGAAATTACCATTTATGATCAAGAAGGGGAGGGAGAAGTAGACTTCTAAACAGAAAGATAAACTGCTAAAAGCACTTTAAAGGACTGACAAAACCTGAAGAAAAACTCCTTGTGTTTGTTCAGTAAGTTATGAAAGAAATAAACAACCAGGACTCAGAGAATATAGAAACACCATGAGCGTTATTATCAGCATTTATGGAATATAACCCACCAGAATTCTGTAAGTCATTCACTCTCTTCCAGATAAGTGTTGCTTTTGACATTAAGCATCACCACTGAAATTTCTATTGCTCTCAGCAGTTTTGAACTGGATGTGGAATTCAAGCTTGTGCAAACTATTAGGCATAGGAAAATATAGTAAAACATGTTTAAGCCAGATATACAAAGATTTGTAGCTTAAGTGCTAATACCATGAAAAATGACAAGGCTATAGAATGGATACACTGTTTGTATCTATTTCTAACTCTTTTATTGCAACTGTACTTTTTTTTTTAATTCAGGTGTATTCGAATTGCTTACATATTTCATGCTTGACCTCCCTTCTTAATTTCTTGGTAGGAATACTAAAAAGAAAACCAGAAATTAAGGGGAGATATTCTGAATATTAGTATTAATTGGACTGTTCTGTTTGGGAAAAAAATTTAGATGGGATTTCACACCAAGACAGATTTGTAACAAAAGAATGACTATGCAATAAAGGCTTAACAAACAGCTAATGTTTTAATGGGAGGCTTTTTATTGCTTGCTTTTTCATCTGCTCCATACCCTTTCCATCTCATCTATCATCATTTTCTGTTTAATATTAGGTCCCAATTACTGTGGTATTACTCATGATAGTTAAGCTAAGCAAACAGATGTATTTGCAAAGCTGGGGCTTCAGCTGCCAAGGTCACCATGCCGTTTGTACGGCCCCTGGCACAGCAGACACACTGGCTTCTAGGGGAAGCCACTAACAACTAACTCACCACCCTCATGGAATGGGAAGGTGGCCACACCATCAAGGTCTTTTCAGCAGATTTTCCTCACCAAATCTCATAGAAACACAGACAATAAATATTTGTTACATCAGCAAGTTGGTCCAGCTGTGGCATGAATAATACAATTATTCAGCATTTTGTTGTTTCTGCAACAAAAATTTCAAAGCGAAGGGGGTAAATGTGAAACCTCCCATTCAAGCCTAGGCTCCTTTAGAGAGCAGTACTGATCCAGAGTTTTAGATGGGAACTTAGCAAGTCAGTGTTTGTTTTCAGCATTTGAGGTTCCCTTCTGCAACTCAACTCATGCAGAACAGCCAGCATATGAACTCCAAGTGTTTCCTGAGAGTGAAACTAACACAGCTCCTACACTTCACTGGATAAGAGGGAAACAGAAAATAACAGTTCTCCTTTAGATCATTCACTATTAATCCTAAATCATCCATTAAATGCTTAAGTGTTCTTTACATAAGTACTATGTTCAAATACATAATACAGCTAAAAAATGTTTACATATGACTGCTACATCTATTTACTGCCTGCAACTAGCAAAAAAGATTACTCTTGAGGCTGATGTACTCCATGCATAATATGCCTATTCAAACAGACACGATACATAATTTAGGCATGCTGCTAGACTCCAATATTTATGTGTTTTTTAGTATCAAGAATAAGTTCATCATGATCATACTGAATTTTCATTGGATACTTTAAAAAGTTGAAAGATGACATTTAATATTTTGTATAACATAAAGCAAGCTAAGACAATTTTCTTTACCACACATTCTTCACTGCAGTCTGCCACTCTTCCAAACATATTTCCTACAAAACTGACCAGCAGTTATTATCCTAATATATTACTAATTCTCATTTCACTTGCAGCTGTCTGCAATCAGAAATAAGTCTTATGAGACCAACAGATCCTATCAGTCAGAACCATTTAAGTGTTTCTTTAATGTACAGTGATGTTTGCCATGAAGAAAGTGATCTGTTGGCCAGCCACATACAAGACAAACACCTCAGATCAAACTCTTTCTAATCTAATATTAGAAGACAACCAGATGTGTACACTCCACCACATGCAAAGATTTGCAAGATAATGCAGCTGCAAAGAATTAACAGACACTATTTCAACATATTAAATCAACAGAGGTTTTATCACTGACAGCAACTGAGAGAAAATTCAGCCCTGTAATGGCCAGGAGGGCCGTCTTACACAACAGGCTATCAGACAGACCCTTTGTGGGGAATACCTTTGTCAGAATGTAGGTGACATTTCCCTAGTCATTAACATGAACAAGATTTTTTCTGGTCCAATTCCATTGTAAAATTATTAAAAATTGCTTTTAGAGTTGTACTTTGGCTGGAGATATTAAAATAAAAGGTAAATAATCTTTTACTTTGCTGGCTCAAGAAAAAGGCACTTCAAATGTAAGACAACTTCAGGTATCCAGAGTCCCTTACATTTCTGACAAGTCTGCTGCTGTTCTGATATGCCCAACAGGTCTCAGGAAGCCCAGGTGAATTGTTAAGGTTAGCAGTGAGCTTTTTTTTCATGACATTAGCAGGAAACTCTCCAGTAATTCTCCCCCTGGCAGCTTAGATTTTGACCCTCAACATTTTATTGGCTTTACATACGAAGCAGGTGCTTTTCTTCAGAGGTTAGGGGGGAAAAATTACTCTATCCATGCTTAGGAAAAGTTAGCTACCAGACTAAAAAAAAAAATAAAAATAATAAACTTGAGTCTTGATTTAGGAAATAGTTTTAGGTGCACTTCTGAATAGTTAATGTAGACTTCCACTCTTCCAGTAGAGAGCAGTGTAGGATATTTTAATAATAAAACAACATCTGTTTCCCTTTGTCATCACATTTCAATCTTAAAAAAAAATCCCGGTCATTAACAGGGCCACATTTCTTTTTTACTCTGAAATTCCTGAATATTAAAGGTTCTCTTTTATGCAGACTTAAATACAATTATATGAAAACAGTACTTACTAAACTCATACAATGAAGAAAGGAAAAAACAACCAATGCAAAATTACTGGATATCTGCTGCCAGCTTTTGACAAATTAGCTCCTTCTACCTCCTCAGTTCTACAGGGATGCTGATTTACTGATGAAAGGAAGACAAATGGATCCACATTGTGAGAACACCAGAACAATGGTGTATAAAACAAGAAGGAAAGAGAAGTGGGACCACTTTTGTACAAATGTCTAAGCTGTTAACCACTCCATAAGCCCAGGAAAAGTTTTTGCTCAGCCTTGCACATGTGAGCCTTCTCCATCACTCAAACAGCAGAAGGACAACAGGGACCATAAAACAAACAGTACCTTGGGTTCCTTGTCTTTTCCCACTCCACAGTTCAGTTCCTCACCTGCAGCAGCTTCCTTGGTTCTCTATATGTTTTTTCCAGAGCACATAAATGTTTGCATTTTTCCCCTTTGGAAAGCACTTTCCTAGTGCCACCTTAAAAACAACTCCCAGGCATGATTGCCACTCAAATGAGAACAGAAATCCAGTTCACCACAGTATGAAGCAGCAAAGTGGCAGAGACATCAGCACATTCCCTGAATATCCCCTGCTTGTCTGACATCTAATGTTCTGCACAAATGGTGGCCCTGACACAGGAATGAAATTCTAGGTATTTTTGGAGGTAGTGTTCAAGTACTACCGGCAAAGAAGGAAGATGAATGCACAATTAAAAACATCCAAAAAAAGAAAAAGGTTATCTAACGGAAATCAAATATAACCAGGTATTCCATCCATCATTATAAAACATTTACAGTTGTTAAGATATGAAGAAAGAAAAATGTATTTAATAAGTTATTGAAATATTTGGGGAGAAGAAAGCAAGCCTTACAGAAAGGATCATAAAATAATTAGGTTCAAAAAGCCCCACTGGCTTAATTTGTGCTTTCTTCTATTCTCTACAAGTTCAGTAATTAAGAGCTCTCCACCATCAAATGTACAAGAAGTTATTTCAGTCTTTCAGGCTGTATCTACTAATCAATAATAAAGAACATTATTTAATAACTAAAGCTCAACATATCTTTGAACAGCTGACAGACATTTCCCTGGAGTAATGCACCTCACTTGGATGCGGCTCCTGCTCAAATGTCTGGAAACAGGAATCCCTAGAAATATTCTGGCAAAGGTACCTGAGAAATTGAGGACTTGTGGCAACCCTAATCCTGCCCACACCTGTCTTCAAACACATGTTCAGATATAGTAAGAACAGAAATTATTAAGCCTCTGACTGGAAGAAATATGACATGTGGGCCAAGTCATCTGAATCCAGTTTGGTATAACCTTAAAGGCCAAAGAATGGAATAATTACACAAGGTCACACTCCTCCTCTAGTCCCACTGCAGCCAGAAGGGAAAGTGGCACTCAAAAAGAAGAATACAATCAGAATATACATTTGTATTACCAAAAGTAGTTTGTTCGTAAGCAGAACTTCAGAAGACTTCAGGACACACTTGGTAAATGATCAAAACTTAAATCTTCTCCAGTGTGGTCACATACTAAAGGGGCTGTCAACAAGGATAAAATAAAAAAACAAATCAAACTGCAACACAGCTATCAAAGCTCTGCATTAAGGCATCTAATTCTAAAGATAAAATAATGCTAATACAGCTAGGACCAATGCCTGGGAGATAAGAGCAGGCTGGAATACAGAAATCGAGTAGGAAAGGTAACACAGGTGTCTTGTCAAGACTGTCACTGCAGACAACACCAGATGTACAAGAGAAAACAGCCAGCATTTCTTCAGCACTTCAGAAGCACATCTCAAACTGAGCCATGCCCTGAAGGGCTGTCAGACTGAACCTGAAGATTAGAGAGGCACTGGGGGTGGTGTACCCTGACCTCTCATTGCACACACCACCACTAGCCACCCTGTGGCTACTCAGACTCCAGGCACTGAGTCACTGAGCAGCACAGCCACCCCAGACTGACTCCCACCTCAGGCACTGGCAAGGACAGAACATTTCCTGCCTCTGCTCCACACACTTATTAGCTGGAGCTGACTGTTCACTCCAGCTCTGAGTGACAAGGCAGCAGCAGGAGGGAGGGTGATAGGGATACATCTTAGGGATAGTCCAGCTTGGAGTAATAAAGACCAGCAAGCTCAAGTCACTTTTAGAACATTCCTTTAAAACTTTAATGTATGGGAAAAGTGCTTAAAAAGGGAACACTTTGCCAGTGCACAAATGGCAGTGATGCTAATACTAGCAGTATATCATGCTGAAGGCCTGTTTTCCTTTTAATCCCATGTGCACTTCCCATAGCTGATAAATAAAAACCAAGGATAACATTGGCATGTAATAAACAAAGGCAGGAGAAAATGGCAGTGAGGGAAAATTCATCAGTGGAAAACAATTTCTCATCATCCTGGCTATGACTGGGTCACACAGGTTCTTTGATAGCATTCTTTCCTCATGCTTGTTGAAATGTTCTTCAGCCTGCACATGCAAGAATCCTGTGCTCAGAGGCTGGACAAAATGAAGGCATAAATTAAAGAATGACACATTTCCAAGATGTATCTATTTTGCTTAAATTTGGACATACTCTGTGTTTCCAGTTTTGGCTTTTTACACATGTGAAAAGGTTATTTTTTTTTTAGTAAGAGAAACTGTCAGATCCTTTTACTGCAGCAGTAGATGTCTATGAGTAACCCAAAGGCACCATCCTTAAGTTATTAGTGCTCTTTTACTTCAATCCACACACTATTGACACACCAAACAACAGAATCAAATCACTGTCTTCTGTTTCTCTGCCTCTACTCATCAACCCTGCAGAGCCTCCTGTAGCACAGCAGGATACTGCCTGAAAGTTTAAGGATAACAACCAGGAGAAAACCCATCAAATGAGCATAGTATTGACTAATGTGATCTAGCTTGACCCTACATGTGGCCTGAATTGTTTCTGACTTGTGTAGAAAATGACTGAGCTATCCAACCACAGATGCTCAATAACATCCTTCCCAGCTCCTGCAACCCTCTGTTGTTACTCTCATATTATTTTAGATTCTGTTTAGTTTGTGACCTCCAAGAATTATGAACTGGCAGCTCTAAACTGACTGGTCAGTCTTAAAATACAGCACATCTTTAGCTCTGTAAGAATTTTCATTGCTGAACCAATACTCAGTGAAGGTGTGCACAAGAACTACTCTGTATCAAGAAAAGACAAACAGACCTAATTATCTAATCTAATACTTCCTTTAAAAAGGATATTCAAATGTGGAAAGCCTCTGATACTCACTGAAGACACTGCTTGAATGTCTCAATTTAGAAAAATTTATATTCATGATTGGATTGTTCCCAGTAAAAAAAAAAATAATTAATTTACCTTCACTGAAGAAAGTCACCTAAAAGAATTTATGTTCAGTATTTTATACATCAAATTTTCAAGTTCAGAAGTAAATAATAATGGTGTGGACAGATTTTTCAGCTTTACAAGTTCATAAGTAGACTAAGTTCTGGACCACAGCAACTCAATTTAACTCAAGCATTATTCTTCCTGAAAACTGTAAAGTCAAAGTAGGCCCTTAAATGTACTAAAACACTGTTTTTCACTAAATCCTAAATATTTTCAAATATCTTGATGTAACAAATTTGATACCACTTGCTGCTTTTTTTCTGTTTCCATGAACCAGACGCCAATGCAGCAATTTAATTTACCTTAAACATAAGACCCAAAAATTGCAACAACTCCAGGATACTTTGTACAGATGTGAAATGTAGTGTTAGAAACTTCTTAACACAGAGGCCACTTTGCTTCTCTTCCCCCTTAACCTCTGCAGATGCCAGCCAGCAACCCAGGCCGTTCAGTAAGAACTGCACTGCATTGCTGTATGAGAAAACCTTTAATTGTTACTACTTGTGTAAAGCCACTACTCTGCCCAAGCTGACGTTAAAGATCATCTTCAGCACTCCCAAATATGAAAGGACAGATTTCCACAGGCTCCACAAAAACACACACCTCTCCAGTAAAATGCTACAATTAAAGGAACAGCAAGATGAAGTGCTGGTATTCTCACAGCAACTCGAACAGCCGGTGTAAGCCATCCAAAGCTGCTGTCCTGGTTTGACAATTTGGCCCTGCTGAATTAACACTTTGGTTTCATAACCCCACTGTTCCTTTGAATGCAGCACCTACTGGTCAGCTCTGTATTAGCATCCTGAAACTATCTTAGTTTTTTACAAAATACAGCAAGCTGAAGCTTGAACTCTGTTAAGCTCCAGCTGTCCCGCTGACTTTTTTCTTGTTGCACATACTAGGTCTATCTCCCCACAAAAGAGTGGAAACTGAACTGTGAAGAAAAGCCCTTATGAAAAGCCAAGATATGCTTTCAAGTATTTGATAACAAAAGCTATCTTAATTCAGTAAAATGACAAAACCACTCTGCTCTACCAATAAGGTGAAGTTTTCTAGACCTGGGAGCATTTTGATGCACTCAGAACTTTTGGGGTGCACCTCTGAGCCAGGGGAGCAAACAGGCCATGACGCCACTGAGAGCAGCTGCTCCTTCCAAGAGATGTTTCCCAGATGAGTTCATTGTTAGGAAGGGCTCTGAGCACAGGCTTCAGATTCTTTCTTCCATAACAACACGTACAAGAGCAGCCAGGAGTTTCCATGTGCCAGTTCAAGGTGGGATTGTGCAATCTTGAGCATTCAGCTTGTAGCAATTGAAGCTGGACACAAAATTCTTCCTCTCCTCAATGTAAATATATTCTACAAGTTCTGGAAGAAATTATGATGGATTTATATACATATACATATATATATATGTGTTAATAAACACAAATTTAGAAGTATTGAAGTTCTTTTTACCAGAAAACACTAACAATCTTATAAAAGCACAGATTGAATTCCACAGACATCTCCCATTTTGTGGTTAAAGTTTATTTTGATCTAATTTATAGCTCCTTTGTCCTTGACTAACATAATACTGAACTTGTACTATCACACTTTTGCCATGGCAACATGCAATGACATTATAAACACAGAAACAGGAATTCCCTGTGGGACAAAAAACAGAAGTCACAGTTAGGAACAAAATCCTCATTCCAACACAAATAGCCTCAGTAATAGGAACAAATAACTATTGTCCCTGACTCTGAGTTTATTAAAGACCTTTTCCAGTTTAATGTGAAATAAGAAATGGCCTATTTTAAGGACACTGCATTGCTTCTGAATCAGGACTTTTAATACTGCGAGGCTTTCTGCACCGTAATTAGAATAAATGACTCCTGATTTAATTCTTGATTCAGAGAATCGATGTGCTGTCAAACAGAGGACAAGCAGCACACCAGAAAAGAGCCATTCTGAAGAAAGAGCCATGAATGTGTGCAGCTAATGCTCTAGCAGCTTGGAAGTATAGTACAAATTTTGGTAGGCTTTTCAAGGAACCCAAAGTTTGAACAGCGTATCAATTTCTTTTTTTTTTTTTAAGCTATCACTACCAGAGAAGATCATCTGCTCTTTAAAATCTGGTATCATAACTACTTTGTGTGTAGTAAATAATTTATACATACATTCTGTGGGCAAGATAATAGACACCATGGGACAAATACTGAGTGCTGAGGAGTATTAAAGGACAGGAACACGAAGCATGAAATAATTTTGTTTTTGTTATTTTTTCATTGGTTGGTTGTTTCTTTTCCTAAACTGTATATTCCTATACTGAGAACCACTTAATTTGTAAAGAAAGAATAAGCCTAATGCTTTATTAGTAATGTAACTTCAGTGGGAAAATATGTTGAGTCATATGTATGCAAAGTGTAATCCGCAATCACATGGATGATGAATATGGAAGCAGATGAATAATCTAAATTAAATACTGTATTCACAGTAATTAGTATTAGCATTTTGATAAAAGAAAATGTCTGTGTTCAACTAAAAAGGCTTTTTTTTTTCTTTGCTCTTAGAAACTACTTCCTAAGCTACCCTACATTTACTTTAAATGTGTTGGTAATTTTACAGAAATGACACATATAGACTTCTCTCTCAGTTGCTATATATTCAAAAAATACACTCAGAAATTTTCAGAGAATATTTAACTGGGATAGCTAAGTCAAAGTCAAATTAGTTACTTGTGGAAGGAACTAATTCTACAGAGAGAGAAGGTCCATGCAGCAGATAAATACACAGGGGACAAAGCAGAGCAGTCCTTAAAATTGCAATGTGTTTGAAGTTCTGACAAAATATCTTTAAGTGTGTATCTTGGAATAAAAGAAAAATGACAGGGCAACCTGCACTGGTTCTGGTTGCTTTGATTATTTGGACTAAACAGGGGCAATAGCAACAAGACAGCACAGCTGGGAGGCAAACTGGAAAAGCAAATGAAGAGCAGGGGCTGGAGAGGAAATGGCTCTTCAACCATAGAAGTTCAACAGCGTTTTCCTCTCCTATGGGCTCATGACCACAGCACAAGGTAAGCTGTTCAACAATTTTTGGGAATTGCATTCAAGATTTTTATGGGAAAACACAAACATGTAGGAAATGTTCTTCCTTTCCAAGGCTGGGAATGTACCCTTAACATACCTCTGCCTTATTGTCTGTGAATATAGTGCTTCACAGAACACAAACCCTACTCTAAATCCCTCTTCAATTCCATCATGGATTCTGGAAGGAAGTACAACTCCAGTGATGGGCCTCAACAAGAAACGCACTCCTTATTGGTTTAGCTCTGCTGGATCTTCCACTTCTCCTCCAGGGAATTGGAGGTGTCTTCTCTGCGATGATTTCTGTTTTATGAGCCTGTCTATATTCTCTCTTGTTAATCTGTTTTTTAGAAAAAGATTTCCCTTCTTTATATATAATGTCCCATAAAAGACAGCTATAAAACAGATGTGATTACCATAATTCAACGCCTGGCCTTCAGGCACTTGAAGAATATCCGTAACAGAGTTTTTTTCAAAATCTGGCTAGGATGGGAGTAATTTATTTTTAAAAAATATCTGGAACAGAAATAACTGTCTCTTTATGTTATCATTTAACAAATGTGCAGAGCACTACTGAAACACAGGAAATATTCTTCCCACTGAACAGTACAAATTAGAAAACCGAATTTTCTTACTAGAATGATTATTTTAGCAAAATGCAAAAATATTTCAACCTGACAACATCAGATATGAAATGAAACCACCATTATCATGACCTTAGATACACCAGCAGGTGAGATGAATATCTTGGATGAAGTGTTTAAGAGAACATAACTGAGATGCAAAGTAATCTGTGAATTATTTGACAATGGCAATTAATCCAACAAAAATATTAGCTTTCACTTCTTACTTCATAAAATATGTTTTCCAAAAAAAGACTTCAATCTGGTGTTGAAATGGTAAAATTAATCTAGCCTAGATCATTATAGTGGTACTCATATCATTCTGTATTTAAAAATCCTTCACATAAGGATTTGGAGTCTTCCCTAAATAGCAACCTAATCCTTCCCACTAAGAGAGCATGTATTGAGAAGACATTTAATCTTGAGCTCAAGGCATGAAAGCAGGGTTCAAAATTTGGGATCTGATTTGAGAACAGAGATTTGGGGCAGATACGTGGAAAACCTTCAGTATTACCTCAGTTCCTTATCTTTAAGCTGAGGATAATAAGTCACCCATTTCTTATCTGCATTATCATTTAATTATCCCAAGTGAGAAGAAAGCTCATGAGAGAAGTCCAAGGTCTTCTGTTGCCTTCTTATTTTGAGCTTTGATCTATGACTATTTGCATCAAGGTAGCACCTACAGCCTATCTCTCATTATTCTAGATGCTGTACAAACATCAAAAAGATAGCCTTTAGCTTCAAAGAATTTATGATCTAATGAACTGTGATAAATTGCAGCAACCCCTTGGAAATGCACAGCACAGTTTCAGTTTGTACCTCTGAGTGTTATTGATGAATCAATATTAAACATCGACCCTATTCTTCCTCTTAGACATCAAACAGCAAACACTAACACAAATAAAAAAGCTATAACCACTAGAAAATTAACAGTTATACAGCACACAGAGTGCTTCAGCAGATTTCAAAGATAAAAAAAAGCATATGAAGATGTCCCATTGTCCCACCTGCCTCTCTTCAAAACCCAAAATTTAATCCCCAAACCTACACCTAGTTTTAAAGATTTAAAATCTTAATTTAAGATTCAAGCATTAAATATGCACATGCAATTTTGGGGAATGCTTTTTCATTTTGAGAATGTGTTTGCCTTTAAGAGCTTCAGGCCCTCAATGCCTCATAAAGTGCAAGTTGGGATATGGCCTCTAAATTCTGACTTAACAAGACCTATACATTCCTGATTTGAATGCATTTTTCCACAATAAAACTGTACTCATGAGCAAACAAGATTTCCCTCCCATCTAATCTTTTAACTCTAATTAACGTGATTTGTTGAGTTACTTATCTGTCCTCCTAGTTTCTCCCTACTGAGAAGCATTGGGAGCTACAGCATTAGTACGAGACAGGGTTTAAGAACCTTTCTAGCTCATGCTTCATGTCCTCTTTTCCTTCAAATATAACCCTTGGTTCCAGACAGTTCAAAGATTTAATGGACATCCTTGTTTCTACATTTTCCCTATTTTCAGTAATATTACAGCAACACATTGAAAAACAACTTGTAAAACAATAGGACCTGCCCTGTTTTGATTTTCCTTCAAGATTCAGAATGAAGAGAATATTAGTTATGAAAACACAGAAGAAAAAAAAAGAAAGTTTAGACCAAGGTAACCCATTATTCCCTTTTAGTGGCACATAATAATTCCAAGTAAAAATGCAAAACATTTCAACAAAGTTTACAAACTACTTAATGCAAATATTTTTCCTCTGCTATGTTCCAAACCAGAAATTATTAGTTCCTCTATTAAGTTACACCTATCATTCTCATGTTCAAATTTCAAAATGCTTTTTAAAACAGGCCAAGATTGGTTTTACCCTTTCTGAGCCAGAGTAATCTGAAGGAGGCATTTCTGAGAGAAATATTCATTGCAGTCCAGGATCCACAGCTGACTAGTGTACGTTACTATTTTATTAAAGTTAATAAAATCAGAGACTGCAGCTGGTGCTTTGACTGAAGGTTTGTTGAGGATGAATCCTCATGGAGATCAGCATATGTGAAACTTTTTCTGAATGGTTTCGTTTTTAAAATTGTATCTCCTTATAGAATTTTCTGTTAAAAATCTTGTGCCATTCCCTTATTTTCTATAAACCAGCTCTGTTTCTAGTTTATAGAAGACTGAGATTAAATATGGGAGATAAGAAAGAGTAATTCATCAGCAAGCTGATTTAATTTAAAGCAAACCAATCTATAAACAGCTGTGGGCCACCTAGCCCATGAGGACAATAATCCAGATGTTTGAACCCTACAGCCTATTAAATTCCAGTGTCAGGCATGCAACTCACTTGCTACTTGACAGTGCAGAGGCTGAAAGGGCTTCTTACAGAAACCTCACATTCCCACAGCTGATAGCTCTCATGGAAATAGAGCTGCAGAGGGAATCCCGGAGGACATGCTAATGAGGCTAATTGGCAGTTTCAAGCGGACTTAGGGAGAGGCAAGGGAATAAATATGAGCAACAGAGAAGGAACAGAGAGGGATGTGGAGGGCTGAGTACATCTTTGTTGACCCTGAGGTCTTTGCACACTCTTTTTTGCTTTGTTAATTCTGACTGGACAGACCTCTGAGCTTTATTTGTTTGTCTTGAACAGGCAAATCACACACTGCTCCTTAGTGAGTGCCTGCTCTTATCCAGGGCTGAGGAACTCATGACTCTGAATATCACACACTAGAAGACATTCACAGACAGAAGATTAAAACCCAAATACTGACTTAGTCTTTCTCTGAAGAATAGGAAAATGACATTGTAAAAGCTGTTACGAAGCTTCTAATGATTTTGTGACTTTTGTCTCGACAATCCTGTTGCTCGCCTCTTTTCAGACAATACCAGGGAAGGCCAGTGATGCAACAGTTCAAAACACACTTTTAAACTTACAGTTAACTGGGTATCTTTAGAAATAGGCTTCAGATGCTGCATTCAATACTAACTCATAGAATCATTTAGGCTGAAAAATATCTAAGATCATTGCATGCAACTGCCAGCCCAGCACTACCACACTCACTGCTAAACCATGTCCGAACTGCTACATCCACATGTGTTTTGAACACTTTCAGGGCTGCTGATTCCACCACTTCCCTGGACACCCTGTTCCAATGCCTGACCACCCTTTCAGTGAAGAAAGCTTCCCTAATATCTAACATAAACTTCCCCTGGCACAGCTTCAGGCCAATTCCCCTTGTCCTGTCACTTGTTACCTTAGAAAAGACATCAACCCCCACCTGTCTACAACCTGTAGAGAACAATAAGGTCTTCCCTCAACCTCATTTTGTCCAGGTTAAAATCTGGGGCTCCCTCAGCAGCTCCTCATAGGACTCGTGCTCTAAATGCAACATTATGAAGAATTGCTGTTGAGAGTTGCTATTACTACCATAGAAAAACCTCCACTTGCCTTTTCTATAAAAACAAATGTATTCTACTTTCAGAACTTTTTGGATTGACACTTGAATACGTGGCTGTTCTTCATTCCAGCAAACAGCTCTTCTACACAAAGAATCACAATTTAGAAGAATAATCTACTAATCATGATCTACATAAAGAATAATAATTTATACAACAAAAATAATCTAAAGAATGGACCTAGTACAGGTTGGGTCTCAGGTGCTATGTTGTTCACCAGTGTGCTCAGTTAATCCTACCATCCACATAAATCTTCCATGCCAGAGAAATCAACACCACAGAATCCCCTGATGTGGATATACAAACTTGACCAAAACAATACACATACTTAGGAAACCAAATCTTGTAGTAAAAGGTTGCAAAAAGATTTGAGCCAGGAAGAATATTACCATGCATGTATAAATTATGTGACCCATAATCCAGAAGTCATATAAATTCCAGGAGTTTCATGTCCCAGCCCTTCTGTAGCTAGGACAAAATAGAACAACAACCCATTCTTTCAGTAAAATAAAACGAGGCTTAAAATTACACCTAGGCTAAATTCTTCCCCATATCTAAGCAAAGTAAGAAACATGGCAATACCTATGCTCCAGAAACTTGAGAATCCTAGTTCCTAATGCTGAGCACAGCCCCTCTGTCACCAAGAGACCAGCTCTGTATAAGCAGCAACATTCAGCAACTCCCTGTACAGGCACCCCAACAGGGAAACTCTTCAGGCCCTGAAGGGTGAATAAGGCCTTGTAGTTTAATTGTTTCCCTTGAGCTGCAATCACACTTGGAAGCTTGAAGTAAACCTGACTTCCATGTGAAAGGCTGCAAGACCAACTGCTATGGTAGTTGAAGCTTCTTAGTAAGACACCAACATCATCTTTTCTCTTAAAGCCAAGGCCAAGCAGCAATCAGTTAGACTGCATAATTCCTAAAAGCATTCCTGCCTCCCTGAACAGCATCCAGCTACAGCTGGCAGAGATACAGAAGGAGGGTGTGGAAGTGGGACATGGGACAGTCAACAGAGGAGGAATACAGATATATTTTCCAGGCATGCAGGGATGAATTTAGAAAAGCAAAACCTCAGCTGGGGTTGAAAGTGGTGAGGAATGTGATGGAGAAGATGATGGTCAGGAAAAATGGAGCTGCACTTGTTCAGCCTGAAGCTGATGAGTCTGGAGTACACACGTGGATTTGTATGCATGGCTTAGAGTTACAAGCTGCAGAAAATTAAAACTAGAAATAAGGAAAAAGAAGTCAGAATGGTAGGGAATACGTCCTGGAACTGGCTGCTGAGAAGCTCTGAATCTCTGCCCTTAATGGCATTTAAGGCTCAATTGCATAAGGCTCTGTTTTGTACCACCTGGCTTTGAAATAATTTCTCAGATGGGAATCAACTGGATCATCTCCAGAGGTCTGTTCCAATTTATATTACACTGGATTCTTCCATTTCAATTCCCAAAGCAAATCCTAATCCAAATGCAGGACAGCCAAGGGACAACTCCAACATTCAAGGATACATAGGACATTCCATTTTCCTAAAATTGAGGTGTTTCAAAGTCAAACAATGAGCTAAATCTTTTGCCGGTTTGTAATTTCAATCCAGATTATAGTTGTTAGAAATTACATCAATGTGCAAAATAACTGATTTTAGAACTTGCTACCAAAAGACATTATCTAAAGCTCTTAAGCTGTTCAAAAATAATTTTTCCCTGATGAGAGAAGTGAAAATTAGACTGCTGAAAGTCAGAGATGATGAAAAAGACTGTGATGAAGCAGCCAGGGTCCTAAATAAATGGATGTGATGGCAATTTATGCGAAAGAAACAAACCGTTCAGATACAAAGCTCAGGATAGGAAATATTTTAGAGCTGTGGTAAATTCCACATCAGCCTCAATGTAGACAAGGAGCTTTGTCTCCATCTTGCTTTATGGCATTTTTAACATCTTACTGCATTACTGAGAGAGGGCCTCCAATTACTTCTCAGATCCTATGCTGAATGCCATTAATAGGTATGAATTATTTGTTATTCCTGCCAAGAAACTCCTGCTCCCATAACTTACTTGTGTTGCAAATGTTTCACAGTTGGACTGAAGCAATGTCACACAGGACTCAGAAATTTCCAGGAAAATGGAGCTTATGAAAAGCCCAAAGGATGACAAGCAGAGCCTCAAAGAAGATGACAACCCTGGAGATGAACTACAGATTTGTCCTTCAGCTGGACTTTATAAAGCATTGACAAACATGACCACTGTTTTTTTCTCACTTCCTCAGTTAAATTAACTCTTGTCATTTTTTTTTGTTTTTCAACTGGGACCTACCACAAATATTTCACTGAAACACAC
Organism: Cyanistes caeruleus; assembly: GCF_971803275.1. Taxonomy (NCBI): domain Eukaryota; kingdom Metazoa; phylum Chordata; class Aves; order Passeriformes; family Paridae; genus Cyanistes; species Cyanistes caeruleus. Next base: position 10,504,418 of record NC_141707.1, on the reverse strand, counting down.
AGGCCCTATTGGTTCCTTTTCCAGAAAAAGGAAAGAAATGAAACATTATCCACTATACTAAACTGCCTTGCATTACTATACACAAATGGATTTTAAGGAAGAAACACTAGAATTGCTCATAAATTTGATTCATTTCTTGAAGGAGATCCTCTTCTGGAGGGTAAGAACAATCAAACCAAGTCTGTTGAGAGTACCTGTTGCAGACTTTAAATATTTTATATTTCATTTACATGTTTATTGATCTTTGGTATAATGAGCCCCAAACTTAATGACTGTAATGTATCAGAAATAACTAAGAAGTTCAAATTTGCATTCCCTTGTAAAATTACAATTTTCTGCTTTCCTATCTCATTTGGGTATTTTCACAATACTAATTTTTCCTGTGCTTAAACACTAAATTAATTATGATCACATGCAAGACATTTTGGTACTCTAAAGAAAATTAATTGTTATTAAGTCGTTAATCCTAATTATAATAAATTTAAAGTAGGAAAATTCATTATTTCTCATAATTTCTCTTCTACCGCAGTAGTTTCTAATTTTCAACATTTTTGTGCTCTGTTTGAAATATCTTGCTATATCTAACTTCACCATATATCTTAAATATACTTTTTAATAGCGGGCCTTGTAACTGTGCTGACTTGGGAAAGCTACATATAATTTGCCATTTGCCATTTTAATGACACAGTCATGATCATTCTGCTGTAATGCTGACTGGATAAAAAAAAAAGAGAATTTCTATAGCAATAGCAAAAAAAAAAAATAAATTGTAGTACAAGTGCAGTTTACGCCACAAAAATGTGGCTTTGATAATACTGTACAATAATGATAGCAAAATGCAGATATTCCAAAAGCAGAACTGCACCAAGAGCCCTGCTACTGTAATGACATCATTTGACATATGTCTAAAATGCCTGCTCCACAAGACTATTATTTGTCAGTCCTTGATGATAAAAAATACTTGGAATAAGAAATGATGTGTAGTTGAGGATCTAAAACTGTTTATCTTCCTACAGTGAAGACTAATTAATAGTTTTAGGTACAGCCAAGGGAGGTTTTTTATTACAGACTCACAGAATCATTTGGGTAGGAAAAGACCTCGCAGATCATAAAGTGTGACCATTACTAAATTCCTTTTTTTGCATTGCTCATTTAACTCTAAGCTTTCAAATTGAAATTACATCAAGAATCAAATCTTCAGCTGACAATATAAAAACTTTGAAAGTGTGTGTGATGCAAGCATTAGGCCAGGGGCTGTGTGAGCACCAGGGAGCCATGACATCTCTTGGTGAAACATCCTCCCAAGGGTTTAACATGCCATCACTTGGCATGGAAAAGAGCAGCCCCTCTGCCTCCTGCAAGGTCAGAGCCACTGACCCTCTGCCTTGCCAGCAGCCAACATAAACACCAGACTGGCAAAGCACAACCTCTCCTTGTGCTTTTGTTGTCACAAAATGGAAAGCTGCGCATGTGGAAGTTTGGTATAAGCTAAAAAATAAGCAAGTGACTCTAAAGGGGATTGCAGACACAATTACTATAGAGACACAGTAAACATCCTTGGTTGGGGCAGCTTTTGATCAGCAAAAAAGGCACCACTCAGGTGACTACAACCACCAGGCCTTTTTTATAGGCTGCAGTATTATTCCATTATAAAGTCACATTTTGGTCACTTCTGCAGAAAGGAAGCTGGTCTCAAATCAAGAGAATTACCTTAAGGGCAAAAGAGAGCTTTTTTCTTTACAGTACAGAAAATAACACAAACATCTCTTAATTAAGGACCATTGAGAAAAAATTGACACAGAGAAGATATTTGGGGTTGTCTTAGAATTTTATATCTGGGTGATATTAAAACTGCCATGCCACCAAATCAAACTGAGTCTCCATATTTGATACTGTATTATAAAAATAGTAAGATATCTTTCTGAGAGGGAAAAAAATGTGTGGCCAATATACTTTCTTTTGTAGTGACACCATTAAAAAAAATACAGGACCATGAACTGATGTCAAAATTCTGGCTTCATTAAACCAAGGTTGCATATCCAGAGTATGCTGAAGTGTGAGGAATCTTTATCAGTGCCTTCTGGTAGACCAAGACATCAGTAAGACAAATGAAAAAAAAAAAGGACCCAAGAAAAAACACTAAAAAAACACAAAAAAAGGACAGCTCATTGGTTTACACTGTGCAAACCATGTCAAAATCAGCAAATTTCAGAACAGTGAAGTAGGAGCGGGTTTGTTGGAAAAGAGATAGAAATTCAGGATACCTTTATAGTTAAGGGCTTCCTTAGGAGACTCATGGCTCCTGGATTTTACTTCCAGAAGAAACAACTCAGCTCATGTTATCTTGCAAAGAGGATTACAGCCATAATATACTCTGAGGGTGCATGTTCTAAGAGATAACACATTATTAATTCTCTGTTAAAAAGTCCTCTCCAATTGGCAGAGAAAAAAGGCCAGTTGTTCATATTGCAGAGTTCTTTTAATTTCCAGTTAACTTTGCTAGCATTTTTTTTTTAATAACAGTCAACTCATGAACTGCTTTTTATCAACAAGCTGTCTTAGGAATCAACAAAATTTCCTCTTTCTCAGTAAACTCTCCCCATATTCTGATCATCTCAGATTAGTGTCAGAGAAATTATCTTCGTGATTTATAAAGAACAGAAGCCACTTTTCCATCCACAGTAATCTGCATCCAAAAAACCTATGGAGTAGAATACAGCTCACTTGTTCATGGACAAATAACCTCTCTGGTATTACTTTCCATCAGACTGGTTTGATTTTCTGAACATGTCATTCTTCACTCACATGATTACTTTTTGAAATAAATCAGATCAAGTGTTGTCTTTTATTCCCAACAAACATGGAAGATACATGAACTGACTGTTAGAGAATTGGAGGTGGAACAATGTGGGCAAAAATCAATGAGTCTTGTTCAATACTTGTGTTATGAAGGTTTTCTGAAGCTTTTAAATTATTTCACAACATAGTTACAAGTTATGAATTCAGTGAGACATTTAACTTAAAAACTAAAATGCTGAAAACCCCTAATAGGGTAGATAGATACATACTTTCCTCTTAAAGTGGTAAATACTGCAAAACTTAGTAAGAATGATATTTGAGAACTGAGGCAGAAATATCATCATCTAGATTTATTAATGTTATGCCTGCATATGCCAGCTAACTTCATAAAAGCTGTGCAAATTTATTCCAGGTGTCAACAAACAGGGTAGGGAATCCCAAACCCTTTATACTCCAGTTACAGAGCAGAGCAATTTTTTGCTTGCTTTGAACTGATAGTTCTAAATAAGAATTTTCGACAGAGATCCAAATGATGAAAAAGGGTTAACATTATTAAAAAAAAACTACAAAAAAAACCCCAAAACAAAAACCCCAACATATGTGGTATTTAAATTTCAGTTTCCTGCAAATGTTCTGACAGACCTTAGATGCCACCAGCACAAAGGTGGAGGAGGCCCTGGAATAAACAACAAACAGGAGTAAAACTGGAGAAGATACTTAGGTACGTATCAGCCTAAATAAGTGGAAGGACATTTTGGACCTAGAGTCTTCCTAACAAGGCTGAGAGCAGACTTCCTTTAGATTGGAATTCTCCATTCTTCTGCTCTAGAAGTTGCTGATGCTGTTGTTTCTACAGTTACCAGCACCTTAGCACCATTCTCTGTATTCTAATTCTTTTTCTGCGCAGCTGCACTGACACCTACTCACCAGATCTGCCCTTAAACAAGACAATGAAACGTGAAAGATGAAGGAAATTTCTCTTTTCTCTCAAATACCAGAAGTAAACATTGTTCAGTGCTTTGAAAAAACTCACGGCTTCAGCTTGCTCTTAAAACAGATGGCACAGTCACCAAGGCAAGTAATCCTCCCTCTCAAGAAGCGTAACATAAAGCCAAGGTGTCTGGCAAGGCTATTCAGTTAAATGGTAATACATCCTTTGGACAAGAATTCAGTTGGAGAACACACAGAATAAAAACACGTTCAAAACAGTGGCAAGTGTTAGAATGAGACTCCACTTCCCACTACAAACACTTGCTCACTGTGTGGCAATGCTAAGAAAAAGAAAATTGCAAATACAAATGCAGGGAACACTCATATAGAAACCTGACTCCTGGCCTGTGAAACAAATATTTTTATCTAGATCTATAATAAGAAATATAAATTTTTACATTAATAATTTTCACACTGATTTTTTATTAAGACTATTTTAAGGAAGGTTTTTATATTAAGAAATACCAATCATGAGAGAATATTATCCAGAACATCCCACAATAGAATTTTATTGAATTATACTCCCAGTTTGAGCAAGTAATTGCAGATTACTCAGTTTATTCTGAGTTATGCTGATGGCTGCATATTCTCTCCTCCTTTTAGCAAACCATCTTCTAAGCTGGTATTTAGCTAAGTATTTAGGAACCTTTAAGTTCTCTGGTACTTAGGCAAGATGCATTTTCTGTCAAGGCATGTCATTAGACAAATTGAAGCATTAGTTATATAAACTTATCTCACTGTAATTTGGATAAGAAAATAAAAACAAGGACTCTGGCTTTACTGTGCAAAAATGCCATTATTGCTCTACCACATTTCCTGAGTATTTGACATTTCAATATATCCAGTAGAAAGGGTTGTTATTCATTGCCTTTGATACTCTTCAAAAGAAGTTTGTGCCATTAATTTTAATAATATTGTAAGCATGCAGCCTGATGTTAAATTCCTTTGCACTCAAAATTTCCATCCATTTAAAAAAAAACATCATCAAGCAGAGAAGGAACACTAGCTTGCTTTCTAGTAATACATAGTTCAGAACAAGAATCTACTGGCTATTAAAAAAACATTTTCACCTGCAAAACAGACATTTACTAAGTTTGTCTTCATTATTTCATCTGCAAATCTGTCTCTGCAGTTTCCAAGTGAAGAACAAGATAGAATGTGCTGTGTTCTAAAGGTATGAGAAGAAAATAACTTCAGATGTTCTTACCTTTGCATTATAGGGAATATAATGCTTTGATAAGGCTTCAGGAGTGTGCATCCATGTTTTGTCTACAGAAAAGCAAAATAAAAGAAGCACTGAATAGGTTATTCGAAGCACTGAATATTCAGTTGTTAAGTATAACAGTATCTCTGTGAAAAAGTTCAACAATCATCCTCTTACTCAAAAAATTAGCTATCTGAAGTAGATAGAGGGGCTGGAGGGAAATATCTCACACATTCCCAAACACTTAGAAGAAAGAATCTGCTTCATTCTGTTGGGCACAATTCCTGTTTTAACCAACTTGGGTTTCCCATAAGAATTACAACTCCTCCCCACAAATGTATGAATTGTTCTGAGGTTGTTTGCTGTTTCTGCCCCAGATCAGTATTTTCTGCATCCTGCTGTTAAAATCACTGACTGCATCTCGTGCATCTAATGATGTTTTTTGATGAGTTATGTGCTTTTCCTGATGAATTATCAAGACATTAAAGGGACAAACAAAAAATTATCCAAACTATAAAGCCCTTGGGCAGAAGAAAGCCCTTATCTTTATAAAAGAAAAAGGATATGCATTAGATTCCTAAGTTTTAGATCTGATTTATAAGTTCAGACCATCTGTAATTTTTCCATCCATATGCTAGACAAATTTGCATATTCACCTTTAACTTTCCCATTACAAGACTGTCTTATTCTCTTACTTTTCCTGCTGCATAAACATAATTCTGTAATTATTTGTCAAATACATCTTCTCATAATTTAATGGCCTTCTAAAATGTTCAACACAATTTAAGATGCAATTCCAAATGTTAAGAAAAAGCTTCTTTTTATTACAATCTTAGAAACAAATTTTCAAGTTTTTCTCATTTGAGAGCATTTAAGAAAACAAAAATGTTACAAAATACTAATCTGCATAACCACACATTTGAAAGAATTTGTAGTTATAATTAATATTTTATGTGACAAATACTGAACATTTAGCAGTAGTTTCTAACTTGAGACTATCCTGGTTTAAATGAGCATGAATTAAAGTCACAAATCTGGAACTTTATTGAGTTAAGTAACAGAAAAACAGCTTAAAGCTAAATTCTACCCTTGGATAGTCACAATTCCCTTTGCCTTTTATGGGAAGTTGCAGTTACAATAATTACTAACTTTTTTGTTAGTTACACTTAAGCACAATAAAATTCTGTTCACTCAAACTGTTGAAGAGCAAAAGCTGTGACATTGATTGACACTAAAGCAATAATTAAATATTTTAGATTATGCAGAAGCAAGAAAACCGTTAAACAAGATATTCACCAGTCACCACAGTAACAGGATCAGAACTACAAAGATGGGAGAATTCTTTTTTCCCTAAGTAAATTTCATTCTAGATGGCAGTAATGTTCAGCTCCATTACTGAAGAGTGATATTATCACTTCTTAATTAAGGAAGAATGATTTTTCCATTCAGCAGCCCCCAGGGGGATGATTAAAGTGGCTCTTCCTTTTAACTGTGGCTTGTGATTGGACTGCTGGAACCAAGAAATCATTTCCCAGAATATTTTAACACCTGAAACCTGATCTCTAACATAAAATCAAAGGCTGATGTTATCTGAAAATGCAAAATAACCATCCCAGTGAACTTTTAGGCCTGGTAGAATAGAGGCTGTCAGCCCAGGAGATAAGCTGAAGTCCAGCCAAGCAGCTGTCACCGGGCTGGCTGGCAAGGCAAGGCATGGGGGAGCTGGCACTCAGGACAGGACTGCTCAGTGCCCCAGCCTGCTCTGTGAGCATCTGCACAGGGCCAATTTCAACTCCTCCAGGTGCAGTCACATTATTAATACCAAGGCTTAATTTACCCATTTTCTTCATATCACCTTTTACTAGCTTCATCTTTATACATTAAATATAGACAACATTTTAATATTATATATTTATAATAGATATAATTATTATACATTATAAAAGAAATACATATTATATAATATATAAATATTATATATTCATAATATACATGTATAAATATATATATTTATAAATTATATATACATAATATACATTTATAAAGGAAAATCTAGTAAAAACAGAACATTGAACCTCTTAAGGAAATTGCAGTAGTTCTCCACGTACTTTATGCCTAGCACCACCACAAACAGGTGACAGAGCTGCAGCTTCTAAACCAATTTTGCAAGCAGACATGTGGCTAGACATGTACCATCAAAACTAACTATTCCTTGCAAATGTTTCTTCCTCCCTTCTACCCATCAGGGCAAATTCAAATCTGAAAAAAGTGTTTGGGAGTCAAGTGTGAAATTCAGCATCAGGTAATCTTTCCAATTTTTTTATCATGTACAAAGCTTTACTTAAAATGTTTCTGTGAAATCACCAAGTTGCCTACCAGCCTCCAACAGTAATGAACCAGAGATTCCAGCAAGGAATAACACTGCTAGGCAAGTGTTGCTCTAACTGTTGGTACCCCGAATTGGGAGGGATATTGGGAAATGTGGGCAGGTGATCTCAGCTCCAAGTGAATTTTTCCTCCTGTGAAATTAGGGACTTAGTGGGGTACCAAAAGACACCTGATTCCAGGAGTCTTGTGCTGTTGGTTAAAATAATCCAGCATTCAGATGTAGATCCACAGACACTGTGACACAGCTACTGAAGATTTCCACTGACGATGGAAGTCCATTTCTCAGAGGCAAGGAATAATTACAGAGTGGTGGTACTTTGGAAAGTACTTAATGCTAAACTAAATCAATACAAGGCAAACTCAGGCTAATAGCAAAGACGTGCAAAAAATCATGCATGCTGTTATGGGGTAGGTTTTTTACCAGCATCTCCCTCTGAATTGTAAGGTCTGATTTTGGACTTACACCACCCTCAGAAGCTGAAATACTGCTTAGAATTTGTTTGATTTCACAGCAGTTGAGAAAGACCCAATTTCAGACATTTTTCATGCAATAAACCACAAAAACATGAGAAAAGGAAACCTATAAAAGAAGTAGTTGTCAAATATTGTGGTTTGCATGATCCCTCACCTAATTTAATTTTTAAAGATTTTTCACAGCTTAAAGCTTAATTATTCATTCTGAAGCAACAAGAAAAATATGAAGCCCTACAATGAAAATCACAGTTTGTATTATTTTATTAGTTACACAGCGACAAGAATTCTAGACAATTCCCAGCTAAATAAAACCGTAGGTTCTAAAGAAAGGACCAAAAGCCCAGATAAAACCAAACTTGACAACCACATGCATCTAATGTTAACAGTAATAGAAAATGAAAGGACTCACGCTGTCACACACTGGGTGAAAACCACAGTTATTTTAGATAATTATTACAGTCTAGATTGTCTTAGAGTTTATATAAAAGTTAAAAAAAATGCTCAGTTGTTTTTTGAGAATTATGAGGTTTCAGGAATTTGGATTTTGAGCCATACAGAACCCAATAAAACCTATGCTTAACTGAGGTATGAGAAATTCAAAGAAGCCTGAGTATGTGGTGGTTTTGCCGCACTCACTGGCACTGTGTGGAAGAAGAGGTACAAAAAGGGGCACAACTGTGATTTCAAGGGCACAGGGTAAACCACAGCCCTGATTAACCAGATTGGCAATCCTGTGTGGAGCCTCTCCACACCACCTCAGCATGTGAACGGTGTGCCCAGTGTGTGGCACAGGCACAGAGAGCCCCTGGAGCAGCAGCACAGCAGCCTATGCAGTTTTTAAAGGAATGTGACTTGGTTGAGAGTGACTCTGGTTTTGTTCCCTGCCAGCACACACCAGTCTGTTAAGAGAAAATTGCATCAAGTTACCACTGGGAGACCCAAGGGTCTGATTTGCAAAGGTGGAGATGGGAGCTGGGCTTCCATGGGCAGAGGATTAATGCTGCTCAGAATTGCACCTTCTCTCCTTTCTAACCCGCCTGAACCAAGCCAGCCCCTTGCCATTAAAAAGGGGAGGTGGATTTCCAATGAGCATTTCCCAGCACCTGCTCCCAGCTGGGTCCCACGTGTGAGCCATGGCAGAGCCGGGCCAGAGGGACAAATGTGTGCTGACAAATCACACAGTGAAGGCAATCGACTCTGGGACTTCATCAAGGACCCTGAACAACTGTGCTGCACTCAGGGGAAGATGACATTGGGTTAGATAACAGCACAGCTGACCATTTATCTATCGAAAAGGAAAGAGCTAACAGTGCCAAGAAATTGTTCTCCCTTTGAGATTAATTTCCCTGTGTATTACTACCCAAAGAGATTGAGGAATGGCTTATTCACAGTGCAGCTTTAGTTAACTGCCTCCCTAAACCCCACTGTCATTATTAATTCATTAACATTAAGTAACATTAATTAACTAATGTTTCTAAAGTGTTTATCAAAGCATACTAGAGCTAGTGGCCATTCATTTAATATGATGAGCAGAGAAAGACTTTGATTTTAACTTTTTCTTTTCTAGTGCTACAGAGAAAATACAGTAATTTCTAAAAGGTAGAAACTAAAGCCTTTATTCTTTATTAGATCAATATCGTTTCACATAGGTGGGTGCTTTTATTGCTAACAGAAGAAATCCTGGAACTGTCTTTTCTTCTTGTTTTACAAAACTTCGTATGAAAAAAATATTTTCTGTGACAAGCAGCCTAATAAGAGTCTCCTGAAGAAGATATCATCTAAGAGATCCGTAATACATCTAGGTATTACTGCTTCAGGAACAGCTTACTTGCTTCAGTGTATGTACATAAGTACTCATTATTCCTAGATTACCTATTTTTCTGTAAAGAAAGAAAACCTTCACAACAGGACATAAAAGAACTGTCACCTTGTTAAATAATTTCCTTTATTCTGACTGCAGTAGAAACAGGCAGGTGCTCACAAAGCATCCCTTATGCTGGTCAGACAGCAAGGTAGAAACTGTCTCCTTGACCACTGCAGGTAACACATGAATAGATAAACTGAGGCCTGAGACTAAATGCTTGGCAGTAGATTTTTTATTAGAATGTAATATTGAAATATTACTAACAAAAAACCTAGCCATATTATTGCATTGTTCAGCTGCAGCATTTGTTCCAGTCACCTTCTAGAGCAATGACTGAGTAAAGTCTGGGTGTCTGACAGTAATTTATTGAAGTTATTAACAGGTTACTATGACTAAGAAAATGAAATTATGAGTCAGAGCCTTCCCTAGAAACATATAGAGAAAAATTCCTATCTTACACATAGCTCAAAACCAGTTACTTTTGCTATATTTTCTTTTTTTTTTCCCCCCCAAACATAAGATATGCTTTGAATGCATATTTAGTCTTTGCCAAGAAAAGAGCCATATCTCCCTAGAACAGAGTGAGCTTGGCAGAATGCTTTGCCTGTGTCCTTCTCCCCTAATATTTAGGACCTTGTAAATGGTTTTAAACAGCTGATTGCTATAATTGCAAAATGGTGTCACGGAATGCTGGGTTGGCACAGTTACAAAATGAAAATAAGCCTAATATTTGCATTTCCTTCAACAATAACATCTGCTGCATAGCCTACACATTTTATACTATTTTTTTGAGATATGGATTCTAATATGTGAGTTTTGACAAAAAAGGAAAATAGGATGAAAGTGTTAGTGCAACAGACCAGTGATTAGCAAATCTGGGCTTTTGCATTTTTGATTTGTTGATGTTAAGAACTTTTTAAAAGTTCATATTCCTAAACCAAAGGGGAAAAAACCAAGAAAAAGAAATCTGAACTATTTAACCCATAACTCATACGTCTTCTACTTACAACAAGAGCTTCACTGTCCTTGATAAAAGCTTCTATTTGAAAGTCAAAGAAGAGATCACTGGCATAGCAACTCCATATTTCACTTTTGTAGTCATGTTGTAAAAAAAGAGTTCAGTGAACAATTCCAATATTACTATAAATAAATTTGGAGGAGTATCAATTAAACTTGCGAAAAATGTTTGAAAAGCAAGCTTTTGAAGAATTTCTTGCTGTTAAAGAACATTATGTAAATAGGTCAAAACAAAGAAAAAGAAGCATAAATTACAATCTTAATATACAATTAAAATAGAATTTTAATTTTCTGATTCCAGAACACTGAAATAATAAGATATAGAGCTTCCTTTAAAAATCAGACTGGAAGAAGAAGAAAGTAGTTTGAGCAACCAATGAGAGCAACTAAAATATGCACATCTATAGCTTCCTCTTGCTTATGTACCTAAGATACATCCTTTTATGTGCCAGAAGGATTTGTTTTCAGAAAACAATATTTTCCTGAGTGATCTATTTTGGATCTATTGCTCTCTGCAATTCTCCAACAGTTTTATAGAACAAATTCTTATAAAATCAAGTAGCCATTGTGGTTCCTATCAAGGTCTGGTTGTTTTATTTAATTTATTTCACACAGGAAAAGATATTTTGCCTTTAACTAGATACTTATACCGTTATGTCAGAGTCTACCTGTGTAAGTCAAGCATTTAGGCTGTGGCTGTGTAAATTTTAATAGGGTAGAAACCAAAAAGCTTCAGCCTCCTTCCATGCTGTTCCCATTGCAAATTTAGTATTTGTGCCTGTGGTTCAACAGCACACATGCCTTCTGGAAAGGAGCTCCTGAGGCTTTGGAGAAGTAACAAATAGTTATTATTGTAAATATCACTGTTAACCTGCCTAGAATATTCCTTACAGCAGGCAAGAGATAAGATCAGTTCTGCAATACCTTTCTGAAGATAAGGCAGATAAAATAAGCAACAGGAAATTATCCTCCTATTCTTGTGGGACCAGAAAGAAAAGAAAAATCAGGCTTAACTGCACAGAGCCAAGCATCCATCAGAGAAGGTTTCCAAAGCACATCCTCATCCGTATACGCCTCCTCTGAAGACATACTGTAACCTTTCTTTTCCCTAAACAATTAGAGCTGTCCCTTCTGCTTTCAGAACATGATATAATACCATAAATATGTGTCTATTTGCATACAAGTGTCTACAAACACACACAAAGTGTCAGACTAAGCATGTTCCTGTCCCACCGAGGGAAGACTACTGGGTGTTTGCCAAATGAAGGTGGAAAATCTGCAGGTCTCCTTGCTGGTGTACTTCAATGGGTGCTCCCACAGCCTAAGGAGAATCATAATACAAACAATACCAAAAAACAGAGCCAGAAATCAATATAAAAAAGGGACTTGGTCACTGAATATTTGTTTTCCCCATGACCTAACATTTAGAAAGCAAGGAACAGTAATTGGAATACATGTCTTCTTTATGGAGGTGTTATAAAAGGATTAAATTATTTTTTGTGTCAAGACAAGCTGAATACAGAAATATTTGTTATAACAAAAAAAGCACACTCTTTTCCTCCCACCCTGAAAAAAATTTTGTTCAAGAAAATCCTACAAACATCAAGCAGCAGGTTTTTTTGCTGTAGTAGGGCAGAAGTGGAAATTTAGACCTAGGTTTGGTATGTTGGGTTGTTGGATTTTGGGTTTTTTTTTCTTTCTCCCCTGTAAGGTGAATGCTTTCATGAAATAACAAAGTGCAACCACAAGAATATCTGAAGACCACAGTGGGGGAGCCTGTGGCTGCTTATATTCCTTTAAAACTATGTGAGTATATCCTCTTTATGTTTTTTACCATACTCTTAATGTGGAAATCCAGCACACAATAGGCCATTTGTTTAAAATCACTGATGTGAAATAGACTCTGACAGAAGGAAAGTATTTACTTTAGGATTACACTTATCCCCATCACTCTTTTGGGCCTTCACCTACTGTCTTTTCATTAAGAAATAAAATATAGAACAAAATATTTTTCATCTCTAAAATGCAGCATGTGTTTATAATAAAAATAAAGATCATATTACAGCCAGTCCATTCACATGAAAGAGCATCCTAAAGCTTTTGATTGCAATTTTTTATATGTCAGCCCCTGCCCATTAAATGCACCTGTCTAGACTTTCATAAATAAGACTCATAAAAAGCCATTACACAGAAATGTTATTGCTGAAACTTATGATTTAAAACAGCTCATTACTTCAATATATTCTATTTAGCATTCTAAAGACCATCTACATCTAAGGAGCTGGTAACTGGCAGCAATTATCCACCTTATTAACTGCTATCATATGGAAAAAACCTCAGAAAATTTAGATTTCCACATACATTGAACTTCATGTCATAAGAAAACTAAGGCTGACATTCTTTATGGGATGAAGGAGAACCATTGGGGCACAATAAAGAAAAAAAATAATTCAACTGCTACAACTTGCCCAGCCTCACCCATTTCAGCTGCTGTAATTCAATAGACATATATATCTACATTTTTTAGCACTATTTTGTCACTCAAACAGCTTCAATCTTTTGCTCACAGAGGGTTTGAATTACAGTCATTCCTTATTTAAGTATGTCTCAGTCTCACATTTCTGAGGCAAAAGCCAGAAAATACTAGTTATTTTTGCCTATTTATATGCACAAGTTCTTACACTAACATCTTTTAATAGAAGGATGCAGTAAAATGTGCCAAATTCATTTATACGAGGCAAATCCATTCACTAAAAAAAAATGAACAAAACAAAGCCCCCATGGTTAATATTTTCTATTTTGTTTAAGTGAATAAATACCATGACAAAATAAAGTCTAAGAACAAGTAAGTAATTTAGTTTAGATACAAACATACTAAGAATGAGGAAAATTTACATAACAATATAGCATTTAGAGAGATCTCTTACAGGAGAATTACATTAATATCCCTAAGCTACTTAAAAGAGGGACTGAATTTATCAAGATGCAAACGTATTTCAAATTGAACAGACTTCCATCTGCACTACAGAATTTTTGTACCACAGCATTTCAAAGTGAGCATGCTACCATGTGTGACTTTAAAGGAATTTTTTAAAGGAAAAATTGAAAGTTAAGAGTAAAGAAGACTCTTTAAAACCCCTTCCCCAAAACTGGATTACATACAAAAACAAGCTTCCAATAGTGTGATAGATATGAAAACATTTTCCCAGGTTTTGTCATAACAACAAAACAGCAAGAACATACATATTGTTCATCAATTTGGTTTTGTGGGAGAAGGAAAGAGATCTTTAAAGAAAATATAAATATCTTTTTACTGTAATTTACTGCAGTCATTGATCAACAAATGGAAAACAGAATGCTTGCTTTTCTACAGTTTGCAGAGTCATATAGTGTTTCTGCAAATGAGAATTTTCTCTGTAACACAGCTATTTGTTAGTCCAACCAAACTACTGAAGTCAAGAGAGACACTGTGTTGCTTTGAATGGCTTTTTTTTTTTCATATTTAAACACACAACACACCAAGTGCTGATATCAGCTTTAAGCCCAAAATGATCCTTTTAGTCAACATTAGTGCCTACAGTTTGTTTCCCTGTTATACAAGCTCACGAGTAACAGATGAGAGCAGATACCACAACCTGGACTGCTGAAATATTCCATTTATTTATCTTTACCAGTTTAAGTACTTTCTGAAATAAACGGAATTTTTTCAAAATTCACATTTTCTTGTATTTTTCATTGTTACTGTTAGGATGAAAGATGAACAGCTCAATTTTTTTCAATTTGAAATTTAAGCATATCAATTAAGCCTTCAACCAAAATGACTATCAGACAAGTACAAATAATTCCAACTGAAATACAAGCAATCTCACCAGTTCTGGTTTGTACTAAATCTTGGGCAGTCAGACAGGCAATGGCTGTACCACCTTTTTAAGGCCAGAGCACTCAGCATAACTTGTCAGCTGAAGTGGCTATTTCATGTCTAAACCATGACCCTCAAAAATAGACTTACACTGAGTATTGGCTGCAGATCTGATACCTGTAGTAAAAAATTGTGCCTTAAAATGAAGTACTGGTAATGTTTAAAGTGGAGATGTGTGCTCTCAAGAGCACTGCTCTGATTTATGACAAAGCTGATGTTCCCATAACAGATTGCCTCCCTAAACACTCATGCCACACATCTTAACTGTGGGAAACTTTTGCCTGTAAAGAATCAGGTTTAATTTTTAAAAGTGCTCACTTTCTGTCTTAGCAACTCACATTTCATGGCAATTCTTTTGCAAAAGCACAGGTTGTTATCCAGCCTCCAACAGAAGAAAAAGGTGGGGGGAAAGTAAAGAAAGCTTGCTTTTAGTGCTTCTTTTCTTGCTTTGTGTACCAATGTCTGCAAATTAAATGATTTCATGAACATTTAGAAGAAAAATTTTGTTGCTTGAATCAGGTGATGGCATGAGAACAGAGCTGATCAGCACAAAGAGCAGACTCAGCCATTCTAGTGCTCAGTTTGCCCAGTTCAAAAAGAGGGGAGCTATGGCACGAGCAACCACCTGCTCTATATGCATCCTGTTAAAGGACTCAGAGAGGCTGATCATCACAATGAACATTAGGGAATGTTTATTCTGGAAATCTGCCCAATTCAGATATAATCTCTGGCTATTATCACAGTATCACCTACACTTATTTAAATTCCCCTCAATCCTATGGATTTAAGGCTATTGTTTTTGTAGCTTCAAGGTAACAGATGGTGCAAACTTGTAATTCACAGAAATCCTACCAGCACAGCCAGCTGGAAACTGGTTTGGGTTTAGGAAGAACTGCTTGGGAAGCCACAGAAGTCACACAGGTAATGCTTCAAACTATCTATACTCTTATGGAGAAAATAAACCCACAAATAACCCATCAAGAACCGGAAATGACTGTATGTATGAGACCTGTGGGGGGAAAAAATGAAATAGTATAAAGGAAATTCAACAACTGAAGCCATTTTAAATGCAGTTATGCATGAACACCAATAGAGCTGAGTTCTTCTGAACTTCAATTTGCATTAAAAATATGTAATTTTCACTTAATCTTGACAATTGCTTAACTGAAACTGGGTTTTTTTCACAGAATGGAAATGTCATGAGTGTTACTGTGAGTAAAATAAATGGATAACAGCATTGAATTCCTCTGTCTCCTCAGGTTCTGAATAATTATTAGGAATCCACAGGAATTGCATTTCATTGTGCCTGACAGATTTTATATGATACATTTTTCTTGTTGAGGTAAAATTAACTGAACAACAAAGCAACTGTCTTTGAATACAATGGAATTACAATAATTTAGGTAATGACTCAGTAAGAAATTAGTAAGAATTTTTTATGAAGGAATGAAAACAGAGAGAAGTTAATTGAGACCCCCTCAAATGATGCCAGGAAACTGAGGATACAACTTCACAATGTGATGATAAAGGCAAGATGCAGAAACTGCCAAGGGCAATATGAAATATTGACAGAGTATTTTAGCACTCCGAGTCCAAGTGAAAACTCTAAGAAAATATGCAATAAAACACAACTGGTCTGTTTCTGAAACATGGCAGGCAGGTTGAGCTTCAAACATTATCAGGAGTCATTAGGAAAAAAAAAAAAGGAGAATAATTACATGGTCTCCTAGACAAAACAATCTACAATCCCCAAGTTTCTTTCTCAGTTGTGATAAATCAATCCCCAATTAAAGAATAATGAAATTGTTTCTCAAATGATCTGGAAGAAGCCTGGCAACACTATCAAGCATCTGGAAGGTGCAGATCTGTTGACAGCAATGTTACAATTATCTACAAGAGGAAATACAGCAGTCCTTAAGAAGAGCACATGCTATGGGTTTAAGCTTATGTCCTCCTGCTGTTTCATCCTATTTTGCAGCCTTTGTAAGTGTGATTCCTTTTGTGATCATGTGCTGATATTCTGAACTGCTTCTCTTACCTTGATTCATCTGGCTTTAACCAACAAATTCACTGGACACACAAAGATGCAGTGAAGCTGTCATTTCATCTTGGCCTAAGCACGCAGATTCCTTTTATTTCCAGGTTTGATATTAATACCAAAGCACAATTTTTTGTTATAAAAACCAAATATTAACCTCATTAACCTCAGTCCCACTGAGGTTACGCCTACTTATTCATGCAATAACCGCACGAGCCACACTTAAGGACCTTTAGTAGAAAACATGGAAAATAAAGAAATGAGATCTATTTTGAGATTTTCTACCTTACAAACAAATGGGGGAAACAGCAACAAAGCTGTCAGGAAAAGAAGCTTCATCCCTAATGCTCCTTCTGAAGACTTATGTTTAAACAGTCCATGAAAAGAGACTAAGCAAGCCACAGGAGCAACATATATAACTCTGAATATTTAGAGCTTTGATATTGTTTTGGAAAGCACACCATTTCAGATTGCTACAAATCCAGAATAGCTTCAGCTAAAAATACCCTGCTGCATGAGATATTTCAAGTATATTAAACACAGTTTAAAAAACAGCTTCTCCAAGAATAAGACCCCAATGAATATATATAAAGAAAAGCCACTGACTCTTTTAAGATCTAAAACCCTCCAGCACCTCCTTTGGTGTGTGCAGGCAAAAAAAAGAAAACAGAATGTGTATTTTATGTTTATGTATTTATATGTGTGTGTGTGTGTACACACATCCTGCAACAAATAATATATGAAATTCAACTTCAGCCTTAGAATGCAGAAAGCTTTGTAACTACCAATCAAGAATTCTTTGCTCTGTACATCTCCTAGAAGGCTGCTCATTTTTATCAAGATAATTCAGTGCAATAATTAAGTTTTTCCTTGTAAATTTCTTAATATGCTAAAGAATTTTTACAGGACATATATGGAGACAAAGAAATAGAAGCTAAATTGCTTACCTTTCTTCCTGCTAAAAGCACGATTCATCTTGAAAAACCTACCCAGTCAATGATGGTTCTGGGTTTGTTTTTTTCCTCCCCACTTTAACCTGCAGAACACATATAATAAAACAGAAAATTCCATTATTATAGTTGAAGTTCTAATTATCTTCATATTGAGGACACTGCAAATGACCTTAAGAATTCTGAAATAATTCTGAGAAAACAGGGATGTGCTTTGCTGAGGAAAAAAATTCAGCATTGAGAAGACCTATGTTCAAAACACCCATTGGTGCTTCATACCAAAAGACATTTTAAGGTTTCCTTTCCTCTCCTGAAGAGTTCAGAGGCACAGAGCAGGTGGCATTAATATACATGAAGACAAATACCACACACAAATAGGTTGGAAAGCAAGCTTAAAAATGAATGCTGACTACAAGACTCCATAAAAACACTCAGTTCACATTTGCGCTGCCTTGGTTTGTGTCATTTAGGCTGTCAGATTATTTCAAGCTAGGCTTTCATCTTCACATGAGCTTGACACTGGGGAAAGAAAGTAAAAATCACAATATAGAGACTCTTCTTCACTCAGGGTCTCAATACAGATAAAATTGCTTTCTATCAGTGCTACCACATCCTTACTCCATTTTCTTCAGATCATACAGTAATTTCTGTATTTTCTTCCCTTGAAAACATGGATCCACTCTTAAATTCTTATTTAATTTTTGACTCACAATACTATTTTTTAATTTTATTATTTGCCAACATTAAAAAAACCAATAAAATCCACTACACCCAAAGCTATTCAGCACCCTCCCATTCTGCACTACAGAGCTTTTACTTTATAAACACATGTAAAGATATTCCCATTACTACTTTTCATTCTGTTCAGACCTTCCAAGCAAAAGTTGCATCAGTGCCCTTTCTCTGCTCTCCACACAGTCCAGTCAAAGGAAAAGAAAAAAAGAGGGATGGTAAAAAAAGAAAATCAAAACACTTTGCTATCAGATGATTTTTTTAATCAACTAAAACAGTATTTTTGCTTTGAATAAAAACAAAACTTAGGCCAGTAATTCAAATGTCAGCTTTAAGATGAGAAATTCATTTATGATACTTTATGCATCTCATGAATGCTTCCTGTGGTGCTTACCTTTCTTTTTCAAGTAACTTCAATGCCAATTAAAGCAAATTGGATTGAAGCATTATCCAAATTTCCATGTAAATATTTGATACTTTTCAGGTTGGAACACATGGGAGATTACAGCTAGGGAAAAAAAAACCACTAAAAAAACCCCAACAAAACAACAAAACCTCAATTTTATTATCCACTAATCACTGATGCAAAGGACTTCACACAGTCCTTTGAGAATGAAGGAGCAATCTCTGTTTAATGGTTTAAATAAACTTACACAGCACCATGGACATAAAAACAATCATTTGTTCCTGAAAGCACAGGTACCAGATCACTGTTTTACAGATTTTACTGAGCATTTAAGGAGGGAGGGCACAGCACAACAAGCTCAGAAAGCAGTTATCCATGTATGTCCATGCCATGATTTCAATACAAAGCCCAGAGAGTGCATTTGGTGCCCAGCAGTTCAACCAGCAAGGCTGGGGAAACCTCACCCACCCTCACAGCATCCCCTGCCCGCACTATCAGCAGCACCACACGGAAAGCTGTGCATGTACAGCGTGCAGGGAAGCCAAAAAACACCCAAGAGGACTCTCAAGTTCTAGGAATGGTTTCAGCAGCATCCCTGGAAAGGGCAGTGGCATTAATGGGGGAATTCCAACACTCATCAGTGTCCCCAAAAGCTGAGAATGCACAAGCAGCTCTCCTGGCAGGGCAGGCACCTTGTGGGGTTTTCACCAGTGTGAGGACAATCAACTCAGTTGAAATAAAGTAATAAGGAGGAATATTAGAATTTCATCTTTTTAAACAACTGCAAGTGTGTTTAACTTACAGGTTTAACATAGAAACCTATTAGATATGCTTAGGATATATAAGCAGTAGTACAACTTTTTTCAGGATGTTCATCCTCATGAATTATCACAGTTTTCAGTATAAAACTTCCTTTCCCCTCTAAGATATCTCTGGCACACAGCACCAGGCCAAACACTTTAGTTCTCCTCCATGATAGGACCATAACATGTCCTTTTCAGAATGCCTTTTGTGTATTCCTGTCCTCATCCAAGAGACTGCTAAGGAACATATTTGAGATGGTTACTGCATAGAGCATCTTCTAAATAGAAGCTCTGCAGGCACATCACAGGGCAGCTGGCTGGCCACATTTCTAGAGGTCACCATTCAAGTATCTTGTTTAAAACACAGTGTAACTAAGTGTATGTTTCTTCCTCATGAGCAAGGATATATTACCACTGATGTAACCTATGATAATAAAAGCCAAAATTTATCGATTACTTAGCTAAAAATGGGCAGTATTTCCAAAACTATATTCATAATTTCAATTCCAACAAAACATTAGTAGAACAAAACACAGATGTGGTTTAGGCAACAAACAATATCAAAACACTTAATCAGTGTACTTCCACTTCACACAGAAAATGTTATTACACAGGGAAACAGAATTAGCTACATGCAACCACATTTACAATTCCTTCAAACTCTGATATGAACATCACCAACCTCTCAGACACTCAAAAAGCAGATGATTAAATGCTACATAAAATTTTGCTATTTACAAAAGACCAAGCCAAACAGCACAAGGTAAATTTCAATCTCCTCAGTGGGGCTTGGGGCACAAGGGTAGTTATCAGACTTGTACACAGCACTGCTAATTTTTCAATCAGAAAAGCAAAGTTATGTTTTGACATATCCTGAAATATCTTTGTTCATAATATTCCAATGACAAATAATAAAACTCTTAGGAGCAAGGAAGCTGTTCTCTGGTAATGGAAGGTAGGCAGTTGTTTTTTGGCAAAAAACAATTGAGTTTCTGACAAATCTCATTATACAAAACCACTGGAACAGAGCAGTCTGTTAAAAGCTTTGTAAAGAGCCCAAAGGAAGGCAAGTAAAAGAATCCCTTTCTGGTGCAGGGAGCCCTGCGCACAAGGGCAGAGTCCTCCCTAAAAACCACTTGACTTTCTAGGGTAAAGCTGTTGTTAACAATCAGAGGCATTAGGGAATAGGAATGTAGACCAAGCCATTCCATTACTCATCACTGAGGAAGACACACCTAGGTAAAAAATGTTTCTCCACCTTACTCCGAAGAAGAGTTTTTTTCAGCTTTGTCCAGAAACCAAACCCTACTGGGAAATAGAAAACCTACACAGGATTTCACAAAACAGTTAACTGAAAAAATGTGGAGTTCTGACAGGTACAAAATAGGAAAAATCTGGGTAATATCAGGTTATTTCCTTCAGGACAGAGATAAAAGAAACAAAAAGAAAAAAAAGAGAGAAAATGCTTATAAAATAAATTTATTGCACTAAAATTTTTCAGTGACAGAGAACACCCTGAGCAGGAGACGTGACACCCACAGTCTGAACACTGCCATGGGCATATGTTGTGGGCAGGTGAGTGTTTAAGCTGTCATATCAAATTTTAAGCAGTCACAGAGAAAGCAAACACCATCTCCTTTTTTCTTCACTGCCATTAACCCCTTGGTTTGCATGGTGAGGTCTTGTCACAGCAAGGAGGAAACTGCAGAATTGTAAGGGGTGCAACGAAACAAGTTGGCCTTGGCGACCGTGGTGTTGGCAGGTATTTGGACTGGGGAACACAAGGGTGGCAGAGATTACTGAGTAATTCCTTTTTAACACTGACACTCATGTTGGTGACTGTCTCCTGCCTTATGCAGCAAAGGCAGTGAACACTGAAGTGGAGTGGCAGACTTCCAGCTGCCAGCACAAGCAGCCCTCGCTGCCTGCTGAAACAACACTGAACTTCCACACAGGCGCCTTCACACGCCTGCAGGCTCCTGCAGAATGCTGGGGTTTGATATGTTTTCTAAATTTAGAGCTGTCTCAGACAAGCCAAGAGAACACACTTAGGAAGGGAAAGAAACGAGCCATGAATGTAACTCATCTCCTTTGTCTCTTATTTCCTCTTAGAAATATTCCTGAGGACTTATTTGGAGTTTCCCTCCCAGTCAGTCCCTTTGAATGGCACGGGCTATAACAACTACCTAGTCTGAATCTTTGATTTTATACCTCTTTTTCATTCCACAAAAAATTACAACAAAACCTCCCTAAAAAGTTCAACTTCTACCCATCCACTCCCCATTATAAAAAATACAAGTCCAATCTGGCCCTTCCCTTGCACACACATACAGCTTCCCTACAAAGGCAAATTTAGCTTCAGAAGACATGAAGATTTGTCTCTTCCCCATCTCAGATCCCAGCCTTTAAAGCAAACTGGGTAACATTCCTTAAAAAATGAAGCACAAAATGTCTTAAAGCCTGTTTCAAAAGGGCCGCAGCAGACAGGAATGTGTGATTCATTGACTTGAAATGAAACTTAAGCTTATAAAGTTATTTCTGAAGGAAAGATGAGAAACTGGAATATAATAACAGCTTTGTAAATATTTTTCTGATTTAGATC
Source organism: Cyanistes caeruleus (assembly GCF_971803275.1). Taxonomy (NCBI): domain Eukaryota; kingdom Metazoa; phylum Chordata; class Aves; order Passeriformes; family Paridae; genus Cyanistes; species Cyanistes caeruleus. The sequence goes on along the minus strand of NC_141707.1, from coordinate 10,482,232 downwards.
AAAACTCCATGAAAATACTGCCTTAGTATGGGGCATAATAGAGAAAAAAATTATAATACAAGACTGCCTTAGGTAATACACAAACCCAAGTAAACATCTTAATATTAGGAGGCACTTTCCTTTCCTTTTGTATGAAGGTAACTACAGTACTAACTTGCCAAAACCCTTTTTCCTCTGAAACAGTAAAATCATTTAAAAATGACACCTCAATGAACATATTCAGGTGCTGACCCAAACATGCACTGTCATGCTAGGAAAGCAGCACTTTCAATCATGGTTATGAAAACACATATGCTCTTTATGTTTATAAACATAATACAACAGTCTGTAGGACTGTAAGCCACAAGAGCATTTAAATAGAATTTAGTACTACAAAAACATGCAGGAAAAATAACTCAAAACTAACACAGCTCCATGGGCTTCACCAAAATTGAAAATCTTTCTGTCAACTGAAGTTCTTAGCCTATGCTTGTGCTTTACAATTCACAGAAGCACAAATGGAGAATAAAGGAAAACATTCAGTCACTGGAAAACCTTATTTTTATGGTTTTATTCATCACCACATTTTCAAAAACAACCATTAGCCAGAGCCATACTTTCCTCCTGAAGGTGAATCTGTAGAAATACAAAATTACTTCTTGCAGTTTTTCAACTTTACAGAGGATGGGGCAGGGCAAACACATAAACAGCTGGTCTTCCATCTATAATTCCCATCTTCCCACCAAAGCAGGCACTGCTGCTGAGATGACAGTATTGCCAGTGGGACAGAGCCCAAACCTGCACACCCTTGGGCCTGCAGCCAGGGCTCCAGGTGAGTGAAGTGCCCAGAGGTGTCACTGCAGCTCACCTGGTGTCAGTGAAGAGAAGACAGAAATAAACTTGGCAAACACCAAAACAGCTGGAAGCCACAGCCTTAAAAAAAGACTTCACCTTCCAATGCACTGATTTTCCTTCTGTGAATGGAATGGGCACGAACATCCCAATCTGAAGGCTAAAGACCTTCCTGTGGTCTGACAGATCACCCTGCTCTCCCCCAAACTCCTGAAACCACCAGGAAGGTACAAGAGTCACACATGCCCTATATTTTTCTTTCCCTCTCTCGAGCAGTATAAGCCTAGTACTGTTGTGACAAGTGCTTTCCAGCCCACAGCAACAAGTCTTTCAGACTACAGGTAAAGCATTCTCATACAGTAGATCTGCCAAAAAGTATTCGCAGGAACCAAGGACAAGCAGACAGTAGTGTTTTGCTATAAATATCAATATCAAAGAGAGGCCAGGAAGCAGAAAATCTATATGAAACTCATGCATTTCATAGCAGTTTTCACAAAACTTTTCTAGGTGATTTTTTACTCTTCCATTTCCTAAAATAATCTGCCCCTTTCAATAGAAAAAAAATGAAAATAGAGATGGGTAAACAGGTGACAAGGGGATATCACTCAGACAGCTGACAGCAAAAACAATTCCTTGGGCAAGGTTATCACCAACTTTTGTTTTACAGCAAGAAGAAATATCAACACCAATAAGTATAACAAGAATAAACCGCAGTACTGAAATAGAACTATGAAGAAAATGTGTTTAAAATTGTTGTGAGCACAAATAAATCCTCAGACAAGTTGATAATGGAACAACCTTCAAAAACTGGAGGCAAACAGAAAATGTACTTGTACCACAAAAATATTTCTCTAGATGTCATTTAAAGTATTAGGAACAATGTAGTTTAAAAAAAAATATTGCACTTCTCAGCATATTTACTTATAAGCAATTATTTTTTATTATGTTTAATTATGCTGATACATATCAGTGGGTTACATGACTCATTGAACAAACTGAAGTTTATACTGTCCAAACAAAAGGAGTCATTTCAAGCACAAGAGCATCCTCTTCTGCAGAAACTGGTTCTATTATTTGCTTCATTATGACAAAATAATCACAAGATAGAAGAGGAGCTTTCTTTTTCCAGTCCACAAGCACCAGTGAGTCAAACATTAATGATTTCAGTCTTGTCAGCCTAATTCTTACTCCACTGTAGAAGAACTTACAAATGTCAGATGCTCAGAGCTAGTAGAAAGGTTTTATGTTCTCTCCCAAAGAGCTCAGACACGTTCATCTGCTTCCAAAGGACAGACAGATGGCAAACATCCTGCAGACAAGAGTATTCTGTATTTCACATCCCATTAGCCATTTGATCAACTAGATAAAATCAAAACAAGATTTCTGCCTGTCCCACTACCTTTAGATGGATGATGGAGCACCTGGGGAGCTTTGTGAGTATTCTGTTTTTAACAGCAACAGAGCTCATCGCTGGGCTTTACCACAGACAGGTAAACACAGAACAGCTCTTAACAATAAACCAGTTCTGGTGGTAGGGATAACTGGACACCTGAGCTTTTCATTTACAGGAGGAGCAATTTCTCAGAATTTCACATCTTGAATAGATAGATACAGTCAAAAGAAAGGTATTTTCTGACATGGAGTGTGGTTACTTCTATGCTGGCATCACTGTTTCTCCTCTGGAAGACTGGATTGCCCTACAGCAATCTGGAGAACCTATTTATTTAATTACTGGCAGATGATTTTCAAATCCTCCCTTGCATTTTCTTTAAGGGGGAGGAAATGTATTTGAAACTTTCAGGTCTCAAAACAGCAGCAAATTTTTGTTAACCTTCTGAATTTTTTCCAGTTACATTTACTGCATTCATTGCATTTTCATAATCACATTGTAAAAAGTGCTGTTGACAGAAAAGGCAGAGACCAAAAGACTCATTAGGTATTCTGAAGGTAAATCTCCAAAACAAAGCACATCAATTTTAGAAAGAGGTTTAGATCCACTTAAGAGTAAAAGCTCATCATATTTAGCAGATATGTTATGGAGGCATGAGATTTTAACAAAAGGCATAATTTTTCTCCTCTACCAATCTGGCCAATCCTGAAAAGTGCATCAGACATACCATTGTGCACATATGCTCAACAGGTCCCAGAAGACCACTTCATGTGCTTCCCTCAATGTGCATTAACCTTAATTGAAGTTCAAAGGCTGATTACTGATGTTCCAAAGACGATTACGAAGAAATGAAAACCCCAGATATCTATTTAGACAAAAGCAACCAATAAAATTCTGGGTAGCTACTAGGGAACAAGCTGCAAGAGAAGAATGCTCCCTACACATGCTCCTGTATTTTCATTACTCCTGTACAGCACACACTAGGTATCTTCTTTGCTACAGTCCCTCTCAAAGCCCAGTCCAATTTATTATAAATGCAAAATGAAAAATGTAATCAACTTTTCCTCAAGGGATCTGAACTATGACATTCCAAATGGTTTCCTAAGTCTCTGAAATCAGTTTGAGTTTTTTCTTCAAATTATAAAAGCTTTTGGCCTTTTGTTTTTATTGGGGTATGTTTTTTAAAGTAAAAGATCGATACAAAATTAGCAAAGGTCATCCTGTTTTGGAAATGCAGGACTTAGAGTCCAAACAAGTTTATACTTTAATTTGGGGTCCCTTGTCCCACAGCTGTCTCTCAAAGGAGAACCAGAAGCTTGTATAAACTCTAAGCATACAGACTGCTATGCAGGCTATATGTGCTGGCTTTCTTGTCTCTTACAGTCCAATTCCTACCAGCATTTAGCTCCAATGCTAATGGTTATACGATGGAAAAAATCACTATCATAAAAATTTCCAATAATTTATTTTCTCATAATCAATTTATTCACATATTACATACTTCTGAAACAATGACATACAAAAGTGTCATTCACTTAACAAAGACTTAAAATCCGTGATCCTGAACACAATCCCTTAATATTAAAATCAATAGATTTCTCATTAATATTAATGAATTCAGATTCCTTGCTTTAACTGGCCAGCCTCAAGAACAGTATTAAGTTTTATTTATAAAGATCAGATTGACTTTATTAAGTGATTTCAACAATTTTCAAAATTGAGAAAAGTTGGCAATATCCACTTTCTCACTTGTACTAAATGAATCTCAGAGGGAGTATCTTGAAAACAAGATTATATTGGGTTTTAGGCTTTATCATGTTACATTCCTTTAGCTTATCTGAATAGTTTGAAGAATCCAACCATTTTGGTAAGGTTGTGGTATGAAGTTAAAAGCACAGATATGGAAAGTGACATAAAATCATGGGAACAAAAATCATATTTATGACAAATTAATTTCCTCATCTATGCCTTTCAAATTCAGTGTATATTCAAATAGTTCATTATAGTGTCTATTCAGGAGAAACATTCAGGATTTGCACACCATTACAGTCACTACTAATCTTATTTCAAGATTTTGGCAAGTGATCCATCCTAGAGTAATTTATTGGAAAGTACTGAAATACAGACTAACACATAAGAGAATTTCTAAGCTAACAAGCGCTAGCTGTACCTTCTATTACAGCTGGGACTAAAGAGAACATGTAAGTTATTAAAAACATGAGAGATCACCAGGTTTAGGCTGAAACACTGATCACATCACACACAGAATGGTACTGGCTGCTGTGGACTGGGACAGTTCCAGCTTAGTTGGAACATGCTGCAAGTCATGTTCACAGTTTTTTCATCTTCACATAGTTTAAAACCCTCAGTGAGGCAACTTCAGTATTTGGTAATAAAAGACTCTCGTCCCACCCTTCACAAGCATATTAAACCACTACACACAGCAACTCTGTCCCCAGGCAGGCACCAGTCTGGGCTGAACCTCCAGAACCAGAGGAGAGAAGGAAATAGAGACTCATCCTCCAAAGTATTGGGAAGTAATTTAGTCAACTAGTAACATAACATTATGTTATATTCCATAACTTAATGACTAAATGTAAAAGAAGAGGGATATGAAAAGTAGGCACTAACACCTGTCATGTTTTCAAAGAAAGAAATTTTTAAGCTATCCTCTTGGGGGGAGTGGGAGCACAAGGAGAAATGGGAAAAAACAACACAAAACAACACACAAAAAAAATCACAAAACACCAAACTTCAAAGTTTGGAAGTACAACATTTAAAAAAATATAAATGGACCCTTGCCGGAGTTTCATACTGAACAGCTTAAATGCCTGTGCCAGGCATTTCTTTTCCCTTTTTTTTTGTCTACAGATCTGAGATAGCAATTCTGGTCCATGGCTCTGAGTACAGTGACTAGATTTGCAAACACTGAAGCAAAACTATTATAATTTCACAGCATCTCAGTCCTCGAACAAACTTAAGCTTCACTACCAAGGTTTCAAGTACTCAGCATATGAATTCACAGTGTATCAAACATGACCCCTTTTGAGTGAGATTTTGAAATCTATTTGAGCAGGTGAAGACTGCAGGCTAACTGAACTTAAACTCTGTTCATACTTCTTTAACATCTGTCCCTACCAGTGGGCACGAGGCACCTGAGCACCCAGAGCTGCCTGACGTCCTTGGAAAGCACAGCTTGCAGTGCCGACAGCTGTTCTCCTGCATTAACAGACACAGCTCCACCAGCACTCACTGACTCCTGATACCCCTGTAACACACAGCAGGAGGATCTTCTCCTACAGTTATCAACACTCTGTTCGAGGGGGCAAACCACAGAACACAAAGTGCACTCATGCACTTGAGAAAATGCTTTTTCCAAAAGCCAGGCATAGGAATCAGCTGTTAAAACAAAAGCAGGAAGATCAGTGTGAAACTACAGCCTGTATCCCACAGTTACACTAAACCGAACACTCATCTGCCCTGCTCCTTCCCCAACAATATACTGATTTTAGGAGCAGCACTGCTGATTTTAGGAATCATAAGTAACTGTTCAGATTCCTTAAGTTAGTTCCTGGACAATCACATGCAAATACTACTGAGAGTCACCAAAGAAAATTAAATTACTTGATGTTTTGGATTCATATACAAACACACCTTCATGAACATTGTGTCAATACTGTTTTTACAAGAGTCTGTAATGTTGCTATACAGTCAGAGAATGACAATTCAAGAGAGCAAACTGTGCATTTCTACTGGTGTTTATGTAATTCACAGTTCTTTTAAAAAGAAATAGCTAGGACTACTGAAAAAACCTAAGCTTGTGTGAAATTACCATCCTAAACAGCTTGCTTCTACTTCAGTTGCAAATTATTTTTAGTAAAAAATGAGCACAAAGCAAATTACTGAGAAATGCAGAAACATATGAAGATTTCTTTAACAGGGAATAGTCATTACCAGCCAGTGTTATAGTTATCCTACTCAAACACATTGCATCTTTAGCTGTAGTTTTCCACATCCGTCTAAAACCCATTCTGTTTTAATAGAAAATGTATGCAAGAAAACTCAAGTACAGTTTATTCTTCATTGAAAAGTGCTTTACTGCACAGACAGATAAATAGATGTGCACACTCCACTGTCTCCTGCAGGTGGACAAAAAGGACTGCTACTGAATTCTTACATCTTGGACTCTGCTTATAAAAGAAAAAAAAAAAGAGGCAGCCAAAGAACAGCAGCATCGAGACCACCTGAGAAAAACCTTTCTTGAAGAAACCTCAATGTAAATACCAATGTGAACTGCAACACAGATTTCTACATATAAAGAAAAAAACATGAAGAAGAAATATGGGGAGGGAAGAGATGAAAACTAAAGCGACTAATTAGCAGTTTGCTTGCAAACTGAAAGCATAAAGCATTATTTAAGCTAGAAGAGAAAATTACATGTGAAAATACATGCCTTGATAAACTGAAGAGGAAGCAATGTTGGAAGCTGGGAGTACTGGAGCCATGAAGTACTACAGTGTATTTGTGGACAGAAATTCCCCATCTCTATGCCAAACCTCTGCTACTTTTTCTTCACTTTGTTTACCACTGTGACACGCTGTGCCTTCCTTAACAGAAGCAAGTTTTCCATCTTTCAAATGATCCTGGCTTACCATCCGAGATGAAATTAATCTGTTTGATACTGAGGGCAGCTCATATTCCCTCATGTTGCTCTGTGAACAGGGGATAGTTCACTCATGCAAGGTCCTGGACAAATTATACTCTTACTTTTCATTTAAGAAATTTGAAACCCAGAGACTCTCTTCCAAATGCCTGAAATAAAAGGAGGAACAATTCACCACTATACCTTTGGTTCTGTGTGTTGTTAATGCTGTCATTGGTATTTGTTTGCTTTATTATACATACTAGTAAAGAACTGTTCCTCCTATCCCCATCTTTGCCTGAGAGTCCCTTAATTTCAAAATGATAATAATATGGAAGGGAGGGTGTCTATATTTTCCATTCCAAGGGAGGATCCTGCCTTCTTTAGCAGATACTTGTCTTTCAAACCAAGACAGGGGGGCTTGGGGGGTCTTTTCTGTACATAGCTGTAATTCCAGGACTATGTCCAAGGTTTCCAGCACTGAATATTCATTCACATGAAAGCAAATCTGTGCTTTGCTCAGGGTCATGAACAACCTCACTTGTGACATTTACATCTATTGATCTGCCTGTTTCGTGAATACTCCCTTACAATATGTTGATCAAAATCATAAATTGATATTTTATTGCATTAGAAGATCTGCACTTTTCATCTCCAAGTCAAAACATTTTGGTTTTTTTACTTATACAATCATCCTTTGTACAAATCATTATTTGTATTGAGATAGTTTCAAATTGGTACATTTTCAAAGCTCAAAAAGTCAGTAACCAAATCCTACAGAATTTCCTTGATGATAAATGGGAAGTTGCTGGAAGACATTGCTACTTCCCCTTATTGAAAAAGTTAATTTTGGGAACTATCTTTATTCAATAGACTGCTAACCAGAGATCTGTGTATCTTTATCAGCAAGAGTTAATAAGCTGCATTTCTGCTGTTGAAAAGATACCTACCCAGCAGCATGGAAATGTTAGCACAAAGGATGACCGTGAGTGCAGTCCAAGGTGTATAAGAAGAGTTTGGTAATATCGGCAAATAAAAAGTCAGTCTTATCATGTCATCAGTCAGGGACATTTTTACAAGCAGTGAGATCCACTCTGCAAAGCAAAGAAATAAAAAAATATGGACTTGCCTTTAAATTTGTAACAAATTACCACTTTGACTCAAGGTTAAAATTCTATGTTTTATCTTGTACCTGTCAATAAGCCATTATCTGTGCAATTAAGATGGCTTATCTGAATAACAGAAATTCTCTAAACTGCAGTAAATCATTTCTGTAAGGTGAATGGCAATTGACTTACTAGAAAATCACCTGGATTAGCTATCAGTTCTTAAATATCCATAGAGCTGCCATTATCACAATATTTGACACCTTTAATCACATAATAAAGGCTTGCCACCTTCATAGCTCACTTTCATTTTATAGATGGGAGGGCAGAGACACAGAGAATGATGTTCAGGAGAAGACATTTCTGTCTCCATTTAGCACTCAAGGATAAAACACTGGAGAGACCATATTTTTATATATATATATATACATGCATGTATAAAAATGCAGAAGCAGGTGCTGGGAAGCCAACACCTGGAAACACACTCTGTGTTTTGAGTGAATGTCCACAAAGTAAAACAATCAAGATGTGCAGAAGAATATTCAGAGGCATGTTTTAATTTTTATCTCCTCAGTGGAGGGGAGGAATAAATGGAGTTTTAAGACTGGCAGTTTTAGATGAACACTTGTTCAGGGATCTCTTGGAACGTTGTGTGAATAACAATTCAAACACACAGCGCCTTAGTGAGGGAAAATTGCAAAAGCACCGAGCCATGCCATTTATTTAAAGGTGGCAGAGAACTCTTCAGAGATCTCTGTAACAGAACAGCCACCCTTTGGGCTGTCACCTCACCCCGAGCTGCTGACACTGCTGCCAGAGCCACAGGAGCGCTCTGGCACAAATCCTTTTTTAAAGACTCTTGCATATTCATGTCCAGTATGGCTGAGCAAACACGTGATAATGGACATGCTAGAGAGTTACTGTCAGAGCAATAAGTCTGCAAAAAGCACTAAGTTCACCCAGGAAAACAAAACCTTCTCAAAGAACAAGGGATGCAGGCAGGATGAGGAAGAGGGCCTGTGACAGAATCCCTACTTGCCACCACAGAGCCATGAACCTCCCAGCAGAAGCTACAAGTTTAAAATTAAATACCATTAGTCTTAATGTTCCTAATTTTTAAACCTTTTTTTTTTTTTTTCCAAAATGCTTTTATTATAGGTGTGACAAACTTCAGAGAGACACTTCAATATTTTTTCCAAAAAAATGTCCTAGTGTAAAAATCAGTAACACAGCAAGCCTTTATTTTTTGTTATTCTGCATCATTGAAACATGACTTATTTGGGTATTTAGGTCTGATACCCTTTAATTTCTTAATTTTTTTTTTTTTAACAGACCAAAACTTTAATGTTCCTGCCAAAGTAGATTTTTGGTTAAATTTAGAAATATTAAAATTACATTTATTTAGAATTCTCCTTTGGTAGGGTTTTTCATCTTCATCTCAAGTCCCATAATGACTTAAAAATGCAAAATATAGATGTTTTAAAGAGTATATATGCTTAGAGAGTCAATTAAGTAAATTTTTATTCACTTCTAAATCATTTATCAGGTTTTCAAGATGTCAAAGTAGAGTTACTCTCAAAACACCCACATGTTAGATCACACTGTCTCCCAAACATGTGCAAGGCTAGCTGGCCTTTGTATTTGCACTCCAGGAGCAGGTGAAAGGATCCCAAATACCAAAAAAGATAATAAAAATCAGAAAATAAGGTTGCAGAACAGTGGAAACATCAGTCCTAATAGATCTTGGCCTTTGATTATGCTTTGAGGAGCTCCAGTCCTGCCACTCCTGCAGTACAATAATGTTAAAGCTGAGCATGAGGCAGCAACTTCCTACAAAAAGGAAGTAACCCAAAGGAGAACAAGGGCACTTTACTGCTTCAGTGCTTAACTTAATAGTAACCTTTTCTAAATTTAGTTAGGATACTCCTGCCTGTAAAAGAATAAAACAGCCTTGAACCTGGATTGACATAATAAACAAATGTGTAAATTTCTCAGTTTTGGGAGTAAATTACATGCAGTGATTTATAAATACCAAACCAAATACATAAACAATGGGAGAATAAATAAAAGATTAATTACAAGACAGTACCTACAGCAAGACAAATTACAAGAATATTACGTGTTTTCATACCAAACAGAGATATGAAATGTAATTATTTCTCTCTCTGAAGAGCAGCAAAAAAAAAGACTGCAGTTCATCTTTTTCTCCTGAAGGACAGGAAAAAATACCACCTCTTCTATACTTGTTGGGAATCTTAACTGTGGGGAGACAGATCTTAAAAATAAAGTAATTTAAAAATGAAAAGAACAAGTTGCAACAGATTGCATTTGGAAATTGAGAATGAATTTTTCAATTTCACATATCATTTAACCAGTGTCAGACAAAAAAAAAAAAAATAAAAAAGACCTGATAAATAGTATCTGCAGAGCAAAGCCACTGAGCTGCTGACCACAGGTGGATTGGCTTGGATATCATTCAGAAATACAGACAAGACTTGCAGTTAAAAACCAGATTGAGGGTTAGCTAGAGGGCAGCTGTGTAACTTGTCTGTCTACATCTCTACTACAAAAAGTAACACACACTACAGAGCTGTCTCACAAACCCATTGGAGGTGGCCTCTGGTAATTTGATTCATCTGTTCACTCCTAGAGAAAAGTACAGCTCTATAAATGCAGAAAGCACAAGCCACTGTGTATTTCTAATGAGCAAAGAATAAAACAAGTAGTTTTGAGGAGCAGTACCAATAGCAGAATGGAATTAACCCAAGAAAGCACTGAAAGAGAGAACAGGCACATGATGGCTCTTCTTCCAAATACCCTTCCAACAGTATTTGTGGTTTGGGGAGGGCAGCTGGGAAGAAAGACAAATACAGGAACAGAATCCATCAGATTTTTATTTGTTTGCTTTTTTAATCACCGATTTCCTGTGTTTAGGCTATTGACAACCTTTTTTTGGCAACCACTTCAGACACACTTACCTCCACCTGGAATTGGTCATGGCTGGGACATCATTTAATTCCTTGTGTCCTGTGAAACACCAACTGGGCTACTCTGCCCAGTAATTATTCTGCTGTAATTTGATTACAGTAAATTGTAAAGATGCAGCAGGACATCCAAAAGCTTTATCAACTGCAGCACGGAGTTTCCCTGGCTGCTGAAACTTCTGGATTACAAAGGACATCTAGATATTGATGAAGCCCTTTCTTCCATAGCAGACGCCTCTGTTCTTATGGTTATTTAAGTTAAAAGGGATACAGCAGTTAGAATTACATCTCCAATGTACCTTAAACTAAAGGGTAATTATACTTTGACCTTACATATTATGCCAAAAGGCACTGCAATGCACACATTTATTTTAATAATACACCAAAAAGTTGGAGATAAAAATGTTTTAAAATGATATAACTGCTCAACTTGAAGAGATGCTAAAGCCCAATGCTGAACTAAAAATAACAATAATGCAACCTAGATGCAGGTTTAAAAAAAAAAGAAGATAATTGCCTATAAAGAAGAAATTGATTAGAGATGTGGCAGAATCATCACCCCCTTGAAACTTGCTAAAGTTTAATGGCTCTGTGGAAAGGAGTGACTCTCACAAACGGCAGGATGCCTGTACGAAAGGTGACTGTGAGAAGCTCAAGGTAAAGCACTGAAGCAGACCTGGAAGACATTTTACATTCTGAATCATTTGGCTGCAGCCTTGCCTGGCTTCTTGCCCACACCACAGGCAATAAAGGAACCAAGACAAAGCTGTGCTAAACCCAGTCTGGCGGTTGGGGAGGCAGAGATCCAGCAGCAGACAGACAGCAGGGATGGGGGCAGCTCGGCACACACTGCAAAGCAGAGGAACAGAGCTTTCCACAAGCAGATCAAGGTTAACAGTATGGAGCACACAGGTTTTTACAGGTGCACTGAAGTTCCTGTCCCCTAGAAACAGAATCCACTTTTGAATCAAAAAAAATCACACACAACAAAAACAGAAGGCCAAAATCCAGTCATGCCAACACCTTGCAGTTAAGACTGGATTTCACTATGGTTTTTGTAGGCTTGAAGATCTACAGGAAAGACTTTGAGAATCCAGACAGTGTAAATAACAACTCTGCCCACCTACTTGAACACCATCTTCATATATTTTGCTTAAACTCAGAACACCATTCACATTCCCTACACAAATGTTTTTAAGTGCTTTAAAGGAAAAATATCTTTTGTATGTACATACCTAATAGTTATATGCTTAGTTATGCTTATTACTGCTTATTCAAACATACTACTTCATGTTTTTCCTGAGTTGTAAGAAGCCCACAGGGATCATTTAGTCCAGCTTCTGGACCTGCGTGGAACAGCCCCAAGAATTTCACCATGCATCTCAGATAATTGTCCAAAAACACTTCTGGAACTCATGCTTGGTGCTGTGACTGCTTCCCTGATGAGCCTGTTCCAGTGCCCAAGTGCCCTCTGGGGGAAAACCATATCCAACCATGACCTATAATTTTAGTTATCACCCTATCAGAGAGTAAGTTTTGCACAGTTTTGGCTCAATCACATTAAAGTACAGCTGCTTAAAAAATCCCAACAATCTAGATTATAGCTTCTGTTTCTTTAAAAACTTTGCTAATGCACTTAAATTACTCCCCACCTCAGAGGCTGAAAACCATTTTGCAGAGACAGCCATTCAAACACTGCAGATCTGATGTTACTCTACCATTAGTCACGTAAATAGTTTCACATTTGATTTAACACACTCTTGGAGCAGTTGTGCTCCTCGTTGCCTTCTGTCCAAACATTTACTCCTACTCATACTGCCCTTCTGCACTGACACAAACAGTTCCCATAAGGAAACTGTGCAAGAAAAAAAGCAAAAAAAGTCCTGCAAAAAACTCTGTTGAAGTTTTCTCCAATCATATGCTACAAAAAGTAAGGTCTGACTGTAAACACTGAAAAGCAGAAGAGCAGCAGGACTGTCTCTGTCACCTTCCACCCTGCCGTGTGCTGAGGTACTGAACTTGAAATCCCAGCCTCTGTGTACATCAGAAATCTTTCAGTAAATAACCGTCTCTTCTTGGGTGTGGTGACAGTCACACTTCAGTCCACAGACAGGTTGTGCCAAAATAGTCAGAAAAGACACGAATTCGACTCATTTATGCTCAATTTGCTGCCTCTAGAGGCATTGTGAGACATCAGCTCTGTTCAACAAAGCCATTTAGATGCTACAGCAGAGACAAATTCCCTGTACCTTAAAAACTGTTTAAAATAACTGAAGGCAGTTCTGCACTGAACTTACACAAAATGTAGAACACCAGTATGTGCAAAAGTCAATTCATTAGCTTGCTCTAATGAAGATATTTTTATTATGCCCATTATTATTGGAAAAGGCCATTAAAACAAATCCAAATACAGAGTCTGGGCAAACAAATATTATAGCAACTCTTATTAAACAAAACTTTCCCAATGAAATGTTAAAAGGCAGTTTTGCTCTAAGTGAAACTGCTTTCTTAATCTTCTTGAGCTTTTAACTTGACTTGCCTGTTGAAAAAGGAACGCAAGGGGCATTACATGTTCCACTGGCCTCTCCTGCAGGTCTCTAGAGTGCTTAACACAAACAGTAATTTATGGTATTACTCTCTTGGACTACAAGTACCTCAAATTCCACTTCAGGGTATTAGGCCAACTGCTGTTTAAATTATGTGTAAACTAGCTGAATCATGACCCTCCACTGGAAAAGTCTGCCTTATAGATCATGTCCTTAGGGAGTTGAATGCTGTAATGACAAGTTACCACTGTGCTAATCAAGTCTCAGAAAACAAAGTTACAATTAACTAAAGAGAGGCGCTGAAAAAACAAATCAATAGTGCTACCCAGCTGAACCAGGTCATGCATGCCAGAACCTCCTACTGTTTACTACTGCAGTACATGACTCCTACAGTAAAAATAAATTCTAACCCTCTGCAAAATCACAGTTATTGAAAGATGTCTTTTTACTCCAGTGAATTCAGAACTTGTTCACAATTTTGGATTTTTTAGATCCCATCACTGTCAACACCTGATTTTGAAAATGTCAGTGATTAACCCTGGCCATAAAGGTTTCTGTAGTGTTGGTCTGTGCATTTTTATGTAATTTCTGCTCTAACTTTACTTTGATACATGTTTTATTCACTCAATAAATGATGGACACCAGAAGTACATACACCTTTAAAAGCCTAAGGACTCAATTTTTTAGAAATAAAGCCTTTATTCATAACACCAGATTTGTCTTTAAAATCCAGAATTCCACACACTACATAAGCCTGCTGCAAATCAACAAAAGAATTTGTATCTAAGAATCTTATACAAATCTGTTTCAAATAAGTCTATATTTACAAAATTATTCTCTGTGCTTTGGACTGGTAATGAGTCCTATCAACAACAGTTTCTGCAAATGGTTCAGGCTTTGCCCTCCCTGTGGAAAGACAGACCCATCAGAAAACCCTGAGTGCAGAGCTAGAAGGCAAATCCAGAACATCCATGGGAAAGATGTTGAGTTGCTGTTGTCAGAAAGAATGAACAACCAAGTGATAAACATACACACTGACTTCCTGAAAACCAGCAGTAACTGAAGCCATTCTACAAGATAATGCCACAGCAATAATTCTGAATCCAAGGAACTTTTACTTGAAATACAGCGTTTGCACACCCCCTGCACCATGCTGCACCAAGGAGGTCAGGAAGGAGCTGCACCTGAGTGATCTATTGGGAGAAGCAGAGAAGTCAGGGGAGTGCTGTGCAGAGGTTGAAATATCACTGGCAGAGCCATCCTGGGGCCCTGACAAAGACAACCTTTGGGAAAGCCAGCAGCATTCACAAAATCAGCCTCAGCCAACGTGAGTTCTACACTTTCTACCAGGTACTTCAATGGATTTGGGAAGTTACAGTCAAATTAATCACTTGCTCTAGAGCACATTGCAGCAGCTGAAAGAAGCCAGCCAGAAGAAAGTTTTTGTTAACCACTAGACTGCTTAACAAATGCTTTTGCTTATCCCTGCTCAAGATCAGTGAAAGTTTTATACATTGTTTTAGCTCATCTTCCTTTCACAAAGCTCAACAAACATGCCATTTTCCAGGGGCTCCTATTCCCTACCCATACTTAGAAATCATTTAAAGCATTTAAAGTTTTTACAACTGTATTACAACAGGTTTCATAAATGAATTCTTATACACCATAGCGCTGTAGAACCCCAAGTTTTGCTGGTTTTTGGTTTTTTTTTTCCAGTAAATCAATGGAAACTCCCAGCTGCTGCCTGGTCTTTACCTAGGCAAGGCTTTCACTCTAAAGTGCAGAGGAGCAAAGCAAGGAGACTGAAGCTCCAGTGGGCTGCAGCAGTGTCTGCAGTCTAAGCCCTGAGCTGTGGACAAGGGAGGGACATAAAAAAAGAGGGTGAAAAGGAAAAGCCAGTTTGTAAGTGTCATGCCTGCAAACATTATTCTTTCATTCAGCAGTAGGGTTACTGAAACACAGATGCTTAGACTGGGAGAGCTTTGGGTCAACAACTCAGTTCTGATATACACTCAGTGGACCTTGTGTCAGGGGTGCTGTTTAGTAGGGGAAAAACCAAGAGCATCTCTCTAACCCCTGAAGTATATAAACCTTTGGCTTTCTTACAGGCACTCCATATGGAAAAGAAAACAAAAAATCTAGCTTGAGTCATTCACTCCCATCTTAAAAACCTCAATGACAAAAAAATTAAAATATTTGCTTAATCCTTTTCTGCAAAACACTGCAGAGCAACAATTTCACCAGCTTACCCTTCTGCATTCCAATTTCTTGCCAAGGTACAGAGCAGACACTAATTCTCATGTGGAATAGATCACTCATTTGCCAACATTTTGGAACCTTTGTTACTGCTGCTTTATAGTTTCTGATGTAGCAGAATAAAAAGAAGTAATGACAGATATAAGTTCTGAACTGGAGTATTATCAAAGCACAGTAATTGTTTTCTCATTTTAAGAAATGTAATGCCAACAGCTCAGTGGAAATATATTTCATGTAATTTAATACAGTTCTCCTGGAAAGGTGTAAATCAAACTAAAGTGCTGTGAGCAACAGATCGGTATTTTCAAATAGGAATTCTGATACATATATTCCACCATAATTTCCTCATCCACATCTGCCCTCTACCAAGAAAATAACCACTTAACACATAGAGCAGTAGCCTGACTACTTTTGAAATTAATTCCACTAAATACGAAGTGCACAAGACATGCAGAATTAGACAAGAACTCTTGGTCCTTTATGGAAAGCTGATTGGCAGTCTCATAATTATTAAAAGGGTAAAACAAAAAATAGAATACTGCACTCTCACAGCTTGTAAGAAATGTGTCTGTAGAAATGATACCACACCTTGTTTCAGTGTAAGGAAGTTCAATCCCCTCTAGTGCAGAACTAAGAACTTGAAAATACGCTCTTTACTTAATGTTTGAATAAGCCATCCTAGTTTGAATGTTGATATTTTTGTTGATTCAGTCTGAGCTATTCAGTTGTAATATTTCCTTCAATTCTCTTGGATCTCTTAACTTTCAAGTATCGAGACATCAAGACCTAGAATTTTACCTAATCAGCAAGGAAATATTATTTCCCTTATCCATGAAATGAATGAATGACTGTATCCTCTATATAACCTTTTGCTGCCTTAGTGTAAAAACTATCTTTGTGAGGAATATGAATTTATCCTATTTCTTTTCCTTCACTTCTTGTTTCTTTACTTCATTCTTCTTCCCCTGACATGGCTGCTTTTTTTCCTCCTTCCCTTTAAGAAAAACACCAGAAAACTAAATTATGCAGTCCTTCCACACCTTGTACCATTTTCTCTATTAATCACCACAGGGTTTTTTTCATTAGTTCTGAACTGAGTTTCACCAAAATCAATGCAATTAATTATGTTTTCCCTTTTTCCTGTACCATTAGTCAAGCTGGCAAGTAAAACCAGGTGACACCAATGCCTCTAGCACATTATTTAACAATTTCCTACAATATGATAGACCTTTTCTTCTTTTCTTGCAGTCAGTTGTTACTAAGAAGACAAAGTTGATGCATTCAAGGATTTCCAAATAATTTTTTAACCAGAAATTGGAGAAGCATGAATATCCAAAGCTTTCCAGCTACAGCACAGAGCCCACCAAAAATAATACAACCTGATACCTACACCAGTACAATGAATGAATAGGTGATAAAATTTGAAAGTACCCAATTTCTTATCAAACGTGCAATTTTTACCATTAGATCATCTTTCCATCTTCACAGAAACACAAGAAGAAATATGTATAAACTTATGTCTTATAACATAAGTAACAAACCTTATAGTCTGAACTATAATTTTATTTTACTTTTGGCGTCTTTAAGACTTTATCATCACACATGCACTTGGTATCTATGAAAGGGAAATGTTGGTTTTCATTGTGGTCTTAATTCAGTAAGAGAGTAAAGATCATAGCAAACTTTAACCCCTGAAGCCCCATGATCAAATATTATTCAAATCTAGACCTATATTCTTACCTCAAGTTTATCTGAGGCAAAGGCACTTTTTATTGATTCAAGAAGCAGAAGAGCATTGGAGGAAAAAAGGCTTCAGGATATTGCACCAGGTGCTTCATTATTCCATTTATGCTACCAGGGACAAAAGTCAGAGCTACCAAACACAATTTACTATCTTTGAATCCTAATATCCAAATAACTTCACCTAGCAAGTTGCTGATAGTCCCAGTTATCTGGGCACTTGCCTCACCAAACCAGTGGTCAAGACCCCAAAAGTATAGCTGATAATACAGTTTACTATCAGAACATAAACCAAGTGCTGAAACATCAGAAAGCTTTCCTAACAGGCTGTACACTTCCCCACAATGTTGTAATTTCACTGCCTTGTTATTCTGCCAAACAAAACATGTGTCAGTTTTAGTAATTACACAATGCATTACACTTGCCTATTTCACTTGCTTTCTATCATGCCTTCATTGGGATACCAAGATAATAAATGCTGAAGGTCATTTGTCTAAGAGAATGTGTTCTGGAGCTACAAGATACTTTTTCCCTTGATATGATGTGAAATGTATCCTGTACCATTTCATCATCGTGACAGTGCTGAACTCAGCACACAAATGCTGCATTCTCACTCTGATATTCTAACACTCAAATTTTTCTACTACAAAAAGTGCAAAGGACAGAGAAGAGTGGCAATTTCAGCTTTTTCATTAATTTTGTTTCTAAGCTATATCTGTCTTTTTAAGAGTTCTGTATTACAGGCAGAAGATAAAATCATTAACTATTCCACACATAATGACTTTGTGACTCTACTTGAGACTACAGCTGAGGACCTCCTGGTCCCCTGAAGACAGCAGAAGCTCTAAATTCTCAGCCTCCCCCTCTGCAAATTTGGGTTTTACAGACAGCATCCGCTCTAACATTTTCTTGTCAACTGACACAGGATCTGACCCAGAAGACAAGTCTGAAACACATATTTAAGTGTCATTCACACCTAGATTGACACCTCACTCATGAGATTCAAAGGCTGTTTAATGTAAAAAAAAAAGGGTAAACACTTTTACTTGGCTCTCCCAGGTTGTGGTTTGTTTTTTTTTGTAACTATATGGTAACAGCATTCCAACTGTGCCTTTCATATTAAAGCAGAACAAGAGAAAAGGTCATAGGATGCTCTGGAAGGCAACACTCATTAATGCAGCGTTCAAGGTTAGATCAAAAGGAGCAGTGGAACTGGGATTACACTGACTCAAATGGCTCTACTCTTTTTTGCTTATTTGCTGTTCACCCCATAGTGCCTGAAGCTGTTGACACAGCTGCCTGCCAGCAAAATGTATTTAAAAACTCCTTCATATTGTACTGTTCACAGTCACTGTAACCAAGATTTCAGGAATTGTATTTATAGAGCAGCTGTCAGCAAAAGGACCTGGATGTGCAGCAGAAAGTTACAGCAATTCACTGTTTATATTCAAGGCACAGACATTGCAGAAACCATACACAGAGAGGTTCTTCAACTGAATTATCAGAGAAAGACAGGGAAGCACCTTGGCTGTGTTTTGTTCTCATACAGTTGCCAAAAAGCTGTCTTTATCAAAACCAGTATTTTCTCACTTATAGATATCCAAAGCAATCCTGCACAGGTTCAGTAATACCCACATCATAAAATAACAAGAAACTCAGCTTTCAGAATACATTTCAAACTGTACAAGTCCAGGATGTAATGTAACTCCTTCCTGAATGCTCCATTTTTCCTCTTCCTTAAAGAGGGGGAGGATGACTCTTTATAATTATAGCTTCATAGAAGCTAGGGCAGTTTTAGAAGACAACAAACAGCATTTACAGAAGGCTATAAAATCTGTGAAGTATAGTATGCTTGACATCATCTCAGAGCACAATGTTCCAGATCATTTCAACTTGCCTTTTTGAAACCCCTGGTTAAATAACTACACTTGTCCTAGCGGACTTACGCAGCACATCTGGGGCAAATACACTTCACTTGATTATGCCATTAAAAAAAAAAAAAAATTCCAAACCATAAATCCACAGGAAAGTTTCCACAGTCCTCCACAGCCACAGCTAAGCAAGCAGTTTTTCCTAAACTCACTTTTCCAAATTTATTTACCCCATCCTTGTCTATCTTCTTCAGTTCATAGATGAATTCCCCATTGAAATCTTACAGAATTTAAATGTGATCAATAATCTCCTCTTGGTTCTGCAAAGTATTTAACCTTCTTCTTTTGCAAGGTGATAAAAATAATTGTTATAAATACTCTGGTTCAACAGACCTAAGAGACCCTGCTTTTCTACAGATGAGAATAAAAGCCTTGTACATCTCAGGAACGTGGTAATGTATTTCACATTACAACTGGATTTACTTACATACCCACAGAGTAATGCTGACAACACAGTTTAAAAAAAAAAAATTAAAAATTGGATTTGCGGTGTAATGTGAAATAATCCTGGAAAATTAAAAATAAAGCTAATATGTAAAGGCCTAAAGTGAATTCTACAATTGGTGATAGAAGAGAGAAAGCAAAGCTGTACTCAAAGGAATTAAATCACTCTGCAATATAAATGATAGAGTAGCCCCATAAAACAATGAGCTATAGCAGATTATGGAAGGAAGCAGCCAGAATATGAATTAGATGTCAGAAACTGTATCCAAGTCAAAACGAAATCTCATGACAATTCTGAGGGTTGTCTAAACAATGTGTTGCCCACACAAGCTTTAAATACTATATGCAACGTGGTGGTAAGAGCTTTCAGTGAAATAAAAGACAGTAGACCAACTGGTGAAAAAAACCAAACAAACAAAATCCACTAAGACAAACTATTTTCTTAAGGTTAATTCAGGGAGCAGGAAGTTAGAGTGCTTCTCAAGGGAAACCAGCTATGACTTCTTACAGCTCAAAACCACATTGTCCTCTATACAAAGACTATGGAGGAAAAGAAAATAAAGTTCCCAAATTAGACATAGTAATTTCTCACACTTTAGGTAATAAAGCATTTGCAAAGCTGAGACTAAAGATGCAGTCATTCTTACACAGGGAAGCAACATCCAAATAGAATATTGCTGAATTCCTCTGCATAAGAGACATTTCTGCCAGGGATATTCTGAAGGTCTCTAGGACTAGAGAAACAAACAATATACACAGGCCTATCCCAGGATGCTGGCACTCCATTTTATTCTGACAGTTACACAGATTTTGGGTTGTCTCCCCAGGTATTCAGGCAGTGCACCACCACTGACAGGTCAGCAGCTGTGGGACTCCAGAGATCATTCCTTTGTACTCCCCTGCTGATACTGGGAAGGAGCACAGGGCACTTTAGTCAGCTTGCAAAAGTCACTGGCTAATGTGAATTACTCTGCTCAGCACAGACAGGCCAGCTCTGTGTGACTCACTGACGAGCCTCCACTGCCGTGACCAGGGTTGAATTAACTTCCACAATGAACAAAACACTCAGTGAACCCATCTTATTCTCAGACAATTCATTTCATATTTTATTTCTCTTGGTAACATCATTAAATTTTTTTCTGCTCATTCTATTCTGACCCTCACTAAAAAATAACCATGTAGACAAATTACATGCTGCAAGAGTTCTGGACAACAGAATTTTTCATAAAAACATGAAAGAACAGCAAAGTGTAAAATGCGGATTTGATAGTTAAGATGAAGTACTACACTTCTTATGTGAACATTACACGTCATCTGTGCTTGAGACATGAAGAATGGAAAGGGTATGAGCATACCAAGCTTAATAAATAAGCAAAACTCTCCTGGAAATATTGGAAAGAGACTCAAAGGAGTTTTCAGCTATTGGTAGTTGTTATTTAATTAAAAGCACAAATTAAATAGGGAAACTGACAAACTGGATTATGTTCAGCTGTAAGTGCTATGTACAAATACAAATCTTTCATTACCATACCTCATTTATTAAATTTCTTGAGAAATGTTTACAAGGAATTGAATCAAACCAGTTATCAAACAAGAACTCTGCACAGAGTTCTGTCAGAACAACCAACACACAGCTCCTGGCCTTACAATGGACAGCAAGCTTAGAGCTCATTATCTAAGAAATGATCAAGAAGGAAAGTTCTTCCTCCACAGCCAGTCTTTGCACACATACAGAGCCCTTATTCTCATGTAAACCAATCTGCAGATATACATCTATTTGAGACAGCTGTTTACAAACAAAGGCAAAAGCTTGTCTCAGTGCATTTTAATGGGTATTACAAAAGATGCCACAGAACCAAGAAAAATCCCCTGACCAGCTAATATTTATATTCTGCTAGAAAACAGCAGGATGTGAAATTTTAAAATGTCTATGGTATCTGTAAAACAAAACAAAATTGTGGACTGTTGGATCATTTTTATCCATGAAGAGGTTTTAAAAAAGCATTTTTGATCCATGCCCACCCACATGCCAGCTCCAAAACATCTGAGATGAAATAATTTCAAGCAGATCATGACAGCCTTGTGAGATTGAAAGAACAGCGATAAATCTGCACACTACATCACTCTAAAAAAACGCAGAAGGCAGTGAATTACTTTATGTCTTTAGGAATGGAGTGTGTGCACATGCAAACACACATTCCTGTGTGTATACATGCAGAGTGTACACAATTACTCTGAGTTGTGTACTTCAGGCTGGATCTTGGCAGTACTGTTTCCAGGAGAGCCACAAAAGCAGGCAAGCAATCTTTCCTTGAGCTAGTCTATTTCCTGACTCCAAGTTGGAGAGGGACTGAGACAGGGGGAACAATGCAAGGCTCAGAAGCAGTTGTTATGCAGTCAAGAAACACAAACTTCTCAATTTAGAAGCTGGGATTCAGAACTCCTTCCTCAGTAGAATTTATAACATAATTACAGTATTGCTTGCAGCTCCAAATGACTCATGCAGGACCATTTTGGAAAAATACCTCTGTCTCTCAGAGCAGCTTTTCCCTCTAAAACTGCTGTGCACTGTGCTGAATTTATTCCCACAGGGCACCTCATTGTAAAAAAAGGTTTACGTTGTGAGCCTGGGCACTGCAGGATTTACCATTTGGCCAGGATGGTTTCCTCATACAGCTGCTGTAGCCTGGCAAGTTCCTGGTGCTGTTTGCATTCCCCTGAAGTATTCCTGCAGAATTCATGCAGGCACATGAAGTCAGCCCAGAATGTGCCACATTCTCCATGCAAAACAGCAGTCCAGTACTGCAGCAGGAAACACCAGTGGCGCCATGAGGAGACACTACAAATCCATCCCTCTGACCAGGAAATTTGGTGTAGTGATAGGAAAGTTACGTAACTATAAACCAGGAGTCAAACTTTTAAGAGGAGCTATTACATATTTAATGGGAAGTTTCATGAAACACCACAAACAAATTTCCTTTGGAGATGAAAATCACAAAAGAGCCCCAAACAACACTATAGTTGTTCTAAGAGAGATTTCAGTGTGTACTCCAGACATTATTTGTTACGTCAGTAAATAAAGAAGACAGCGATTATAAACATTGTCTGAAGACACATGTAGAGTTGGAAACGGAGCTAGTGGAGACAGGGCAGGAGAAGAGTAGACACAAATAATGCAGGAAGTGTGTGGGGAGGGAATGTCAAGTACATGACTTTACTAAATTGATTCCTTCCTACCCCACAAAGTACTGGGAAGCATTCTTTTAGATTTCAAAAAGGACAGTTTAGTGCTTGGTATCTTAAGTAAACAAAGCTGAGAGTTAAGTGAGGAACACCCAAAAATTACCAGCTTGCTAAACTGTCATGCAAATACAAATACAAGGCTGTAGCTGGACTCAACTGCTCAACTCCCACACTAATTATTCACTCCTCCATGGTTTTCAGGCTTTATTGAAGCCTAAATCACTGTACGTAAATTACAACTGTTTTAAAATAGCCAACACAAGCCTCATCATGTATCCTAATTTCTTTTTTATTTGACTTCAAAACATCTGCACCTTGAAGGCAATCCTACGTCCAACCTCACAGCCCTCCTCAGGCCTAAAAACATATTTCAAGGCATCACACAGACTACGCCTGAACATTTCAGGAAGCATAACCTTTGTTCTGTGACTTACGACACTTTCATTATTTATAGCCCTTGAAAAGCTAGGGAAGGGATTGATCCCTGCTCCTCACTCCCAGAGGAACAGCTACATGACTGTATTTAAGCAACTGGACACACCAATTTTTCAGTGCAGGTTCTCTAAATGTAGTAGTCCCATGAAACCAAACCTGGAATTCAAGCCTCTCTTTGTAAGCCTGCCACCTGCTTGCCTTGAGTTGATTTAAGGAAGCACAGTGTTTTTTCTCCTGTTTAGATGACAACTTTGATTTAAACGTTCTGACAGGTTATGCATTCAGGGCCAGTTTTAAAGAAAAACATTGTTTTTATCTGGTGATAAAAGTTTGATTATGTTTGTGATTCTAAGAAATTATTTTAAAAAGGCCAGGTTGCAGATGACAGTCTGCCTACATCCTACAGCCCACAGCTGCATAAAACAGAGTAACTTCAGCATCGCAGCCTTTGAAACATGATTAATGCTGATTTAATCTTTCCACAAATAGATATAGAAAAAAAACAGAACCATTATGCCTGGAAAATAAATTGTCCAACAAAAATACTGTAGCCTAAGTCATTTTCTAAATGGACATATTACTTCCCAGTAATAAAATACACTTGCTCTATATCCAGACAGAAAATAGTAAGCAAATGCATTTAGCATCAAAATATAATTTTGTTTAACTTTTCAGTCCTGGATTTACTTAGGAAAAGAACCCAAACAATCTGAAGTTTTCCAATCAATAAATAAAAGATTAAGATCTCTATATCATACATAACTCAACCCCAGCTAACTGATATCTCTTATCACAATATTGATAGTGAACATGTATTGATTCACAGTTGCATTTGGAGCAGCTGATAGTGCCATCACTTCATTTGAGAAAATACACTCAATACAGAAATCATCCCAAGGATAAAAAAGGATAAATTTATCTTTTATGATGCATTAGATGTCATTACTTTAATTGGTGCTATCAAAACTCATGAATAAAAGTGATGTCAACACCCAGTAACAGTCATGATTATAGATCAAAAATGCCTTGTTAAAACTAGAAAATTTTGCACGTTGACACTCAACCAAATGCAAAGGACTGGCAAGGTTCAGAGATGAGCCCCTGCCATCTGCACATGAATATGTATCAAAGCTTCATCTGATCAGTAACAAACAACTTACAGTCATTACAACAACCATAAAGAGCACCACGTAAAGAAAGACTAAGGGAGTTATTTCAGTCTACAGGATTCCTGGATGAGATAGTGACACCTTCAGAATGTGCAGGCAGTCTAGCAGCACATCACTCCTCATCAAGCCTTCGAACAAATAAATTCAAATCAGGATGGACAGGCTGAGACAAGCAGCTGCCAACATGAAAGATTAACAATAGTGCATATGTCTGAAGGTAAAAAACCCATCTGAAGTTGTAATCGGACCTATTAGCTTTTCCTAAAATCTGAATTTTTTCATGATTCAAACTGGAGAATGATTCTCTTGGTAATCTGAGATCATATAGTGAACATCAGTGCCATGTACTCCTCATAGAAAGCCTTCACCTGAGCTTTCAGAGTGTCTCACGCAGTAAGTTCTTCCCATGGCCAAGTCTCTGCTGTAATATTGTATCCCTTTAGATTTTTCTGAAACACTAGGTTTATTGCTATTTCCCTGTACTTGAAAACACTGTTGGTTAGATTACTTTTGCCATCCTGTAATGGTCTAAAGCACACCTTTGCATGTCTCTTTAGTCACAGTCTAAATTTCCCTAATACTTTAGAGAACCTCAGCTGAGATAGGAATCACATAGAACCCCTCTCCCACAATTCTGAACTGCTCCTGTAGATCAAGACACAGTGGGCAGCATCTAATTTCCCAACCTCTATTATATTACTCCATGTTATGTCCATGTAATAACACAAAATTGATAGGTAAGAGAAGGAAAAAATTCCACAAGTAACTAAGTGGAATCACAAAGAAAACCAAACTCAAGTAAACAGGGGCACAAAGCATCAGATATCTAGTAAATAATAAATTACTCTGGAAAACAATGGTGTTTTCTCTACAATGATCATGGCTTTTAAAGACTCTCAGCTGCTCCTCTCTTTGCTCCACTTCATGTGTTGGACACAATATTATTATTATATACCCTTGGCTCTATCCTCACTGCCCTTAATTTCAGGCATGGAGCACCCAACTAAGAGTAGGACATGAACCACAATTGCCCTTGCAGATGAAGCAATGCAAGGAATGAGGGTCAAGGGTTTCACTTAAAATCTCAGGGTTATGCCAATATCACAAAAGCATCACACAGAGAATTTGATGCCCATCTTAAGGAAGTTTGCCTTGGTCAAGGCATGACTAAGTAAGACTTCACCACCCAGCCTCATCCTGGGTAATTCATCCCGTTTTTCAGAACAATCCAGAAAAGAAAAGAGCAAATGTGCAAAACTACAAGTTTCACAGCACAACACGTGGAACACAGTAGCTGCAACATTTCTGGCATCCATGGCAGCTCCTCAAATTGCCCTGGCCATAAAGACGTTCTCTTTTATGAAAAACCCTAATTGCCATTAGACACAGGTGGTGAATAACAGTTACCTGACAAACAATGCAAACACCTGCTGTTTCAACTACGAAACATTTTGGCATTCATTTGTATGAGGTAATATGGGAGAGAAGGTTATCTATAGAAACTGAAATTTCTATCTTGAGTTGTGTTCTAAATGTCAGTAAGAACTGACGAAGAGGTGAAGGAGGCAATATAAAAGCAACACTACCAAGCTACAAACCTACAATTAATGATCAATCACTAAAATACACTATATGGAAATAATGTGTGCTTCACTGAATATTTTAAACTAAAACAGAGGTATTTCCTAGATACTTACAGAATGGAAAAAGTCCTTTAGAAAGAATGTAAAACAATTATCTTTTTAGAAGTATTTTGGATGGGTTTCTCAACCATATCATCAGATAGAGATTTTTAACAAGCTTAATATATCTAACATAGGTAAGTTCAGTTTTCATCTAAATTTTTAAAAGCTCTCTGATTTTTATTTGCCAAATGCATTCCCACCACAAGACCAGTAATCAGTGACCTAAAAGCCAGATATTCTCCAACTTTGTTTTGCAAATCACATTACATAAAGCAAAGATAAGCCTTAGTCATAGTGAAAAAAATGTATTAGATGGATAAAACACTTTTAGATAAGAGGCTCAAAAATTATCCCTGAACCAAAGCTATTAATAGGATTAAATTTAAACATCTCCCACAAACAAAAGTTTCAAGCAAAGTCAAGTCTAGATGCTACACACAGGAAACTCTATATAACATTCTTTCAACGTTGAACACATTTAAGTAAGAATGCCATGGTCAATCTGAGTGCAGACACTTGGCAATGCAGACTAAAGGAGAGTTTCACTACATGCCATACATCACTCTTCTACAAGGACTCACCACGAGAGCAACCCCCATGAGTTCCTGTGGAGGAAGAGGCATCCTGTAGTATTTGTGTGTATCTGGGAGCCTGTTTTCAGATATCACAAAGATTACATAAAAATGCTTCTCTCCTCCTCTTGAACTCCTCCACTGCAGTAATGACCTGTAAGAAAATAGCACAGCTCTCCTGCCACCACAGCTGCATTGTACATGGACATTCTAGTTTTGCATGAACCCACCTGCACCGAAGTGAGCCATCTCCAGTCAGACACAGGCAGTACACTTTATCTTACCCTAGTTCCAAATGAATACCTAATGTATCCTGTTGAAACACAATATTTGGCTTTGCCACAATTTAGATGCAGTGATCCCTGCAATGGCCAAGGTCATTCATCACTGTAAATGCATTCAGCCTCACCTGTCCTAGAAGCAGGAAGATGCACACTCAGTTAATTAGGAGAGAAAATAAAGTACACAATGAACATCTTCCTTCCACACTAAAGCTTGTTTTGATCTTTTAAAATGGATGAGCATTATACTCACAGAAATTAAGAGTTCTTGCTGTTTATATTCTTCAGTAAATTTATCTGCCTGAAATATCATCCTGGCTCTAGAGCTCATTTTGCAGCCAGTAACTAATCTCCTACTCCCTTCCTACTCAAAACCATTTTAACTACCTATAACATTTCCCTCCTTTGTTTGCCTGGTTAAAACCTCTGTTGAGATAGCAGAAATCAGCTTGTACTGACTGGGTGATGGGAAATCAATACATACAACAATCCACAGTTTCTGGAATGGACCTTGCATTATGTGCTGTGCACCAGACTGCCATTGCCGGCTTTGGAGAGCATATTATTCCAGATAAATACCACTGTGGTGGAGCTCTGGTGAGGTTATGCTTGGCTAACACTTAACTGAATTAAGGAATATTACTTCTAAATGCTGTCCAAACACAATTCTATTATAAAAAAGGTCCAAATTTTGTACTGGCTGTACAGGGGGACAAATAGACTCAAAACCTGCATAGCCACTCCACAGCCTTCTGTGGAGTAATGTTAATAATAACTTCAGCCCATCAACTTCTTCTTGCCAGGTTAGGGTTTGAATCGATCCCTTCTTTCCCAATGAGATGAAAAGTTTATCAGGTATTCTTTTATTTGGTAAATTTTATGATTAAATGCTTTCCACCTAGTAAAAAGAGTTAAAGGACATTCCTCTTCACGTGCATGTTACAGGGGTGTCTACTTCAAAAACAGGTTCAACCCTGTAACCATTCACTTTCCCATAAATACTACAGAACAGTGAAATTTGGACAGTTACATTTTGCTTTGCTTAAGTCTGTTGCTAGATATTCCTTTATATTCTTTCAGATGTGCATTGCTTTTTCATGCCTAGAGGCAAAATGTAATACTACACATCACAAAAAAAAAGAAAAACTGATATAGTGATAACTCAGGTTGTGTTACAGAACTGTAGCCTTGCTAACATTTCCTAAATTTCAGTTAGACAAAATATTGAATTCAGTTTCACAAAGACTGGTATTTCACACGCATAACGAGAAAAAGCACAACTGCCAAGTGGGAAAATCCCATCTTGAGTTCTGAAGCTTCCCGAAAGCACATGTACACCAAGTAATATACTCCAAACCAGGAGCAGATGGAGCTCCTCTACTATTCAGACATTAGTTTGAATCCCCAAGATCCAGGTGTTCCAACCCTACCACTCTGAGAATTCCCACAGGGAGGGCTGGTGAGGTGATGGTCATACAGGCACTGGAATCAAACGTTGAAGCCCCGTAAGAGCCCAGCTCCAGGGCATAACAAGGAAACCAGTTCCAGACCCAGCACAAGTTCCCTCCAATATGCCTGCAAAAATTCCACCTGATCTCAATTCTATCTTCTCTGGCTGTGTGCAGTTCTGCAGGAAATAACCACATTGACAAAAAAACCAAAAAAACAACAAAAACCAGCAAATCTCTGTATTTTTGCATTTAAAATTAGAAGCAACCTACACCTTCAGTGGACAGAGCAAATGTTTCCACGTTCAAAACTTCCAGGAATAAAATTATAATTTATTCTTGTCACAGAGAGGAAAAACATGGATAGCATGTTTTAATATGTTGTGAGGTGATTGCATATATTCATATAGTCTGACAGTAAACAGATGTTTCTCTGCAGAAGCCCGGACTACAAGTGTGTGAAAAACCAAAAATGCTGAAAGAATGCAGCTGACCTTCTCTTAGGGCACAGTAATGACCACACAGTCACATCCAAGAGAAATGTAGCCCAGCTGCAGAAACATTAAGATACATACACTTGGGGAAAAACCAGGAAAAGAGATACTTAGTAAAGACTAGCAAAATATGGAATCAGCATTTTATAACAGTGAAGTCTTTGATGAAGAAAACTTCAGAATCCCATAGTACATTTTTCATTTGTTTTACTTTACTGGCTATTAAGTCACACTTCCCACAGTAGGGAAGAGGGTATGCCAGCAGCAACAGAACTGCAAAAACTACAGAAGGCGTACCTAAACATTCATGAGACCAATATGGGACCCTAAATAAGGCTCCCCTGCCCTCATTTCCTCAGGCTGCTTTCTATAATGTAGCTTTTAAAATTTAAAAGCACAAACACCCACACCCAAGCCTGTTACAACCAAGATAACTTCCTACAGAGCTCCTAACAAAGAACAAGCCTTTAGCAAGCCTGTTGGGTGAACAAAGGAATGACTCTGATGTACCACAGCAAGGTGGAACTAGACATGAAAACCTCTTACCAGCTCCTCAAAGCCTCTGCAGGCTATCAGTTTCCCTAAGTGAGAAATGCCCTAGATGTCATCTGAAATCATTAAAAAACACAGTTTTAAGCTCCCCTGACAGGTAACTGGGGTGTGGGAGGAAGATGATAGAAACCTTTCCCTCTAGCCAAGTATAATCTGAATCCTGCTTCTAATGCACCGCAGCCCAAGAGATAATTTTTTTCCTATTAACAACTCTCAAGGCGACTGACATATACATGTCGATAATCATTAAAAAGTTATCTTAATTTGAAAAACACTTTTCATTTGGTATATCTGTAGGATGAAATGATCACAGCTTTATCAATTAGAGGCCGCATGTCAAAATGGGTTTTCTATAACCAGAGTTGTAAAGAGAGCAGAATCCCAAGGATACCCTTGTGTATCAAATCTATACCACTACCACAAATAATCATAATAAAATAGGCTTTGTTGACTATGAAAACATTAAAAAACATGAACAGATTTATGGCAAGAAACATTGACTTTGCGATCCAATGAACATACAAGGAGATGTGAGAGCTGCTGTTACTGTGAACATTCAATTTCCATAAGGGGTACCAGTTAGATCAAGCATTGACTTGTATTGTGCTGGAAAAGCTGGAATTTTAGCACAAAGCTGTTCTGCATGGCAAGCTTCTGAAGGCAATCTTCCTGTATTATACATGAAGTTTTTTTCAGTACAGCCATTCTGAGCAGGGTTTTGAAGATCAAGGGGTTTTTAGTTAGCTCCTTTCTTCTACTGCCCATGTGACCAAACTACCTCTCCCTTCGCATGGCTGCTACAGCAACTGTGAAAAAAAGATGTAGCAATAACATAAACTCCCTAAATATTTTTTTCTTTGCCTTCTTTCTCAACACCTGCCAGGACTGCAACATCTAATCTTGGCATTTACAATAAATTCTTTTCCAAGCTTCCCTTTTTGGTAAGGTATTTGCTATCTAAGCCTTCTAGACATCCCAGCTCACATATCAAAAAACTTCTAAAACTGCTGCAAGCCCACTTCTCTCCTCTCCCATTTTGCAAAAATATCCCTGTACAAACCAGAAAAACCCAAGTTTTGGAGTTTTTCCTGGACCTCGCATACTTTATCTTTTTAGAGTGATAGAATTTTTGGAGCCTCATTTGAAAGATAATTAAATTGACTGAAAATGACAAGCCAAGTGGTAAATAAATCAAATAAATTCCAGTGTATTTCAAAAGTTAAGTCAGGTATGACCCTCTCAATTTTGTATCAGCAAAACCTCTGAATTCAGACAGATCCAGTTCAAACTTACACTTACATAAAATATGGGACATTGATAGGTATCATATGATTTCTAGTAACCATTGGTTTCAAAAATCCCACAAAGTTTCTGAGTCAATTCTAAGATGTTGCATACTTCCCCCTGCATTGTCCTACAAAGACACAGTACATATTTTACAAATCAAGTACAAACTGTTCATTTTTCACAGTGCATAGAACTGGAAAAAAATATATGACTTCTTTGATTTTTAATTAAAAGCTGAACAGCCACTACAGTACCTCTGTTCTCTCACAATTCAGCTATTCACTAGATTTCCTACCCAATGGAATTACATTCAATTTGCATTATTGTGCTCAATTTCCTTTAGAAAAGTTCTTTTCCTACATCAGCCTCTCATTTCTCTAGAAGCAACACACCATTTAACTATGTATGTAACCAGCAAAACTTCAGAGCCACTTCCCCTGTTCTACATCAGTGATTTAACAGGAACAAAAAAAAAAAAAAAAAGAAGTCATATTATGCCTTGGAATAAAAGGGCATTTTTTTTTTCCAAAGTTAGCACTATACAACATACAGCTAGGACATCTATTAACCAGTTATTTCAACTGTGTGCTAGAATGTTGAACAGATGTCCACTAACCCCTTAAGCAGTCAATTTAAATTTGTTTGCCAAATCAAACAGTACTGATGTTTGGCAACTGTATCAATACCATTACAATAACAATTCCCCCTATGTATTCAATATGCATGCATACAGACTTTCCAAATTGGACACTGACAAAAGCTCAGGGTTTTTCCATGTTCCAAATTTTCAATCATTCAAAAAAGTGTCTGAATAAATATATAGGAGTGAAATGTCCATCTAGTTTCCTTAAGCACAGAATAAATTTTCTTGGATCCAAGTTGTCCTTGGCTTACACATCACTAAGAAAGTAACTCTGTGTTCTACTTCATTCTTACCTTCTCCCTCAGTAAAGAATGAAGGAGAAACTTAATCCACACACAGGATAGCACAAAGAATACTGATCTGATTAAATTCTTAAAATTTCTAACTCTTGACATGGGTGTATTCCACGATAACTACAGCCTTTGTTGTCCAAGTCCTCCAGCACTTGAGTACACTGCTCCTACTTAAATGCTGTGTGATGCTCTCCTAGAAGTCCAAGCTGGGCTGGGCTAGAACTGAATTTGTTGTACAAGTTCCAAAAACAATTCAGGGATTGCTAAACCCAAAAATCTAAGTTTTATCAAAGCATATGTTAGAATAAGTCAGCTGAGAAAAGAGAATCCACTGTGAGTGATCCAAAAAAAGACAGAGCTTTTTTCCTGCATACTGGTTCCCTGCCAGTGAATCCTTTTGGGCTCAGCAGGTTTGTCAGTCTGTAGATTAATTTAGCTGCTTCTCTTCCTTATGGAGTGTGGAGTCTCTGGGGCTTTTCTCTTCACTACTCCTTCTGTCACTTCATGGGAGCTGTGCCTTTCTGCAGCACTTGCCAGGTGTCCTGTTGTGTCTGGGAACTCCTCTCCAAAAGCAGACTCCTGTGCCCCAAGAAAAGGAGATGCCTCCCATCTCCCACTTGGTACCTGTGATCCACACTCTCTTGACAAGGATTGCAGGCAAAGTGAAACAAAAATGTGAAAGGGAAAGAAAGCAGTCTGTCAAGTCCGCAGCCACTATGCCAGCCTTCTCAGTTCTGCTCAATCTCAACTACGGGGATTTAAACACTACCTCTGATACTACATCAAAATCCACACAGTGGTGAATGAAATGGACCACTACACAAAAAAACTGGTAGGATGTTCTATCTCCTCAATCTGCTAGGTCCTTTTTAAAGATCATAGGTGAGTTGTCAATCTTACAATAATGAGCAGAGTCCACAACATGAAGAATTCAATGCTACAGAGTGTTGTGCTAGGAGTCCAACTCAATGCATTGGTGAAATATTTCTTTGTATAGCCTGAAACCATAAATAATAAATAGATAAACTATCAGTAAGTTAAAGGCCAAACCTTGTTTCTAATATGGTTTATTACAACAAGCAAAAGGAAAACTGAATCTGTCACAAGCCTAAGAAATGCCTCTTTTATAAAACACTACCACAGGAAGTTACTGAGTTTTGAACAACATGAAAAAATCAAGAAGCATAAATCAAAGAGAAGCTGCCTATTAGAGATATTTCCTAAGAAGGAAGAAGCTTCTGCAATGCCAATAAGTGCCCAGTGTTCTGTGAGCTTATCTCTGGACCCTGAGATCAAAACCACACCTTAAAAAAAACAGTAAGTGAAGGAGACTGTTGTAGATGGAACAGCCAGCAACACATCAGAATGCTAAGCTAGGAAGCAAGAGCATTTCTAAATTTCATGACAAAAATTACCTGCTGCACCTGTCACAGGCCATTAAATTTCATCTAGGAAGGATTTCTACCTTTGAAAAGCTATAGAAAAAATTTACATTTTCAATTTCAATGTCTCAATGGATGGCTACAATGTTTTCCCAAATGGTAGCTTGTCCAAAAGATGAATCATCTTCATTGTCAAAAACATATGCTTTACTTCCAAAGTCAGTTATTAAGCATCTGTTTTAGTGATTGATACTTGTTATGTGTCTCCTTCCAAATGAACACAAGCTTTGCTACCTGCTGGTTTCCTATACACTAAAGGCATCTGTAAGTGCTCTTTCTGAAAATCATTAAGTCTCTAATTGCCAATCTTCAACACATTTTTATGGCTGTATGTTCTCAAGAACTTTTGTAAACAGACATCATGGTCATGGCTGTATTTTAAAATCAAACTTGGTTAAGATGGAGACAAAGCAAAGATCACCTACTCCATTTCCATTTCCCCTCATTTTCCCTCCCATCCTTCATCATCTCTCGCTAACACAGAACAACGATGCACCTCCAGCTGAGACTCACAGGTGTCACAGAGGGCAGTCTCCTTACAGATCCATTATTTCAGACATCAGTGACTGACAAGACCTCAAAACTGTAATTCAGAGAGATACCAACATACCCAGAACACATCAGAGTACCTCACATTCATTTATGTGGACCAAAAAGCCCCAGATCATCTGAAGGACAGAAAACAACACAATTGCTCACAAACACAGGTTAAGAAATAGTTGGCCTGAGACTTCTGGAACAAGAACAGGCATCTTCTGCATGTCATCACAGTCAGGGGTACCATCTGCTGTAACTCACCTGTTTCATTTAACACCTCTTACGTCAGGTTGACAGAAACAGAAACTGTATTTTGAGAGAAACAAGCTGTGCATTAAATATGTAAAGTTCATTGGCTTCCAGTGTTGTCAAACATGCCATAATATACTGTCAGACACAAAGTGGCTGTAGTACCTGCTTAAGAGAAAATCCTCATTCCTTTTAGATCAGAAAACCACTTCCACTTCTCTGGTTAAAAAACAAGAAGAACATTTTGGAATACATACTTCCTTTTTTATATATTTTTTTGGCAGAACACAAAGATCTTGCAACTAAACAGCATGAAACATACCACCTAGGAGACTACAAATAAAAATAAAAATAATGGAAGCAGTTGCCAGGATTCATTCACCTGAATGATGCTGGACCCTATTAAACTTCCTTCAAGCAAATCACAGAAGATCATGTATCTTATCAAAATAAAACCACACATATTGTGACTGCAACCTTCAGGCTGCTACTTTCTTTGAACAGCAGGGATAGTGCTAATCCTAATGAACCATGGAAGTGCATTAAGCCTATAGCAGCACTCCTTTGCTTCTCCTCTCCTTCCACTATTCCCAGTTCTTTACCAGAACATCTTGAAAGAGATAAAAGCTCCTAGGTTTGGAAGCACAAAGATTATCAGATTGTAAAAGTCTCAGAAGAATATTTCCACGGCTATTATTAAAGTCTTAGTATACATCAAGGGGAAGAATGAGAAGAATAGGAAGATGAGCCTGAAAAATTGTGATACAGGGCTCTTAAAATAAACTTTATGTCACATGGAGCTGTTCCACTTTGCACTGACACCCTGTACATTTTCAGCTCCAACTTGGCCTCTAGCAACTCTAACCACACAAAACAACATTTTGACTAAACCTTTAACCTGTGAAGAAATTCAAGACGAGATAAACTGGATTAGCGCCTTTTTTTTTTTTTTTACTTTATTACCACCTCTGGAATTTCATGTTTCATAATGAATGAAGTTTTTATGATGTTGAGTACACAGCCTTGAGAAAGAAAGGAACTGCTTTACATGTGTCCCCTTAATTGTTTCTAATAGGAGTATTTCCCAGTACAGAAGCATGGGGTTTCTAAGTGCATACTGGGCAAGCCCTTTTGCTACTATTAAGTTCCTGACAAACCATGTCTACAAAATTTATATAATAAGGTACTCTTGAAATTTTAATTCTGCCTTCTCTTTATTACAATAAAAAGAAAAAGCTCGTCCTTTATTTCCATAAATTTGATTATGTCCATCAGCTGTGAAAGGGAAGACAAGAAGTTTGGGAGACACAGATGTCAAATTTAAATGCCCTTAAACTACTGCAGTTACAGCAACACTTATTTAGCAATTACTATGATAAGAGATCAGTAAAATAAACAGATTCGTTCATGTTCCTGCTATCATTCCTACTACTACATGAGGAGAGATGTATGATAAGGAGCAGAAATAAAGCACTAAGTGCTGTCTCCTCCAGGTGTGGCCAACCCCCAGAAAACACATCAGCAGTACAATATACATACCAAGTTAGCATGGTTATTTGGAAGATGAATATTTTTTCAGCTTCTCCTGAGTCTTCTTTATACACTTGGAAGGAAAACAAAACAAGCCACCTTTTTTAATGCCATCATTACCAAAAATTGTTCTAGGCATCACTGTGTGTGGGTGATCAGGATCCATGCTGTGCAGCAGCAGTCTCCTGTTCCCTTGCCTTGCCCAAGTCTGCAACTTTTCTACCTGGGATAGATTGGAACCCTGTCAGAGGTTAACTTTTTTTTCCTTAGAAGTAGAAATAATGGGGCATTCTTGTTCAGAAAAAGTCTGGATAAAGCACTATATTGCCCTTTTATGCTGCATGTCAGTATGTTTTTACCACGCTTCTTATTGTACAGCAGGACAAGTGTCCCTCTTCCACAATAGGCAAGGATGACCAATCACCCACTCTCTGTTAGCAAGGCAACTTTTTGAAGTCTCAAAAAATAAATTTGTAAAAAAACATCCTATTCTTTCCTTACAACCATCCAGGAAGATTCACAATGAAGACTTGTTAAAAAAAATGGCACTTTACCATGAAAAAAAACCAGCTTGGGGCTGTCACATTCTGAATGCAGACACACAGTCACATCCAGGAAAAATGCCAGCCATACCGAGACACCACAGAAGATGACTAAGAAGTATTTCCAAACAATATTCATGCTTCTTACTTGAGTCAGATCTAATATCTAAAATAACAGAAACATCTGCAAAAAGCATCAGGTAGAAACAAAGGCAAAATGAAAGAGTTATTTTCATAATCCTTAGCTAATTTTTGGCTAAGTCACTACTTGGTAGATATTAGTAGCCAGCACTCCCTGAATGTATAAAAAGGAAGAAGTATTGGTAAAGCAAAGCACACTAAACAATGGTATGGCAATGCTATGTGCACTAGCAAACTGCATGCCCTATGCCACTCCATTGCTTCATTGGGTAATAAAATGTTGTGTTAACTGCTTGATTAAAAAAATTAGCACAATATTAGCACAAAGTCAGACAAAGTCTAGAGCATCAATCTACCAAAAGGTATAGTTATGAAAATGCAGTGGGGACATTCTATATTCCTCTCTCCATGCACTGGGTTTGCTACCTCTTCAAAAATTGGAGAGAAATTCCAAAGTGTCTTGTAAACTTAAATCAAGCAGAAATTATGTATCCCATCATCCATCTGTTGCTCTAGCTCTCACAATTTAATAGTATGACTATGTCTTCCACACAACGAAAGAAAGAAGCAAGATTTTGCCAGAAGTCACCCTAAACTGGATGGATAAATTTCAGCTAATACATCACCCTGAACATTTTAGATTTCTACTTTTTAAATTTTAAGAGAGAACACAGTATTTTGCATATAAAACACTCATATATTCATTATTTCTACAGCCTGAGGGATCTGACATCCATATTGCAGGCAATCGATTTGTTTATTCCACAATTTATTTCCCATAAATCAAAAGTTTAGAGTTGATAACTTCCCACCACAGGCACACCAGATCTACCACAAAATGCATTTCATACCCACATTCTCTTTCTGATCTCCCCAAAAAGACTGCTTATTTAGTTACTTTAAAATTTTGAATGTGTCCTTCTGTTCAACATATTTCTAATGTGAACAACAACCAAGGCCCCAGTAAATAAGGTTGCCAGTTCCTAATTAGGAGTACACGGTTTTAACATTCTTTCAATTAAATCACACCAGAGTATTCCATCATTAACTGGATGTCCTGACAAACTGTACAGGCAACACTTTACAGTGGCACTGTGTTAAACAGGCCCTTGGAGGTTGAGTGGTGCAAACCACTGCTCTCGAAAGTCTGCTGATCACAACTATTTGAGAAGGGAAAAACCCCTTCTGGATGCAAGCAGCCTGGTCTTACACAGGCTTTTATCAGGCCACAATTACAACAGGATACAATTACCTTGCAACCAGGTTTTAGCTACTCTCATAACACTAAGATACAGAGCATGGAAAGAAGCAGGAATGCATCTGCAAATTCAGAATAAGATCTGAAAAACCCCTACTTCCTAGGACCATAGAAGTATTTAACTCCTAAATTCAAGTACTTTATAAAGTAGAACAAGGAATTTGAGGCAGATTCCCAACCTGTACTGAACTAATGGACAACAAGTTAAGAACCATATTCAGTTTCTTTGAATTCAAACTGTAAGGGAAGTTCATTCTACAAGAACACAATTCACCTTCCTGGCTGGTCTGGAAGTCTAAATGAGGTCTTGTACTTCACCTGAATACTTTATTAAGCCACTGCTAAGCTGAAATGTTCCTAGGAAAACTGCATAGAGTGCACATGTCTATCAAGATATGAATCTATGTTGTGAAAAATATGTTTTCAAATACTGGATAATAAAACTTTTATTACAGTAAAGATAAAAACTTCAGATTTATAATTACTGTGTCAATACATTCCTGTAAAACAGAACTACAGCTTTGTGATTAACAAATCAATTCAAGCATCAGAGATGATAATTGGTAAACACAAGGAGTTTCAGACAAGCTAAAAGTACTTATTGTCAAGATGCTGCTGCTTAGTGAATACAATCTCACAAAACCTATTTGTGAAGTCTATGTTTTGAATAATGCACTATTTGGTTGTAGAGAGAAGTTATCAAAACCTAACCCTTTAAATAGAAATAAGTACAGCACTTAACAAGCAGTTCAAAGATTAGAACTGCTGTATTCACAGAGCAACACATAACCAGTGCTAGTGACTGAGTCTCACAGGCCTATCTCCTAGGAGAAAAATCCACATTTTACAATGGTTTAGGACTTTGTTGCACATGTAGATACTTTATCATTATTAGACTTTCCATATAAAAATTCTGTCATTCATCTTCTCAAACTCCAGCATCAGACAAAAGCAGCTGTTCAAAGTTCAGATCTCCTCGAGAAACAGCTCTGAAATTTGCAGGGGTAAATTCAGTATTTGGATATTTCCCAGGAAGCCTTTCCTCCAGCAGTACTCCAGATAGCATTCTTCTTTTACCAAATCAGCAGTAAATATGACAACACAAGCTCTCCAAGAGCTATGAATGTTGCATGCCAATTTAGACATGTGTCTTTTCCAACTGTTATCCTATATGAATATACTTTCACTCCACTATGGATTGTCCTCTCAAATCTCACTTTCACAACTCCCTGACCATTTCTTTGGGAGAGACACATGATTCTCTGTTCCAGGTAGCTGTCAATTTGCTCCGCAGAAAAGTGAGAGGCCAATATTTTAACAACTGCTCAGCTGAAATGTATTTTTTTACCCTATATTCTCAACTGCATGTGCAGCAGTTAAATAGACATAATTTTTTAGATATTAGAGAAATGTTCTATATTTGAGTATGAAAATGTATTTCATTATTAACTGTGTTTTAAGATAATTCTCAACTTAGAGATGATAATATAATATTAGAAAAGTATTAGAATTACTAAATATGACAACTACGAAAAAATTACTATACCCCACCCACTAGAGAACTAAAAGCAAATCACTTGCTGCTTGTCAGGCATAACCTGCCAAGCTATTAGCTCTCATTTTGAAGGCTTGCTTTTGCTCAATGGCTGACCTGCACATTGCAGAGCCTTAGCATAAGAAATGGTTTTTAGGCTCAGCTGCTTTCTAAGTGCAATCCATCATCAGAAAAAAGAGATTATTCCCTTTATAGTCGGCTACTTTGCCAAATTCTTCTGGCTCTGTTCCGTCAGTCACACCCACGGCACCCTGGGGAAAAGCAAACCCTAGCTCTCTATCACTCTGCTCTTGCTGAAGTGTGGAATGAAAAGCAATTAGCGTTTGATGCCATTTATGAGGAAACTGAGGCGGAAAGACAGCTCTATCATTTACCAGCCCCGCTCCCTGCACCAGCCAGCAGCTCGCAGGGGCACATAGAGGCAGGCTGGGAATTTAGACTGGAGAGGGGGGTGGAGCTGGGAATATCCCATGGTTTGCATAACAGAGCCATAAACAAACCCACATGCAGCAAGGGGCCCTTTCAAGGCCCTTCTAAAAATACATGTACACACACATTGTCACTGATGCAAAACACCATAAGAGTCATCACTTATTGAACCAGAAGATGGTCCAGGAAGGTTTCCAGTAAGGCGTCCTCCCCATAGTTTGCTTATACTCAAGAATTATAAACAAGATTCCCTTTCAAATCAAAACATCCTCTCCTTCATTCACAGTACAATGAATACATTGCAGAACAGATTTATCTGCAATGCAAAACAAACCCCAGATGCCTCCAAAGGTGGCCTTTGCCTGCCCATTATGCCCAAAAGACTCTGCAAAGGGGTGTGCCAGGTTAAGCTTTCACCCACAGTGTCCTGTGAGCACAGTTCAAGTGTCTGGAAACACAAATCTGAACTTCTGTTCCTCTGCTGAAAAATATATGCCCAAACCACATTCCAAAGACATTTCCAACTTAAAATGTTACTACTCTTTCCTGCCACATTTAAACCTACTGTGGCAGCAGAAAACAGAGAGGTCCCAAGTTCAAAGGATTCTCAAGACCCTGACAAAACACACTTTGAAACCTAAAGCTGCCACTAAAAATGTGATGTCCTCTACTTCACAGTCAAATAGCAAAAAGCAACTAAAGCAGTGCTGTGGGTTTGGGTTTTTTGAGGGAGGAAGAGATGGCACTTAATCCCTCCTAATACCCTAAGCAAGGTGTTTTAAGCACTGAATATCTTATCTGAAAGTCAGGCATTGGACAAGAAATCAGCTGGTATACATCCTAGCATGGCCCATCAGCCTCCTGCTCCTGATAAATGAGAGGGACCACCCCAAGCTCCACCAGCCCTAAACCAGCTGCAGCAGCTGACACTACCAAGGTTGGGCTTGCACTTGCAGGAGGAGCTTAAGGCACTGAAGAACTCCTGTGCAGCTGCTCTGAGAGCCACTTTTCTCCAAGCAGCAGCTGCAATAAGCACCAAAAAGCTGCAGCCAGGGCAAACAAGCAGCACTGGACTGTCCCTTTCACACAAGAGTCCCCAGATTGACCCCAAACCTTCACCTTGTCTACAACTAGGGCCACTTTGTGACGAACAATGTCCTCTTTTCCACTGCACAAAGGATGGTAGCACCAGATCACTACATCCTGGATTCCTTAATACCTATCCTTTCTTACAATGAGAAGTTCATCAGCTCCCACACAAAGTGCACCTTCCCTTGCCCAGTGCCTTCCTGACACCTGTGTGGCTCCACCAGCAGTGGCCTTGTGTTTTCCTCCTTTAGCCACGGTGCAACATTGATTGGAACACCACAAAGAGCTTTCCCCTCCCCACAACAGGTGATGTCCTGTGCATCTTGTGAATCCTGACTCAAATCAGAGTGAGGAAAATGACTCCATCTCCTCCTTAATCCCAGACAAACTGCTTCCCTGGTATCTGTGCTGCAGTTATTGACAATTCCAGGTAGTAAAGAAGAAGTAAACAAGCTGAGGGGAAGCAAATCTCAAATGTAATAAAGGAGGGGATGTTGTTTTATCTGCCTGGTTGTTGCTAACTAGGAACTAAAGTTCAATCCAGCCAGTTTTGACATTTTTTTTTTCCTACCAGGAGGAGCTATTTCATTTAGGGAAAACTAGCTGTCTTTGAATTGGTGACAAACTGCAATAATAAAGTTATGTTAAATTAAGAAGTTTGTATATAGAGACTGCATTAACATTTTTGACAAAAATTCCTATATTCAAACCCTTCCCCAAGTTGACCAGACCCTATGTTAATTTAATTGCTTTCAAATAATTAAATTCCACATTAAGTGGGGCTAATCTATGCTGTTTCAGCCTAATTACTATCTCAGTTCTAAAAGTTGGTGGCTTTTTTTCCCCCAAAAGAGATTAAAATGGAATTTACCCTTTAACATTTTGAGTCTGTAGTTGTCTGTTAGGTCTACTGAATGAAACCTTGTAGCACAGTAATATGGATAGCAGAAAATTCAAGCTAAATCAGTCCTGCTCTTCCTGCATTTATTCTGCATTTTGTTTGTTATGCTAATTGAGGCTGTTAGCTAATGGCTTCAGTACACTGTTAGTAATTTGTGGTTTTCTTTTGTAAAAACGAAACTAAATTGGTTTTCCTTTGTAAAAATGAAATTAAATTGTCCCTAAATCTAAAGGAAGGACATCCATATAAACAGAGGTTTATCAATACTCATCCTCCCTGTGCCAAGAAATACTGCTTACTCCAAAGAATTCAAAAATCATCAGGAGCTGGCATTCTTTAAGCTAGTCAGAGGTTGTCCTTAAAGATGCTTTAGTACATGTAGACATCCCAAAGATTAACATAACTCATGCAAAACTACATCTGTTACAGTGAAGGCTTCTTTTATGGTGAGAACATCTGGATCTGTAGAAGGGACTGGAAATTTCCTTCTTATATGGGAATATAGGCTCCACTGTTTTTTCTCTCACCTTAGATAAGTGCAAGCACCACTTTGTAAAAGGAAAAATAAAAATCACAGAGCTTGCCTTTTTATAAACTTAAGTAACAGATTTTTTTCCTTTTCAATTTCAACCTAATAAGCATCCAGTATTACTGTGTAAATTAACAGTAAAGACAGATGGGTAGTGAGGAAGACAACAAAGTCTTGCATTAATCCCACAGGTGAGGTTAAAGATGCCAAGACAGAGCTCCAGATTTATGCCACATACAGTACATTAGCCTACCCCTATGGAACCATAAGATCACATCAGCACACCAGGCTTTGTTCAAGAAATAAATAAATAAACCAACAATTCACAAGGCAGTTTTTCATTAGATATTTGGCATACTAATAAGAGTAATCAGGGAATATAGATACAAACAATAGCTTTCTATTCATTCTGTCCCAAAAAATAAGACCCTGGAAGAGTGCTCACTGTAACTAAATGTATCTAACAATTTTCACAGTGCAAGTACTAAAATTTAAGGCTTTATTCCTAGGCAGAAAGGCAAAAGCCAGAAAAAAAGGCAAGTAAGTGAAGCTTACACAGACTCTTACACAAAGAGTGACTGTCCCATGTGACAAGCACCAGCAGAAAGAGCCCATTTATATTTCTCTGTCTCCAACAATCACAGCTGAAATGTATCTTTAGGAGCCTGATCTCAAGTGCAGAAGACTTTCAGTATACTGCTGATTCTGCAGAACTCATATTTCTGGGTTCTTTCTCATGGCTCCCAATTTATGCCATAGACCAACATAATCTGATGCCTGGGAACACCAGGGTGAGGGCTGAAGACACACCAAATTCTTCCTTGAAACACCACCTCTTTTTTTACAAGATTTTCTACGCTACAAATAAGCCCCAAAAAAAGGAAAAAAAAAAAAAATCCACTAAAATCCCAAATAAATCCAAAACAACTTGCAAAACCCCAGCAACCTGTTTCCATAGGACTTTTCATTAAGCTAAGAGGCCAAAGCTCACAGTTTGTGGC
Source organism: Cyanistes caeruleus (assembly GCF_971803275.1). Classification (NCBI taxonomy): domain Eukaryota; kingdom Metazoa; phylum Chordata; class Aves; order Passeriformes; family Paridae; genus Cyanistes; species Cyanistes caeruleus. Next base: position 10,439,057 of record NC_141707.1, on the reverse strand, counting down.
AGAATATCAGACCATCTAGCTATTTCTGATTTATTTCAGAAATATTTTAATCAAGAAACTTCAGCATCAGGTATGATGCTTTACAGATGCCAGAACATCATCACTTGTTACACAGTATAACTCCCCACTCTGACAGCACAGCCCATGCTGTTTAATACTGCCCATGACAGGGTATGTGAGTACCTCGTCCTCTTACCCCACACTCCTTTATTTAATCCCATGCCCTGGATCCAAAATGCAATTATATTCTTCTAACATAAATATTATAATTCTGCTTCCTCTTGAGAGAAAATAATTAAAAATGTTTGTAAGGAAGTCAGGTAATAAAAATATCACAGTTTTATGGTAAGTCTTGCTATGACTTCAGGAACAAATCCCTACCTAGCTTCTTGTGTCTTCAGCACAAACTTGTTTGTCAAGTTCTAAAAGGGATTACCCCTTTCCAGCTCGCCAGAACACAGCCTGCAATTTACACCAGTAAGCCAAATGCTACAGCAAATCTTAACCCCAGAGACCTACTAATTTCAAAATCCATCTGACCTGGTCAGTGATACTGGCTCCTAGTACCAGAATGCAAAAACTTGAACGGAAATCAAATGAACGGAACAAATTCAACAGAAGGTCACGAGTGCAACTTTTAAGTGACTACACTTCCCCAATAAAGTGACCCAGTGAAAAAGCAGATTGGTGTTCTCTCAAAGCAATGATGACAACCTCACTCAGAAGACACGTCACCTAAAGCACTGACAACTACATCCGCACGTTCTGTGGTCTAACCCAGTTGAGCATTGAAATAAAAGTAAAGCAACAGATAAAATAATCAGCCTGTGGAAGTGAGATAAATAATGGTCAAAAAAAGGCACATCAAGGAACCATGAATTAGTAATGAAAGTTGACATAGGTCTGAAGATATGTGCTAGATAGAAAGATTTTAATCACACTCATCTAGTGTTAGCTTTCACTATTCCATAATTATTATGGTTTCATGTGCCCTGCAGTGACAACATTCAGATGGCAAAAGGACCATAGGTGTTTACAGCTCTTCCCCTGTGTAAACAGCACACTTAAATCTGTGATATTTCTGTTCCAACAACAAATAGAAATTGACTCTATTTATATCAGATCACCAATATAAGGGATTTGCTGTTTGTGTTAGTAAGCACATTTATGTGACCAAATGTAGATATACAGTAAACCAAAAAAGGTTATTACTGAACCTGATCTAGTGGTTCCCTCCTCTCCACGTGTCTTGCATCTCACCTTGAAGAAATCTGCCAGAAAATTCAGAAATCACAATCATTAGATCAAACTCTTAGTACTCATAGAATGATTTTATATCTTCAATCCATACTTGCATATATTGCTAATACATTGGACATCAAGTTTATCTGGCCTAATAATTTTTCAGACATGAACCAAGAGATGATTTGAGTTACAGATGAACCTTTTTAAATACACAGAGGAAAAATTTGACAGTGCCAAGGACTAATCAACTCCCAAGGGTTGAACACATGTAAAAATTTTGGGGACACGTGTTCTCTGGGATACATATCCACTACCACTGTCCCAAAAATTTCCAAAGCTCCTATGAGATCTTATGACAAATCACTTAAGTGCATTTGGGTAATTTTACCATGTCTAGTACAGAGGCTTTCTGTATAAAAAAGGCACAAAGCTTTGAATAATCTCATCAACTGCACTTTTCCCCAAATATTAAAGATTAAAATATAACTTTTCATAAGCAGATGCATTTCCTCTGAAGTTATCAAATGTGGAGAAATAAAAGAGAAAAGACAATTTTCAGTGTCTGGAAGAGGTCCATGTTTAAAAAAATGTAGCAACATCCCCAGAGAAACTAAAAGCTTTCCAGTGCAAAAAGTGATGTGTTCATCACAGTGCTGTGGGCACAGAAAAGCTCAGCAGTCCTTGCCCTACAGGCTTATGCACCTGGGATAAGGTCCACAGGTCATTTTTCACCCTTGTCACAGGAATTTGTACTCTGCCACCTGAACTCAACATCCAAGAGAAACCCTTGATCTTTTTCACCACTAGGAAAAATCAGTATTTGTGGGATCCAGCCAATGAAGTCATGCAAAGGCATAACAGTGACAGTTAATTACTTGCTAATCATGCTTTGGCTTCAGGATGAACACCACCAGAAATACTTCATTTATTCTTTTCATTGATATTAGACAATTACAAAAATGTAATGCAAACAATTCCAGACAGAAGACTGTCTCTGACAAATACTTGAAAAAAAGCTCTTTTTTTTTTGTCTGCAGCTTGCAGAGATCATTCCACACAAACCCCATGCTGTTCAGATCTGATGTGCAACTGAAAAAGAAATACGGAATTTGAGAGAAGCCATATGGAAAAGTTAAATATTTTAGTGTCAAAATACCCATCATAGCTTAATTCAAACTTATCACTTTTGAGACATGAGATCTAGAGACTGGTCAGAACTGTACAATTTTTCCACCAATTTTTATGACCAAGGGTCAATGAATTATTTCTCCTTGACAAGCGTGTGACATTTTGAAGTTTCCTTTCACCACAGAGCTCTCTGTAGTTTCAGAAGAGACAAAGAGACTGCATATTGCCTTTATACACAGTTAGGCAATCAGAAAACATTCCAAATCATTTCAGAATTAATAAGACAAGCTTTATGTAAGCATCAGCATAATTTTATTTCCAGACTCCCTTATGCTTAAAGAGTTCTAAAACTTGAATATGCTCAATATAAAACATGAAACATTTACATCCCAGTTGACAATGACCTTGTGTTAAATTATTAAGGAACAACAGAATAGCTGGTGTCCACGAGCAGGGGTTAGAACTGGATATGCTACCAAACACATGTGGATGGATCATTACTGTACCATAAGTAATGATCACTGCCATACACTGGGCCTCCACAACACTTCCTGTCATCAATATCTATTAGCACAAGGCTGCAATATAAACATTTATAAAGCAGACACAATACACCAGCTAAACCACTAATGCATGTAATTGCTAACACAGAGCCATATGCTGAAAATTCATCTCTCTTTACATTTAACCTGGGCAAATCAGACAACTGCCTAGCCCACAGTCTTCCAAAATTGCTTACTGAATAGAAAATTGTAATCAGCTGCCAGTTCAATTGTTTTTACAACATTCTACATAAAACAAATGAGGTCTGTTGCCCTGACTTGTGAAAGAGCTCTAATAAATGCCAATTATAAGAGCAATTAGGGGATCAAATCTGACATCACAGGTTTCTCTATAAGATATTAGCTCAATGACTTTTTTATAAGCTAATTAGTCATGGACTCTGAACAAGAAACAGATGATCCAAAAACAATAATTCTGCAAAAGTGTGTGTTGTCAAACCCCATAAGGGCAATAACCCCAGTTTACCAATGGGAATTGTATCTGTGACTGTAAACTCCTTCAACTATATTAACAATAACAATCTAAATTATGAACAAGAACACATGAAGTATTCCAAGCATGATCAGCTTCTTTAAAGTCTTACAAACCCTGAATTTACCAATATTTCCTTTGGCACAAGCCATGCTGTTAATCAAATATGAGATAAATCTGCAGGGATTGCACAACAGGAAGAAAGAAGGAATTCCACCATAATATGGTGAACTTGCATTTTCCTAAAGGAACAGAGGACATAGCAGGTAGTTGAACATTCCTGTCACAAAAAGGCAAGCCCGGCCACCAGCACAGTCCAGGAGAAGAAAAGTAATTTGATTTTCTGAAGAACTAAGTCCTCTGTTGTAAAACAGCAAAATGTTGCCTATATGATCATAATTGGGATTCCTTTACATGTGTAAGTAATGACAGTATGTGATTGTGCAATGACACTTTTTCTGTGGGCTTTTGCCTTGTTCAGTACACGAAACAGATGCACTTCACCAAATGAACATCCTCTCTGACAGTCCTCAGGAAAGCCTGGTGCATTATTTGCCATAAACTCCTCAAGGTGCAGCCTGAAGCCAGAGGACACACAAGAGACAGCTCTCAGGCAGCTTTCACCAGAGCACTTTATGGTCCACAAACTTGGGTGTACCTCAAAAATCATGTTGTCCTTATTTTAGATTTAGTCAGTGTGGCTACTTAATACAACAGAATTGGGGGTCCCAATCTGAAATGATCAGCAAGCACTTTGCTGGCTCTTCTAGTGAGAGGCTTAAACTCAGCTACGCTCAAACTGATTTGCTGCAGGTGAAGTAAAACCTGGCAGAAACAACTGAAACAACCTGCTAAGGAAACATGTGCAAGTCCTCAGGTGTTATTTCCTAAAGAGCTATAAAATGTGGAGTATTTTATGATCAAAGCATGAGAGTCAGCAGTTGCTCAAATCACAGCCAAGAGCTAGAAGCAGGTATTCCTAATATCAGCAAAAAGCTTCCTACAGCACCTTGACCACTATCAATTAGGAAAAACAGGGTGGGGTGGGGAATCACATTCCCCAGAATATTTGACTGGTTAAGTTCCATTTCAGGGTCTGGAGAGAGAAATAAGTTTTCAAGGAAGAAGTTCTGTCTTTCTATCATATGCAAGATAAACCCGTTGTGTTTATGTCTGGGAGCACACTGACCTACACATGTACACAGACCTTGGAAAAAGATACCAGCCCACAGAGAAGCCACAGCAAATCTTTTGGATACTCCTCAAGCAGGGGCAGCCCAAAGCAAACCAGGCAACACAGAAGTTTTACATCAAGCCACAGCTTTCCTCAGCCAAACATACAGGCATAACCCTTTTTCCTCATTAAAATTACAGCCTAGTTGATACGAAAATTAACCTAAAGGTCTTTCTCAACATGCTTCTCCAAATAACTTATGACTAAGTTACTCCAGATATCTTACAACACAACAAATATGCTATGACACAAGTGCTAGAAAATCTAATAAAACTCTAGCAATAACACTGTTAAGAAGCTACAAAAAGATTTTGACCACGCTCATATACTAACAACCGATGTACAGATGGCCACATACTGCCCAGAAATATACATGGAATAAGCAGAGAGGCAGCAATGTATGGGCACAGCATAGAAACTGGATATTTCCATGGGTTGTCTTTCAACACCCCATTTGGGACTGATGCCATGAAACACACATGACCTCTGAAACCTCACACTGTTTACGGCCATGTCTCAAACACCCTTGCACTCCTGAATTGCCTCAAGACTGAAGCATGCTGACATGACTCTGGAGGTAAACATACAACATTTCTGGAATGGAGCTGTTCCTTCTTTGCTTAAACCAGAAGCTGATGTGTTCAGTTCTGTCTGCACTCTGGTGTGCAAGTTCATAAGCTCAAGTATGGGACTGGACATTTTTTTCTTCATTTAGAAGACTCTTCACAGATTCACAAAAATTGTTACTGTATGCCATTTTTATTTTTCCCCACTTCTTTACTCCTGTTGAAGGAGTATGTTGGTAACCATATGATACTGCTGCACTGTCAGAGTTCAAACAGAACCAGACATAAGCACATAAAAAGAAGCCCTGCATGCTCTATTGAAAAATTTTGCAGGGACTTACAGATACTAATTTAATCAGAAGACTTTTGCAGAGTGTAACTATATATTTGCCAACAACTAATTCAAGAAACAATAAAAAAACCAAAATTACATTGGCTTTGCTACTTCACAAACCAAAATCTTCATTAGACACACCCCATGCACAGCTATCCACATTTACAAAACTACCAACTGCTCAGATTTATCTTAATGAAGGCAGCTCCTTAAATGAATCACAAGCACCTCATGACCTGTCAGTCTGTGATTGTGACTGGACGTAGTGACATACTTGCTAGGTTGCATGGAATTATATTTCTGCTGCACCTGGATAATATAGAATAAGACTGCAAATTCTGTATCTATAAAAAACAAGGCTGCTTTTTGGGGACTGAATGTTTTTTACTGAAGCTTAAAAATATAACAAGTAAAACAGACTATTTATTATAACTAACAAATAAATTTTAAGTAACCGGGATCAAGTATTCAGACAATATCAAGTAGAAATACTGAAATGTAAGAATAGACATTTTACATAAATTTTTGACTGTAATACACAATTCAGCTAGGCACACCAATAAAAGTTAGCTAGAGCCCAAACACTAAATTGTGTGCTCACATAGGATATAATAGGCAGAGAGACTTAAGAATATTTTCTGTTTTCAAGCAATAAATATAAATTCAAGCTGTGTCAACAATATAACCAAGGGACTAAACAGATGTAGATGGGCGAAGCTTAAAGCAAAAACCTTTACTTCTCTGCCACAAATGTTCCAGTTTGCATCATGAAAACATCTAATTTGTTCACTTGTGCAATTTGAGCCAGGAGCTGTCTTTAAATCCTTGTTTCACCACAAGGAAATCTTCCACCATATTCTTTGCATTTTCATTCCAGCGCTCTGTACAAGCCCATATATTCTCCTTTCACAGATACCACCACATTCAGTGTGCATTTTAGGGGTGGAAAAGAAGGAGAACATTGATGACACTATTATTTCAAAGTCCAGGACATTAAACAACCAACTAAAAACCTCCCTCACAACTATGATTATTGCTATGACAGTAGTGACAGATTGCTTTGGGGTTTTTTTGTTGGATGGCTGTTTCCTCTTTCTACTTGAAAAATGGAGAAAAACATATTTTAAGCATATTGGCCCTAATAGTTACCATAAATCTCCAAAAAGACTTGCTGAAACTTGAGATATCATCACTTCACATCCAAGAGTCATACTTGGTCTTTAGATCAGGAATGTATTTCAGCTAAAATGATACATAGTGTTTTCTTCAGGACATTTGTGTTTCTCATCACAGAAGAGAACAATAATAGGAAAAGCCTCCTTTGTAAAACATATTAAGTACCAAAAAAAAATCACAAGAGGCTAAAAATGTCCCATCCATGACATCACTGCAATGCAGCAGATGAAAGGAAAACAATTTTGAACAGGAATCTTCATCCAGAGGAGAATACCAGATCATATTTAAAGCCAGGATGTCTTGGTACATCTTTATCACCTATCATTTACATCATAAATGGAAATCTGAGTATGTGGAGAATCACAACATGGTCAGAGGAAAAGAGTATTTGTGAAACACCACAGAGATGGAAACTGCATCCTCAGGGTTTGAGTCAGACCTATCCCTTGTTTTCTTCTGAGTAATTTCCAATGGGGATCAGGCACAAAGAACGAATGTGGAGATACTCTTTCAGACTTCCAATCCTTGCTTTCATCAATTAAGTTACCACTAACTTCTGTGAATGAACTGGGAGATGCAGATGGACACACACACATTCAGTTTCAAAAATGTGGTGGAGAAATAGGGGTATAAAAGGAATAATGAAGATTATATATTAAAAAAATCTCCAGATGAAACAGGTAACTGAAAAACACAAGAAAGCAAAATGTAATGTTTTAAATTTTTATCCAATTAAAATGAATCATAAGAAAAAAAAAATCCCTGCAAGCATAGACAAAATTCACAAACATCAAACAAAAAGCAGCAGAATTACTGCATAGAAAAGGTTCCAATCAAATAAGCATGGCTGATGAAGCAACCCAGTGAACAACAAGATCCTAAAATTCTGTCATGTAATAAGAGTAACCTTCAAAGCCTCTAGATGGACCTCACTACATAGCTGCTTGCAAAGGGAGAACAGGCAGAGCCAGCACACAAGATTTTCTCCTTTAGTTTTTGGTTTCACTTGAGAGCACCAAAGCATGCCAAGCCATAAAAAACCCCAAAAATAAATACAAGAAAACCCCTGGAAAGTCTGAATCTTGTGCAGATAGAGGAAGAGGTCATTTAGAACATTGCTGAACCAAGAATATCGAAATGACATCTGAACACAACCAAACTATGCAGTTTTAAAGCTGTCCAGACTTCTGAAGGAATATTTGTAAGAAGAAAAATTGGCTGCAGATCTTGGGAGCATATGGAATGCATAGAGACCACCTACAGCAAACTGAGAATTCCATAGAAAAACAGATGAGCTATTTGATTGATAGCCTGTTCCCAAAAGACCTGGAACACTGAAGAGACATGGGCAAAACAAGGAAATTTATGTATACTGTACATATATTGGAAGTGACATGCCAATTTTGCTGAAGCACTACTGAGTAAAGGAGTATCTCCTGAAAAAGCAGACTGAAGAGGGCTAAAACGAAAGTTTCAAGAAAACAGAATGTGATAAAATGTGATAGAAATAGAAGATAAATAAAAGAGATGACTGAACTGCCTATGTATGATAAAGAATTCACAATAAAATTCACCATGTTGTGCACCTATAAGGCCACTCTAAAACAAAGTGCTGGAAAGGTTGCATCCATTGTAAAAGGGCTTAATGGATTAATCTTCATGATCAAGAAAAAAAAAAAATCAGAGGTTTTATTTCAGGCAACTGTCACTGAAACTCAGCAGATTTAGGTGATTGAGCAAGAATTCACTCTCAACCACATCATCCTCCAGTCAGCTGCATGTATTCTACAGGGACAGTGACATCAATTTCTCTTTTCAAACAATTCATGAGATTTTGTGAAATGCATGAAAATTTTATTGGAGGACTCCAACAAGTTCCAAAATCATTGCCAGGGGGAGAGGCAAAAGGAAAAATGGGACTATTGTGCTGCAGCCCAATTCCACTAGAGACTAGCTCAAAAAAACACCAGCTGAAATGGTCTGCCTTCTTTTTGAAGATCAGTCCCTTTAACACCTGAATCCTCCTCTCTTCCAGCACCAGCAGCATCATTAACTGTAAAAAGACCTTCCAAAAGGCAATTAAGTTCTGGATGTTGTTCCACACTACGATAAACCTTACAAAAGTGGAGATTCAAAGGCAAAATTCTATCTTCAGCAATAGCATATTTTAAATGGTGGTGAGCATGGGACAACAGCCACTGGACAAACAGAGCTGCCACATTGTTTGCTGCAACTTCTGCTTCTTTTCTGTTATTAATTAACAGATAAGCTGAGCTCTGGTGTGTTCAAAAGTCAATACATTCCTCATTTTTAAAGAGAGGTGAGAACCAGCAAAAAAGCTTTTCTGGTTTGTTTGTTTTGGGTTTTTTTGCTAGATCTCAAAAAACCAAAACAAACCTTCCTAATACACACACATAGAAACCTGAATTCATGACAAAGCTAAATAAACTGGATGTACATGGATTTAGAAAGAACAAGCTTTCTGCACTACAGCGCTGCTGATCCTCATTTATTAAAGTGGGGTTCCTTGAAGAGCATAAAAGTACATGAGTGAAGGCCAGATAGAGACTGTGTCCACGTGGATAAATCTGTTCTGGTTGGATCAGCAATGAACTACTCTGCAAGCGCTGAGGAAACCAGAGTATGATGAACCAATGCCTGGGTTTTATATCTACTTGGAAAAGCAACTGTGTGCTCCACACACAGTCAGACTGAACATGCCTAAATTAACTTGTTCCTCCCACTTCCCAGAGTTCTTGGTCATACTTGATCCAGTTCCCAATGTCTTACTAAAAATACCTGAGCCAGTACCCCATGAAAGGTGCACTAGACAGGAAAAGGGTGGTGACATACAGAGAAATGCTTCAACCACCATCTCAGGAGCATCATTTCACTAAAATGACTTCCAGAACTACAGGGTGAACATCTAAACACCCTGAGAAGTCAAACAGACATGAGCAGGATCCCTACCTCCATACAAAACAGAACTAATAACCATATAATCACTATCATTCACAATGCAATTTTTCACATTTCAACTCTCACACTAGCCAGTACTTCGTCATGTACACCAGTTTTCCTAATACCCACATGTCAGGGCAGACTCAAATAATTGATGTATTTCCAGATAAGTGACAAGATAGGAGGGAGCAGAAAACACTCTTCCCACCCTTCACCCTTCCACAGCGTCAGAAGCTCAGAGTAGAGTTAATAAGTTGCTTTCTCCAGACATGCTACAAATGTATTTGAGCTGCAACATCTCTTTGAAGATCTTACCCTGTAAAATGTTCCCAGCTATATTGTGAAACGCGGATTTCAGAAATCTGTCAAGATATGTCAAGATTACACCAAGTTTGTCAGCTAAGAAGAAATACACTTGATTCTACCTTAGACAAACACTGCCTGGGACTTATATTTGTGTCATGTTTTCCAAAAAGCAGCTGTAATAATACAAAATTGAATAATGCTGTCTGGGAGGAAAAGAAGTATTTAGACCATAAACAAACAGGATCAAATTACCCAGAAGTACACATGCCTTGCAGCAAGCACAAGAAACACCAGAGCAAATAACATACATAAATATTCTTCAAAAGCATCTGGTAAATTCACCATAATGAATTCAAAATATTCAAGCAATTATTTCCAGCCAATCACTTATTTCTTTCAGAACTGAGATCTTTAGCATTTTATTATGTTCTTTACTGTCAAGACATATTTCTTCTGCAGTTTGACTATTTTTTCCCTCCTACCATTTGTCTAAGCAACCAAGTAACTTATTCAGTAACTTCCAGACCACCTTGCAAATAGAATTGATTTGGATTAAATAGCTACAGATTATTTCAGTGGTTAAGTAGTCACGGGTATGCCAACAACATAACACATCTCAAATATATTCCACTAATCCTATCAAGTATGCTTTTACTTATCTTTCACTAAACATCTATTTTATGGTCCATTTCTTCATACCTTCTAATCACAGCTCAGTTACAATGTCAAAAAAACTGAAATCCCGAACTGAAAAGCACACAGTCACAACAAAGATAATTTTATGAGTAAGAGGTACATAAGGGACTGCTGTGGAATCATTAGTGTTTACAACTATAAGCATATTTACTGTTTGCCATCCTTTACAGGACAGATTTGTTACAGTTGAAAGCTTTCCCTTCAGGGCCTTTTAGAGAAGCACATATATCCCACAGATATGCCATAACCCATAAAGTCATCTCAGTAAGGCATAACACAACTGTTCTCCTGGGGTTTTTTGAGAGTACAAGGGCAAGATGAGGAAAGGGACAAAGAAAAAGGAAGGAAAAGGTGTGCATGCAGGAGAGGGAATCTATACCTCTAGTTTAGAGCTGAAAGGATTTAAATTCATCTAAACCAGAAGTCTTTTCCATTCCCCACCTTTTGCTTGCTCAGATTTTGTTTATTTTTCTGACTCATTACTCAAAAATTTCCTAGATCCTAATCAAGTCTAACAATGCTTTAGAGGAAACACAACTCCAAAATGGGAAGGGGGAGAAAGTCTTATTTAGGAATTCTTCATAAGCCATTAAATTATAAAAACTCAGGATATCCTCCAGGAATGGTAAGAAAAATGCTACATAATAAAGTACAATATCCTTAAGTCATCAAAACATGACTTGGCTCTGAATTCTGGATGTCAAGAGTTTAGATGATGATTGCTCATTCTTATATGGCACTTCTGTTTGAAGTACCCCAGATTCTTCCAGGAGGGGAGTTTGAAATGAATTTAAGATTCAAGCCAAAAGTATCACAGATGAGGAAATCCTGAAACATATCAGTGGTCAGCAAAGATATCTGGACACACTAAGTATATGAATCACACAGAGTCTCCCCAAAATGCCTCTGTTGTCAGAAAGCCTCCAGAAGAGGCACCTTTCTACTCCATTTTAAATGATCACCCTGGCTGACACCAGGCTACACATGATGCACTTCATCAAGAGCCTCACCTAAAAGCACTTGAAAATTATTCACTTTACCCACACAATACCACCTCTCATTTGTATTAGCTCTACTTCATTTCCTTATCTGTCTTTGAATAAAAAACAAACTGCAATACAAGCAATTGATGTTGCATCTGTATTTATAGGGACTACATTTCCTTCTGTCTTTGGAGTTTTCAAAGTAAAGACTAAGTCATTGTTTTATTTATGAAATCTGAGAGTTTAAAAGACAAACCAGACTAACATAAGAAAGAAATTCAGATAAAGAAAGATATTTTGTAAATGCATTCTAGTTCAACAAAGTAACATTTGCTCTTAAGATGTCCTTTATCCTATTAGATTCAACCTTGGGGAAAAAAGAAGGCTAAGTAAGACTGCAAACTGTTCACTAAAGCATGTCAGTCTTTTCTGAGTCTGAGGCTGGGCTTAGAATTCACGGTGCAAACTGTGAATTTTGAAAACAAAGACTGAAAGCTATCAGTTATACAGGAAACAAGTTAAATATGTGTATTAGCATGTACATGCTAGGCTTGCCATCTAATACTAAATGCCCATGTAGAATAATCTTATTTCTTAATTATCTATTTTAATTAGATAGCTACATGAAGCAGGCTGCCATGACATTATATTATGGCTGAGTACTCACACCCTCTCCTTCTCAGAAAAACCAACAACAGAAGCGAAAATCTAAGCAGAGTGACAATTTTACATCTACTGCTGTGGATAATGACCAGCATTTCCACTTTTGTGCAAGACTGGAGAAATAAACACCATACAGAACACCAGGCATTAAAGCAGTTCCTCAAAAGTACAGCACGCTATCCTTGCCTACCTTGACACAAATCCTCCTTCCTTGCAGCAGCACTGTCACTTGTGCAGTTAAATCATTTTTGCATTGCCAATCAGTACCAAAGCCAAGCAAACACCTGCTTGTTTCTAAGAGAACTAATCAACAGTGCTGTCAACTGCACTTCAGTTTCCTGACAGATCACTACAACACCCACATAGGCTCTGCTCTCTCTGAGCTTTCCACACTGGCAAATTCACAGTGGCCGTAGCCACCAGCTGTCTCATGCCATCCCAGTCAAAACCAGTAAAAAAAGAGCCATGTAGCTGTCCTGACAACTGGGGATATTACCCATGCAATATTACCACATCATTCAGCGCAGCATGGCTGAAATGCCAGCTAATGATTTGGATTCAGGAATTACTCTTCATATCAGAGAAAATTACTAATACAAAACCAGTCTAACAGCTTAATAGCTACATTCAATATCCTCGGCCATAAAACACGGGGATTGGAACCAAGACCACTGGGAGTTGTACTTAACTTTGAAAGAAAAACAATAAATATCTCATACCTAGTCAGGATGGCCAGGTTAAAGCACAGCTTGCAGATTCTGCTGTCTCAGTACAAAAGCAATAGGCCCTGAGAGAACTAAGGCTGGGAACTGAAGTTCCCAAGTGCCCTCTCCAAGACTGGCTGGTTTCTTAGGTACAATTTCAAACCCTTAGGGACTAAACAGAGCTCCCCTCACAGAATGGGATGGGAGGGAAGATGGAGAATCATTTTTATAGGCTGGATTGTTTCTAGGTAAGTTCCTTTGGTCTCCAAAGAAACCTAATGTGCTTTTAAAAGAATAAAAAGCAGATTTAGCAGTGGAGAGCCCCACTGAAGTAGAAGGACCAAAAGCAATTTAACAAGAATTTTAACCACTAGCATATTAACAATTTTAAGCGGCTGTGTAAGAAAATGTTACTTTACATGTCCCTTTCCCAGCCAGGGGCATTGGCCCAGCCCTCTCTTACCTTACCACCCACTTGCACAAAAACATGTGCAAAGACAAAACCAACCCATCACCAGGAAAAAACAGCTACCAACTCTGATTACAAGAAAATGTATGAAGCACTGCATTGGTAGCTACACATGAGCTGCTTCATCCAGTTTCTCTCTTTCAAGAATATTAACATTATACACACTGACGTACCTGTTCAGATGTGTTGACATACTGCATTTCACACCATAAAACACAGCAAAAGCAAACAATTAAGTGCAATTACTATATGGCACAGAAAGATTAGGGAATTAGTACCAACTCCAGCTGCAAAATTTGTTGGAAAAGTATTTCTTCCATCCTAAGCCCATTTGCACAACATGATAAATTGAATATTAATGCAACATGTAACTTACAAAATTAGTAATGTAATTTTTAGGCTGCTTGAATTAAGAAAAAGACTGTCCTTATCTAAGACATTAAAGACCTTTGTGTTTACAAATCCACAGTAGGCTCTGCTTTAGAGCTTACACATGTGAAACAGATTAAGGGGCACCATGGTGGGGGTTAATGTCTCAAACTTGCTGCTGGCTACATCGTCAGTCCCCTGCTGCTATTTTCCATCCCAAGTAAAGATTGAGCATCATTTACCATATACACTTCAGCTCTCACTTTTTGCTTTGTTTTAAGAACTCTTCACACATTAATCTTAACTACAGTTATTCTAAAACAGGCATGATGTGGGCATACAATATCCTGTAACATGAAATCACTGCTTAGCTTTAAACCCAAGCATCCACTGCTTTGGAAATGATGGTTCTGCACTTTATCAATTAGGAAGCAGACAAAAGAGAAAAGCTATCAGCTACCATTTTCAGCTGTAGAGCAAGCATCACAAGAAACTTTTTCTTGAAGACCCAAGTCCTAAAATTTAGAGTTTGTGTGAAAAAAAATGTTTTCAATACAAAATAAAGATCTACATACCTGTATAAAGAAAAAGCTTTAAAGAAGGAAAACAATACTGAATGCTCACAAGGAGCCTACAGTATTTTAAATCTCATTATTTTGATGGGTTTTTTTAGGGAACCTGACTCATGATCTTTGAATGCACTCAGCTGCCAGCACAGCGTGCAGGAAGAAAGCATTAGAGACTGCACATATCTGCACAGCAAGGCACTTGGAAGGATGGCCTGGACAAACGTTAAAAAATAGGTTTGAGGACACAAAAAACTTTCTTAAACAACTCCTAATGTAACTGGCATGCAAAGATGATTGCTGTTCCAAACAGCATTTTGAGATGGGACAGCAGGAAAAATAATCTATTTTACTGGGAACACAGTTCTTTATCTAGGCTCATTACCTCACTTCAGTAATATGTTCCAGAAGATTTCACAACAGATTAAGAACAAAATGCTGCTGTTTCAAGAGATACCTTCTTTAAAAGATGTACACAGATACACACCCTGAAAAAAGGCTCTCAATCTGACAAAAGATAAAATATATTCATTAATATCAGGAGTACCTTTGTGCACAGGAAAACCAATAATTATGTTGGGCAGCAGATATCAATTGCCAGCACTAGCACAGAAGAGACCTTCCAAAGCTGTGCCAGCCCAGTCTGCAGCTGGGAAGAAACCAGCTCTCCCCTACCACAAGGAAAGTTGCAAGACCAAGGGGAGAATGGGCAACCACCTCCCTTCCAGACATCTTTCCCCACAGCAGGAGCAACCTCATCCCAGCCTTTTGCCTAGTGGAAAACAATTATGATTTTCCCTAGACTGCTGAGATCTCTGAAGAAGCCTTTAAGGGCTGCAGGGATTTAGAGAAGATCACTTGGGAAGTTTAAGCACAATGTTTAAGTGCTTAACGTCCCATTCTGCCTAGGAGGACCTGAAGATCTGACATCTGCATGTGAAAGAACAAAAATGGAAACAGAATAGAGTATTAAATTTCACAACAGGTACTAGTCAGGATTCTGCTCTTCACACTGTGGTACTGCTGTATTTTGCCTTTGGGTCAAGAATTTTCCCCATTAAAACTGGGAGGGATGGAGAGAGCAGAGGAAGAATTGGAAAAAAAAACAAAACAAAAAAACATTAAAGATCTTTAAATGTTCCAGAGAACTCAACAATCCTCAAAAAACTATTCCATTCTATCTGAGAAGAATGAGGAGGAATTTGCATGCAGTTTTACTGCTTTTATGTTATTTTGGGAATTATGAGAAGATTGAAGAGATTAGGCTTCTGTATCCATATCTATTCCCAAGTACTGGAGTACCCACATACCCCTCTCCACAAAGCAATAAAGCAAGCTAGAAACAGCCATCACAACACTTTTGAATGCCAAAAGATTTGCCTTACAAGTACCTTACTTTTTAACATAAAATGTTATTTCCTTGCATTGCTCAGGATATCTCTACAGCATAGGAATAACCAGAATACCTAAACAATTTCCATAGATTATTGTTCTAATTTCTGGTGACCAAAAAAATAAAACCCTCACCTTAGTTCTATCAACAGAGCCAGCTGCAGTCTCCTATCAGTGCATTATTAAGAGAATTGTTTACCAAGTTATATTTGTACACACCATTGCAAGGCAAGGGTGTTGATCAGGTATTGCTGACAGAATACACAGAAAAACATCTGACTGCACAAATGTTGCTGAATCTTTACAAGTCCAAGTTATATCGTAAATGGAGAAAACACGGCTCAGTTCTCAGAAAAAAACCAGAATATGCAAGCTTAGGGTGCAACATAAAATAAATGCAGTAGTAACCAAGTGATTATATTAATAAGATTAATATCTTCAGACTCTGGAATTAAAATGACAGAATTTCTTAATGGCTGCCCTTCAAAACAGAAAAGAATATTGCAGAAATTAAAGAAATCCAGTGCCTTAATCTAAGAGGCTTTCCAGTACTTTTTGCCAAATTATCAATTATCTGTGTGAAACTGTAGGTATTACAGCCTGAGTTCTGCTTCTTGCCTCAGTGAAAAGTACTTAGATGGCTGTCAGAAACCCAGGTACTGTCTGTTCTACAAATATGTTTGTTTCCTTCAGCTACAAAATTCCACATTCTCTCTGTCTTTGCCTGATATGTAATTACACATCAGAAATGTAAGTCACTTCAGCCTGATGAAACAATCATATTTCAATTCGGAGCGCCCTCTTAGCGTGGTGATAAGAACATCTGCTTAAACTGGCAGAGGAGAGGAGGAATGAAAGTGGAATTCCTTTCCTGGGAATTCATGATGTGTTTTCAGCTGGATAAATTCTCTACTGGAATCCTGGATAAAATCCGTGGTAACATCACTTTGGACTCTTGATGTTCAGTTTAGTGTAACAAACGTTCTTTGAAACCATACAGCAAGAGGGGGCCTTAAGGGAGGACTGTCTGATTATTATGTGCAGTGGAGCTGCAGCCTAGGTTTAAAAACACATTTTAAATGCATTAAAATGCTTAAGAAAAATCATTTTTAAGACTTAAGAGCTACAACCAACCATTCCCAGAGTCGTTCAGGTGCCCCTGGGCAAACAGAGTTGCACAAACAAGGTCCACAGCTACAAATCAGACTGAAAGGGTGGGCAGTGATGCCACTACTACATTCAGGTCTCTGCCCAGAGGACAGACCACAAAATGAAGATAATTGAGTAAACTTACCTCCTCCTTCCTCCCAGCCCTAACCAACACAGGCCATGACTGTAAAACCCAGATCAAGACTACCCATTCTGTGGTAATAGCTGGCCATCCCACTACAGCAAATGCACAGAACAGCTTGATGAAGCATGTAAAGTCACAGGGAATGTTCAGTGGAGCACTGGCAGTGAGGTAGAAAATCTATCTGCATGAACAAAGCCAACATTCTGATCTCAGGGATTCAGGAGATACTAGGAGGGAAATTACTTCCCTAGATATTGACAGATATATCTGCATGCGTAGTTACATTCTGAAGGTAAGAGAAGCAAAGAGAACATTGTTATTAGCTATGCAGAGGCACTGTGTGTTCTAACAGGGGCGGTATTGTTTGCTCTTTTCTGGATTACAACCTGAGTCTCTAAAGGAGCTTATCCCTTCAAAAATCAGATTACAGTAAGGCAAAAAAGGCGATGGGGAAAATGTTTATTTGTGCCCAATTAGCATATTCTTATGCAACAACTCTATTAAGTCATGAACTAGTGATTTTTTTGCCTCATCTCAAGTGCTGATGTATTTGTAACTGTACTTGGAACACAGACTCATCTTCTGCCATGCATTCCACCATTGATAACTGAAAATTCTAAGGGACCTGCAGTTCCTTCAAACAGAACCTGGTAGACTTTTCAGCTCTCGGTGTTTTACTTGTTCGCTTGAAAAAAATGACAGAATTAGAATCCTGACACAAGCCACACTAGGTATGACCAAAATTTAGTGAAAATGTAGTTTCCCTCTGTTCTCTTTCAATCTGTGTCAGTTCCCCAGTTCAAACTGAAGCTAACCTTTAATAATTCAGCTGGTAGTTCTAATTATGTTCTTATGACATGTTTAAGCAATACACTCTTGAGGGACTATCTCAAGAGAAAAATTAATTCTGTAACTGTAATACAAATTCCAGTTTTTTTGTGTTTGACCTCTCCAGTGCTCCATCTAGTCTCCTGATTATGACTTTCAGAGCATCCAGCAATGTTTACAAACATCGTACATTGCAAACAATGTTTAAAGACTAATATTGAACCACAAAGTGTAACCTTGTCTACAGGCAATAGACTAGCAAATTATAATGAGCTTTGAAAGGAAATTCTGAAATGCCACTGAATGGCACCTGAAATCGGGTGAGTGTTTCACAGAACAGTAGACTGAACTCTAGAAAAACCCTCAAAAATGGTACAAAGTTGCTTCCAAAGACTAAGGAGGCAGAACAAACCAGTAGTTTGCATATCTCCTCTTGTTTTCCACTGCTGTTACATCTTCTTCCTTGCTGGTCCTCCAGTAGCAGGAGATTTCCTATGAGATTTAAAATGCTTCACAGTTCACTGTTGCAATAATTTTAATTTCTGTACTCATCACTCACAAGACACACCCAATCACGTCATCCTAACTTCTCAGGCAACAAGAGTTGTACTTGTTTCTGCTTATTTACAGTTCCTGTTTGTTGATATTTCTTTGAATATCAATTCCTTTCCCCACTGTTGATATTCAGCCACTGTAGCTCTGCTGAAAGTATAAACCAAAGTTCTCCACTGCATCCTTTAACACCGTGCCATAACACCAGGCTTTTAATCCCTAAATCACACTCTTTATTCAGGCCATTCATGTAAACATATGCCTTTAATGAGATCTATAATCACTAACGCGTTCATACACTTAAAATGCGACCCAGAAAAGAGTATGGCTAATAATCGTGAAATTATTTCCCTCCTGTTTTGTCATTTCTTTCTCTAAGTTCATGTGGATAATCTCCAAATACTTTAAGTTGTACCTGACATACTACTGCCAAGTATGACAAATCACCCAAGTAAACCTATAACTATGAGGCAAAATTTACTGTTCATTATGAAATGACCATAAAAATAGAAACTTGACCTTCAAAAATATGTCTTGTTTTCCTTTCTGATGATTTGTCTTATCTTGACTGACATCCTAAGTAGCTCTGAAGTACTGCTTATCCTACAACAGCTGAAAGGTACCACTCATGTTACGTGTTCATCTGACATAAAGGGGAAGAAAATCACAGAAAATAATTTCTAAAAGGAGAGGTATTTTTATAACACACAAACAAAGATGCTTATTTATATTTACACTGAATAAACCAAATACATTGCTATAATATTTTATGTGAATCTCTGCACATTCAAAGCACCTTCATAATCACCTTCATTTATGCCTTGCTTTCCAGATCATTAGGGGGATCTTCTTATCTACGATAACTTTTTCTTTCCATAAAGATGACTTTTTAAGAACTTGCAACTGCAATGGAACTGCAGGAACGGAAAAGTTTAAAAGTTACATTCTATTTAAATTAGAAATCTAATAAGTGCCTTAAATTCAAAAAAAGAGACCAGAAATCCATTTCTTCGGCAGGGTGTCAATTCCTTTGTATGAAGAATACAATTAATTTTTACGGGCCTTAGATTGACTCTAGGTGCCCCTAATAAATGAGAAGGACAGCAAAATTAAATAAACAACATACTTTTGCCCGTTCCTCCAACTGTCATACAACTTTTAGACCCTCTTCAACTGAGAATTTCTCCCTCAATCTCCTTCCCTGACTCCAAGAACCTGCAGTTCTTGCACAGATTTCTCTCTATTCGCATGATGATCCAGCAAACTTCTCCAGCACTCCACCCTCCCGACACACGCGGAGTTAAAATTAACTTGGTGGTTTGGGTTTGGTTACGAGCCGAAGATCCTCCCTTGTACAACTGAGCGCTCAGCAGCCCCAGCGGCGAGCTCGGCTGCCGCCCAGCACCGCCGGGCTGCCACGGCGGAGCCTCACGAGGAAAACAAAACCTGGTCTCGGATAAAGGCTTTACTGTACTTACAACGGGCAAAGAACCCAACCCCGAATGAAAGGCATCTCATTATTCGCAGCTGTTTGAAACTGAAAAAGCCCTGCCCGGGTGTCCGAGACGGGGTCCGTGCGGGTGCCTGAGCAGCCGCTGTCCCCCGTGCGGGGAGCGCGGATCCCCCGGGAGCGGCACGGCCGCGCAGGTGAGGCGGGACCCGCGGCAGCGAGGAGCTGCCCCGGCGCCAGCCCCGCTCCGCTCGCCCCGCCGAAGAACCGCGCTCCCCGCGCCGAGCTCCGCCCGCCCCGGCCAAGTTGCCCGCCGACGGCAGAGCGGGGCGGCGGAGCCCGGGGCAGCGCTGCCGCCGCGGCGATCAACAGGCGCTCAGACCCCCGTCCCTCCCTCCCTCCGCGCCTCGGCCGCCCCTCGGCGCCGCGGGGCAGGCGCTGCGGCGGGACGGGGGCTGTCCCGGCGCGGGGCCCCGCGGTGCCGCCGGGCGCGGAGCGCCGCGTACCTGCCGGGGATGGAGCAGCCCGTCCCGCCGCCTCTCCGCGCCGCTCCCGGCGCCCGCTCCGGCCACGGCCGCCCCGAAAGTTTCCTGACGTCAGCGCGGGCGGGCGGGCGCGGACCCCGCCTGCTGCCGGGCTCGCCGCCGCCGGGCCGGGCCGCCGCCGCTGCTCCCGGGCTCCCCCTGCCTCCCGCCGGCACAGCCAGGGCTGCGAGACGCAACAGCCAGCGGGGAGAGAAGGCGTGAAGAGTAGGCAGCAGTCGAGAAAGTGAGGAACGAAATTCAGTCACTCTACGTTCCTCAAGGAAGCGTCTGCCAAAGAAAAGATAGTAGACGCACATGCGTTGGTCTTGGTTAAAGCTGCGATTAATTTTGTAGGGTGCAACATCACGCTGACTTCGGAGAATGTCCGTGCCATGCGCTCCCCATTAAAATGTGCTTTAGAAACAATCCAATACATGACAGTCGTGGTACGTGCAAATTACGGACAAAGCATTTCCCGTTGAAAGGCAAGGAATTCGTGTCTGCCATATTTCTTTTATTCCTGGTGGGCTTCTGCCACGATAGTGCCAATAACAGGGCATGTAGTGTCTGTGGAAAGGCAGGAAACTCATCTATTACTCCTCCCTCGTTATTTTTTCTTAACAGCACATGAAAGGTGTATTTTGTGTTAATCAGTAGGCAAACCTCGAGAATGGCCATTTAGAGAGCAGAATAAAACATGTCACTGAAGTCAAAGCAAAGGTGCTTTGTCTGCAGCAGGTGTATTCTTGTTTTAAAGACAAGATGGAAAACGTTTCACGGTGGCAATTGATGGTCCAGAGTGGAAAAACCATGACAGAAAAAATCCGTGAAGGGTAGAAGACAGGAGCAGGCAGTTTTTTAAATCCGTAAGCTCTAGATAATTGCATAAATATGAAATATGTAAAAATTTAATAAATATGGCTGCCTTTTCCATTCATGACTAAAATAAAAACCGAAACAAATCAAACTCCAAAACAGGTACCCAAAACCCAAGTAAATTAGTAGTTTGTCTGCTCTAGACATCAAATAACTACTGAAACTTTCTATCAGTTTAGTCTCTCAAGTAAAGGAAACAAATGCTAACTTTTCACATGGTTTCAGAGTTGCTTGTAAACTTTACTTTGAAACTAACAAGCTAAATTCCAAAATATAAATAGAAAATGAATTTTGAGAAAGAAGGAAAATGGAAAACACTTGGGGAAATGTAATGAACTTCGTATTCTAAATAACATCAAATCCAGGAATTGTTTTCAGCTACTGTTTTCATCTAATAAATCTTAAATACATTAGGTGGAGGGGGAAAAAAAACAAACAAGAAAAAGATAGCCCTACTAAACCTGTCTACTGCAACATTAAGACAGTTGAAGGAAAATCTGAGGAATCTCAGCAAAACACATTTCATTCACAGATGACACATGAGTGGCCAACAGAAAGAAACTTTTTTTTGACTGTTGTTGTTACTGACAGCTATTCCCACACACCTTTCCGCAGCATCTTGTTGGAGCTGACAGCTGCATTGAATGCATCTCCTCAGCCATTTGTTCCTGTCAAAAACAGTGACAGGGAGGATGGGAAGAGAGATAATCTAGGAATTGTATGAAATCATTGAAGAAAAGCAGAAGTAAACCACTATCCAGAACCTTATGTGTTTTTTAGTTTCTCAAAGGTACAGACGCTAACTCATCTAGCACAAGTTTCGAGCTTAAAATTGTGATGAAACATTTAGGCTTCAATTGCTTGTTTTTCATGTTTGTGTGGCTGTTTTTCAAAGCATCAAGGTCCTTCATGTAGTGCTTCCTTAAGCAAAACTGCAGCTCATTTCAGTGTCAGGAAGCATCTTTATCTATTTGGCATTCCATAACATACTTCCCAAGTTGGTCTTTGGTTCAGATCATAAACAAGTGCTCAGCCTTGTTCAGTAAGTGTACCAATTTTAGTTTGATTAGATAAGCTCAGCTGTCATCTGCAAAGCAGAGCACACTCTAGACAGAGAGAAAACATTTTACCTATTGAAATACATGCTATTAGTTTTTCAAAGGTGATGCAGAAAGCAAGTAAAATTAAGGGAACTTCAAGACTTTTTTCTGCTACCATAGCAGATTCTACACTGGAGGAAGCTAAAAATAAATTCTTATGCAGGAATGGTTTTTTTTTTTTTTACTTACTGAGTATTCCAAAGTAAAGTATGTTTGATGAAGTCAGGGTAAATTTTTTCTAAAATCAAGTTATACCATTTTAAATGCAATAAAATTACATGTATAGAATACATTAGTCAGGAAAGGACATTTTTCAAAATCCCTTCTGCATGATTTTTTTTTAAAGAAAGTGAGACATTTTATAACACAAGAGAAAAATACTCAGTACATAGGAAGCTTTCTAGTTCTTCTGTGATATATTTTTGACATAATCTGTACTGAAATGCTTAAATAAAAGCAATGTAGAGCAAGCCTATTTTCAACTTAAATTTGCTGCATAGTATTTGAAGGGAAGAGAAGAAAATGTGACATCTTTCTTCTATGGTCAGTTTTTTTCCCCATCAACAGTGGTAGCCTCAGGGTGGAATGAGGACATTATTTGAGAGAAAAAGTAGAGCAAAAAATATTTGAACTCTCTCATCAATACCTATTGCTCTTAATTTTTAATTTGTGTGGTCCATCAAGCAAAGGTCTGAGAGCAGAAAGAACCAAATCCTGCCTTGGTCAGTAGATCCCCCACAATCCAAGCAGACAAATTCAGATCATTACCAAGACTATCACATGTTGCAGAGAAGTTGAGAAAAGAACTGGGCACACAAGAAATGAAAATAGGATACTCAGGGAGAAAAAATGTCTTACAGAAACACACAGAACAGTCTGGGTTGGAAAGGACTCTAAAGATCATCCAGTTCCAATCCCCTGCCATGAGCAGAGACCTTACACTAGGCCAGTGTGCTCAAAGCCCCATCCAGACCAGCCTTGGACACTTTCACGGCTGCAGCACACACTGTTTCTCTGGGCAATCTATTCCAGTTCCTCACAAACCTCAGAATTTCCTCCCAGTATCTTGTCAACCCCTGCCCCTTTCAGCTGGGAGCCATACTCCTTTGTCCTGTCACTACATGCACTTATGAAATGTCCCTCTCCACTTTCAGGCTTGCACCCTGGCTCCTACAGGAATGGTCTGGGCTTGTTGTTCTCCTGAGGCTGTAAATGTCAGTCATGTAAGCAGACAGTGATGGCTGGGTGGAGATCATAGAGAACAAGCAAAAACAATAGAATCACAATCTTTTAGACCTGTAGCTATACTGATATCAAAGAGTAAATACCAGTCACTTAGTCTGATTTGCCAGAAAATAGTTACTAGAGAAAACAGAGATTAAAGAATTGCACCAATTACAAAACCTGAGAAGTTTCCCACCCGTCTGAGTACTGTTTCACCTCTCACAGACCAACAGCTACATAACATTACTCTGCAAGGACATGAAACAAGAAACCAAAACAAGCCTTGTTCCATCCTTCTTATGAAGGAACAATGCCACAGAAATTATTCCCCATTTTCTATTTAATGTGTAGCTCCTTTAATGTTGTTATGGTAGTACAATGTACATCCCCATTTAAAATTTTCCTCACCTTGCCAAAATAACTGTAAATTGCCATATTGTAAACAGATATCACAAACCAAAACTGATCTTAATGATCTTAGACTATAACAACAACAAGCTTCTGTATTTCAGCAAGGGGAAAGGCATCATTAGCACTGTGATCATTATGGGCATCACAGATGGCAAAGGCCAGAAGGACCTGAGTAGCCTGCCAATTATTTGCCTTATCTATAGACTTAACCAAGCACATAACAAGGCTACTCTTGGTCAGATCATCAGAGCAGATGCTAGTCTCTTTAAGGCATCTGTACAGCATCATATTACCTGAATCTTCACTTTGATTTGAAAAAATAAAACCACTTTTGGGAGAGGTTTTATGACAGAGGTTTATATACATTAGAAGGTATGACATAGAGACAGGAAAGAGGAAAAAACATGAGTAGATGTCTATTCTAGCTTTATAACTGGGAATGTAATCATGTTTCAAAGATGTGATGAGTTATTCACTCAAAAAACACAATATTTCTTTTGTTTCTCTTATGTTCCCATTTATTAAAAGATTCTTGCCAGATATTTGATAGTTTTTTCTGCTTGTTTTGCTGTTACTCTTTTTTCCTATATTTGTAAAGCTTCAAGAGCAGAAAGATCTATTACATTACTTTGATTTGGTAGGTGCCATAGGCTACACAATTTTAACTAGATGTCTCAACCATTGAGTTGTTAGAGTCCATTCAGGGCCTGAGGAAACCAGTACTAAATGGATGAGAAAAACAAGCTACTGACAATGCTCTAGTGTGGGTGGTGGTGACTGATTTACTGTTGCTCATTGCAAACCTGAGCGGGTTATCACTGTGTAATAACAAGATATATAAAAAAGGTCCTTTATGTCATAGCTGCCAGAGTTTTCATCCCAAAGGCTGTCAGACTATCCCTGAAGCTTTTTCCGGGAGTATGTGACATTAAAACTATTGTAGTCACCCCTAAAAAATATTCCCAAAATAGAAAAGCAATATTCTGTGTAGAACTTCTTGCAGACTAATGCTTCTTATAAACCTCCCATCAAAAAGCCGAGAGAAGCAAAGAGACATTGGGCACTTCATTCTAAAGTTTTGAAAAGAAAGAAGCAATTGAGAATTTTCATTAGAAACTAAAGGCTAACATATAGTATTCCTTGCAGAGAGCAAGAGTAGGAAATGCTTATTTTGTTTGGGTTTTTTCCTGAGCCAGTCATCTTCTGAAGTGTGGTAGAACATCTGCTTCTGAAAATATCTGAGTGGTCTAAGTTACTTAGCCTATGACAAAAGCCTAGAACACTAAGAAGGCCTAAGAAACTAACCTTGCCACTAGCTTATGACAGAAAGAATCAAAGAAACCATTTGCACATGTACCTAAGTTTTTTAAAAATATTTATAGTATTTGAAAAAAAATTGCAACAAAAATTTACTCAATGGTGTGCAAAACAAAGAAAAAATTCAGGTTTCTTCCCACAGAACTCACAAGGATTTTTTCCTGTGGACTTAGAGTAATATGTTAATAAAATATCCATACAAGAGTAAAACCTCAAAATAGAATGCTTTTGCTTTCAGGCCTTCTAATTGGCAGAATGTTGGAAGAAGATCTGGAAGACTCTCTAAGCCCCTGACATAAACACTACAGCATCTACCAACAGGTAAATTGGGAAAGGAAATCTTCAAAGTTTAGTAAAATAGCCTAGGCCAGGCCTTACAAAACACAAAGATTATTTGAGGTTTTTAATCAAGACCAAATCAATATTTTATATATGTATGTCATAATCCAAAATCCCTTTCTTTTCCTTATGTAATGCTTCATTCTACTTTACTGAAGACTGGATGTAGAGGCATATGAAGTTAAGGCTGAGTTTATTTATTCACATTAGATACAAATCACAGCCTTGGTGATAGACAATAGAAGGGCTGCATGCATTTAATATGCACATTAAAAACCTTTGGATTATTTTTCATGTAGACCTGAAAAGTTAGAAGAAACAAAATTAGGTAATACTTTTAAAAGGCTGGGGGAAGTATATGAAAGCTGAAGGCAGCATGGGATTAATACTACAGCAAAGAAGCTAACACTGCAAAAAGAAATAAAGCCCTGATATATACCATGTTTTTGTGGTTTGTAGGAGAAAGAATAAACATCCAATTAGAGCTACCTTGTAGCTGACAGTTTGGAGTGTAATGAATTATCAGCATTATTTATGTGCTGCAGAAATGAACCTGTTTCCTTTGTAGTCAGCTGTACCATCATTTTTAAGCCCACTGCTCTCATCATTGGTCATAAGTACTAGCCAAAATCATGATGTTGCTTATTTTTCACAGAAAACACATTAGTGACAAAAGTTTAGCACTGTAAATATTTTTATGTATGCTCTCTGTTCTGGAATATATCTGTCTAGAAAGAGAGACTGCGTTTAGTCTCTTCCAGTGAGTATCATCTAAGAATCCTCAGTAAATATGAGACAATGAATTTGTCTTTTTAGGTAAAACAACATGAGAAAGCATCACTTTGGAGTTTGGGATTGCTAACTGCCAGATTCTGGTATAGACTTCCCAGCATAAACAGGTACCTTCAAGCGAGGAGAACAGAACATCAAACCTTTTAGTGGAAAGTAACCCCTCTGAGCTAGCATCTGCAAATAGAGACTTGGAGCAGGCTTGCTCAGATATTTGCATCAACTTCATGTTCTCCTCTAGGCTGTTTAGGTACTCTTCCTGAATTACAGGAGCGAGCAATGAACAACAGAACCATTCCTTAGTTTGAAACTGATACATGTGATTTATGAACACATTCATAAGCCTTCTTTGCTTTCACCAGACATAAATTCACATGTTTCCATAGCTATCAGACCATGAAAGCTTTGCGCTATTTGCTGCTAAACATTTCAAACCCATACTTTCTTTCAATTTTCTTGGTAGGTATCTCACATAATTTTTCCTGTGTTTGTCCTTTAATAGTAATCCTTCTTTTTTATGCTTTAAATAAAAAGCATCTGAGCCTCTAGACAGCTTGTAAATGGACTTGAATATTGCAAGCAAAATTCAGCTCTTGTCTAAAAGGTAATAGCGCATTCTATAAAACAGAGTAACGGGTGTGAAGAACTTGTGCGATCCAGAAAACACTAAAACATACTTGCAAATCCATCTCTGACTGGTACTAAGCTCAACTCTCTCTGTATTGTTTGTCTTGGAATTCTTATTCTTGCAGAACTACACTGTGGTATTTCTTGCCCCTGCCTTCAGTAATGGATGAGGCAATCCCTTGGTCAGTACCATCCATGTGCCACAAGTGGAGGTTAAAAAATGCCTTCCCTTTACCAGATGCAGTTAGCATTTAATTCGAGGTCTGCTGATGACAATGATCTTCAGATGCTTTCAATTAAAACAAAGAATGATAATTTAAAGGAGTAAACATTTCCCAGAACTGGGCCATATGTGAGACTATATCTGAAAGATCTATTACTTAAAACTAATCTGAAATTGTTCAGGCAAAAAGGCCAGCTGAGCTTTCAAAAGAAATGCCAAGGAGAGTATATTTAAGTTTATATTACACTGAGTGCAATATTTTTAGGTAAAGTTCAAAAATTGCTGTTGATGAAGGAGCATTTTAATGCTGTGATAAAAACTTGTTCAAGATGAACCCAAACTCCATCCAGAATTCCTATATCCCCCTAGTGACTATTTAACATTCAGCACACCTCAGAGTGGAGTCTAAGCATCCCTTTGAAAGCAGTAACTGTCCTAATTTGTAAAGGTTTATGTTATTATTGTGTTACTTTCAAAAAAGTCATGGGTGCTTATCTGTTGAATAAAGAGCAGACAGTTCACAGAGCTACAGAAGTGCAACATGTGGCTGGGCAAAAAAAGAGCTGTCTATTATAACTATCCAAAAACCAGCAGGGATGTACTGTTCTTGGTGCTCCACCTTGTAGCTACCCTTCACCTAAGGAAATGAAGGGAAAAAAAAAACCTGTCTTTGATTTTATAATGACATTAGTAATCAGTCATTAGGCTTCTGCAATGATAAGTTATTTTTCCAACCACCCACTTCTTGCTAGGTAAAGCACAGGGAATAAATTAATTTTTGCACTCTAATGGTTTCCACTATCAGCTCAGCAATTGATCCTTAGAGCTGGGTAACAAACATGCTTTCACACTCCCACACAGGTGGGTAGAGCGGCTCTCTACTCTTCACTGCTCATTTCAATACCTGCCTCTGGGTAGCCAATCCCACCCATGTCAATAAGCAAGTAAACAACATATTTGTTCCACCAAACAAAAGATAGACTCAGTAACAAAACTAGGAATAAAGTTCATAAAGAGAACAGCAAAACGTCCATCAACCTCCTTTCCTATCTTTCACTCATTCTTTTCTAAAGAATGTCTTTGCTGTAGAAACAAAGCAGACAATTCAGCATATTTTATCTTACTTGGCTGTCTTTTCAGAATCTTTCAGCTCTTGATATTCAAGAAAAACTAATGTACCCATATGGCAAGTAATTTTAGGTTAGGATTCAGCCAATATTAGCAACACAAAGCAGCAATGCCCCTGAAAAACCTCCTACCATCCCACTACAATCTCTTCTCTACCTTAACAAAGCCAAAGGATGTCTTTTAGGACAATACAATCCTGCTCACCAATGTCATCAGACAAAAACTTCCCTGAAAGTGTATTTTCTCCTGGCTTCCTCTAATCATTGATCTCTCTGCTTCTGCCTCTAACTTATTCCAAATAATTCCTGTTATATCAATGCTTCTACGTTTTTTTTTTCCTTTTTTGTTTTTTTTTTTCCTTTTCATATCCTAGTTTTGCTTATTGTTCAGCTGAAACCAGTGCTGGTTATTTCCACTTCAGTTTTTTTCCTGGCATAAATTTTTTCTTACTTATTTTTCTTTTATTGTTCTATTAGAAATCATTAAATATTGACCTTTCATTAGTGCTTTCCGGTACCTTGTTTGCTTCGGGATCCCCTCTGTCTTGTGTTTGCACAACCTAATGCAACTTCTCAGCATCTAACACTGACTAGATCTGAGCTCTGAGAGGAGATCACAGCACCCGAGCATCTCATGTGTGGTCAGATGACAATTAGTAATCAGACCAATTGTTGATTGTTCACCTGCTTCTCTGTTTGCTGGAGAAGCCTAACACTTGCTCAACATCATTAAAGTGCCAATAAGAAGAGCTCAGCTGGTTCTGAAGTTAAATTTGCCGGCTCACTCATGCAATTTTACAGGTGTCCAAATTCCTGCTGAGTTTCTACCTCTGGATATCAGACCTCCTTGTGTTCTCTGCTGAAAGCATGAAACACCGAACAGTTTTGCTTTTCTTTCTGTCTGAAGGGCACAAGATTCTGAGGGAGTTTTAGACTGAATATTAGTGAAAGGCTCTTCCCTGAGACAGTGATTGGGCACTGGACAGGTTTCCCAGGGAAGTGGTCACAGCCCCTCACTTGACAGAGTTCCAGAAACTTTTGGGCAATGCTCTCCGGTAAATGGTGGGATTATTGAAGCATCCTATACAGGGAGAGAAGCTGGATTTTGGTGATCCTTGTGGGTCTGTTCCAAGCCAGGATATTTTATGATTCTGCAGTTCCAAGATGGAGGCCTCTTTTAAAATTTAAACTACAACAGAAAAGAGCTGCAACCACTTGGCAACCAACGGACCAAGTAGTAAACATACAGCACAGATTAAATATTGCTATGAGATGAATGCCAAATGCATGGTTTCAGCAAACATCTGCCTTTAATCTATATTGCCCATTAGCTGGAAGTATTGCATGCTTGGGATTAGTTATTGTAAATAATACTGAAACACATTCAACATGGATACATTTCCTCGGTATTAATGTGAGAACTGAAAGGAAACAAAAACCAGAAAAACTCCCCCATTAAAAGCTGCTTGGCTGAAATTTAAGATATGCACAGAGGATCGAAGAAAACTATTCAATTCCTAGGATAATTCCTGATTGCAAAATGTGTTTTATAGTTATTCACCCTTAAAAACTTGCTTTCTCACCTTTTCTTCTGCTGAGCTATTTGTGTGGCCTCTTAACAAGTTTAGATACACATTTTGTACATTAAAAGGAGTACCTTAGTAGTATGAGGGCTCATTTTTTCTTTTTCAACTTACCTATTTGAGAGCAGGGTCTTAAAAATGACTGATTAGGACAACTAGAGAGAGCAAACTAGGAGAGAGGAAGGAGATTAAGATTTCAGGAGCTGTTTAAATCAGCTGTAGGTTGACAGAAGTCATATGTTGCAATCACACTGTACAGTGGAATATTTATTTACCTCTTCCATGTAAAGCAAATTACTCCAGTTTTAGCTTTGCCCTTGATCTGATATCACCCTTTGTTTAAACAGATGCCTAAGGAATGCAGGGTTGGCTTCTCTATATGAAATGCAAATGAACAAATTTCTTGGTATTAGCTACAAAGTCAAGGATGGAAGTTATCCATTCAAATGAGGGGGACAAGGGTTTAAGTTATTATTTTTAGGTTTAAAACCATAAATTCAGCTACAAACATCTCACTTTCTACCACTTTCTGCCTTTGTTCTTTTCAAACAAAGATCTTTTCTAATCATTAATGTGACATTTTGGAGGATTTAATTAGATCTTTTCTCCTTAGAAATACTGTTTCTCAATATACACCCACAGTCAGTCATACTTATTTTAGAGAATTCATAGCATATAAATTATATTTTTAACGCAAATTTTAACATTCTTTATTATCTTCTTTGAAATCTAGCAAGCATACATTTACTTCAAAAGAATGATTCAGCATCTCCAAAGAGATAAAATTCCAAGGAAAATTTTTGGACTTTAATAGTAAATCTCTTTCTCATATTGAATGCAAATTAAGATAGGGATTAATAACATTTTTTGTATATAACTTTTCAGTTCTGCAGAAGTACAGCAAGAGTTAACTAGTCAGTTAACCAGACAGATTAATCCAAGGGTTAACTCATGTAGGTATTTGGGATTTTTAGACTCAAACTGAAACTGCAAAAATACATCAAGAACTGAGGAAGCAATAAGCAAAACAGCAACAAAAATCAAAATCCTTGCTCTTGCTGAAATTGGAGCAGAAATATCCTTTTCTTTTAGCTACTTGTTGCCATGTCTGGTTGTGCTCTTGCAGTCTGAAATCTGGTTGTGCCATATGGCAGCAACTCGGGTAAAGGAAGCCTCTTGCACAGCTGACAGCAAAAGACTGAAATAACACTGCCAGCAATAAATGGAGTCTAGAAAACACACATATCCACAAGCTTAGGGTGTAGAGAAAGGAATTTTAGGAAAGTATGTATATAAAAATATAGAGTAGAGGGGATTCTGAAAAAAGAGTTAGGAAAAGAAGAGGAAACAATGAGAACAGAAGTAACAGATGACCCAAAGAGAAGAGACAAAACAGATTGGATTTACAAGGACACACTTTACCTATGGTTTATACATTGATTGCTATCAGAGATCACTAGAGGAAAGATCTCAACATCAGCAGCAAAATAAGTTGATGTTCCCCTCCCTGACAATTTTAATCCATCTCATTGAAAAGGGTGGTGTATTTGAGATGAGGGTACCAGTATCAGTCTACATTCACTATTTTCCATGTACTAGTCTTGCCTTTTATGCCATACCCAACACTGTCCTAAGGCAACTTCTGGAACTGGGTAGTGAAGACCACTTAACATTTACCCTTCAATTTCATCATTGCTTCCCATTCTTGTTTCTCATACATTACATAGTATGACTTTTTGAAATCACTACCTAAAAATATAATAAAGGAGAGCAAGAGAAGAAATATTGTAGGTTAGTGTGATTTTCATAACAAAAATAAAAAATCATAGCAGTGTCTGTGAACTTGAATTTAGGAACTCTCACATATCACTGCATCTGTCTCTTGGACATTATGGATCTTGCTACACCACACAATGCCAAAGAAGATGCAATTGTTCAAAGATTATGCATTTAAAATGTACATTCATAAAGGCACAGCTATTTTTGCCATCTTATTGCAGTTTTATTGTTTTGGGGACATCTTCTGTGTCAATACGACTGGGAGGGTTCTTGTGCCATTTTATTAAAGAGGATGGTTGATGAGTGTCTCCTTTTTGAAATCAACACCAGCTGGATTTCATGTCCTACTTGCAATGCATAAAGACTGTGTTCAGCATTTGAGTAGAAGAACACAGAGGTTCTGTTGTCTATTTATTTTTCTAATGTGGCAAAGAGAAAAAAACATTATAAAAAAAATAACAGGGGAAAAACGGAACATGAGAAACAGAGGAGCTTTAAAGTTTCAAGTTTGAACAAAGTAACATCAACAGCAGTCAAAAATACTGCTTAAATCCGTGTATTCATTTCCAAAGAAATCTTTTCATATTTAACTGAAGTATAGCAAAACAGACACAAAGTGTCCAGAATCACAAGTTTAAACAGCTGTTTTCAGAAAGAGGAGATTTACTTTACTGCAAAAATATTTTTGTTTTAGGAAAGGAAAAATTCCAGACTAAAAAAAGACCACAGTTGCAAGTCAGCAGTTTAAGTTACAATTACTTTGATGTCCTTGGTTAGGAAACATTAATAAAAATATCTAGAAGGAAATAAGTAGCTTGTATGGATACCCATGGGTGGATATCTTTACAAAGATCTTTCCAAACTACCTTGTTCTATCAAACAAAGCCAATCTTTCAGTCAGCTCTATTGAAAGGACATGATGAGAACAAAAGTAGGAGCATTATACTAAAAAATGCCCCAAAATCTCAGATTTGTGTTAGAAACAGGAGCCTGAAAAAAATATCTATTTCATCCCCAAATTTTAAGGTGTACATTTAGAACAGAAAATAAGATAGATATCTCTAAATTATTTTATGAAATCAAATTACCACTGTTTTATTTTTCCCTTTATATCTTTGCTTGCATTAAATCATCAGACCTAGCAATGTGTTATCATCTATGCAAGGATATTCCTGATCAGGAAAAACTTCCAATGGCAAGAAGGCATTATTTTCCCCTTCTTTAATTCTTAACACATACAAAAGCAGAGGAAAGGGAGTAAGAGACACTTCGTAGAAGAAATAAAAACTCAGGTTTCATATAATTAAAATAATTTGATGTGATTGGAAGTTGATTGGCTCAGTTGCATTAGGTTTTTAATTAAACTTGCTGTGTAATACTAATTACCTCTAAGAGCTGGGAGAGTTTAGTGCTGTAGAAAGCTGACCTTTCAGACCAAATCTGATTTAAGAGTACAGGTTGCAGTAAATTGACTAATATTATTCTATCACGTTATATTAGGAATTTGTTATGGACTAGGACAAAGTGTACTCCTGGATGTGTATTTTCACCCAGCTCTAAGTTTGATTTTGTGTTATGTAACAAATTTTAAATAATGAGACTGTCATTCAGAGCAATGTCCAATAGTGGGGCAGCAGAACAAACTGGAAAGGAAAAAAATAATTAAGAAAATAAAATGTGAGCACACTGAGGAGTAAAGTTCTTTGGATCTTCAGTTGTATGTATTGAAAGCACTACAGATTAGATAAGGGCAAGCTAAAAACATCTGGCAATTCTCTCTGAACATGTGTGGGATTGTCCATGGGAAAACTGCAAAAAGCTTTTTTGCATTTCATTTAATTTTGCAGCTAAAAGAGTCCAGTGACATTTCAAATAATATAAAAAAACAGGTATATCAGTGGAATAATATGATGAATTTTACTTCTTTATAAGATCTAGTGATCAATATATGCTAATGGAAAAAAGGGTTTTTTGGCACTTAAAAAACCATCAAGAAAGCAGCATTAAAAAAAAATACATAAATTATACCCAGTTCAAATACTGTGAGATTAGGTTAATGCATAAGAACTTTGGCCCTTAATTTTGTTGGCAGCAGCACTGAATACTAAAATTAATATTTTTAAGATACTGATTGGACTTCATTCCTCATTCTAGATGTGTCTGCAGACTGAAAACACAAGATCCCTGCTCTCCAGTCCTGAGAAAGGTAAAGAATATAAACAACACTATTTAAAAAACATTTAGGACTAAATATAATCTCAAGTAAACACTCTAGACTGTTTACAGAGAGATTCACCTATTACATAGTAAACAATTTTTTTGTGAAAATAAAAAATCTCATCAGTATTTCTACAACACAGTTGATCATTTTGTGATATTTTATTATTAAAGGTTCCTTAAACCACACTTTTCCCTTCACATGGTTGTATTTGAGTGGCTTGACTATTAAAGCAGATAAATTATGCTACAAAATGCAAATCAGGCAAAAATGTGCTTCAAGGTTGGTCCGTGGGAAAAATATGTCCCTAGAAAAGTCTCTCTGTCTTGGGAACAGGTGAAAATCATTGCCTTTACTCATACTAAATTCTACTGTATCAGCTCAGAGTGCAAAAAGCCTTAAAACACATCAAAAGCCCAAAGCACAGATGAGGTTGTGACCCTTTTCATTACATGATTGCAGAACAGCCTGGATATTCCTTGCAAGCCAATTGCACTGTGTATAAACTCTAATTTGAATTACACTTCTGCCACTGTGAAACTGATTAAAGTCACATTTAACTTGAGGGGAGATGTGTGCTGTGATTTTACACACAAACTGTATTCACTAGTAGGAATTCCTTAGATGCCTTCCTATGTTCCCCAAATTCCATGCAATAAAAAGTTTGTTCATTAATTTTAGATCATTGTTGCACTGGCTGCAAAACATACCTTAATATATCATTGTTTGAATTATTCACTTCCTATTGTCCTAGTCTTAAAATAGATTACTTTCCTACAGCTCAAATTACATTCACCAGTCACATTTGTACAGCTTTCAAACGTCAATAAATAGGGAATGAGAAGGAAAGTTTGCACATTCCAATATTCAGTGAAAAGATGGAGTATTTTTCAGAAGTGCAGCATTACAAACTACTTTTACCATGGAAAAATACGTCCCACATTAATCTTAATGTGATGATGCCCAAAGAGTCAGACGATTTTTGATAATTTCTTAGATCAACATCTGTCAACCAAATGAACTCCAAAAAGTCAAAGTCCTACTGCAAGTCATTTCCCAAATGTACACAGAAAATGTTATCAGGAGTTAAAATACTGAGTCCTCTCTTATCAGAACCCTTTCCAAGCCCATGTAGCATATTTTGAAGCTAGGGGCAGTTGTTACAGCACTTTCACTACAGGAAATCCTCAGAGAAAGTCAAGTACAGTGAGGTTCAGATGAACTCCAGCAGCAGTTCAGCAGGATGATGGGGTGGTACAAAGCAAGTAGAAAATAAGGAAATTGGATTATGTGCTCGGTGAACCTGCCTGCAGATATACTTCACAGCCTTCCCTGAGCTGTTTGATGAACCTTCAGCAGGCAAAGTTCAGATTCTCTTTTGTGCTGGCAATCTCCCTCAAGCCTGCAGGATCATAGTTACTCTGGATAACCACTTGATTAAATGAAACACATTGACATGGTTGTTCAAGGAGGTACCATCTCCCAGCTGCTAATCAATTAAAAGTTGGCACAATGCTTCCATTACAAATTCACAGCAAAGAAGTAACAGGGATTTTTAAAGTAATTGCTAAGTTACAGTTGTACCTTGCTGTGCATTAACCTCATTATCCTCTTAGGAGTAGTTTTAGGCACATGACACCACAAGAGAGTTCCCCTACCTCTTTAATTTATCTCCCCACATCTCTAATCTGATGATAGCAAAATAACCTCCATCAATCAGGCATGATACAGCAATAAGCAACTGGTGTCTGGCTAATGTGATTTTTCTACATCACTAAGTCCTAAATGGGGAGAAAATTTTTCTGCCAGCCCACATGTGGAGAAAAAAGGATATGGTAGTTCAATACAGGGACTGATTCTATGCATTTTAAAACAATTTATCAATTGATGTATGTTGTACTGTCATGGAATAATCTAAATTATGTTAGTTATTCATGGTTGGAACTATTCCTTATAATATTGCATCCTGTTGTTATAAACAAGATTTGGAGCCAGTAAAATTATTTTTCCCCTCAAATATTGTAGACTTGTCCCTTTTGAAACAAGTATTAGACTTGTTCAGATCTCTGTACCCAGTAAAAGAAAGCAAATGTCCAACAGCAAAGGAAAAGAAAGCAAACAAGAAATGTCTTCTTTGAAGAAGTTTGCTGAAAAAAGCAGCACAATTTATTGATTTTTGTAAAGAGGTTCTGAGAAAATATTCATGCCCTATAGCATTCCCTGATACATCAAATTGTGGTTTGATTTCTTCCCCCTACTTTGTTTGGCATATTTTGCTAAATTTGACTTCAAAAAGTAGAGGTTACAAGAGAGCAGAGATGGAATAGCTCTGCTTCAGTGCAAAACCAAACTAAATACAGACAATTCTTTCTGGGTACGGGCAAGAGCCCTGCTCAGATTTCTGAAATTGGTTCTTTATAACATGAAAAACACCAGAGATGGGAGTAATTATTTTTAGGTCTTTAAATGAGTTGCGTGAAGTATCTAGGAATATGCCAATATTTTTTATGATTGCCTTATTATTAAACTTGCAAAAAACCAATCCCAAACTCTTCTCTGCTCTCCAGGTTATTTTCTTGACAGGAATAATCCAAATCAAGACAATCAAGAGATGAGAGGAAAGTACTAAGAGAACTGGGAAACATTGGTCAAACTGCCTTTGTGTTGTGCTTCTAACAGAATCCTGTGATTTTTAAGGAATCAGAGTAAATCAAAATATCACATAAGCAACACACAGATCAGGAGAATCTAATGGACTGGGGGAAGGAAAGAAAGTACAGCAAATGATCGAGAGAAAAAAATATCTTCCCTAATGCAGATTTTTTCTTACAGAAATAATCAGTTTTCCTTTTGTTTCTTGAAAAAAATTCATACATATGATATGAATAAAGCACACCTGTTTTTGATAACTCTTTGTTGGAAGGAAATTACAGAATTTCAATAATAGAAAAGATCTGCTACCAGCATCATAATAGATCCAGAAATTTCTAAATTCACTTTAACCCAAATTTTTCAGGCCATGAAATATTCTAGTTATTCCAGTCAAAAAAGACTGTTTAGTTGCATGGTTGCATAGTCCTCCTAGGACACTTCATTACATGGATATCTTTTTTAGGAGAAAAGTGTGGGAGATTTTGGAAATTGGTGTTGTCCTTCCTGAAGCAAAACGTCTCCTCAAAGAGCTTATTCCTTTTCCTTTAGAATCCAGATGATAAACATCACTCATGTTTTCTCTTCTGGACTATTCCCTAGCATCCATTCCTTGTTATCACTGGCAGATGTCTCAAAAACTTCTATAAAAAATGGTTTCTATTAAGTCTGGGCATGCAAACACTTTAAAGCAGCATCTCTATGAACCTGCAGAATGTAGCCCTATAGAAATTATTTCTAGTGTGGTAATTTAAATGATGTACAGCATAAAGCACTGGTATTTTACAGTGGTAAAAATCCATTCAAGATGTAAGGTAAAGCCTTGTGAAGATTGATCAAACTGCCATGTAAAAACTGTGCCATTATGTGGGACTGACATTTTTATTTACACAGGGAGAAAAGTCACATTCATTCATATATTTTGCAAATGTTTCATATTGATTCATATTGATTTCAATATATTAGCCCCAGAATGAATTTTATAAACCAAATCTTTTAGCTTAATATATCAGGCTGCACTTACAATTTGTATGTGCCATGGCCCAGTGGTTTTGTTGTTTTAGAAAACTAAAAAATCTACAAAGTCGAATTCTGTTGCATATATCCTATACTAGGAAAAAAAGACAACCTTTAAAATAACCAAGAAATGAAACCACCAAATCTCATTTGGGGACTGTTTTTTTTATGCTAGTCTTACTCTGAAAATTAAAATGTTACAGGATTTTTATTTGTAGAATATCATACCCTACTAAATGTCTCAGATGAGAAGAAACTTCTGGAGAAACATAAAAGACAAATCAATAAATACCTGTTCTCCTGGTTAGCGTGGATGGCAATCCTTTGTCATAGACTGTCCAGCTACTGACTCTAGCTGATGTCAAGAGAAAAAGTGAAGCATCCTTTTCCTTCACAACACACTCTTATTATAATAGGCAATAGCTGATAGAGGATATCTGCATTAAACTTGTTTCTTGCCAGTTCCAAATGCATTAGAAGAATTATTTATAATTAACAATCAGAAGGAGGAAAATATTACAAAATTGAGAAAGCTGAAATTAAAAACTTCAGTCCTAAAAGTCAATAGACCTTGTATTCAGTCCTCAGGGAGATGTATGACAAAGATGTATAAACATTTGTGGATTAGAACAATTTGCAAGCTACTTGGACTGCTTTGTCTTTCTGTATAGAAATGTTTTTTTTTTAGACTATAGCAGAAACTGAAAAAAAAGTTTATTTCATCTGAAGTTTAATTAATGATCAAAGTAGCAGGAATAGCAATTAGCACTGTTGAGAGGGAGACAAAGCATGAGAAATACAGAGCAGTGCCTTTCTACAAAGCAATAAGAAAAGTTTTTCACAACCTCAAGTCTCTCCAATTCTCGAACTTCTAACTACAATGTCCTCTATTCCATTATTTTTCACCTGTATAAGCAGCTCTTACATGGAAGTAAGAATACAAAGCTCTTTCCTACATTTGTTTTGTTCCTACAAAAGTGAAAATCCCTTTTCCTTCTTAAAATGTTACCATATTTTGTTTCAGAGTAAAAATATAATTTTTCATCTTTCTTGTTAAAAGGCCATAGGATTCACCCCAAACTGGGGAAAAATCCCAAATCCTCAAAACATCCTCTAATACTTCCATAAAAGATATAACTCTACACCATTTTAAATGCAAAATATTAACTGCATGGCAGCTTCTCTAGATTTCAGTTTTCAATTAGTTTTTTTTTATTAGCTTAGTGCAAGGTTGTACTACAAGCCCATTACAAAAGTAAAATCCTTTTCCACTTCAATCTGCTTTGTTGACTGCTACAGATCATTGCAAAGAAGCCAAGGAATGCAAAGCAATTAAGTTAATTTTTCTATTTAAATTAGCTTTAGAAAACAGCTTTGGTTATAATTACCTTATTGTTTTACCTTCAGTTTTTAAGGCATAAAACACTAGGCTTTTAAAGAGGAAAAAGCCTTGTAAGCAAAAGTGCTTAAATAGCGTTTTGAATGCCATATCATGAAGTCAAGGAAATTCAAATGGAAAGCTTCAGATTTTTAAACCATGAACACCCAATACAAACACCTCAGTAGACTTTTTACTAGGAGAATGACCATCTCCAAAGATCCCCAAACTACAGGGTAGCACTGCTAAATGCAAAATATTCCACTCCACAGAGATATCTAGTAAGACAATGTCTGTCCTGAGAGAGTAATTTCTTGTTCTTGTGAGCTTAATATAACATTCATGGCATTTTGTCTCATTCCTTTTGTTCATGTCAGATGAAATAGCCATCAGAACAGATATTCATAACACAAAAATACCATAGACTAACTGAGGAAACATTACTTACACTGCCCGAGACACTGTGAGGGCCAAGCTACTTCTCTTCGAATATCTGAAATGCTGGACCGTAGTTCTGTATAGAATAATTAACATGCTAAGTAGAAAAACATTTCATCATCTCTAGAAGATAGCTAGAAATAAGTATAAACAAAGAACCCTTTTCAGCCATTGTCTTTCCAGGGTAGCTCCTTGCTTCCAGCTTTTGTTTCAATTAACTGACTGAGCTGCAAACACCAGCTAAGTGCCCTCAGGTTCATCCTGTTTATTAGAGTCCTGCCCAGCAGTTGATCCTCTGCCTGAGCTGCAGCTCACCAGGCAAAGCCTGCTTTCAGCCTTTCTACCCCAACACTGCCTCAGGGTTTCTCCCCTAACACACTTTGCACCGCTCCTGCCCCAGGGATTTACCTGAGAGCACACACAGCTATTTTCATCTATCACAACAGTGTAAAATCAGCTGTTAGAGATGCTCTTGTGGGCATATGGGTGCTATAGGAAAAGTACTGTTGCTACTATCAGCACTACAAAATTATCAAGCATTGTAACATCTTACTGATACAAACTTTGCAAAGTAAATATATGAGGTGTTACTTGGCAAAGAAATATCATTGAAATCTTAGTCTACATTCATATTGTGATACCTGACCAAACTGAAAATGGGGTAATAGAATCCATTTAGTTCTTACCTGACATAGGCTATGCAACTCCTGAACTTGCTGCTGCAGCAATCTGCAGGGGAATTGGAGAGGTACTACAGGCTGAAGGTAGAAAGACACAGCACTTTCAGGATGAGCCACCCTCAAGAAGGGCACGTCATCAAAGCAGATTTTGTCATTAAATACTGTATCAAAATACTTCATTTGTCACAGTTCCTTTACTGTCTTTAACTAGGACTTACAATAACGCTTTAATTTCTGTATTTCTGAAAAGAGAGGTCCTATTAAGGCCTTAAAGTTAAGTAAAAAAAGTAAGACCAAATTTCCTAGCTCAAAATGAAATTGAAAACAAAACAAAACAAAAAACCTATCCAAAAACATGCATGCTGTTTTCTTTTAACAAACCCCTTGAAAAAAAATAATGTCCTGTAACCTGCTAATTTTCATATGAAATCAATATTTGAAGACAGAGCTGTGACAAGTAATGCATCAGCTATTATCTATCTGTCACTGTTTAACAAGAATTATCAATTTTGCATATTTCTAATCTAAAAGGCTTCCTTCATGTACCATCAAAAGCATTTCTAACAGGAAGGTTAGATTCCACAGTCAATAATCAACAGCTCATTGTGGTTTCCCTGATCCACCTGTGAGTTGCCTGGGCATGACATGCTTGAAGCTTTATCAAACAGAAGTATCAAAGAACTAGTCTGATTTTTAATGTCAGGAGTGTCTCAGAATACAAAGTTAAAAAAATAACCCACAGCTCCCCTCCTGCTATCATTTAGCATTCAGAAGAGTACCTGAAGTTTCTACAGTAGTGAATCTTTTGCAGAAAAATTGGCTTGATCCAGTAGCTATGGAAAAGAAGAAAATAAACATGTATTGGAGATCTAAGCTGGGGCAATGAAGTAAGTTGTCCCTTTTTTACCCTGAGAGGCATTTAGATAAGAACTACATGTATCAAAGTTCTTTATTGTAACCTATACTTCAATGAATATAAGCTTTAGTACATATCAGGTAAGACTATTTTAATTTCAATGCTTTACAGAGCATAAGAACACCTTTCAGTATCTTGTAAAGGAAGTAAAAGCCACACTGAGTCCCTGTGTCCCTCACCAAAAGTGGTTTGCTAGTCCTTAAAAACTGCTTGTCCCATGGACACACTCCCTGTGCCTAACAACCCACAACAAAGAACTGTAAAACTTATCTTCTATAAATTACATTTAACTTTATAGCAAATATTACTGTCTTTTCTATCCATACTATATTATTTTTCCACCTCTTCCAGGAGATATCTAAAGCCTCACCTTTTGCAGACTTGATTTTCCAATGGAAAGCTGCCATAACCTCTGTCTGTACCTGTGGACTTGATGTGGGGAA
Organism: Cyanistes caeruleus; assembly: GCF_971803275.1. NCBI lineage: Eukaryota > Metazoa > Chordata > Aves > Passeriformes > Paridae > Cyanistes > Cyanistes caeruleus. The sequence continues at coordinate 10,397,448 of NC_141707.1, read as the reverse complement.
AATAACCTGCTAGCAAAAGGCAGTAATTGCTTTTTCCACACAGCTTGTGGGGCCTTTCGATACTGGGTCAAAAAAATCTGCTCCCCTCATGTGTTTAGTTAGAAATACCAAGACAAAATGCTGTTTATACATAAAGCATTAATAAGTGAGGGGTAAGAGCGGGAGTGCTCCCTCAGGAAGGGCAAGGCGACCTCTGAGGGAAAGCAGGGGTGTCCACCTCAGCTGCCATGGCCATTCCCCACAGCGGGCAGGGGAAGAAAGCAGATTTCACCAGCCATCGGGGGTCCCTGGGGATGCAATGTGGCCAAAAGCAGTGCCAAGGGCAGCACCCAGTCAGAGACATCACAAGGACCATGACCCAGGCCCTCAGAAGAAGGGTAGGCCCTGTCCCCATCCAGGGACATCACAAGGACCATGACCCAGGCCCTCAGAAACAGGATGGGCCCTGTCCCCATCCAGGGACATCACAAGGACCATGACCCAGGCCCTCAGAAACAGGATGGGCCCTGTCCCCATCCAGGGACATCACAAGGACCATGACCCAGGCCCTCAGAAGCAGGATAGACCCTGTCCCCAGCTAGGGACATCACAAGGACCATGACCCAGGCCCTCAGAAGAAGGGTAGGCCCTGTCCCCGTCCTTCGTTTAAATGGAGCTGTGTGTGGAAGGCCCTGGTGAGGCTACTCAGGGTCCTCAACATGCTCTGCTCCAGCCTTTGGAATTCCTTCCCGAGCCCCTATTCCCTTCCCAAGTACTCTGTGTTTGTTCTATTGCATTGTGCCTGTGGGTACTTTGCTAGAAATGCTGCTGTACCCCTTCAGCGTGGGGGCAGACAAGTCTTTGTAGACATGAGTGGCTTTAGAATGGGGTGGTTCTTTTTCTATAAGCTGCTTTGTTGTCTATTCTTTCTTTGAATATATTTTTGCAATGTCCTTTATCATTTTGAGTATCAGTATTTTCAGTACATCAGTCCATAATTCTGTGGATATGTGAAAAGTACTTGTAAAAGTATAACTTTGAGTTTGTTTTTGCAGTGCCTTAAGTACCTTGATTGCTTCCACATGAGGTGCTAGCTTTGTTCTCCCAAAACAGGTAAGTTTCCTGATATTAAACATGCTTTGTGGCAACTGAAATACACCAGCTTTTTGGTTTTTCTGCATTTTGAACAACTTAAGGTTTATATTTGCTATTTGATCTTATTTTCAGTTAAAGTTAATTAATGTATTTTTTGAAATGAAAGGGAGGGGTTTTTTGGTTTTGTTTGTTTCATCTTTTTTTGCCTTTGGATTTTTTTGTGGTATTGGTTTGTTTATTTGTGGGTTTTGTTTGGATTTTTTTGTGTTTTTTTGGATTCTTTCTTACAATTTAATCTCTGTAGAGGAATTTGGTCATTGGAATATATTGTTTCACTTCTGATGAGTCTACTGCTATCAGTAGGAAATTGGCAGTTGATTATAATAAAAACAGAAGAAACTTTTTCTAGTTCATAAAATAATCACAAAAATTCACCAGCAGATTATATATAATACCATATATATGGTCTTTGAAGTAAGATACCTATGTTGCTTTTGTAGCTGGAAAATCTCATTAAAGCATATGTCTAAATGTATTCACCTGCTCTATTAGACAAATAGTATGTTCCTTCTTTTAAATGATTTTGAAAACTGAATTATCAAAAATGTTGAAGAAACAATGACAAAGACTGTTGTTTTTGTGCCTCTAGGAGTAAAGTCACATGGAGCTCTCAGGTTTAATTCCTGATTAAGGTTCAGAAACAGATTGGAGCACTAAAACACTTTGAACAGGACTTAAACACACGCACATACAAAGCTTTTTTAGGCTATATCCAAGTAAGAACATAATACAACAGTATGGTTTAACTCTGGCATTTCTGTGTTGACTGCTGGGAACTATAACCACATCTCTACCCACAGCTGTGACCACAGAGTTTGAGCTGGATTAGCAGCTAAAATACTTACCAGGTGACTCACTGGAACTGCAGCAGAGCTGCCCTACAGCTGATGCTGGATTCCTTCAGCAATATCTAGGAGTTTAGTGCTATTTGAATATTTGTGCAAATGTGCTCACGTGTGCTGTAGTTACACTTCATTTGGCTGTGCAGATACATCACTTTGGAGGGGCATGCTCCTCTCAGAGTAGGAGGGAAAGGCTTATGTTCATGTTGTGGTGATCAGAGATTGAGCATTGTTACAAATCTGCCTGACATGGCTTTGTGTCTTGGTTTTGTCAAATCTGCCTTGAATCAAAGGCCTCAATAACAGAGTCCCATTGGGAAAGATATGGGGCATAGTCCAAAGCTCCCTGTCAGAAGTCCTGCAGCCTTGTACTTCAGGTGATTTATACAGGCCTAAACCTAATCTTGTTCTGAACAGACACAAAGACAGCTTGGTTCCTCTCAAACTCTTAGCTTAAGCTACATAGTGTTTGCTTTGAGCAGTTCTCTGACTAAACCTGGATTTATCAAATCCAGTGGGAAATACCAGTGCAGAAGGCATAAAATATGTCACCACTGACAAATCACTCCCAGTTTATCCACTGAGGAGTTTGTCAAAATCCCTCGGAGAAAGCCTTTCAAAATGTACTTATATTCTTGCTGGCTAGAGAAAATGTGGTGATAGCTACAGTAAAAGTAATTAGTGCCTTCAGGTAAGACATTATCTAGCTGTGCCAAAATGTGCAGGTTAGCTAGTTATTCACAGCTGCAAGGAATCGCATCAACTTGAACTAAGAGGGCTGGAGGGTGGGGTGGTGGATGGAGGTCTTGGGTATAGCAGCAGTGAAATGATAGAATAATTTATGAATGGCTGAGGTGATGCTGTTAAAGCTATGGGAAATACTGGTGAAAAAGAGGTAGAATTTGCACTTTATAAAAACGGTGAGTATCTTCTTCTGCCTCTTATGTTGATAATGGGAAAGCTGCATGTCCAGAATATACTGCTATCATTTTTTCTGTCCTTGATAAGGAAGAAAATTAAATGTTTCTTATACTTAAAGTTCAGGAAAAACACATTTCTTGGTGTTATATGACCTAAGCAAACACCTGAGAATGAAGCTGTAACTGTGACTAGCTCCTTTCTAAGGAGACAAAAGGTGCAGGAAAATGTGTGACTTTATTAGTGTTTATTTAATTGCTAGATTTATGACAAACTTTTAGACAATTCGAGACTTCTTGTGCTACCTAAATAATTGTTCTCACTGTCTAAATATCATAAAGGTATATGGTGCAGGAAGAGTTCTACCTGGGATAATGATTCTACAACTTAATTAGCCTTACCCAAATACAGGTAGATTATTCATTAGTCTTTCCATGTCTTTCTGTATTAACTGCACAGTCTTTTCCCCAAAAATCCCCTACATACCCATCTAAAGTATTACTACCTTGTTAAAAAGTAAAATAGAGCTACAGAGTATACAATGTAACTTTTTATTGATTATTACAGTAGAATTAAAGGTTTGCTCAGGAACACAATCCCTCACATGAACAAAAAAGTCTGCCTGCTGTTAAAAATCTAAAATCTCAGAAACTATATGTGTAGTGGAATGGCTGAGTCTTTTAAGATGTGTGCAGATAAGGACCCAGTGAGCAGACTCATGCATTGATTTGCTTCATTAAGGAGTTTTAAAACTAATTGAGGATTCTCCAGCCTTACCATGTAAAAGCTTGCTGGTATATCTTGGTTATTCATCTTTGAACTAAAATTACTTAAACTTTGCTATGCTTGGATTATAAATGAGAATACTTGAAATCCTAGAATCTCCTGAGAGTTGCATTAAATAATTTCATTTGACTTCTTTTAGGTTAAATTGGTAGCCTTGTAGCTAAAGAAAAGTCAGATAATTAGAAAGAAAATGAAAAAACCCCAACGATATTTGTTTTCCATGCTGACAGTTCAAATTCCAACTTGGGGATCACATTTCCTTGCTGTTACACTTTTCAAAGGAGCCAGACATAATAGTGCCCTTTGCCAATCTTTCTTAGTTTGCTCTTTCCTTGTGCAAGGTCTCGCCTCATGAATTTGTGATTGGAAAATTGGTCTCTTTCCATTATTACTGTTCTCTGGGTTGCTTCTAATGCTGCTGACCAAACACATTTTTTGAACTTCTACATTATCTACGATAATCCTTCCTTTCATAACTTGTAATACCTTAGAGTTTTAGCTGTCAGATTTATCTGTTTGTAGCTTTAAACTTCCTCATCCCAAGAAATTCTACTTATTCATTATTTATCTGTACATATAACTTTCATAAAGTAGCTGTGGAGTGCTGAAGTATCAACCTTGATGGGGACAGAGCTGGTGCTCTGAGGATGTCTGCAGGAAGAGGAAGGTTTGAGTGATTAGATGTCCTCTTTGGCTTCCTATGAAGCAGCTGTGAATTTTCAAATTTCTGTGGAGCATGCTGTAGTAGCTGCTGATTTGTGCATTAAGGACAAATATTTAAAGTAGGGAAAGAAAGGATAGTCATAGATTTTCGTGTATTTTTGTGATTTCTAAACCTTCTTTTTAACTCTATACTTTCAGACTTAGCTTTGAGTTCTACTTCTCCTATACATCTTATTTTAAAATACTGTATAGACAAAAATTATTGGCAGAATTGAGTATTCTAAGTACCATACTTCTAGATTTTGTTTATAAGTATCCTGGAGCAAACTGTGTTGCAAAAGAAATAAATTGTACAAGAAGAAAATCATAATTCTGATTGATCCTGAACCATTTGGGTGATCTGTGGTGTTTCCATTTGTGTTTCATTTAAAGATTGAGTCATTAGTGAAGGCTGACCTGGCTGAAGAAATGCAGTCAAAAAAAGGCATGAAGGCTAAGGCAATAGTGTAAACCACTTTTTTCATGCAAACACAGGCATTACAGAGTAATACAAAGAGTAAAGCTTGCATTGGTCTCGTTCTCTCTGAATTATTTTGTATTATACTTTCATATTGTTTTCAGAGGTAATTGTTTCTGGTTTACGTACATCTGAATTTTACTTGAGAGCCAAAGTGTTGTAGCCTAGGCATGTGTATAGATATTTCTAGTACCTAGGCCTGGCTTTTGACAGGAAGGTGGCATTCAAATTAATAAAGGAAGTTTAGCTGTGAAATGTGAAAAATGAGACTTACACAAAAATGTTTTTTTAAAGTTATAAAATATATAAATGAAAGATGTCTGTGATGGGGAGTCTTGGATCTCAAATGACCCATTTATCCCAATCTTAATGAATTATGTAAATTACAAGAGATTCAGCAATATATCTCAGCTGGTAAAACTGAGCAAGATCAGAGCTCCTGCACTGATCTTGCTTACCCAGGGTTTGGTAGTTAAAAGAATAGTCACAACTCTGAAACAAAAGGGACTGATGGCAGACTGGATGTAATTGCACTTAACCATACCTAAGAGTTTTATACACTATCATACAAAAGATTCATCTGTGGGGTTAATCAATACTGCACAGGGTACAATGAATAAAGTATTAATGAGAACACCAAAGACAAATGATACTTATGTGATGTGGAAACAATTTGAGAGGGATATTAAAGTTGTAATACTTCTAGTATTGCTGATGAAAACATTCATAACAATATCTTAACATACTGATTGTTTAGGGGTTTGTCATTGGAATTGTACTATCAAAAAATACTTATCTGTGGGGTAATTATTTTTTTTTAATTAATAGTCTTGCACATGAATATATGTTTGATAAGGATGAAGGGATTGTCATTTCTGTTTAATTTTGGTTCAGGACAGAAGACTACAGCTGTATCCTATTTCTGTTCATGGTGAACATGTTTTTTACTGCTGTAGAAGAAATCTGTAAATAATTATGAAGGAAAATATCTTGTAGTTTGGGTAAAGATTTTTTAAACCCTTTTGGTACTATTTCAATGTGAAAATCTTTTTCACATTGAAATAGTATCAAAAAGGTCTAAAAAAATTTTTTTTCCAATATATAAATTCCTTCAGTGAAGGTTAAACAGGGGAGAAAGATGGTCAGAAATGCAACTTACTGGAGTGTCAAAAGTAGTCACTATTGCTTGTTGATTGTGTTAAAATTAACAGAGGAATAATCAGTTCAGTCACAAGAAATATCTGTTTTCAGATATTCATGGTTGTGCTTTCTTACAATATTTTCTAGCTCAGACCAATAAGAAGAATGAGGTATTTTCAAGTAGAAATTCAGCCTCCCTTTGAGGGGAAACTCTCGGGCTGTATTTGGGTTTTATTGGGTGCTGCATGTTTTGCAGGGAAACGTAATTTAAAACACAAGTTAGGAACACATCCATTTTTGTGAGCAGTCTTGTGGGCTGCTAGTCCACAGGCAGTATTACCAACATGTAAGGGTTTGGAGATTGTTTAATGCTTTATTTTTCCAAATGGAAGTCAAAATGAATTATGATGAGCCTCTGGTCTAATGTCTGCATTTCATGGGTTCAGTGCATGTAGATAATGTTTTCCTCTGGGGGAACACAATGGAAATTATGGCAGAGTACTTGGTAAATTTTTAAAGAGTCAAAGATGCATGTCTAGTTCTAAAAAAATTTTTTAAAAAGGCCTTAGCAATGGAGAGACTCTAATTGTGGGAGGGGTTGCAGCTGTGTTATGGAGCATTTAATAATGTCTGGAAAAAAAGCAAAACTAAATTTTGTTCAAATTAAATTTACATGCGCATAAGGTTTGTCTTAAAGTCTGCTTTGTAATGGGTAGAAAGAAATCTGCTTAGGCTCTTTCTAAAGTGGTATGGATAGCAAATAGGAATGCACCAAAGAATTGGCTCTGTATTTTGCTGAATAATCTGAGCTGGTTCAAAAGAATTTGTGATCATCAGCAGAGGCAGAGTTTCTGACACATTGTGGAGGACAGGTAAGGGAATGGCGGTGATTGGATGACAAAATTAGAGTCATGGACTATTATGTATATGCCTTATATGAAGAAAATAGTTCATCAATAACCCTGTTATACAGCAACCCAAACATCCTTTCTTTGCTTCTTGTGGTTTTTCTTGCTTCCCTGGAATTGCTTTGCTAGGTGTTCTAATCAAAGCAGGTACAATTGTTTTTCTGCCGAATACTGAATGATTACTGAAGGATAAAGGTTTAGGGGTATGAAGCTGTGAAGGGGGTGTGTATATGACTGCTAATACTCAATGTTGCCATATTCTAATTTGGGGAAGGGGCATGGGTGGGGAAGTAGGTGCAAGCAGAAGAGTTTGGTCCTTGCTTCAGCAGAATTACTGAATTATTAAATTAAACAATTAATATCCTAGAAGACCAGGTACTGTCTTGCTAGTAATTTGCCCAGAAGGGAAACAGAATTTTCAGCTAGAGCTTTGTTTGAATGGGCTCAGATTCCGTGCTTGTTGACATGTATTTTCGTGTGGCTGAAGCAAGATGCACCTTTTTAGTTGTGCTCACTGGAGACAGCTGAGTTCATTGTCCTGTAAAGGCTGAGTGACACACGAGCACTGCAGGGACAACTAGTCAGTCTTTCTTACCTGTCATATGCAGTGGGGTCTGTAATGGTGAGAGTGAAGCCTCTAAAACTCAGGAGCTGAGCACATTGGAAGCGAATCCAATTGGCTCATTAGAGCTTCAGGGCAGACAGATGGGGAGCAGTAGCTTGTCCTCTCTTACAGAGCAAGAGGGAATTGCTGATAATGGAAGGTAAAATAGTGTGAGGATGAAGGTTGTTGGGTAAAAACTTGCAATCTGAACAGTCTTGAACAGAAGACCCTTGTTTTGTGCACATGGGACCAAAAAATTAAGCCATGAAAAAATTTCAGCTTGGAAGCTCTTGACAGAACAGTCCTTGCACACTGAGCTACAGAAATAGCATGGAAGGGCTTAGAAGCTGTTAGAGAAGCTGTTAGAATAGCTCTGTGTTGGTGTTATTCTGAGCTTTAAAAACAAATCTGCTTAATGCTTGTTTTGCTTCAACTGAAATTGGAGGAAAGACCTGTAGAGCAGGGTCTGTATGACTCACAGAGCTTTCAGCTGGAAATTTAGTCACAATAAATTAATTTCACAATTAGGTGTGATGTTAACTACTGTAACTCGTGCTAGCTGGCAACAAAGGTTCAGTAATTTCAAGAAAGCCAAGGATTATTATGCAAGGTGAAAGCTCTGAGTCTGGAAGAAAGCTACTAGTAAAGTCTGTCTGAAAGCTTAATCACTGGATTTAATATATAGCCACATGCTTCAAAATTATTTCAGTGAACTGCCTGGTCAGTTTTGAAGAAATATCTTCTAGTAGAACTGCAAATTAAGGGATGTCTTAATCTTTTACTCAAATTATGAGTAGAGCAGATGAGCAAAAGTGTTCTTTTGAACTTTTGCATTAATTATTATTCTGAATGATAGATAAGATATTCACTAGAAGATGTAGACTCCTGCCAGTTCCAGGTTTGTGTAAATGGAAAGTTAATGACAGGGAATTGGGTTTTAAGTAACATACATTAAGGTCATTAATTTCTCTGGGCGTGCACAAAAAAGTAATCAGACATATCCTTGCCTTCAAACTCAAGGCTGCAAGCCTAGAAGCTATTTATCCCTCTATTCTGCCCCAAATATAGCAACAAGTTTCAAATTTGTCACCTCTTAATGCAGAAATTAGATGAAATGGAGCCGTTTGTCCAGTTAAATGATACATTTTTAAGACTGATAGGAATAGTGCCACTGAAATGCTGAATCTGTGGAACTGTGGTATACAAGCATTTAGACCCAGCAAATATTCCTATGGGCTCGATTAACTGCATAAAGAATCTGAGTGAAACGTGACCTTGAGATGACTCAAAGTACTTATTAAACGGCATAATTCTATTCAAAAGGGTTCAGATAACAATTACTTGTCATCTGACTTTTAAAGGTAAGTTTGTACTTATTGGACTTTGCAGACAGAGGCATGGAAGACAGAACCAAGAATAGGGAAAGAATGAAATGTGGTGCTGGGAGCTGTTAAATGAGCTCCAAAGTGAAGTCTCCTAATAGGTTCTGTTATTTTGAGAGACTAACCAAATTATGTAGAAACTCACATCAGACATGATTCTATTGTAAATGTATACGTTAAGCTTCAGGGATCCTCAGAAATCCGTTTAGTCTGAAACTGATTCCACCATTTCCAAAGTAATTCTGCCCAATTTCCATGGATTTTTTCCAACAGAAAAGTGGAATATAAACTAGATATGTATTCTTGTTATTTCAATAGCCTTGGCCATTTTTTTCCTTTTATACCCACTTCTTTTTCCTTGAAATAGGTTCTTCATAGCAGAGTAAAGTAAAATCTAACAATAATATCTAATTTGATATGGGCTGCTACAGTGTTTTTAAGTTCAGATATGTCTACAAGATTTCAGTAAGCCCTGAGTTTATCTGCTTGATTGTCCTAAGGTTAGTACTATGTTAAGTTCGTTTTCCAAGGCCTTGTTTCTTCATTTTCAACATTAAAATCTTTCTTTCATATCACACTGGGAATCAGAGTAATGTGGTTTTGCCTGTTCCTTGCCTCTGGGCTTGCTGGATAGAACAGTCCAGATAGGGGTGAATTGTACCCTGGAGTTCGTCCATCAAGAGTTAAGGGCTCTCTGGCAACTTCAGGATAGGAGTAGGCAGAAACAATTTGTCTGTCTCTTTCTGCCCTCCAAGGAAGGGGGAGGGAAACTTTCTGGCATCCAGGTTTTCTCTCTGCAGTAGACTTGGCACATCATTTATTTGCCCTCAGTTGATGTTTGAAAGGTTTCCTTTGCAGAATGGGTCTGGAAGCTTTTCTTCCCTTCAAAGCTTAGACTTTATAAATGCTAATGATTCTTATGTGAGAGAAGGGGTTACTATGTCCTGCTCCTTCTCCTTCCCAATGTGCCAGTGAGAAAGTAAGCCACTTATTATTCTTTGAATTTGCTTCCTGAAGATTTGCTTGATAAGGATTTTCCAATCTTAACTCATTTGATTAGCTGCAATAAGTTCAGCTCCCCATTCTTTTCCTTTCCTGGAGCAGTCACAAAGGAATACAAGCAGTGTGTTGTGGGAAAAGTACACTTTTTCTTTAAAAAAAGCCCTACATAACAAAGCAACCTTTTAATGTGATTAGAAAAACTCATTCTTAGCTAATTTATTGCACCAATTGACATGATTAGTCCACAAAAAATTTGTGCATGGTCAAGATGAATATTATGAATTTAGTGTTAAAAAACATTCAGAAGAACCAAAGGTCTGCAGAGATCCTGAAAATCCAGGAAAAAAAAAACACTCTGAGTTAAATGCATCTGAATAATATTCTATTGGAATAATACCTTTGGGATGGTTTATTATACAGCTGTAGTTGATTGCTCACATTTTTAGAGTTCAGACTGTACTTTTGCTAAATGAAAAACTTAGTTTTATTCTTTTTATTTTGCATCCAATTTACAAAGTTAGAGACTTTCAGACTATTGCATAGAATATGGTAAAATAGATCCAAAAGCCTTACATTCTCAAAAAAACCCAGGCTGAAGCTAGCAATTACTACAAATGCTTTGAAGCTGATGCTCAGTGCTTTGTTCTTGTTGTAAGAAACAATACTGTGCAAGATATGGATGAATATTAAAGGTAATGGGTGAAAAGTAATAAAAAATGTGAAAGTAATGAATCTGATTCAACAAATGAGTGTTTGTAAGTGGCCTTTGATCAGTCCCACATGGCCTGAGTGCCAGGTAGGCATCTGACATGGTGAGAACCTTGAAGTTCTTCCAAAGAACTTGGTGAGAATCTTGAAGCACTTCCAAAGAAATGCTCTGGCTGTGGGTTGGCATGAGGAGGCTCTGTTGGGGAGTTTGGAGAAGGGGATTTCAAACCCTCTGAGTGTATTTAATCTTGTACCTTTTAACATAAGCTGAACTGATGGTGAAGAGCAGAATGTAGGTCAGTATTAATTCCAGGTCAGCCCTCTGGAATTGGTATTTTAGTTGTTCAGGTTAAGAAGTGTGCAATGGGTGCCAATGTTTAACATCTTGGAAAGTGAAACAAACCTTTAAGCTGTGGGGTTTTCCTCTCTCTTAAAAGGGAGAATAAAACAACGTTTCCCTGAGGTGTGTTTCCCATAGAGATATCAAATATATAGTAAATGCAGAGGTAGACATTTACTAAAACTTCATGGGATCTGAACCTGGCTCAGTTTGTTTGGTTTCATGTTTCATCAAACTGATTTATGAACTAACGGCACAGGGTGTATTAAGAGTTTGTTTTACCAAATTGGTATCTCCATTGCACAGTTGGTAAAATGCAGAATGATCATGAAGAGCCCTCTATTTTCAATTCCATACTTAGAGCCAACACTCAAAATGTAATTTTTTCACTGTAAAATGAGAGGGTGTTTTTATGATCTAGTGCAAACATCTAGTATAATAATTTCAATTTTACCTTCATGTTTGTTTGCTTCTTTAAAGAAAAATTTCACTGATGTTTTGGACAGCCAGTGCTGCCAGCAGAATTGTTTGCTAACATATTTAAGAAAATTATGTCAAGAGCTATGAGAAATTCATGCCACACTTACATAAGATGTGTTAGCATAAGTGATGTAGAATTTGCTAGTAATAAAAAGCTTGAATAAACCCACTTATTTACAGTATGTTTGTAATCTTGTTTCACACTATTTACTCTTCCCAGAAGTGGAATATTAAGTCAGTTAAGCCTTACCAGAAGTAGATGTCATAACTTCAAAACAGAAAAAGCACCAAATTTTTGGTGAAAGTTATTGTTTTATATATATTCAGAATAAACTTTCTGTAACAGTGCAGTAAATCGGTGAACACTTGCCAGTTCCTTCCTGCCTGAAAATTGGAAATCAAAAAATCTCACACAATAGGGAGAAATTTTGTTTTTACATATCGAAATGTTACAGAATCTCTGGAACCAAGTTCTGTAAAAGTAGAAGCAGCTATGTGTGAGCACTCAAAGCAAGTAGAGTTAGAACTTAAATGTGGGGCTATTGATCCTGAGTCCTGAGAGGTTTGTTCCATTCTTAATTCTTTATCTACATGCACATCTAAAGAATAGGTATAAATTAGAAAATCACATTTGTGTAAGGGGGACTGGAATGGGGTGTTTTTATTGTGGTTTTATTTTTATTTAATTCCATGGTGGTAAATGGAAGAAAAGGGGTGTGCAATTTTCTGATTTTTTAATTTTTTATTTTCCCCTTTCTTTTTCTTTCCTTTTTAATTTTTTTTTTTCTGGTGAATAATCTAATCTAGAAAATAAGATGTCTAAACACTTGATACTGTTTGCTCAATCTCCTACTTTCTTTTCATGCCATCTTTTCAGATTATGATGCTCATAAAATTAGGAAAACCATATTTAATCTGTGGAACAGGGAACAAAGCCTCATAAGCAAAAATAGTCTAATTACAGACTGAGATTAGCTTTTGATTGCTTAATGTGTGATTTATTTCTTTATTTTGCAATTCAGAAGGTGATGGAACATTCTTGTGATATCTATCAGTGGAAATATGAGTTCTTCTGTATTATAATATTTGTGATATCTTGAACATCTCAGAGGTGCTTTTTTTAGAAGACTTCAAATTAATTTTCTTTTATCAAAATCAAGACAACAGTTTTAAACTTAAAACCTGAACCCTTTCAGCAGTAGCTTTTGTTATCTTTACTCTCCATCAATGTTCATAGCCAGGTCTGACTGTTGGGTACCTTCTGGAATGAATGAAAATGGGTTGGGTTCAGATTTCTGAACCAAGTTAATTTCTGCAGAGAGACTCATTACAGTCTGAATTAAAGTATGGATTACTATTTCAAGGTGTTTTTTAGGAATTCTCTGTATTGCTTTAGCAGGAATGCCAGTCTTGTGGCAGAGATTGCTTTGGAGAAAGGCTTGGCTCTTGTGTCAATTCCAACAGGTAGCTAAGCTACTCTGATCCTGTTTCCTGCCTGCAGAGAGATGATAATTCTCCCTTTCCTCCCTGTCTACAGTCAGCTCTTTGAAGAAAAGAACAGGAGAGCATTATGTGAAGGGAATAGTGTGGAAGATAAAAGTGTTTGTAATACAGATGCTACACAAATTTTGCTTGTGGTGTACTTGCACATAGCAATAAGTTGTAATCACTTTGATGTGCAAAAGAGGAAGTCTTGCAGCATGAAAGAAATGAAATATTATGCATTCTCATAGTCCCAAACTCATTTTACGGCTGTGTTCTGAAGGCTTACCTTATAAAGATCACATTTTCCAACAAGTTAATTATTTAAATACTATGTAGAAAATGATTTTTTAAGACTTAAGGCTCTACAATAAAGTACTTTAGGTTGCTTAAAAATCAGTCAAATCTTCAATTGTGATTTATAGCTTCTTAAATAACTTGTTCAAATCTCGTTAAGATGAACAAGAAGTACAAAAGAAGCAGTCTTGGAAAAAAAAATATACATGATTTAAAGGGAATATATTGAGTGAAAATTTCCTTCTAGGTTTAAGCCTAGAGGCTAGAGAGTCTGAAATTGCTTTTCAGTGTAAATAACTCTTGTAAATGAAACTAAAATTTTTATTAGGATTGACGCAATAGTCATCCTGATGAAAACAGGATTACACTTATAGTTTCAGTAAGAAAAAACTTTACAGTGCTGTCTTTGGGCATCAGATGCTGGACCACATTTATGGCAGGTAACATTAGCTGTTGTCATGGTCTGTTGGTTGTTGAGGATGGAGGAGTGGCTTAAGTCAGACAGAAAGCACTGGTGAGGATAAAAAAGTGACCAATTTTCAAAAGAGAAGCAGAAAGGTTACCTTTTTTCACATCTTTTTTCTCCTCCCTTGCATTGTTCATCAAAAGGAATAGCTGCCTCAACTCAAACAGAACAGCAAAGCACCAAACCCTGAAATAAACCCCTTGTCATCTATGATGATTAATTTATTTCTTTAAATGCAACTGTAAAATACATTGCTTGATTTCCTAAAAGCTGTAGTGTCTTAACAATAGTTACATGTGCAGTATCTTTATTTCTTTAGCAATAAGAGACATCATGGAAATAATTCTGCTCCTGCTGCTGAAGAGAGCAGAGAACCCGCTTGCTTGTTCCTTGAATTATCCCAGTTCTAGACAGACTTGGACACTGCTGGCTGGTGCTGTTCTAGCCTCTGATTTAATGGCTTGATCCATAAAAGAGCTTTTAGATGCTTCATGATCCAGTAGGTCACTTTATCTAGTCAGTCTTTCTTTGGTTATATCAAAATTTTATCTTAGAATTTTTTCATTTGTTTGTGGGGGTTTTGTGGTTTTCTTCTTAGACAGGAATACTTGAAAACTCAGAATCTGATGTTTTGTATAAGAAATGCACGGTCCTTATAAATTCCATATCTCTCTTTCAAAAATTAAGCTATAAATAAGCCTTTATTTTTTCTAGATTGGTTCTGATTAGAAGTTATCAAACACTGCTCATTTTGAGCTTGTTGCTTCCTAAGTTTTTACAGTAAGTGACTTTGATTACATCATGATGATTATAAAGAATTCTCTGTGAAGTAATTTCTGTTTACTTGTAGATTCTTTGCAATCAGGATTGGTTTAGATTTCCTTACTGGAATGAGAAGGACAATGAATTTGACCCCAATTTCCTGTTCGGTTGGCATCATGCTGTTCAAGGAGAAAATGCTTATCACTTCATCAGAATGGTTTCATAAACCTAGGAGTTTTGTGATATTGCAAATATTGTCTTAAATGGTGTTGTAAATTCTCCTTCAAACATATTCTTTCCAGAGTAAATAATTAAAATGTAAATTATGTACCCTTTTTGAACAGAAACCTACTACCTTCTATAATGACAATTTTTGTGTGTTATGGAATCACACCTTTAACAAAAGACAATCTCAGTCTGACTGGAGATCAGAAGTAACCTTGTAATCAAGAATTCTCAGAAGATGCAATTCATGCATTAAATCTGTGCTCTATGGCAGGTCACCAGAGTGGGTAGTGTCCCCTAGCTTAATGAAATATTAAATCAGTAGCTGAACTTTTGACCCATCTCTGCAATTAAGTATACTAAAAACGTTTTACAATAAAATTCTGGTGTAGAGGCGATGCTTGGATGGAGTTGCATGTCAGTTCAAATTTTATTTCTTCAGAAACATAATTTTTGATACAGACCAGACCTTCTGAGTGACAACGGAGTGGCCAGCACTCAAAAAAACTATTTTCTTAATATTTTAGATGAAAAATATCAAAATGCTCTCTGTCCTGACCAACAGCCTATTTCTAGGTCTCTCCTTATAGGCAAGACCAAACTAACTGAGAGAGACAGAAAATTTCTGATCTCTAAGTTTAGATACAGGTTTCTGAAAGTCTTGTGGATCCCTCCCAGCTAAGGATATTAAAAAGAAAAAAAAAAAAAAAAAATATTACTTCCCCTCCCCCCAATTTAGGATTGTAGTTGCATCTCTTTTCCAGAATAATAAGATTTGAAGTTATAGTGTTCACATGAATAGTATAGGCTCAAAATGCTGTTACAGCAGTCTTTCAGTGGCTTCTTTTTGTGCTCAGGCACTTCAAAATTGGTTTCAAGAGAGCCGTGTGGAAATGAAATTACTTTCTTGCTTCATTCTATGTATCCTGCTGTGGTGCTGATAGTTGCAGTCAAGCACCATGATTTTAAATATCATGGATCATTGAAACATAACTTTTTCTCATTTGAATTATATATAATAAACATATTATATTGATGATAACCCACTTCTCAGGTTGGCTATGATATTTATTCATGAGACAGGAGTAGTAATGGCTGCCTTGTTTGTCACAAGTGATGCACTGTTTGTCATGCAACAGCTCTGCCTTTAACAACTGAACACCAGCCTTCCTAGAGGATTTGATAGAGTAATTATAAATTGCAGGGGGAAGGAGTCAAAACTAATTTCTGACTGTTTGGCTTTGTTTATTTAGTGTTAATGTGATATTGCTGCATTTCAGTTGATCTTGGTGCATGTACATCTTGGATACTAGAGGTAAACACAGGAAAATTTATTAAACCTTTTTGATGCAAAATTTTCAGTATTTATAAGGAAGAATAGGAAATCCAAGCATTCAGTGTTTGTTTTCAGTTGAGACATGCTTTGAGGATACTAGTTTGTATTCACAAAGGAAATTTTTTATTGTGTGCATCACAGAGCAAGTTTGTTTTAGTCTGCTCTTGACAAATGAATGTTTGTTTTAAAGGAAAGATTCTTGCAGGAAGTTAGTAGCTCTACCAGTAATGAATCTGGAAACAAATGAAACCTCTCTAGACTTGAGGCCTTATTGGATTTTTACTGACTCGAAGAGAGGAAGGAATGTCTAGGAAACATAACCTTTCCTTGACTTTGAAAGAGGCTAAATAATTGTCTACCATTATGTGTAATTCAAAAGCTGTTCAGTAGTTTCATACTACATTTAAAACATAGCTTGACATTAGAAATTTCAAAAACTACATGAATCACTATTGCCTTAAGTTTTTTCCAAAAATTTTAAGCCCTGAATTTTAGTTCATTATTTAATAACATAAAATTTTGGGTTTAATAAAACTTATAATTTCATCCCTTGGTAATCTAGTAATCAGAAAAGGACCTTTGGTTATGCTTAATTTAGGACTTCACCTGGTGAGATTAAAATTAATTAACAGAGCTTAAAATTAAAGAATTCAGGAAAACTGTTCTTTTCAAGTAAAATAATGATCTCTTTGGTTGGTTTTAGGGACTTATTCTTCCTCCTACTACAGCTTTGATACATATATATATATTTTCCATATGATATAACATCTTCTGTATGTTATAGATACTTAGTTTACTTTAAGACTTATACAAATAATGCAATGCAGATAAAGCTGTGTAACTGGTTTCCATTCCTTTAATCTGTAATAGAATTTACTAATGACTTTCCAAAATTTAGTTACTGACTACACTGTGTTTTTGTGTATAGTGATGGTAAAACATGATCATTCATACATTTTTATCCTGCTGTGGGTAGGATATATATTAAATCAACAGATGTTCAGTAGAAACATTTTTCAAAGAAACAAAGGAAATATTGGAAATAATGGATCTGTCTAAATCTGATAAGGCTTTTTGTAGGTTTCGGTGGGTTTGGGGTTTTCTTTTTGTTTGTTTGTGGCTTTTTGTCACTTTTCTTTAAAAAATATCCCATTTGAACAACAGTGAGTTTTTCCAGTTATATGTTCAAATTCTTGTATGCAAGTCTGTGCCTTTAGGGTAATGAGTAAGGCATGACTAATTTCTAGCAATTTGGTCTCTGGACCATGTCCTGGAGGACCAAAATAGTCACATGAAAATGTTGATTTTAATCAGCCTCTCCATTGCCTGATGTTTCAATTACAGCAAGTCTTAGCTTAGCACTCTGACTCCTGTCAGACTTCATCTGTATTATTTTTGTAAGCTTGCCAACAATTTCTAATTCTGCTCTTTCTTAAAAATTTCAACCCACAGATGCATGGCCCCAAACACAAGCCTTCCTGCAAAGCCAGTGAAGAACTAATTACAGCTGACTCTGTTCATTGCTGTTCAGTGTGATTGGGCATAAGAAGTAACCTCTGTGGGCATCACTGAAGCCTGTACATGTGAGCATGCTGAAACTGGGTGACTTCTGTCACTCTGCATGTATCACATATTGTACTACTTCCTCAAACCAAACTCAGTGGCTGTGGAGCAGAAGTATGAAACTAGCTTAATTTTTGTGTGTGTGGGGGAAGTTGCTGTTTTATATTAATATCTATTTAAATTATGTTACATTGAATTTTCAAATATATGACCTACAGAGAATTAGAAACTCCATTGAGGACGCTTCCCTGGAATTTGCTGGATTGAAAGCCCTTGTGTACTGACAGACTTTGCCTGAAATACATCTTGTCAAGAGGAAGGATTTCTCTGTGGTTCTAACTGTGAAGTGATTTCCAGATGACTTAGCCAGAAGCTCTGGGCTTTTCAGCTCCATGTGGGAGGTCTGTGTGCAAAGGAAAGGAAAAAAAAAAAGGCCATTTTTGATAAGGTTTGACAAAGCTGTTCTGAAACATTAGTTCAGAACTTGATACCATATACATCCATATCTATCCCCAACTGTGTCCTCTGAAATAACATCAACATGATGGCTGGGGTTGTCCAATGCAGTTTTAAAGAAATCACTTTTTACAGTGCTGGGTTAACAGTGATATATGAAAGCTGTAAAAAGTGTGAGAAACCAAGGTAAAATAGCATCGTAGAAATATCTGTGGTGCAACAAACAGATCATGCCCCTTGACTGAGCGACCTCAGTCAGATATTGTTCATTATTTACTGATAATGCCAGTTGCTGATATGTCTGAAGGAACAGTTTGGAAAGTGCATCTCTTTGGTGGGAATTGTGGCAGAATTTCTAGAGGATACCTAAAACCCCTCAAATAATTGAGTTGTTCAGACTTTTTCCTATCTGCTATGTGATAGTAAGCTACAGCCCATTGCTTGGCATTATTTTGTTCCATCTTAAACTATTCTAAATCATTGCACATTGTTAGTTTTCCTCTTAAATATTTTCTTGTATCTCTATAGATATAGATGAAGACAGATAATAATTTGTAATCTATTTATCTTGGTATCTTGTCTGCATATTAACAAGGTAATCTTCAGTTGTCCTTACTTTAATTTAGTCTTACTTGTTTGGCTCTGTTCCTTCAGAAATGCATCTCTCAATATTGCATTCGAATGTGAGAATGATGAATGGTTTTGATGCCAGGTGACTCGTATGCTATGGTCAGCAATCTCTTGGTTAGGATATCCTGTTCTGGGTAGTCAGAAAACAGGGTGACAATGACCAAGTAAAGTGGCCAGGATGAGATGACAGTAGCGTGACAATAGAGGGTCCCCATGTTGTGGAATCTCTTGGCACTGACAGCTGGATGAAAATATCATAACTGCTTGTCACTTCTGCAGACTCTCCTGTGGTGACTTCTTCAATTCATAACTTTCTCAGGGTTCTCCTCTCCTTAAATATCTGTTTAAACTAATTTTCTAGCTCCAGCTTGTACTTATGTGATCTGGATTTTAGATTTAGAGGTTTTGAGTATGTACAATGATTTGATTTCTAATGCTGGGCTTGCAAAGTGTCTATGATTACTTATGTTTTTATAATTATTCTATAACTCCCAAACATATATTTAGACTATACTTCAGAGTACACTGACAGTTTTATATCCATGCATTTAAGCTAAACAGATGCTTTCCTTTCTAGTACTTGAGGCTGTAATGAAAAGAACAAGTTCACAAATGGGAGTAGAGCTTCTTTTTCTGCACTGTCAGAGTCCTCATGCAGACCTAGGGATGGTGCACGGACCAGAAGACAGGGATCTATTGAGGCGTTTCTGAGATTCCTCCCTGGTTACACATGACTGAAAGGACTCCCACCCACCTGTTCATGACTTTTAATATCTCCACATGAATCCTTCACCACTGTGGTGATGGAGGGTGCAGCCTTAGGGAAGGAAATAAAAATCAAAGATTTGGGGATATGTGGTGCATCTCCCTCTCCAACGTTCTTTTTCTGTTCTTTGCTGTCCCTTTGGTTTTAGCCATTTTCTCTCACTTTTTCCCAATATTTTAACCTCCTCTCCAAAGACAGGAATGGAAGCTTTATCATTCTCAGAGGAGAAAGTGAACTAATGAGTCATTAAAAGAAAAATGTGCTTTCTGCCAGACTTCAGGTGCAGTTGTCTCCCACAGATGGCTCTCAAAGTAAATTGTTCTTAATTCTGGAAGACAGATGGCTTTCTGAATCATCCAAAAGAAATCTTATATCTGGAATTATTTTTAATTCTTCCTAGGTCTTTAGTTTTTCATCCCCTGCCAGTGAAAACATTTAGGATAATGATTATTGTTATAATGTCATACAAAACTAAGTAGGCCTATGCTCTCATTATGTCTTTCAGAATGGAGAGGGAAAAGTCAAAGAAATGAGCTTCCCCCTTGATGAGTTTCCTTTCATGTTACTGTTTTGTGTATCAGCTATACTTGATACCTCATTCTAGCATCAAATTCTGTCTCATATCAATATGGTGCTGTACAATCTGCCAGTTCAGATAATTGATCCAGGTCTGTCAAGGAGTATTCTCTTCAAATATGTTGTTTAAATGCTACACCGACAGAATAAAGTTCTCTTGGCTTTGTAAAGTGTAGTAAGCAGTCTTCAAGTTAAAAGTCACCATGTGGATTAGTATTTTTATGGAGCAGAGTATTTACAAAATGAGTTTTCTACCATATGCCATACTGCAATTCTTATGTGTTATTTCTGCTACTGGAAATATTTTCTTTTTCAGAATTTTTTCCCCCTCAAAAGCTTATGGAAGATTGAGTAAACTGGTTTTGAAGACCTTAATCCCTTGAATAAAGCTTGGTTTGGTCAAAGTTTCACCAGAAGTTGAAAACTTGCAAAAGATGAATGGGTGGAGGAGAATGTGGTCTGAACAACAAGTGTTCTTGTAAAAGAGCTGTTCAAGGTAGTAGGTGGTTGGTACACAATTATTTAATGAGCTCTGTTTTGATGTCCTCATTGCTCTGTTCAAATAACTAACATGTTTCTCTCCAACAGTTTCATAATTTTACATAGAATCTGCATGCTGAAGATTTTTATTATGAATCAAGTTTAGTACTGAAAAATCAAAAGAAATGTGATGAAATGTGATAAAATGTGGTCCAAGTTTTTAGCATGACAATTACACCTGTTGCACCTAGATTTAGGAAAAAACACACAAAACACTGTGACTTTGCCTTTTTTTCTTTGCACTTGCCACCTGCAACATATTATTTCCAGTCCTGCCTGAAGCACTTTGAGATTGCTTTATTTGTTAAAAACTGGCAATGTGTTAAGGCAGTCCTTTCTGTTAAGTGTGCCATTAATTACTAACTTACATTAATTAAAGTAAATGCAATCATGAGGGCAAGCTGGCAGTGTTAAAGTTAATGACCCAAGACATTATTACTTAGCACAACTTTGAAGTTCATTCAAGTGATTTCAAACTGTAGGAATTAGATTGAGCTATGCAGTCATAAAATTCTAGAAGCCATGATTTTAGCCTTTGTGTGAGACTTCTGATGGATCTCATGTCAGCTTGAATAGTTTAAGGGTGGAGATAATTGCCCAATACTGGTGTTTTTGCAAAAACTGGAATATGAAAGAATGCACATGCTCAGAATTTACATAAAACTGCAAAGTTTGTGTGCTGATAAAGGCAAAAGGCCAAAATCCACTGAACCCATTATGTAAAGTGCTGCATCTCCTCTAGGAAGCCACTGTTCTCACCTGAGATGTCAGCAGCAAACTTAATATAAGACAAAGGGTGTGAATTAATACCAAAAAGAGGAGAGAGAAGAAATAAAGTTGCGGTTGTAGATCGTGTAGGCCTGAATTAAAGATTTTTTGAAATAATGTCTTTTCAACCCCCATTTACTTCAGGCTTTGGAACTCCACTCAGTTATACCAGTCTGAGTTCCACTGTGACATCTGAATTCACATTTTCTAGGGTGTTTGACAATTTATTGCAGATGACTTTAGATTATTGGAACACAACACTTTGAAACAGTGGAGTTGTGCAATGGAACCTGGAGAATCTGTCTGGTTCATTTATGAGCATGTTTTATGACTCAAATGGCTATTCACTGATATCCTATCCAGGTGGGGTTTTTTGGGCTGCTTCTAAGGATTTTGGTCTTAAACCATTTTTGATGCATTTAAATAAATGCTAAAGGTGTGATTATAAGAAGGCCTATTAAAGGATCTGTTTAGCAGCCTCTTCTGAAGCTTCTGTTTGTTTTGGGCACTATGGCTCATATTTGAAATTAACAGCATAAACAAGACAGTACTGACTGAAGTCATAACAGCAAGAAATGGTAACAAAGTAATTACTTATAAAGTTATGCAAACAAAATACAGTTGCTGGGACTAGAGCTGACTCTTGAATCAAGAGTAGTGTTTCTGTAGCTGTGGGTAAATACAGTCAGTCCCCTGAGCTGGTGAATGAGGTCCTGCTCACTTTGATGTCGCAGCTCACTTTCCTCAGTGAAAAGTACTGAATCTGATCTTTGTTAGTAAAGCAATCTTGAAAAAAATCTATACTTTCACCTTTTGTACTTAATGTTTAAATTACATAAATGAGGGAGATAAAAAGGCTTATGACGACAGAGGTGTGTGAGGATTAATTTTCATTGTTCTAATGTGTTAAA
The DNA here is from genome assembly GCF_971803275.1 of Cyanistes caeruleus. Lineage (NCBI taxonomy): Eukaryota > Metazoa > Chordata > Aves > Passeriformes > Paridae > Cyanistes > Cyanistes caeruleus. The sequence goes on along the minus strand of NC_141707.1, from coordinate 10,375,246 downwards.
AATCCTGCTTTTATTAAAGAGAAAGAAACTAATTGTGAGCATTTGTTTATGAAGGGAGGAATAGGGAGTTGAACTAACAGATTGTAAGAATTTCTATGCTTATACTAATATGCAATATTGCAGTGCTTTCTGTAGTCTAAATCTTGGCTCAAAACTGCTCAATCTGAGTCTGATTTCCTTTGTCCTTAATAAATTATTAAGGATTAAAAGGAGAACCAACAACATGACTTTCCTATGGAAAGGAAGTGAGCAGAACCTTATATCTGATGTTTTTTATGAAAAACCATTGCTGTCCCAACCCTAGAAAATGTTAGACACTACACCCTTTCCTGTAAGAGCAGCACACTTAAACCCTGTGTTGTAGGAACATGACAGCACCCGTGGTGAGAATTCTGAAGAATTATAAAGGAATCTTCTGTGGTAGCTGGTACTGGAAAGCAACTTTGGAGGGGGACAAAATTGCCCTTTTCTACAAAAATACTCCTAGATATCTCTTTCATGACTATTCTGGGTATGTTTACAGTGTTGCCACAAAACTTGCCTGGGCTTTTAGTGTGCCTTCTTTAGGCTGTAATTCTTTTTCAAGGCTGCTTTCCTCCAAGGATCTATTACTTTCAAACTGTCTATCTTGGCTTAAACATTTCTTTTAAGGTTCAAATATCTATCAGAGAGCAGAATAACTCAATGTGACACATTTGCTCAAAGCACTCAGTAAGAAATCCTGTAAATGATTATACATGTCTTGCCACTTCTTCAGGAAGCAATGAGGGAAATAAGTGCATCCTTGCTGAGGACACATTGCTCAGACTTCCTGCCAGCAGATGAAAAATCTGACGTATGCAGCACATAAAGCAGCGCTGAAATGACAGCGATCTGATGAGCTGCAGTGTGGTAAATAGCTACCCCATTAGAGATGCTGGAGGTAGATTGCAACAAGAATGCCAAAATATAGTTATTTACAGCAAGAATGGGCAAAGGAAGGAGAGAAGTGGTGAAAAGAAATAGAGCCATGTTGTCAGAGCATGAACTAGACAAAGCTTTGGTGGTCCTTGTCCTGTATTCCTATGCAACTGCAACTCTGCAGTAAAACACTTGTGCAATTCAGGGGCCTAAATATAGACATGTTCATGATGAGATTGATTTCACAGGACACTGCAGATGTCTAAATGGGAGACTGAAGCCATTCTAAAGGATTTTTTTCTTTCTACTGGCAAGTGCACAAGGTAAGGAATGTGAAGAACCAGAACTTTGTTCTGATAGATGTGCCAATAAAGAAGGATTTTCACTGCTGCTCTGTAGATTAAAAGACATTTCCTTAAAGTTCAGAAATTTCTGTCATGCTTTGGGAAGGGATGAATGCCAGGGAGTGTTCTTACATTTCTATGTTCCCTGCTGTTTTTCCCAGAAAATAGAATAATGTGACCAATACAGTCTTGTTATCTCAGTTAAAAAAACCCAACAAAACAACAATAACAAAAAATCCCAACAAAAACAAACCAAACAAAAAACCCAAAAAACCCCCCCCAAAAAAACCAAAACCAAAACCAATAAAACCCCAACCCAACCAAAAAAAAAAAAACCAAAAAAAACCAAAAACCCAAACCCACAAAATATTAAGAAATAGCTCAAATATAATGATATATTAGTGTAACAGTCCCATTTGTTTTTGATACTTGGTACTCTTACAGACACAAGATGTATTTTTTTCAGCATGTATACCAATGACTTTTGGGTGGACTTATGCACCTTTTCTGAAGCAATGATGATGTAGTACCACAAGTATCGAAATCTGTGCCTGTTATGTGTAGTTCTGTTCTGAGGCCTCACTGGTTAATACTAAGCAGCATCTCAGAAAGTAAATAGAATTTTAGAAATACTACTATTTACTCTGGCTGTGTCTGGTTATCTGAGTGCAGTGGTATCTGTGGTGCAGCTGTGTTTGTAGCACAAACTGCTTCAATGAGAAACAGAAATCTGCTGTGTCTATTTCTGCTTCATATGTTCCAGCCATAGCTACAGAGCTGCTCATTCTACATGGCAGGACTTGCTGTGATACTTTAAATACAGCCTGCAGGAATTAGGGAGCTGTAGGTGTGGAGTCTGGTTTTTTTCTTAATCTTGTCATTTATTTCTTTTACTTTGTAGCATGTGTGTCTGTAATACAGAAATAGATGACTGTTATCCAAAAAAGGAAGAAATCAAGCACTTGGCTTTGTATTTAAATTGTCTGAGACATGTCTCCTTTTATTTCTGTTTATGCCTTTCTAGTCATAGAGATTCCAGAATTAGTAGGTTTTATGAAAGCTGTGTGGAGTTTGTTTCAAGCAATGTGATTAACTGAAATGTCTGAGGCATCAAACCATTATGTGGAAGAACTGGTGTAAGTTCTTAGTAAAGTGTGTAAGTGCAGAAGTTTAGTTCTATTTTTTAAACAGCTTTCTAGTTTTCTCCTTTCTACACTGAGGACTCTCTCTCTCTCTCTCTCTCTCTCCCCTACTCTGTATTTGAATTCTTAAAGTTCAAGGCAAATTTCTCAAATTTCTTCTGGAGAGGAATGTTGATATACCAGTGTAAAAAAAAAACAGAAATCTAAGCAATAAACCAATCACAACCTACCCATGCCAAGAAACCTTAGAGTGGACAATAATAATGTAGTGGTGCTCTAAGGGAAAGAAAAAAGAAAAAGAAATGAAGTGCACCAAACTAAAAGAAAAATAACAAACAAAACAAAATCCACCAAAACGCAAACAAGACACAACAAAAGATGCTGGAATGTTTAATTTCTGTGTTAGCCATTATATTGTTATTTTTCAATGTTTAATGAATTTAAACCTTCCTACCCTCTGAAATTGAACCAGGTACTTTAGAGATACTGTCATTGTTCAGAATGTAATGGGAGCGTGTATTTGGGACTTAAAAGTCAATGATGCTGGTTGAAGATATACAGCTAATTTTGTATTGACATTCAGGACCAGATTTGTTGGCCCAAATCTGCATCTGTTCAGATGAATCCCCTAACCAAACTAAAATACCAGGGTAGCATGGCAGGAAATTACTTTGTGCATGAATATTTTATCTTTAACATTTTAACAGCTTTGTTCTTATGACTATATTACTCATGACTTTTACACTAATAGAACAGTAGGAAGACTTATGCTGCATGTTAAGACTGTATATATAATGTGGAATTTATTGTGTTGCGTGTGTTTTTTAAGAAAGAAAATGTGCTGCATGTCTCTTGCTTCCCTCTATGAACTAATATGTATCTAAATATAGGATTATGATGGGGTCTTCTGTGTGAGAAGAGAGCTCCATAATCTCCATGCAAAGCAGCATTTTTATGAGTACTTCAAGTTCTAATAGGAAGTGACATTTCTCTAAAGATAATTACCCAAGTATTTGGGAGTTAAAGACCTCTTGGGTCTCAAGACCTAAGAAAGGTATATAATTCAAATCATTCATTATTCAATTATCAAAGGAGGCAAACACTGGTGGCTAGAGTTTGGAATGATATCTCTTCTAAATTGCTGAGGAATTCCTATGCCAAGTAAAAGAATAAATTAAATTATTTGTTCTTCTGCTGATTTGTTAAATTGAAAAATAGGGAAATTCATTATTGTTCTAACTAATGTTGGCCTTTTTTAACGTGATAAGTAGGCAAGCATCACATAGACTTAGACCTAGTTGGTAATAACACTGTTAACTCTTGGTCCCGCTTTTCAGTTTTTTGCTAAACTTCTCATCACTGGTTACATTTCTTGATCCTTTCTGAGTAGGGGAGTATTCTTTTCAAAGCAACTGAGCCAGTTTCTGCTCTGCTCTGTCACAAAGATTCTGATGGTAAATTAGGAGACAGTCCTTTTTATTGGGACATGTGTTCAAGCAATGTCTAAATCAGTTTTGTTAATAATGAAACTGTGTAAACTCTACCTGAAGATCTCTAAGTTCATGTATTATTTTTGTATTCATAGAGGGAAAGATATCCAAGACTAGCCCTATTTAATCAGTGCTTTCAAGGCTATGTGTGAGTAAACCTGATTCTTGATTCTCTAGAGTTTTGTCAAGAACCTTTCAGGGGAATTGACTATAACTCCACAAGTAGGTTGCACCCTGTCTTTTTTAAAGACTGCAGGTGGGTTTAAAGTGACAGTTCTTGTCTTCACAGGTTAACATATATTTGAAGATGAAAGAGTTGACTTGCAAAATCCTTGTTGCAAATTTAGAAAGATGTTGAGAATTAAATGGATTATGATATTGTATTAATATTTATAAGCAGTTTTAGAAGTTAATAACTTCAGTTGTGTAGGAGGCTTTTCTACAACATGGTATGTCATGTTTAAATATACAGGTTTTTGTATCAAGAAACCCGTTTCTTGTTTCTATCTGTGCTGTGGTTTGAGCTGGTTTAACAGATCAGAACAGGGCTAGTAGCTTTACAGACTTTGATATTATCTTAATTATCAGCTTTTAATATGCAATCTACTCCTTTAATTAGCTCAGCATACAGAAAAGTTTGATGAGTTCTGTTTTGTTTTATGCTGCTCTGGAAATTAGGTGGTAGTGGCTGGGTGGGTGATGTAGGTTTTCTGCTCCTTTTCAAAAAAGTTGGCTGGAGAAGCCAAGTTAGTTCTTTGAGAAATCTACTTGAATGACTTTATTCTTGTAAGGCATGCAGTATTTCCAGTTTAAGCATAGGTGAAGGTCTGCTGAATTATGCTGTCTTTGCTCCATGTATCCCTATATTATGATTTCTAAGGGAGTGCTAAGGTAATTTATGAAGAACTTAGGAACTGAGCTGAATCACTCCCTGTGTGCTTTTATTGAATAGCCTATAGCATTCTTTTTGCTGCAGCTCTACAGAATAATTTCCAGTGCTTTTTAAACTCTTCTGATTTTTTTCTATTGTCTGTTCCTTGGGCATTTAATGTCCTCTAACTGACTCTCAAAAAAACCACAACTTCTTTCCTATTTTGAAACACTTTTATCTGTAGCTCTTTTACTTATCTAAGTGTTCATAATTTTCAGAGGAAAGAGTTCCTGAATTGCTTCTCATGGAATGACTTAGTCAAAATTGTTAATTAAATTCTTAATTCACTAGAGACTAATGTTAAGAAAAGATGAGTTGCAGTGTCTTCAGGTCAAGTATGCACTCCAAACTCTGTATAACTTCCCTTTATTTCATTACTGCAGCTATAGATACAGATTTCTCTGCAGGAACAGAAAACCCTCTCTGGGAGGAGGTGACATAGATTTAGTCTGACCCACACTGTCTTTTCTTTCTGAAGTACTGCTTGAAGGTCACTGTGAGGTAGTCAATAATTAATAACAGCAGTGTGCTGGGCAACTAGACCTGATTACCCTTGATATACCTTCTACATCAATGTTCCTGATTCCCAGGATATGCTCCCATGTGGGTCTTGGAGAGGAATGGAGAGGGAAGGAGCTGTTCTCTGACTACCTTTTTCTTGTTTGATTTTTGAGAATTTCCAGAATCTGCACTTCACTAGCAGCCCTGTATTGAAATTATGCTGCTTGGGAGACCAGAGAGGAAGAGATCAAAGGCTCCACCTCAGATTTTTGACTACTGCTTTCTCTCAGTCTCTCTCCAAAAATTCTTGTCAATCCAATAAAGCAATCTGAATATTAATTTCCATGAAACTACAAATTAAACTCTTAGTCCCAAAATTTTTAGTATTTCTGGAGATATCCACTAAGAATGAACACCAAGATTTGAAGGACCTCAGGTAAAAATGTGTGGGTGAAACTACAAAGGACTGTGAAATACTGTATTTCAGTGACTACAAAGGACTGTGAATTAGTGTATACAAAACTGTGTAGCACAGTTTGTGTCTATTTATACACTATTTCATAAAACAAGAAAATAAATTGAGGGGATAATTAGATGTTACACAGACTGAATGTAATTGCTTAACTTCTAAAATATTTCTAGTAACCCCTGCTACTTCACAACTGTATATTCTCATTTTAACTCACTTGGAATTAAACTTACTTGTAAACCACCTCCTCAGAATATTTGGAAGAAAACAATCGGATTTCTCATGAACTTGAAGTCTTTATCAATATTGCTGCTGCATGCACTTCAGAATTTTCAGATTACCTTGCAAAGGCAGCAAGTGACAGACAAGCAGGAAGTTCTTAAGTATCCATGTTTTACCATAAACTTTTCATACTTGCATCTGAATGTTTTTGTACAATGTCCTCATCAAGTAAGTGATTTTAAAAAGTTAATAGGTATTGTGTCTTAAAAGCTAATCAATCTATTAGATGTGGAACACAAATGTGTCTAAATATTCTGCACTTGCATTCTTGGGAAATTGCCACTTCTTTTCTTTCATAGAGAATATGTCAGTTCTCTCTCTCTCAGTTTATTTCTACTCCCACCCACAAACATTTTTGTTCTCTACAGTCAAGAACAATGTGAATTAGTACACAAGAACAAAACCCCGAAAAACATTTTTTAATGTTGTTCTTGTACTGTATTCCTGTACTTCTAAGCTCTTTAATTCAACATGGGAGGGTGTTTCAAAGCATGCTTTTTCATATCATCCCTAGCTTTTATACTTCTTTCTGTGACTGTTGGAGTATCAATTAAGATTTTTTGCTTGCAATATGGTAACAGAGAAATTCTGAGTCAAATATTTATAAGTTTATTGCTCAGTATTGCAGAGCCTGCATCTAAATACAATGCCACATAAATAGCAGAATCCTGGCCTGGGTGCTTGAAAGATTGAAAAATGTTGGGAAGATTTCATTATGAATTTCTTTCTCATCAGGAATATTTTTTTAATTTTTTTTATTTTTAGCATCCTGGGGGCTGCCAAATAACCATATTTCTCTTACTTTCTGATTATGTACCTTCAGGAATAGACACTAGTGCAAGCTTTAGCTTCTGTTGCTAAGTTTCCTTTCCATGGTCCAAGGTGTCCTAGGCTGACACCTCCTGAAGTGAACACCTAACTCCTGAAATTACAAGAGGCCTTCTGGAATGCTTCTGAGTAGAGGGTGAACAGACATTTGAACTTGAGTTCAATTTTGAATCAACTCTATGAATTAGGCTACAAGAGTTCCACTTCTCAGATGTAGCTGTAGCCATCCCTCTGAGTCTAGCTTCTCCTTCCTCTGAGATTTGCTAGAAAACCAAGGAAATGCTGAAAATTTTATTCATTTGTTTTAGTTTCTGGAATATTTAATATTATCAAACATTAGAGAAAAGCTTAGATCTCTCACTGTGAGATTTCTGGTATGATATTCAGCCTTCCTGGCTTGAATATCGCATGCCTGCTTAATGTTGGCACTGCCTTGAAAGTGGCTGCACGAATCAGTAGAGAGCTGAGTGATTGTTTTCACTCCTGAAGTGTCACATTTTGTGTTACTGTTCAGTAGCATGCTTTACCTTACTGCAGGTTTATACATTTAAAGAGAAACTTGTCAATGTGATCTATGTCCTGTTGGTGTGTAGGCAGCGAAGCAAGCACAGGTGGGTGGCTGCTGTATGAGAAACCTTGTCCACCCTAATTCAGCAAGCCAAGGATAGCCAAAATACCTTCTGGATTCGTGTTCTGCAAATTTCTTTTTCCTCAGTTCTAAAGTGACTAAATTCATAAAACAGTAACAAGTGTAATCTAGTGACTAATTTGTTTGTGTAAAATATAAATCAAGAAACTGGTTTTTTCTGAAGCTTGAATAAAAAGCAGTGGACTTTTTGGAGGCAAAAGCCCCTCATTTTCAGGAAAACCAAATTTTTCTTCTTGGATTGCCTGCTGTTATTTACTATCTGGGTTTGGAAAGCGAATCTTTTAGAAATGTGAATCATAGGAATTGTTCTGACATGGTACTCTGTTTCTTTCTCTACCTTCCATGTTTAATACATTACTGACTCTGACCACGAATAACTTTTTCCTGAGGGGAGATGAAGAAATTGAAGCAAAACTTAAATTTCCAGAAAAGTAAACTATATTCCAATTTGTCTTTTAAGTATAATTTTGATCCATAACTTATATCTGCACACAAGACTGGAACACACTGTCTATTGCCCACTTCTAAAGTTCTTAAATTGGTTCTTGGTGTCCTGAAAAATATTCTAGCTCCTTTCTATCATGTTATTTTTTAATTTTTCCACCATATTATTTTTTATTTTTCCCACCATGTTTTGGGGTTTTTTTTAGTTTTCCCCTTGACTTTTCTATTATTTATTATTTTATATTTTATATTTATTTTATTATCAACCTTGGCTTCAAGACATTCACAAAGACTGACACCTGTGATCTTTCCTGTTGTATCTCTGTGCTACACTTTGTTCAATACATTACAGAGTCTCTACAAAAGTGCTGAATACCCTTTGGAGCTGGAATACATACCTGAAGAATTTATTTGCCATAAATGCTTTCTGAAAGCTTTTAACATAACAATTCAGTGAGAATCAATGTGATGCAGAAATATAAGCATAATCTGTTAAAGAAAATTCAAGTATTATTTCCAAGTCTACAGTGTAATTCTTTTACAGAGTTCTGTGCTATGATGCCCTCATAAAGCAATGAACATATTACCCTGTGTGTCTCTATTGGACACTGAGGGTTTCCTGATAGGCATGAGTCACTTTAAATATCAGCTATTCACAAATACAGGATATTGCTTTGGCAATGTGTTCAAAGTGCTATAGATTCATTATTTTATCAGTGCCATAATAGATGCTTTTGCTGTGAATTAACTTAAAAATACTTGGATTCTTCTTCACGTTCAGACTGGGATTATAGATCAGGCAGAAGGAATAATAAATTCCTTCTACAACTAACAGATATTAAGCACCTCACAAGCAACAAAGTTTACTTGAGGCACTCAAGAACTCATGGAATTAACCTTAAATCCCCTATTTGATGTATATCATAATATACTCTTACAATAACTGAACTGTACAATAACTGAACAATAACATAACTGTTCCATGAATTATTTAAACATAAAGTCTTACTGCTGGTTTGCACACTGTCATTCTGTCTCCCAAAGTGTAATTCCTGCCATGGTAATGTTATTTCTGTGTAATTCAGATTAAAAACTTGGTGCATATAGCAAAAACTGAGTAATTTACAACTGGGGAGGCTTTAACAGAACAGGCAGTTTTTGTGCCACTGGTGGTATGGTACCTTGGGGTACCGTGCCAATTAGAATGGAAAAATATAATTGAAAAAGAGTTTGAAATTCTGTTGTAACTGCTTTGTCAGTTCTGCTTAAACTTTCTCTGGGAAGCATTAAATTGCGTTACAAGACTGCCTGTGCAGTCACATTCCTCTAATCTGGCTCTTGTATGCAATCTCTCCACTTCATTAATAGCTCCCTACCAATTTTGCAGCCTGTGAGCCATGAGTAGCTGTATACTGCTGATGTTCAACAAACTCAATGTATGAATACTTTAAACTAATTTGGCACACTTATGAACAATTTAAATAAGTGCTATTTAATAAACTACCAGAATGCCTCCGTTTAGAGTTTCAGAATACCTTTATTATTGCTGTGCAATGACATTTGTGGAGTACTAGAACAATTTTTCTACAGCCTGTTATTTTTTTAGCTTAATATTTGTCATGTAGAACATACACAGCCTGAGTTGTTCAAATCAAAAACCTCCTCTGAGGCTGACTTTAAGGTTTACTAAATCAAATAAATAAAAGTTTGTGTGTGTGTGTAGTAAAAGAAAATTTAGTAAAAAAGCTTTTGGCTTCCTGCTTTAAGATGTAGCTCCTCTTGCCAACATTTTCCAGACTCAGGAAATTCTTCTCTGCATTACTCTGATTCCTAATTGACTTCAGGGCTTGCACATCAGACCAATACACTTTTGGAGAACTGAGATCCAGCATTGTTTTCTAAAGCTGCCTATTGCTCAACCTCCTGCATAGTGCATACTTCAGTAAGAACACTTCCAAAGCGTGTTTGTAGTTAGCAATGTTCTTACAGGATTGGGAATTTCCTATCTGTCCAGCTGGAAGCTTTGCCAGCAGCTAATATCTTAAAGATATGAAAAGGTTATAAAATATTACTGAAATTTGCTGAAAGGATCTTACTCATCCATTAGGCACGTTAAGGCAAATAATGGATTTAATTTTTCAAGTGAACAAATTATAGCAAAGTAATGCTAGTGCTGAGTCCTGCACTAATTGAAGCAACTAGTTTATCTTGGTGCCTTCATAACCTTGATGTTGTAAGGTAATTCAAATGTCTTTGGAATGTTTTTTAGGAGAAAAGGGTACATTGTTGCTGGTGGCTGGCAGAAGGTTTATGTAAAAGATTAGAACAACCTCTCATCTGTTTGTAGCTGATTTGTTATTTATACTTTTTAATATTTACTATGAAATTTAAAAAGTTGAATTTTAATTGTAGGCTTGCACATACCATGATTTTTTTTCCTCCTTTAAAAATGTGTTTGTTCTGTATGTGAAGCAGACTTCTATTTTCTGACTGACCATGTGCTCGTGAGAGCAGTGCCCATCTCTGGGATGCCCTCGTGAGGAGCTGCCCAAATTGAGATCCCTGGGCAAGGATGTGGCTGCCTAGCACCAGCTGAACTGGGGAACTCCAGGATCAAGTACTGAAGCACCAAACACACCTTTGCCATGCTGGCATGGGAAAGGCAGGGAAGGGCTGGCACAGGGATGGAGCAGATCCAGAAGGGTTTGCTGTGCTGCAGCTGTGGCAGCACAAAGGGAACCCCTTGCATGTGCAAGCTGCAGTGCTCCTCCCAGCAGCACTGCTCGCTGGCACCTGCTTCAATAATGCATCTTTCCTCTTGCTAGGGTCACCCATGAGGATTTGTGACTGGACTGAAACTGAAAAAGGAAAGGGAATGGCAGAGTTTCCCTTGCTCCCAAATCCTCAAACATGGGCAGAGGAAAAAAATAGTGTATGTTTTACCTCTTAATTATTTGCTTGATTATTTATTGTCTGGAATTGTTTTTTTTTTTCCTCTAAGATCTACTTGCTTTCCTTTTCTCTTTTTCTTTCTGTTTTCCTCACCCCAACAGAAACAGCAAACAATTATCCCTTTTCCCACTGCTATGTGAGCGTGGCAAAAATGAGAGGTAACTTCCTGGCTACAGGGTTTCAGGCCGAGAACTACAGAGTGAGGTAATTTGAGGATTAAATGTAGGAAGAGTCTGCCGTGAAGTAAACACCATCCAAGGTGGCACTAAAAGTGAAACATGGCCTAGATTTCCTGGGGACTAAAATCGATATGATGTATCTTTGCAGCTGGATGCCAGAGGAGGCTGCTTTTCATGTTCAGCCTATTTCAGAGACGGCAGTGTGTTACTTTTCTTCCATAAAGATGGACTTAATGTGAGCTAACTTGTGCCTTATCTAGCAAAACAAAGTAAAACATTTATGCTACCACAAGAATGTTCTGGCAGGAAAACATTAGCACAAATAAGGTACATTTTTTCAATTTAAAATCCTGGATATTTTGCAAAGTATCAAGTGGAGCTTTCAGAGGCAGCTTGGATACGAACAGCCAAGCCTCTTGCCATTTTTAGCACTTATTTAGATATATTTTACCAGAGTTCAAGCCCTTATTACTCATATGTGAGTCCATTCTATCTTAACTAGAAGATAAGTAAAATTGCTTTATATGGCATTGATGTTCTAACAGCTTTTCTCTGTTTAAGTCTTCATATAATATCAGCTAATACTGAACCTCAGCTTCAGTTTCTCTTCAGGGGCTGGTGATTATGACAATTATTTGAATGAATTTATTCCTGATTAAATAAATTATATTTTGCTTCAAGACTTCATGATCATAAATTTCTGTGATCACAGTTAAAATGGCCCAAGCCCTGATTTATCTGTCAGACATTTTATAAGTGAGTTAAATTTTTGGCACTCTATTACATCCCAAATTGCTGTTGCTGCCTAAACTGACATTACAGCAAGAGTTACAACAGGTTTTCTGCTTACTGTTTTATTCTATTTAGCAGTAGAGAGACATTAATGTAGACAATTGTCTTCTTTTATTTCTGTGGTTTTTCCTTTCTTTTTCCTGTGCTGCTCTGTGGAGTAGTCAGAAATCCTTCTCAATATTTACCTTCAAAACCTTTCTTAGGACTTGATCCTCTTGTGGTGCCTAGCGATACCATGTAATGTTATACATGTTAGAATAATCCAGCAAACTTGGGAATTTTTTAACAGTTATGGGTTTACTGAGAATGTTACAAACCCCTTAACCTTTACAGATTCTGAAGAACTAATTCTATCAGATTTGAAACAAAACAACAACAAAAGCACTGATAATCTAAGTTGTTCTGATGACAAGAGTCTGCCTTTTGACTAGCAAATATACAGCTCCAAGTGCGAGATGTAAATTTGATGGGGGGAAAAATTAATAAAAAAGCTGTCAACACTGCTTTTGTGGCTACTGTGAGCAACTTAACTCAGGGACTTTTGTCTTCCTCCCTGTTAGTGTTGATCATGTAAAATATTAGTGTCACAAAGTGTGCTGAAGAGGTGAGGGTACAGATTTTACAACATTAACACTGGCACAATCTCTGCTTAAGAGGCTTTGTTAGGAATGGGGAAGCTGTACACTTCTCTTTGAGTTTCTGGGAGATTTAAGCTAATTCTTCTGGACCAGTTGTAAGCACCATATGGGGCTGAAGGAGTTAAGGCTTAGGGTTATTTTTAGGCAATTACAATTAAAAGGGATTAAGCAGTTGCCTAAAGAAGAGCCCTCAATTTTCTTTGCATGTCTATATGATTTTATTCTTTGGTTTTTTGTTTGTTTTTTAAAAATAATGACAATATTAAGAGCCAAGTCCACCTTCTTTCACCTATGGCTACTAACATGAGTAAGATCAGAGAAAATGGACTTAATTGGAAAATACTTCCATACTGCTAACTGTGCTATAAATGACAGCAGAAGGTTGATGTTAGGAATAGTTTTGTGCTGTAGATAAAAGGAATTACTGATTACTGGATAAGCAGATAACAATGAAGGCTGGTTCAGACACATAATGCCTAATCTTCTGTCACATTGACAATTTTCAGACCAACTACTGCTTTGCTTAGCAAAGCGTACATTTACAGTGGTAGATATTCCAAATGAGGAATGTGATGGTTACTGGGGGGGAAGAAAAAGACTGCTTTTCTCTTTAGATTATCTTTTTAGCCGATTAAAATAAACCTCTGATCTCTAGTTTGATATTTAATTTTTTGAAGTCTGTGAAAGTATTCACCGCCTGATGTACCCATCTAAACACATTATTTCTTTATTGCTGCTGACTGTGGCAATCATAGTTTAGAGAAATAAGGACACTGACAGAGCTTGTTCTCTTCCATTAACTCTTAAATAATTAACTTTATAATTGTGTTCACTTAAGAATCACAGGAAAATGCCCTAAAATGTAGTGCATTTCAGAACATTGTCTCCATCAATGATGGCTGTGTCTATCAAAGCAGATAGACAGTAGTGATAGGAGTTGGTCACGGGCTTGGTGTGACCTGACCAGGGTTACAGTCACCAGAGACGCTATGGGGAATTATCTGAGTAGGAAATAGTCATTTGTACCTAGATGGTATCAGCCTCCACAGCCATCCTGCAGCTCCTCTCTGACCTGCAGGGACACAACAACAAGCACACAGCTGCCATCTAAACCATCTCCAAGCAAGACAAATGAATGACAGGGGCTGGCGCTGTACAGATGGTAATAACTTCTATTTACAGAGACCTCTGCAGTAAACTATGAATTTCCATGGATTCTGGGAGACATTTTTTTTTTAAAATGAGAAATATATTTCACTGAACATACTATGAGTCTGTTTTCTCCTGCTTTCAATCTACTTGGTGGATAAACATCAAATAGCCTCCTAAAGTATTTGAAAATTTGCCTGAAGCAGGTTCAGATCTTATCATGTCTCTAATGGTTGCATTTTATTGGAAGCTTTGTGGACAGTCAGATAAGGGAAGCTTATGAATGTGAATTTCCATGTTATCACAGTACAAAATACCCCATAATAAAGAAAAATTGGAGTGAACATTTTAACTCTAGTTTAACAACTCCATGTTTTGTTTCATTTGAACAGGCTTTCATATGGCTACTAACCTGTAGGACCTGTGAATTTTAGCATTTTTGGTGTCTAATACTAATTATTTGCTGCTTGTGAAAAATTTTTAGCTAAGTTTTCCTACTTACATCACTACTTACAGTAGTACCATTAAATGAATAACAAAGCCATGTTAAATACAAGATATATATTTGTAAAACATCATAGTGAAGAATAAAAGTCTTACTACCTGCAAAGTAAAAAATTATATTAGCAATTCAAACTCATCACCTCAGCATGTTTTACTCTAATACAAACCCATTAAAATATTGAATCCAATGAGATCACTGCTGGTCTAAATATACTTTGAGTTAATCCTTATTCATTTCAGTGTAACTAGGTATTTTATCTAGTACTTATTTAACTGAAAGTAATTTTCCTGGTCTTTCTGATATTATTGAAAAGTCTTTTTGAAGTGTGATCCCATTTTAAGAAGTAAATTTCAAGACTATTTTTAATAGAGAATGTGAAAGCAAACTGTCAGGTGTATTCAGTGGTATAGAGAGAGCTGATGCTTTCTCTGCATGGGGCAAACATGCCTCAAGTCTGACCAAAATAAATAAATCATCAAGCCAAAATACTATCTGCCTGTGAAATTAGCATAAGACATTTATTTGTCATTATTATTTTTTACATTTCTTACATTGTGTGTAACTCAGCAATTAAAACATGCTGTTGAAAAATAGAAGAATCTTGCTGACTCAACAGAAACTTTTCCATATTTCCCATTTTCCCCAAGAGTGTGTCACAACTGGAGTTGTACTTGTAATAACTTCTGGAGCAAACAGTTCAGCCACTTAAATCTCAGTAGAAACTTCAAATTTTGCACTGGTATTCCAGATTTTCTTATCGGTGATTATAGTAAAAGAGGACTTGGAAAAAAAAAAAAAAAATTAAATCATATGACATGGTTCTAAGGTGAATCATAAATTGTTATGAACACTCTTTGGATCCTATTATATGTAAACCATGAGAAAGTCCTAAACGCTCCAGAAAGGACAGGTCTCTAAATCAGGTTTGGGCGCAATAATTCTCATTTCTTTCAATGCAACTTCCTGCACACTCAGGTGGGGCTTTTTCAATCTTATTGTCCTGTTTTAGAGATTAAAGTCATTGCCTCTGATTTCAGGATTAAAAAAACCCTAACAAACAGAAGGTTTAAATAAATCCCTAGAATAAGTCTATAACGCTGCAACTAAAGTTTTAGCTGCCTGGTGTTCTAATTTGGTCAGGATATAGCAGACAGCATTAACATCTTTGGTCTGTGCGCAGGATGTGTGAATTGCTTTG
Organism: Cyanistes caeruleus; assembly: GCF_971803275.1. Lineage (NCBI taxonomy): Eukaryota > Metazoa > Chordata > Aves > Passeriformes > Paridae > Cyanistes > Cyanistes caeruleus. Next base: position 10,359,853 of record NC_141707.1, on the reverse strand, counting down.
GGGTTAATCTGTAGTTCATGACCAGCCTTGTTTCACACTCTGCTTCACAACTTCAACAAAAAGTAGCTTTAGCCACGTATGATTCAGACCCTTGTTACCTTTATGGGCAATGCCATGTTGTAAAAATTAAGGTCTTTAGAAAGCCAGGGATAACTGAGAGGTTATTTTTGCTGTAGATTTGGTATTTTTTCTTGTTCAGCTGAGGGGAGATGCAGTTTCAAACTACAATCTTCTATTTTGGAGTTGCCTTAACATAGGTCATCTATTGTTTGAATTTAAAAATGGGACCATACACTTAGTACCACTAAATTGTGTATTGTTGCAAAACATAATGTTTCCCTTATTGATGAGGCTTGTCTTCAACCCTGAGGTAGCTTTGTTGTGCTGCTGAATAGCCCTGGAATTGCTGTGCTCATCTTGGGAAGCACGGGGAGGGAATAAACCACGCAATCTGTGTGCCACACCACTGTTGTGATTGGAATGGGATGTAAATTCCTGGATGTGTCCCTGTGGCAAGGACTGTATATGCATCTTTGAACTGCTTTGGAGGCATGTCTGGTGAAACTCCTCTCTCTGATGCTGTATTGAAGAAAATCATGTCTGAAGCTTGTGGACAGAGGAATTGGTCTCTAAATACTGCTGGTTAGAGAGAGAAATAGTATAAGCATTTATTTTTCCATTTGTATTTGACAATTATAGCCCTGTTTTTACCTCAAATTACTGCTTATTCTTTCTTTTTCTTAGTTATCTGAGAAGGACACTTAAAACTTGGAATCCCCTACAACTTTTGTGTGAATATTGAAATGGAAGTAATTAAACTGCTCTTATGAGTGCACTTGACCCTGATGTGTTCAAAAAAACCTGTAAAAGCTAAGTGGGAAATCAAATATAGCTACTGTGCTAATTTCTGCAGTTTGTAGGAATTGAATGGCGTAATAGAAATTATTCTTCATTTTTGCTCCATGGAAAGATTTAATCTAACAGACATCCTGTCAAAATACCCACTGGAAAAGAAAAATCGTGAGAATGCTGGAAGCTCTTGGAGAAATCAGACCCTTTTCTGTCTGGTCTTCTCACAAGCATTTCCAGGAATTGAATAATGCTAGCTGCATAACACAGGATGATCTATTCCTCTTACCTAGTGATCATGATACTTTTTCTGACCTGGTGGCCCACAAAGTGCCTGTGCTTTCTTCCCTGTTAATAGAATTAGCCAATATGAAGAGGTGTTGAGATTATTTTATTTTTTTTTCCATCAGTAGGGGAGATGAATAAAAAAATGCAAGTTCTTATTTTGTTCTAAAATTGTTGTACATCAGGGATGTATTTTTAAATGCTACTTTTACTGTTCTGCAGTTAATTAAAAAAGAACAGAATGTTGTTTTCAGCATAGATGACTGTTGTGAAATCTGGAAGAATTTAGATGTCTCTTGCTAGCGTTCAATTTTTTTGTTTTGACAAATTTGGTGGTGTCTAAACCATAAACTTTCATTTATATGTTATGGTTACATGGTGTTTTCTTTTTCCTAACCCATTTCTGCTCTTGATCAGAAATCCAAACTGTCTCAAATATAATATCAGTTTGTATAATCAATAAATAAAAAGCATTATTTAGGACTAGATTGATATGGTGTAGCCAAAAGCTCATTGACAGAGTTGCAGGGGCTTAAAAAAGCTGAATAATAGTCTTAATTGAAGTGGTTGAAGTAGGAATGGTTATGCTAGGAAATGAATGTTATAGTTTTTTTGTGTGCTATGGGATATACGTATGTCTATATATTTCCTGCAGTTTAAATTAAGAGAGGGAATACAGCTGTGCTTGCAGCAGTCCTGTGTGAAATTTTGATCTCCGACACCTTGCAGGGAAGTGCCTTTGTAGTAGGGTACTCCTCAGGAAGGGTGAAGTAAGAGACATTGGGGTGAAAACTACCACAAATATTTGGACAAAGATTGCACTAAAGAACAAACCATTATCTAGCAAGCCTCTTTACATGTGAGGTTTTGTAGGGAGATTTTTCTAACTGTGATCTCACTTCCCCAAAGCAAAACCATTTGCTAATTCCATTTACCTCCATGCCTATTTAATTTCAAGGAGAGTCCCTCAAAGATTTTCTCACAGCTGGTCTTAAAGGAAACATAGTATTATTTATGTTTTTTACTGAGAAGAAAATAGTTGTGTTGCATACATGGTTCAGTGTGTGAATAATTTCTCAGGGAAAGTGCATATTTTTCTGATCAAAGACTTGAGTCTTCTGTAAATAATCAAAGCAGTTTTATGGAAGTGTTTTCATCATTGATGTCTGACATTCTACCTAAATGTTTCACACAGGATTGTACTATTTATGTTGGAGTTTTTGATTTATGCTCTGACATAAGAACAGGGATTTCAGTTTCCTATATTTTAATCATTTACATGAATATGCATTTGTCCATTTACAGTACATTAATAAAGATGCTTAAGGCTCTTGTGTGAATATATCTAGCAGAAAAAGTAAGGCAGAGAAATTGTGGACAGGTATATTAGGATGGTTAAATCACAAGTACTGGCTGTAACAGTATTATGCAGAATGGTTGATCTTGTGAGATGTGATCTGCAAATTTCACTAAGATTGATTTTGTGAGGAAAAATTGCCTTATGTAAGACCAATGGCCTTAAGCCTGGTTAGCAGTAAATATCATATATGTGAATATTAGTTATGACTGCTTGATGAAAGCTAGTTAGATTGGTGGATACCTAACAGAAAAATGTATGTCAGTACAAAAGCACAAGCACAATTGGAAAAGGAAGACCATGTGCTTGATTGTTTTGATGTTAACAATACCCTCTGCACATGGCACATTGGGACATCAGCACAGGATGTAATTCTGCCTCAGTGAAGGGTGGTTTGTGCATATATTTCTGTGTTGGTTTTTCTGTCTTTGCTGTACAATTCCTTATTCAGAGAAATTAGAATAAAGTTTATCCTTTATGCAACAATCCATCCTTTTAGGTGACCAACATGAACAGAGGGCCTGTGGGATATAATGAAAGGGAAGCACAGTGTTGTGAAGGTGTGTATACCTTCGACTTAAATTTGTTAGGCTCCAAGGGCATGTAGTAGTTTTCTGCTAGAGAAACCTCCTTGATTAATGCTGTTTGAGGCTCTTGAAGTGTAACCTTTGCTAGGTTCCAAAAACAGACCTTGAAAGGTAGACTTCATAGCGTCTAGGTGTGGATGTTTTGAAGCCAAAAAATAAGCTTAATACGTATTGTCTCTTTATGCATTTATTTTAAAAACTGCCTATGCCTTAGTGGACAAATATATATATAGAAAAACTGATATTGACCCTACATTTTAACTTTTAATATTTTTCTATTTTCCCTTTTCCTCCTCTCCTCAGTATGTGTGTGATCATTGCCAATGACTGCTGAAATATAACATCTCTGTGATGAATGAACTAAAGGAGCCTAACCTGATGTTGAGGTCACTGACTGGATTAGCAAGAGTTTAAAAAAATTCCAAACCCTAAAAGTTATATTGCAGGTGTATCTTATCAAGCTGTTCCTTTTTAGCTGTTTCCCTTTCTGGACATTAAATGACTTCTGGGCAGTGTTTTTTAAAGTTTATCTCCTGTTTTGGCTTTCTGATGCCTTTTTCCACAGAATTGACGAAGCTGTGTTTGAAGTATTTGGGAATGTTGGACTGCTGTTCTTCAGGTAGAAGTAGACCTACAACAATTGTATTTCCAGGTGCTGGTATGAAATAAATGAAGCTGGCTTGTTATCTCAGTCTCAGCAAAGAGATTTGAATACCTCATGACAGTGACTGATGCAACTTTGCAATCCTAGTTAATTTTTGAACAAAATAGTAAATAAAAATGTCTTCCAGAATAATGCTGGGTTCCTGAAATCCTAGCTTAGGAATTTTGGAGAATAGGGTTTCTCTAGCTTAAAACCTATACAATATTTATTGCAAACCTGCTTCCTTGAAAATATTTGGGAAATCTTAACTTGATATACAGGAATATTGAAGATTCTGTGTAAATGAAATATGAAGCCTTTTAATTTATTACTCATAAAACCACTGTGGCAATGACAGTAAAATCTGTAGTTTGGAGCTAGGATCAAACTGAAGAAAGGAAGAACAGATGTTAATGCACCAAAAAATTAGTTCCCTGTGATTCTATTCCTTGAGTGGTTAATGATACAAGCAACCCACGGTTTAAATATGAAGCTGAGGAAGATGAAGTACAATAGGAATGACTTGACTGCCACTTTCAAAGCAATATATAAATGCATGAAAGAAAGGGGGTTGTTTCTGTTTGTGCTTGAGCACATTTCCCTGTAGGGAGATATGTCAGATGTTATGGAAATAAAAAGCAGCTTCTTTGGCATGTTGTGTATTGATTGCTCTGGATGGACAGTGATCTCTGAATTGATCTGATGTTCTGTCACACTTCATGCCCTGTCTTTTGCCTTAATGCAGTTGTGATAAGTGGAAATATTACTTAAAATATTTTATATCTCAGATAGTAAGAAAAAATGTTTAATCAGACCAGTTGTCAGTCAGTGCTTTTAGTGCAAGCTCACACAGGCAGTGTGAATGTGCTAATTTAAGCATTAGGGAACTTCTGTCAAATCATACTGTATGTGTCTAGGCCATGTGTTTTTACTGTGAGGTTTAAAAAACATCACACTCACTCTGTCTAAACTTCTGTGCTTAGCTGAATTTTTAGTTTGTCTCAAATTTTCTTCAATGAGTAGAAATACATTCAATTTCACATTTCCCAATATCTACTCTATGTCAAAAAAAATGAATTAGAAACACCATAAAATAAAAAAAAAGTCAGATGAAAATATTTTCATTTTTGTCTCTGCAATGGTTTCAGGACATTTTCATTGAGTACTTTGATTTATTTTACTTATTTCAGTTAAAAAACAGTGCTGGGTTTATAGGTCCAGGACTATATTACTGTGTGATGTGTTCTGTAGCTCTGTGGAATGTTTGCCTGCCTTTATATCACTGACTCTACTTAAAATGCCTTTTCTTCTTACAAAAGAAAGGACAGAAGTCTTTCTTTTACCAAACATGCTTAGAAGTTCTAGAAAAACCATACTGGAAAGACAAAATAAACTTGGAAAGGTTATTTTCCAGTTGATGGTGAAGCCTAACACTAAACACTGGGTATGAGCTATGTAGGTACTGGAACACAGACTGCACTGTACAAAGTGTTGGCAGATGCTGCTTTCAGAATATTTGGTGGTTTTCCTTAAACACAAAATACACTACCTGCCAATTCTTTGGAGCAGACTGTATGTTTATTACAAAATGCCTCGTTATCTCATGGAACAACTGTAATCTGGTTTTCTGTAAAGTAAGGGGAATCCAGCTTCAGGAAGTTCTTATATGAAGAGTTAATTTCATGTGATTTTGCTATTATGGCAAGAGTGCAACTCAGTTGGAAATAGTCTGTGTAACACCTGGTCTCTTGGAAGCTCTCCCATCTTTGGGGAGCGAAGGTATGTTTGATTTCATGGAAGAAAATCTCCTTTTCCTCCTTCCATCTCTTGAACTTAAGCAGGCATTTAACATTTTTTCCTGCTGACTTGTTTGTATCAATGACTGGTTTGTTCAAAAAATGCAAAAGAAAGCTTCTAATGATTACTTCAGGATGTACCTTGTAAATGCAAAATGGATCACTCATTTCCTCTCTTTGGAATGCTGTTCAGTCTCTGGTGTGTTTTGGGTTTATTGCAGGCCATTTTCTTTTCAGATAAAATTTTTCCCAAGGCAGTTAAGAGCCATAACTTATATTAGTTGTTATGTTTCTTCCTTTCTTTTGGGAAGAAGGTTGTTAGAGGCTCAGCAGCTACAAAAATACTCCAACACTCCAGCTTCTTTTATTTCTTAATTTAAAGAAAAACTTGTAGGCTTTTGAAGAAAGGGATCTTTGTATCTTCCATTCTTTATGATGACAGGGATTGGGACTTCTTTCCCCTGCACCAGAGCCTCTCTCCTGTCACACCAATAGCAAACAACAAATGTGAGTGGTACAAGGAGTACCAGCTTGAAGAAATATCCAATACTGCTTTCTCAGAACTTGTAAAATCTAACCAAATTTCCATTTTGCACACAATTTTCTGGTCTTTCAATGATGTCTTATGTTGTGTCAGATCTCTCTATAAAAATTTGTCTGATTTTTTCACTAAATTTAGGTATTTGACAGAGGTTTTATTTTGCATCATTTCACAAAAAAACACAAAAATTTTCAACTGCCAAAATCGAAGTTGATGCTTAAATATTTTTGGTTATCTTCTGCAATGCAAAACATATGTTATAGTCTGTCACTAGAATTTCTTTGGGTTTTTCTTTAATGCTGTTTCTCGAGTCAGGCTATGCCTCTCTTTTGCAGTTATAAGTCAGAATAGTAAATGGAAGAGAATGAGATCCAGGACCTCTAAATCCCAATCTGATAGTTCTGGCCTTAGGCAAGTCAAAGTCACTTAAATGGTGTCTCAGATTCCCATAAAATGAGATAACATGTATCTTGGTCATCAGAGTATTGTATGAATCGATTCACATTTCTAAGATTTTGCAGAACGCTTCATGTTGCGGCATTTCACTCAACCTCCCGCTGCACTCCCCACCCCCTGCTAATTTCTGGTTTTGCACTGGCCAAAAGAGACATGATGAAGAGAAGGAAGTAATTCTAATTAATAATCAGAAAGATCAAAGTAAAAATGAATATAAAGTTTCCACTTAGAGCAATATTGTCTTGGGAATACAAATCCACAAGTCAAGAAAATTGCCTGGGGTCATTTTTATCCTATGGTCTCTTGTCAGGAATCTGACAGGGAGAGATATGTGTTGGAATCTAGCAGACATTGTGGAAGGTGTGAGAGCAGCAGTCTCACTGTGCCCTGTGCTGTACCAACTGCATAACACTTGTGCCATTTTTGAGCCAGTAGATGTTGAGTCTCCTACAGAGTAATTTTATCCCTTTTCTGCAATATGTCCTCTGCTATAGGAGTTGTGTTTGCACAACCCTGTTTGTACTACTGAAAGGGCAGCTGGAGTGTGTTGAAGACACAGTGCAGGGTATCTGCTGGCTCCAATGGCAGGTTTTGAATGATGCCATAGCACTTTCACTGCATTTTTGTTAAATGTAAATTGTCTGGCTCTATGTTTACCTATCTGGATCTCAGCACAAATTCTAGATGTGTTGGGAAGGACTCATGAATCATTTAATTACCTTTTATGAGCCAGACCAATGAGGAGCACAGGCTGGACCATCTTATGTAGGCAACTATGGCTGCAGATGCAATTGGAGCCAAACCCTGTTATCCCTCTAGTGTAGATGGAGCAAATGCCATCAGAACATCCCAAATACTAATCAGGCAAAATAACACTTCTGCAGGGAAATTGTCTATATCAGAAATTCTGATGAAGTCGAAACCTGCTGAGCAGTATATGTGATTTGAATTGAACAGGTGCAGCTTCATCAGTGAAACTTGGAAATGCAGACCAAGACAAAGCCTTAATCTGACTATCAGTTTTCAGAAAATACTCCCTGTGTGTGTATTTTAAATGCAAATTTTAATCAGTGTAAGAGACATCTAAACTAGTCATGGAACTGCAGTCCTCTTGAGAGCAATAGGATTTACAGTGTAGCCTGTTGTCTGATGAACCTCCTCAGCAGTCATATTAAGAAATGCTTAAATGGGAAAGTATTGTATTTTGGCAGCTTGTGACATTGAAAAATATTGCCAGCTGTTTCTCTGGATTTAAAATACTAAAAACTGTAAGTTTCTTTACATTTGGGCATTTGCTGCTAATGAAACCCTTGTTTGCTTGTGGCACTCTATGTTCAGGGCACTAATGCAACTCCTGCTCAGATAAAGGTAAGAAAATCTGGGAATAGGAAAGGAGTGTAAGGAAAGCAACAGAACAGTTGTGTGCCATTATACCAAATATATATTATATTATATTACACCAAATATATAGTATATTATACCATATGGGAGATAGCAGTGTTCTACAGGAGAACAGCAAACAGCATTGTTTACTGTGATGTGTGTGAAGAAAGCTTCCTCTTTATGTGCCATCATTTTTATCTGCCTGTAATTGTTGTCAGTTGCCCACATGGATTTATTTATTACCTTAGAAAATATCACTCTGATCTGAATGATATTGATATTTTTTTGTTTGGTTGTTTGTTTGTTGTTGTTTTGTTTTTTGTATTCTCAAACAGGCAAACTTTAAGAGTGCCCAGAAATACAATATACAAAGTGGTGCTGTTTATTCTTTCTTCCAATCCATAAAATGTTTCTTAAATTAGCATTACAAAATGATGTTAGCATCTATAGTCGTGGTCAAATTAATTCTGAGCAAACCCCTGCAGGCCTTTATAGCAGTATCACTGCACTATGCTTATGCTATAGAAGTGATACCGTTGAGAGCTCCAAAGCCTCCCAGAGATGGTACTGTGTCGTCAGCTCTTTGAGTGATGGATGTATAACACTCTGTGGTTTTTCTGGTAAGGACTGTGTGGTTTAAATATCCAACAATCTTCTGAGATTTGCTCAGGAAAAGCTGTTTTGAAAATGTTTGTTAGGAACAGGGACAGCTGAAAAACAAAAAATGAAAAAGTGAGAAAAGGTGAATAAATTCAGGAAGGATAGAATGATTGAAAATGAAGACCTGTTTGACAATTTTAAAAGTCCTCTTTTACTGAAGAAACTCTGGAGATAATATAATTCAATTGAGCAAGAAATCATCATGAAATCATGCCAACACTTTTAATTAGTTGTGAGATCAGTGTCTCTTCTGAGGGAAATCAGATAAAATTTGAATAGTGATAGTTAATGAGACATTTTGACTAGTTTTTGTTTTGAACTTAGATTTTATGTAAATGAAAATACACTGCATTGGCAGAAAAAGGCATCAAAAGCAAAAATATTTTCATTTTAAAAATGAAATTTGTCTTTCACAACTTTGGTTATGTGTGGAAATTTAAAATTAAATCAAAATTAATATTAAAGAAGTGAAGAAAAATCAAGATGAATGATAAATAACATTACAAGAGTCCTACTGGATCTATTTTGCTCAATATCCATTCTCTGACAAGGACCAGCAACAGAAGTTTGGAGATGAGGCAAGAGGAGAAAAACATAAAATAATTTCCAGTCTTTCTAGAGGGAACTTTTGTAGATTCCAAAGATTTGTGGTTCAGGAACTTCCTGATTTAGAGTTAGTCACTGCTTTATAGGAGAGTAATAACGAGATGCTCTGGAATCTGAGTTTGTAAATTACTGTAAATTGGTTCAGATGGGTTTTGTTAGATCAATTCCTGACTTGTGAAGGCTCAGTGCACAAGCATATGTGTGAATTAACCTTTCCATTTGCAAAATGGCACACTCTTAGAGAGAAAAATAGGAGAGAGAGAGAATTTTAATTGTTTTTTTGTCCCCAGAACTAACACTCCTTTCAAAATTCCTTGAGACAAAAGTATTCCTTACAGGAATACTTTTGTAATATGAGTAATGAGTAATAGCTTACCAGATGAACATGGTCTATATTTACTGCTTAGAAAGATGATGTCTGATTGACTTGATTTCATTTGTTTGAAAACTTAAACTTTGTTCAGTCTTGGTGTAGATTAACCAAATGATCAGGAAATAGTAAATATTTAAATTAAGAACATTATAAGATCATCGTGGGAAATTATCCAGGAATAAAACAATGGAGGGGAAGCTTGAACACAATTAAAAACTAGTAGAATCCAAAAGGTTTTCATTAAAAAGCATTCCTGAGTCAACATTTTGCAATCTTTTCAACACCTTTTTGTGGTGCAGAGTGTGCTGGGGAGGTTCAGTGGTGCTGGGGATATTGTGATGCTTACCAGATGGTGTTTAGTATAGTGTTCTTATTAGCTAGGTCTTAGTATTGAAACTGTTTTCATTTTAGGTAATGCAAAGAAATAGTATAAAGGTATAACAATTAGTAATTCCAAATATTGAATTTGGAATTCCATATAATAATTGTATGAAAAAGAGATACTATATGTATATTTGCATGTTTTATGAAAAGGTTACACATTGGAGCAGCAATAATTTTATTGATTTTGAAACAAGCAACTTCTGAGGATATTTTTCTAGCTCTCAGACTGTATTTCTTAAAAAGAACCCAAACAGTGTAATCAGTCCCAAGGATAGTTACTAACACTATTGTTTCTTTGTTAAGTTTATTTATCTGTTGTGATTGCCCTGTGCCTTGATATTTTGTATGCCAGACTGTTGCTCTGCACTCTTGGATGTACGTGAAAGAGGGGAGTACATGCTGAGTACATTTCTTAATAATTCTGAATAATTGGTGCTCATTTATTAAGCAGGCACTGCCACAATTGATACCCAAGGGATGAGGAATGAGCTTCATGGGTGATGGGTGAATGCTTAGTACTGTGAAATGAAAATGTTTAATTCATGTCTATTACTTTTCCATTTACTTACATGAGAACCAGCATAAAATAGAGCTGAAAAGTTACTCAGTTTGGATTGCCTATGAACAGCTTTATTCTGGGATTAATTACCTCAATTGCCTGCAGTTTTCCCTTCCCAATTTTATTGACACTGACTGGAGAATACTGTGATTTGGTTTCAGTTATATACAGGAGTTAATCAGCACAAGTGCTCTTAAGATCAGGCACTTTGTCTCGATGTAGGATACATGATTATTCACTTTGATGTGATGTTAATCTTCATCTCATCTTTGCCCCTTCCAAAAATAATATGCAGGAGGAAGCACTTTAACTTTTCAGTGAGATATTTGCTGTACTTTTGTTTTCCTTTTTCTGTTCTAGTTTTGTCCTTCCTTCTCAGGTTCCAGGCCATTTCTTAGGTACTTTTTTTTTCTGCAACAATCTAGAAAATTTGGAAAACTTGTCACATAGTCAAAATTTGATCATTATGTCTTTTGGGTTCTGTATTCTATGACATAGCTTTGTGTTCAGCCTAAGAGAACAATTTTTTTTTCAAGTTTCATTTTTACTATCAATTTTTTCTAGAAACACAGGGTGCTTTGGCTTTATCACTCTCATATTGATTATTCCATGAGCTTTAATGATATACTTAGTAATACATTATGTGCTCTAAAGTACTGAACATGTGTCAAGAATATAAAATAAAACTGATTCTTATTAGTTACTCAGCTTTTCCATCCCAAGTAAGCGTGGAACTTGTAATTTCTTCAAATGCACAAGTTGCTTAAAGTTTTTGGTCTTTTTCTGAAGTTATGGGCAAATAAAGCCTCCTAAATCATACATATGTCTTCTATGGCATTAGGACTGTATTCTGGGTAAATTTAAATTTGTGCTGGCTGACTTCAATAAGCATTCTTTTAATTTGAAAAAGCTGAGTAAAACATTGAGGAATACCTTGAAACATGAAGTACATCAGCACTGCTTCAAAGAATTTCACCATGTGCTTGTATTTTTGGCTTCTGCAAGAGTTATTAGCAGTAATAGTTTGTAGGATCTCCAGGTTGTTCACTGATTGATCCCCATAATTACATAAATTGCTGATTTATGTAATGTCTGTACTGAGAAGCATTTTATTGACTTTTCTTTTGATGTAACCTAACACCTTCCCAGCTACCTTCATGAAATCACACCTGCAGCACAAGAGTTGTGTGCCTCATTGCCAGCACAGCACGTGTGGATCAGCAGGTAACAGTGCTGGACCCATTCCCATTACTGTAGAAAATCTGCTGTGATCAAGCTGTCATCTCCATTACTATAGAAAGTCTGCTGTGATCAAGCTGTCATCCTCATGCTCAATGAAACTTGCTCTAGAGTTACTATCACTGCATCATTTTTAATCCTTATGGTTTCAGCACTGCAGCAAGATCATGTGGCAGGTAAACGAAGGCTTGAAGCAAGTACAGAGACATAGGAGATACCTGGCTCTGTCATAATTCTTTCATGTTGCAACACCTATTGTCAAAATGTCAGTAAAAACGTTACTCCAGGTGTATTCACACGTATTTATCTTGTTCCTTAACAATTTGGTGTATTTTAGGTTTTTTTACAGAAAAAAAAATCAACTTTGAATGTAGCAGCAGTAATGTTGCTTTACAAATTACCTCCTTCAGCCATGACTTCATTTTATTCCTGGTTTAGTTTCACTTCATGTGGAAAAATTGGATTTAAACTCTGAAAATGCTGCTGTCATTTTCTCACTTCTCAGTCACATTCAGATTGATGTTTTCAGGTTGATGTGACTGGAATGGGCCTGTTGAAAGTGGCTTGTTTTGTGTCATCTTAACTCCACTTCAGCCTTCATCTGTGTGATTCCCCAATTTTTGAAACTGTTCATGCCATTTTTATAATGCTTCCTCCTTTTTTCACTTAACAATGAGACCCTTGGCATATAAAGAAGGTTGATCATCTGTTTGTAATGGCTGAAAGTGTGATTGTTTTTTTCCTTTGTAGGAAAGTAAAAAAAAAAATATAATAAAAAAACCCCCAGAGTTTTTAAGCATTTGTTTAACTCATTGTATTGAAAGGTACTAATATTGGCTCCTGCATTTCTACTGAGGGAAGAATAGGGGGGCTGTACTTAAATATCTCAAACAATTTTGGGGCAGGAACTCAGCTTTTAGACCCTACAGTTTTGATTGCAACAGCAGGAGTGGTTTCATCACATACTGAGAACTGTTAAGTGCCATGGTTTGGATGAACCTTTGCCTGTTGCTGCTTTTGCCTGCATTTGGCTGTCTGTCTCTTGCCATGCTTTCAGCATTGCTGCAGTTCTCAAATCTTTAATTACAGCAAATATTCATCCTTTTAAAGCTGCCTGGAAAGTGTGTAAGAGGAATTACTTAGTGAATTTTCTTTTTTCCCAGGAGGTGTGGTAATAGCAAGTCTAGTTTGTTTGCAGCGACAGAGTTGGTGCAGCTCCCCTTGAAGGAGCTCATGGTGAGCTGTTCTCCATCAGCAGAGGCAGGCAGTCCTTGGGACCTGAGCTTGCAGGGAGAGAGTTTTACCAGTTGGTTGGAGTCTGGAATTTTTATTGGTTGGAACAGGTTGTGTTGAGCTGCCTCTAATTCAACTGCTGCAACTCAGAGGTCTAAACATTTAAAATATTTTCTAAAGAAGCTGTATGTTTTAAGAATGTAGGAAAATCCATAAGGAAGAACCTCTAGTCAGAGAAGTTTGAAGATAAAATGGGAAGAAATTGAATGTGGACCTTTAACTCTCATGAGAAATACAGGAAATGCATCATTAAACTATGAAGAGATGAGCTGTGCAAAGATGAAAGCCATAAAAACACTCTGTGGCAAGAAAAATAACAGAAAAGTAATAGGTGCATGGTCTGACTGTCAGAGGTGCTCAGCACTTCCATCAGTCACTGTCAGAAAGCTCTGCAGCTCCTTGGCATATCCAAAGCTTCCAGAGGCATTAAAAGATGGACACAATTTTGATCCTAATTTAAAAAAAAAAAAAAATAAATGTGAAAAATAGTACCAAGTCAGGTGTCTTGCTGTCTGCTGCATATAAAATGCCTGGCATGTTGCAACATGAAGTCTGCAACATGTGTACTTCCAGTGAGTACAGATTTAAGAGAACAATTTGTTCCTTTGACAAGTTTACCACATAAAACATCATTGTTTGGGAATGAGCATCATCAGACATCTCAGAAAGACAGGAAAAGCAAAATTAGGGTCTTTACAAACAGGTTAAAGCAAACTAAATTAAAGAATTTTCCTCAGTTTACAGGGCTGAAGGAGAAAAGATGGGGTCAGCAAACAGCATAGGCATATTGGTAGATTTTTCTTATTTATAAAAAAAGTTGTTTTTTCATTGAAAAAACAACTTTTCAAGGCATCAGTAATAAAATTGAGAAATGCAGTGAAAGTAAAATATTTTATATCATTGAAGAATAAAAAAGCTATTAAGAAATATATGTGCAAGAAAGATATTAATTTTACCACTAGTACCTCAAGACAGATTATTCCATTTTCTCCTATTTCTTGGAACAGTACAAAAAAAGAAAAACACAGAACTTCTTTGATGTAAATGAAAAATGAGTTAAGAAGATGAATAATATAAGTTGTAATTCATATAGCTGGTGTAGACTATTCAGTATAACATTTGTATCAGATGTGCAGCAAATAGCTGTATGGAATTTTGTTACTCATTTCAGATCTATAAGTCAAAAATATTATTTAAACCTTACTTCTGTGAGAAACTAAATGTCTTTCTCCAATATATAGAATGTCTTTGGAGACATTTTACAACTTGAACTGAGCTCGGAGTGACTAAGAGGTTAGTATTCAAATAAATAGAGGAGTCATTCATCAGTAGAATCCATTATCTAAGATCTCATAAAACTGGAGGAAGAGAAAAGTATCAGGAGTGATCACAGGGGTCAGACTTAAGCAAATATCCTTGTCCAGCTTCATGTAGAGCAGCTCTGGCAGCTGCCGGGCTCAGGGTCTGGAAGTCTCAAGTATCTTGTTCCTGCAGATGATCAGAGCTATCTAACAAGGGAAAGAATGGAAATGAAGGGAAATACCTTCATTTCTGCATGCCCTGATCTGCAGAAAAACACTGAAATCTCTGGATTACAGAAAAAGTGGTTATAGGAAGACAATGGGAGCACACTGAACTAGAAAATAGGCATTATGAAAGCATTTATTTTTTCAGTCAGCTTGAGCTGATAATGGAAATGTTCATGTAATATTAATCAGGATATTAGATTCTGCTATTACACTAGAAAGGCACATTTGAGGAATGAGTTTATTTTCTTAAATGTAACTGTCATTGATGAAAAACTAAAGGACTTTTTTAAATAGAAGAAAAAAACCATTAAATCCATTACTTTTGAAAATAGATATTTTTTCACTGCCTTTCCCTGATAGTTTTTAAGTTTCTACAGTAACTTAATAGGAAAATTTGGCTTTTAAAGATGTGACAAATCAGAATAGGATTTCATGCTTGTTCCATTGCTGGTAGTTATTGTTCCAGTACAGCAATTTCAGCAAATCCTCATTTTAATCAGTGTAGACATATGGAAAAAAAAAAAATTAGAGGAAATGAATAGGGTTGCATGTCATCCATGTTTTAATTCTCGTGTCTGCAGGTCCAGATTTGCACTTAAAATTTTATTTGAGTTAAATTGTTTCCAATTGTCCTAATGTATTCTGCTGTTTTTCTGTGGTCATAGGGTTACTGATGTGATGTTTTATAATGATATGTTGTACTTGTCTACCAAAATTAGGATTAGAAAGGCTGAGTAGTTCCCTTCTATTCAAATCAGTTTGGTTTGACAGGTCCATAATTACTGTCTGTTTACAAACAGTTGAAACTTTACCTAATGAAGTTAAATTTTCTAATTTTTATGACTGGAACAGTCAGTGCATGCTAAGTCTTTGGAAGGCAACATTAGACAAAATGAGGTTGGTTATGACTGAATTTATTTTCAAGCCTTGTTTATCCAGCTGAAATGTTCTTTTTAGCTGATGTCATAACACAATCTCAGGTACAGAACAAAAGCTAGTCTGTCAGAAATTCTGCTATGAGACTGCTTAGGCCTAGCTTAGTGAATCTTCCTAAAGTTCATACTATTTACTAATACACGTTCCATATTTTATATAGTATTTTGCTTAAGGACCGTTTTCAGCAAAAATTAGCCTCATGTGTATGTATACACTGCACAATCAATTGGTTGCAAGTGTGATTGCCCATGAAAAAGAAATGCAGTCAATATTTGCAAAATGTTTGAATTTAAGTCCATTTAGACTTAACCACCTGCAATTTCCCAGCTATACTGCCTTCCTCTGAAAAGGAGGTAAGCTGTGTGCCTAAAGTCAACTTGCATTTCTTGGAAATGCTTAATGCTGTTAGTAAATCTCATCATGTAAATGCTTTGCTGTCTTGAGAATATTTTGGCTGCTGGTGTCTCTCTAGAGCTGGGTATTACTGCATATATTTATCCTAGTATTTAACCTGCTGCATATTTGTTTTCTAGGCTAAATCTCCTTCCCCTGTGAGCACATGCACTCTACCAACAGTGGTGTCAGTGGGAGAACATGCCTTGCTCCTGTTTTAGCAGGCAGTCCCCTGTAGAAGGCTGCTAACCTAGATCTGCCAGCTTGGACTCTTCATCTCCTTCCTCCAGGCAAAAGAACCCAGTTTAAAGTCAACCTAGTTTTAAGTTGTAAACAGCAGGTCTTTGCTCCCATTTCACCTTGACTGAAATCACTTTTAGGATGCTATTAGTGATGCTTGCACATAGAGAGATTTCCCTTTGAGCTTTAGAAATTACTTTATTCAGAGCAAGTGGGAGCAAGCACTACCTGTTTTAAGTCTTTCAGTGAATGTCTTGCAGGAAAAGGAAATTTAGGTAAGGCTGTGACACAATCTCATGTCAGTCATGTTTTAACTACTCCCTACTGACACCAATGGGAAGTTCTTCCCAAACCTTAATGTCATAATCTTGCTTTAAAACAAACACACAGTCCCTGAGTCCAAGCACACATTAAATGTTAATATGCTGATAAATAGGAACCTATGATTATCTTGCTAAAAGCTATTCATAGACAAATAAGATGTGTTAAAAACATAACAGTTTTATTGCACTCAGATGACTAGAACAGCTCCTAATAGTGTTTCTGCAGAGATAAAACACAAAACAGAATTATTATACCTTATGTGTCCATAAATTTGTATGACAAAAATTGTCCCCAACAGCAGGTATAATGAAAAAACATCCAGAAGAATGTAAAGACTATTTATTACTTCAGTGGTCTAACTATAGATTTTGATGTGGCTTATTTCCATTTGTTTTATATTGGTGAAGACAGTGCAAGGGGGCTCAGGAGAGCAGTATAAATTATGTGTGATGGTCTGGGAAGATGAAGTGGAGAAGAAATACTTTACAGCATAGCTTTGTCTATAGGGGAGTTTGGACAAATACCATTGATTACAAAATTATATTGAATGGCTTTTGAAAATGCATAATATTGGACAAGTCTGAAAGAATTTTGAGTTGCTGGTGGAGATTTTACACGTTTAACTTACAGTTTTTGTCACAAGCATATCTGTCATTTGTCCCATTGACAAGAGTCAATTATTCAAAAGCAGAAGATTTATAGCCATGAACAAAAAATTAATTACACACTTTATAACTCGTGTGCATCACTATTGACTGAGCTGGCTTTCCTGTAGCCTGATAAAATTAGATGATGAAGTGGGTTTTCATGGTGTGTAGCGCTGTGATTCACCTAATTACCAGTGTTGTTCTAGTGGACAATAAACATGCAGTTCTCTCCCTCAAACACTGTACCAGGGAGTAGTTAGTTGGCTTTATTGCTAGGATCAGCCTGTGTGATGGAGAGCTGATTTGTGCAACATTCTAACTTTTCCATTGAATTTTACTGCCCAAAACCCAGGGCTGTGACTTTCACTGAAGACACAGAAGTGGTGGGTGGAAAATTAATTCACAGAAATCCCTCCATAGAACCATCCTGTATTATCTATTCAAATGCTGCTTGAATAGGATTTTATTCATGTTGTATCACTTGGAATAAAGCTCTTTGGACAGACAACTGTGTATTTATAGCATGCATGAATTTAAATCATTTTTGCTTTATCTTGCCCATAGTACCATGGGTATGAAGTTTGAAACATGGAAAAGCAGTAAAGCTTGTAATGGTGAAGCAGGCCTGCCAGCCGTTCTTGTTTCTCGTACAAAGAAAGCAAAAATACTATTGTCACTTGGTAATTTCAGTCTGGGGTAACTGCAAGCAGATGCTAATTTAAATGACACTGATATAATCACAAGACCAAATAAAATTGGATTCTGACATTGTAATTGAAGTAGATAAGGCACTGAGAACTCTATGCAGTGGAAGAGAATTATGATATGAAGCACAGGAGGGGATCTTTGTCTTACTATAAAGACCCATAATACAATAATTTTTTGCCATGCAACTACAAACCTGAGTCAGGGGAGACTTGGCCTCTCTATAAACAAAAATGCTGCAGGAATGTGATAACCTTGCAGAATATCATAATGATAGGGATCTAGATGTGTGTGTGTATAAAGAATTTTAAGCAGTTAATATTTTTTTCTTTGCTATTAAAACACATATAGAAGTCAGTTTAACCAGTGAAAAAAGCTGCTGAAAAGCATTTCTATCTTCTTCCTAGGCTTCTGTTACAAGTATAAATCGCAGTATAAAGATCTGAAGGCTGGTGTTGCGATATCAAATCTGACATTCCTTCTAAACAAAGATCACCTTACTCTTCTGGGCCACTATAAATCCCACAATAACAGAAGGAAAGAAAAGACACTTAACTGTGAAGCTCAGTACTTATGTTTTCATCAATAATGCCATTTTGATTACATAAAATACCAGAATTGTTGCTTAGGTTTTGGATAGGTGCCATCCATGCTGCTTGTCAGCACTGGCAAAACTACTCAGACAGAGCTGGGGCTGGTAAAGAGCTTTTAAAGCACTTTAAATCAAAAGTTAAATTTTTCAGTATTTCAGATGCTCTGATTTTATTATATATATATATATATATATATATTTATATTTAAGCTCTGATTTAAATATATTTAAATGTCCTTACCCAAATATATTGCAAGTTACAAATGCAAGCAAATAGCTGGTATTATTTCAGTAGTTGCCAACCCATAATTGTTTCTCAATTTTCATTGAGAAAATTTGGATTGAAATGAAATCAAGGTCATACCATATATTGTTAATGTTTACAAACAGAGCCTATTTTGACCTTTTTTCAATCCATTGGAAGATTTTTTGTTTCATTATTTAAAACAAACTTTGCAGAGTTCTGTCAGTAGATTTTATGTTCAGGTTCTGCCAATAATTATTTGTTAATCTATGCAGAGATACTGAAGTTATGACACACATGTATCAGGATGACAAAAATTCATTAGCCTTTATTATAGCCAAAGCTGAACCTCTGAAGTGATAATTCAAACTGTTGTTTAAAATGCTACAAAAATTGAGATTATGCCCCAGGAGAATTCCAATACAGACTGCTTTTTTTGTTCACTGCTAGTAATTTACTGACTCCTGAGATTCCCTTTCTCTGTGTTTCCCTTTATGTATGATTTGCAGCTATACTTGCAACAGAAGCCTAATATTTACAATATATATATAGTATCATATAATATAATAATTTATACTTGCAACAGAAGCCTAGTATTCTCCAATGTCAAATTTTAAGGTGAGGAGACTGGAAAAGGTAATTTTTATGCATCTCATCTATATCTGCCCCCTGTGTTCCTGGCCTTTTTGCACCAAGTTATTTTAAATTTTTTCTTCTCTGTTTATTTCCTGCTGTATATGTGACTGCACCATATCTTATGGTGATGAACTTGCATAATACAACATCTGTTTTGAAGTAATAAGAATGCTGAAAAAAAATCTTAATTTATTAATAGGAATTTCAGTCAAAATATATTTGGTTAAGCGTGCTCTAAAAAAAAAGCTGGAATATAATTTTATATTTTCTTTCCTGTACAAATATTTAAATTATACATGTTTGCTTGTGTATTGATGTTTGTGCTATGATTTAAATAATGTAAAGTGGTTGCCTAACTAAAGATTTCTCTAGCTATCATCATGAGAATTCTCCCTAAAATGAGCTAATGCCTCTTGTGACGGTAATTTGAGGCAATATTTTTTAAAAAATGAAAATAATTTTAAAATTATGTCAGTTAAAACCCCCCAAATAATGGAATTATGTGTCCTTCTATCATCACTCATCCTCTTCTATTCCACAGTCCCACTGCAGTACAGGTGTAATACTCTGCCACCAGCCCTATCTTGAAAGGAAACATTGAGCACCTGCTTGAAAGGTGATCTGTTGAGAATGAAACCCCACCAACCAAAAAAAAAAACCCTAAACAATTTCCCTTGCTCCCATCCTCACTGCATGGAACCACTCTGTGGTTTGAAGAGGCTTGGTTTCCATGGTGTGACATCCTGATGCCATCAGTTTGCATTGAGGGTTTCTTAATGCAATTGGGGTTTCTTAAATTGCAGTGGCTGGGAGAGTAACCCGTGCCAGTTTAGAAATGGTTGTAAAATGCCATTTTACAGTTACTGTTCTCAACATTTTACAAAATCCCACTGAGATTAATTAGTGCGAGGGATAAGGAAGGGCAGAGAAGATTTATAAAGCTTCTAGCACTGCATTCAGTATTGATGGCTAAAAGTATTGTGTTCCCCACAAGGGGAATTGATGTGATTTGTCTGAACATTCAGTGTTTGTAACGTTTCTGAGTTGTTTTCTGCAGGAGCTAGGCTCTTGCTTGAACAGACAGTAAATACCTGATGCAAGTGTCGGTGTGGATTTGTCAGCTTGGTGTTTTTAATATAAGTGTGTAAGTAATCCAGCACCCTACAGAATCATTCCTCTCTGGTTCTTTGCCTAAGGCTCCCTCAGCTGCAGTTCTCCTTCAGGTACTGTGGTCTTTATGAGGAATAAAAGTCCTTTCTCCTCTCTTTTCAGAGACCAATGCAGGTAGATGATTATTCCTACTCCTGGAAGGTACCTTGCATGGTTTAAAAGTACAAGACAATACAAATAGAATATCTAATTATTCTGGTATGACAAACTCTATATATGTTATTCCAGCAGATGGGTTCTTATCCTTTTAATGTGTAGTTACTGATGCACGTTAAGAGCTCTGGCATATTGGCAGTGGAGGCCATCAGTATTTTGGGTGTTTTTTAAAAAGATAAGTAGATTTTTCCACACTGAGCTTCAAGGCTGTTGGAGCCCTAGGTCTGTGCCCTGGAAGCTCTTGCATCACTTGTGAACATTGCTGCACTCTTCATTAATGAGGTTAATTTCTGGAATTCTGTCTGAAGTTCAGAATGTGTTGAAATGTGTCACCAAAGCCTTTTGCTGTTACATTGCCCTCTCAAAGTTTCTGCAGAACTCAAACCACCACTAGGCATGAGAGGAACAGTTAAGCTTTTGTTGGTATTGTCACTGAATAATATTGGAATTTAAAACAAAAACTTTCTTTTTTTTAACCTGATTTCCATGACATGAGCTGTGCCTTTTCACCAGCTAGGGGTTTTGGGGCCAGTATTTATTCTTTTGTAGTTACTAATTGCCCTATTATTAACTAGACATTGTGTGCACCTTTGTTCCACTGGCCCTCTTTTGATCAATAAATGTGTTCTGTTGCTTTTTCTTGCTCATCTAAAGACTTTCTCAATTTTGTTCTTTGTGCAGCTTTGACTACAGCAGCCAGGATGATTTGTTTGTTTTTTCATTTTTGGAACTGGAAAGACTTCCTGTAACTCAGAGGTAGAGGGAAAACAAAAAAAGCCAAACCAGTGCCCAAAAAGTCATTGATTATATGCTGGGTTTTGAAAGCAGTGCTTTTTGTTGATACACTTCTATTTTTCTCTCAAAGATCACAAAGGGTGTCCATTTGGTTTCTTGAAGCTGGGTAGGTTGTCTTCCTTTCCATGCCTTTGCTCATACAAATAAGATGTCTGGTGTAAGTAGAATAAAATATTCACTCTTAACTGAACTTTTTACCTACAGTTTGGGCTATACAATAGTCTTGATTATATGTCATTATGTCCTTGCTTTATGCTTAGGTATTAATGGTGATCTGTGTTAATTTCTTGAACTTTAACATGAGAATTTAGAATTTTAATTACTCCATTTTGTTTGTTTGTTTGTTTGTTTGTTCACTTTTCCTTGTAGTGCCCTGCCCTTGTAATATCCCATAAGGACAAGGTAAAAATGTCAAACAAATTCTGTTCTTGCTGCTAACATATCATGAGGCATATAATTGCATTCCAGGTGCTGTTTAAAATCTGACAGAGATAAATTTAAGTTGGTGGTACAGTATAATAACAATAGAACTAGACAGATGTTTAACAAATAAAGTGAAGAAAGTTTCAGAGACTGCTCTGAATAGCAGCAAGGTTTTGCCAGTTTCCCTTACTGTATTCTTAACTATCTTTCTAGTGTTCATTTGAAAATTTCTGAATTTAGGCCCAGTGAGACTCAGTCACACAAGGCATGTGCATGAGACTGTCCCCAGCACCTAAACTCAGCCAGTGAAGGCAGCCTGCACACGTAACTCACTGACAGAGCTGCTCTGTGGGTGCTGATACGGCAAGATCTGTGCACTTTGCTTTCACAGCACCTCCAACAAAGCCTGTGCTGACGTGTCCTTTATGTCCATCCTCTGCCTTTAGTCATTCAGCTGGCAGGGCTACTGATGACTGGGCCATTAAAGTGAATTATTGGTGTAGATTGAGCATAAAGCAAATGTTTTAATAATTTTGCAATTAAGTGTTTCATGTCATTTTTGTCATGCTTTCACCAGATAAATGTTATGCTTTAACATTATGTTCTACTATGATCTACAAATTTTTGCAAACAATCCAGAATAAATATCTGCTTCAGATGTTAAGACTTGTTTTATGTAAGGAGCAATACTGAAATTCTTGAAAGTAAGCAGAACCTGAACAAAATAGACAAGAGCTTTCCTTAAATTTAAATACTTCTAAAAGCGAAAATCTTTGTTTTGTCTTTAATGTGAAAGATTTGGTTTAAAACTTAGTTATGATACAAGGGTGCTGTGAATAGAGACAGTGGAAATACAAAGAGAATATTTGGTTGTGAGCATAGACCTGTGACCTTAAGCAAGAGCTGAAAATGATTTGTTCTCTGCCTCAGAAGAGGCTCCTGTGCCACACCTCAGTGTCTGGCTGGACAACACCAGGGACCCCCTGCACTGTTTGCTATTTCTGTCTAATAAGATGATATTAAGAGCTACAAAATGAGATTTTTCATGGTGACTTGCTCCAGGCAGTACACTGGGTGACAATTAAAATTCCCTGCAGATGGCAGGGACTGTGGTTTGTGGTCAGTCACCACAAAGGGAAGTACTGAATTAAGAGTGTTATCAGTTCTTTTCTTGCTCATTTGAGGGGTTATAACAGAAACTGTTTCCCCTCTGAGATGTTTTTCTGTCTTTTTCCAAAGAAAAAGGCATCTCCTCTTCTCCTCCCCCCCCAAATCTTGCTTTAGATTTAATTGTAAATTTTACTGCTAGGGTACTCCAGCCATTTTAACACTCTCAACCTCAATCTCAATGTGTCACAGCAGCACCAAATTATTTTGTCAGTTTGTATTTTAATGAGAGCTAGGATATAGTTGAAATTGGAATTAGCTGCTGTAGTTCATGGCATTCAATTTTCCTAGTCCCTGCCTCATCAAAATATTCACCAAGCTGCTTCTTTCAAACTTGCACTTTACTACTTAGAGCATTTATATGAATAGCAATGTAGCTATTTCAGGGATGAACAGAATTTATAACTTCTGTGGAGGAGGATGCTTCATCACTCATTTTAAATTCACTTATGGACAGCAGCACCATGAAGTTCTTTCTGTCCTCTATTGTGAAACAAAGTGGAACTTGTAGCCACCTGATTTGATTGAACAGCTCATTTTTCTTTCTCCCATGCTCTTACTACCACTACTGTATTTCTCCCCCCTCCTCATTCCTGTTTTGCTAATTCTGTTACTTTTTTCTTTGTGTTTTTTGCCCTGGAGCCTTGAGCTACCCTGCAGAGCTGGTTCAAAAGCTGTCAATTCAGCAAAGCAAAAAAAGCACAAGGCAAGCTAGATCCAGTTGTTAATTACAGGATGAGTTGTCAGGATTTGTGAACTCCAGCAGATGATGAAAGAGAAAATTATACTTAAAATCGAGGTAGAAGCTAGAATGTAGCAAGTAAATGTTCTGTATTTAAGAAACAGGAGTCCAGAAATAGATACCAAAACAAGTTGGGAGACTCAATGTGCCACATTTTCCTTTGTTTCCTTTATTCTCAAAGCCTAAAATCCCTGCTCTGTAGAGTTAGCTGATGGTTATCTATATACACAGGATTTCTTTCTGGATCACTGGACATGCACAAACAATGGGGTTTTTCAAATATCCAAAATGGTTTTTTTTACTTTGAAGTTTATTTCATGAACATTGATGGTATTATATTGTTAAACAGATATTTAAGAGTATATTTATAGAAAAAATTAAATGCATTATAATATTGAATCTTCATTACATTTAATACTTAATTTTATGAAGCATCTTAGGTATGATCTATAGAATTAACTGTATCAGGACAATATAAAATTATTCATTTTTTAAATCAATCAATCAATCAATCTTTTTTTAATTTTTTTTTTTTTTTTTTGCATGCAATGGTTGGAAAATTTTGAGTTGGTGTTTTTTTTGGTATTTGGGAAATTTAAAGGTGTGACACTGGCTCAAAAGGTGTTTTTCAATTTCACAGTGATAAAATATGAGGAATCTTCTCTCTGAATGGTTACTGGTAAATCACAGCAACCTTTACATAGAAATCTGCTTTCTTCTGAGACATTTTTCTAATCTTTGGTAATGTCTTCCCTTGGGATAAAATGTTGCTACTTCAGTAGTTCCACAGAAGTATAAGCCATGGCAAATAGAATTCTGTGATTATTTTATGTGCTTGTGGGTTAGCTTACAGCAGTGCAATCCATTCTGGGAAAAGGACAGTGTGCGACTATAAATCGAGACTGAATTAATCCACAGCTCTTTTCTGTTGTGCTTTATTTTCTGAGTAAATACTGAAACAAGTGAAAACCAGATTGTTTTCCTCATAACTGTGAAATAGATTTGCTTTATGGTCAAAATCTCTTTAGTCTGAATTTTTCTTTTCCATTTTGCATTGGATGAGGCAGAGAAGAAGCAGCTGTGGCCTGTTTGGGATAGGGGTCCCAGCCATGTGCAAACTGTGTACATAGAGCCACACAGAGCCAGAACTGGCATGTGTCTGGCATGTCACACTTGAAATGTGTCTGTGCATTGCAAGCAACCATGTGTGTGGAAGCTGGGGCAAAAGGAATCACTGGGGTTCTGAGAATATCCAGGTACCTGGTACAGCTGCATATTTTTTGGGGTGTTGCTCTGCTGTGTGGAGCCCAGGTCAGCCCCCAAGCCAAGTCAGAGTCCCAAAGTGCCATGTCAGTCTTTCCCTTTGAGCTGGGAAGGTGATAACCTGTGATAGACTATCTAGCAGCTATAATAGACTGCTTTAAAACATCTGTCACAGCAGTCTTATTTGGAAAAATAAAAATTTCCTGTGTGTTAAGACCGTCACATGATTACAATAGAAGTCTCTTCTCTTTTTTTGTGTACTGCACACTTTGCAATTTACAAAAAAAAGCTTCCTATTAAGTGTCTGTGAAGAGCATGCCATTAACAAAAATGAAGCTTATAATTAAATAGAATAGCTAAGCCTTTTCTTCTCCGAGTCTCTGTGGCTGAGTGTAATGGCACACTGCTGCCTTTCAAAAGTTGCAGCACCTCTTACTAAAGAATAAACTGATTTGCTGTGCTGATTTTGGCTGAAATTGAGTTATTTTTCTTCACAGTAGTCTGTGTGGGGCTGTGGTTTGCAGTTGTGCCGGCAACAGTTTAGATAATACAGTGATGTTTCAGTTATTGCTGAGCAGGGATTGCACAGTCAAGGCCCTTTCTGCTCCTCAGCCCATGCTTCCAGAAGGCTGGAAGTGCACACGGAGCTGGGAGGGGACACAGCTGGACAGATGCCCCAGCTGAACCAAGGGATATCCCAGACCAGATGGATTCCTGCCCAGTGTGTAACCTGGGGGAGGTCA
Source organism: Cyanistes caeruleus (assembly GCF_971803275.1). NCBI lineage: Eukaryota > Metazoa > Chordata > Aves > Passeriformes > Paridae > Cyanistes > Cyanistes caeruleus. The sequence continues at coordinate 10,334,137 of NC_141707.1, read as the reverse complement.
GTGGGGAACGTGGGCTGCTGCCTGGGGACTGGGTGAGCATCACTCAGCTGGTGCTGAGCACTTGCTTTTATTTGCATCACTTGCCTTTCTTGGATTTTATTTCTGTCTTTGTGGGGTTTTTTTCCTTTTCATTATAATTTATTGTTTTAGGGTTTTGTTGGTTTTTTTTTCTTAATTATTGTTTAAATTATTAAACTGTTCTTGTCTCAGCCCTTGAGTTTTCTTGCTTTTACCCATTTAATTCTCTCCCCAGCCCTGCCAGGGCAGTGAGTGAGCAGCTGTGTGGGGCTTAGCTTCTGGCTGGGGGTAAACCACGACACTTGGAATTAGTAATTCTACCTTAAATTTGCCATACTTGATACTGTAGGCAAATTTTCAAGCCAGCTTCTAACTGAGGTAATTAGAATGATTACAGTTCACTGAACTACAACTGCAATTTTATATAAGGATACAGCTATAAAAAATTCCCTAGAATAATTTTATTAATGATAATTTGATATCTATATAAAACTTCCTTTCTTATAAAGAAAGAAGTAAAATAGACTGTGGTGCTTTCACCAAATAAATCAATATAACTGAATTATTAAATAATGACAGTTAATCTATTAAGTGTTAATTCATTACCTGTGCTTGAATTTAAGTTTGTGAAAATGTTTGTGATTGTACATTTGCAATTACAGACTAAAACTAAGGTATTGCCTTTATAAAAAGAGAAACACATTGTTTCTTAAAATTCTGCCTGCTGTAGAAATTTTTTTAATTTGGCCATGGCAGCTGAGAAATGAACGTCTCCTTCAGAAAGAAACGATGTTCAGCAAATGACCTTCATCATTAGTCATCCATATCTGTTTGGCACTGCTGATTGCCAAAAGATAACTAATTTCCTGAGTGAAAAGATGGGTAAAATGAGATTAACATTTGCCCCTTCTCAAGTCACTTAATGTGAGCTGCCTCCTCCACAAACTGAAAAGTGTCTGGGAACCCAGTGAACATTTGATTCCAGAAAACCTGGGGCTGCTGTGCTGTGAAGTTCCTATCTGGAATTCAGTCCTTTGGGTTTCCAAATGAGCATCAACAACAATCAATTCTTCTGAAGATCATTATGATGAGCCCTGCAAAACGCTTTTTGAAAAGGGAATATGTGCTGCTAAGAGTTATCATCTGGTTTCAGTGCAAACTGTCACTTCCAGATTTTCTTTCCCTTGATTTTGTAAGGCATAGCAGATCTGTCACCTCCAGAATCATGGGAGGAGTGATACTATTGAAGCCTTAGAACTCTTTACCAGTGACAGCAAAATCTTACAGATTTAGAACAAAACGCTCTAATGTTTTCTGAGGTGAAATTAAAAACCTTTTTCTTATTCCTATTCAGAGTAAAATAGACACAATAACTGCACAATACACAGAAATTACCTGGGATGCTCTATGAGAAGTCACACAAGTAGCTGGGTCTCTTTGCTGTCTTCTAGGCATTTTTAGAATGTGTGGAAGTATCAGAGGAATAAGTTATTTTTATAGCTGTTTGCCTGTGGGAGACTGAATCCTGTGAGGTCATGAGATAAAAGACTGTTGGAAAGTAATAAATAATTTTAAAAGTTATTTTGCATCCTGGTCAAAAATTAAGCAAATCTATTTCCTTTATATTTTATAATATGTAGTAAAAAACACAAAACAAAATATCCTGATGTTTAGAGGAGAGGTTTGTGCTTGTTTTTTGGGGTTTTTTTAATGAGTAAAGTTGTTGGGTTTTTTTTAGGGACTGTGTCCTGGACTGTGGCTTTCACTATTAGGTCACAGTACTTCTCTTTGCTTAAAATTCCTATGCAATTCATAGAGGTTTTTTTAGTGCCTTCTGTTATAATAGATTTGATTCAAAACTCATTGGAATTACTTTTCATTGACGTAATTTGTTTAACTATGGAGTCAGAATTACTTAGGCTAGAAGTCAAAATAATGAATGAGCCTAAATCTTTTTCAATCTTTCTGAATGTTACTGAATTCTATGGAGTAAGAATTTTAAATGGCTTATTGTCTTTACAGTAAAGTTCATGTTTTATGCCTTTATCTGGCTGGAATTCTGATTTTTGTCCAATAAATCACTTTCAATAAAAAATATTTTTAGCTTGAACCAATTTGGAATACAAATAAAAAGAACATTTCTCTGTTTTAAGAGTAGGGGAAATGTCCTTTGCTTGATTAACTAACTTGATAAACACACTTAAGGGAACGTGTGTGGATCTCTCTATAACCTTCAGATGTCTAGTGGCAGAACTCCAGTGTGTCTGTAGATTATGCCCAGCCCCAAAATCTTCCATTCATTCACCTTCAGGTAGAAGGTAGAAGACATGAAGCAAAAGGAAGCATAACTGTACAAGATAAACAGCCTTTTTTTTTTAACTGGAGCCCCAAAATGCCATTCAATAACACAAATTTCAGCTGGAACCATCCTGAACTGTGCCCCATTGCAGCTGTGATGCATCCAGTGCCAGCTTTTCCACTCCAGCCCAGCTGAGTACACACTGGAAGGTGAAAAAACCCAAAGTTTGCCCAGGAAAAGAAATATGTGGAACTGCTTTCTAATTTACACCTTTGGAGTAAAGATGAAATGGGGCAGAAAAGACAGATACTCTACCACAACCTGAAAGCAAAACAGTGAGAGGTGATCCAGAGGAAACTGGCATAGGAAACATGGTTTCATTTATTGCACTTTCTGATCCAAGTCTTAGTTTCTCCTTATTTGTAGCCCTATGAAAGCTTCAACCCAGGTAATCGAATGGAGACATAATGCTGAATTTCTGCCTGCTGCCTGTGCAGTTAGTGGTGGTTAGAAATAGCTACAGCCCTGCAAGGTGTGAGTGGTTTCTCTGCCCACAGAGCCCAAGGTGGCTGGCACAGATGGCAGAGAGCCTGACAGGACAGTCCCCACCGTGGCAGATCAGGTTTCTCTGCCCACAGAACCCAAGGTGGCTGGCACAGAGGGCAGAGAGCCTGACAGGACAGTCACCCACATGGCAGATCAGCTGTGAGAGCCTTGGTTTCATTTACACCACGTAATTACTTTTGATTCATGCAGGTACTCATTTGCATGTATTATGCAGGCTGAGTAGAAAGTCAGGGTCTCTCCATGGCCTGAAGCAGGCTCCCAGTGCACGTAGCTGCACTTTGCACCAAAAGGAAAAGCAGCAGCAGGAGGGATGGTCCATGGGGACAAGGCTGGGAAGCCTTGGTGTTGCTCTTGGCAAAGAAAGGTGACTCCAGCCTCACTGACTCTGAAGTATGCTGAAGTATCTCTAGCCTGACTGGAGTCTGGATAACCAGCACTCTGGGGCTGCTGTGCTCTTCTACAGAGTGCAGGGCACACGAGTGAACATTTTAGCGTTGAAAACTTCAACCCTTTCCTTCCTTACCCACTTTTGATAGAACAAGGTGTCTGGGCTTCATTTCCCCCTTACGAGGCAGAGGTTCAACACCCAACTTGTCCTTTCCTTTATTTAGTGTACTTTTTCCTTTCATAACTTGGACTGCCCTTTGGGATATGCAGATGCTGGCAGAAAAATCAATTATACAGATCAGTGGTGTTCTACTTAAAACTTATATTTGTCTTTGTAAGATCTGCTGACTTCTGCTTTTGTGATGCTTTCAGAATCTTCCTTTTCTCTCTGTGGCTGCTCCAAATCAATGGTGAAATGGGCAGAGTACGGGTTTATAGTCCTATTGACTTTGTTCTTTTGCAAGACATCTTTACTCTGAATGCAAACTCTTATTCCTACAATATAATTTGGATCATGAAATTCTTTCAATTTTTTTCTTGTTCTTGAGCCAGCAGTCATTTTCTTGGGTACTCTCTTTGAAAGTTTTCCTGAACGGAAAGTCACAGACTCTCAGTGGGAGACACATTTTAAAGGTAATGCAAAGCAAGTGCAATGCTGACTTTACCAGTAAGTAACCTCAGAAAAATATATTCCTTAGTTTTGCCATTGAATATGGCCATTGAATAAATTTGCCATTGAATAAATGGCAAAGAATAGTATTAGCTCTCCAGCACTGACAAATTTAGTCTTTCCAGGTTAGAAAGTTATTCTGAAGGATTTGTAGTCATATTTTTTCTTATTCTGATAATATATATTTTCTATTTTCTTGCTTCATTAATTTATTCCAATTTATCCCCTCCTAAGGCACTTTCTGTAATCTTCTCCTAATATAGATTTACATGCTGCAGGTTTTATGGATGGCTTTCAAGTCACAGTTTTGTTGTCACATAAACAAACAATATTATTGCAGTTAAGACCTTAATTAGCCTCTCCATAATTTTCTTTGTTTTATTATCCAAGTCCAGTTTGCCTCTGTCCTTCTTTCAGTGGTGTGCAGGGATTACAAAACAGTCTAAGAGTTGGAAGCTCACACAAGCTGCAGATGCTTTCTCACATTTATTTTGACTGGGTCTGATCTATGTCCTGAGTGTTGCTTAAGTGGCAAAGAGATATTCAGCTTTGAAAATAAGTTTGAGATTCCTTTTTGATCACTTCCATGGTACATGAATGCACATGGAAATTTTATATTTTATAAATATATAAAATTATTTACTATTAAATATGGCAAATCCTGGAGATGAGAAAATGCTGACTTGCTCTCTCATAAAAAATAATTATAAAAACATATTTCTAGTCATTAATGTATTCTCTAACTTTTCTCTGTACTTTTAGGTAAAAGATTTTGCCTGTAAATATACTCCATAGATGCTATTCTGCTTTTAGAAAATACAGCTATCATGCTTATGCATGGTGTAGGACCAGCTGAAACATAAACAACATCATTATCTCATTATCAATATCATTATTGGACACTAATTCTGAGTTAAGAATTATGTTTAACTGAACTTCAATTCACTCAACACAAAATTACAAAGTGAGAGGTTTACAGACTTCATCTTGCTCACATGTTAGAAACCATTGGATAGCTCAATATTGTCATTTAGGGTGAAAATATTTCTTAACAGAAGTGAAAACTCATCAGAATAACAATAAAAAAGCTGATTTATCAGTTTGACATCTGGCCCATGTTTTGTTTTATGATGCACTTAATTAGATCTCCTATTGATGTAAATCTTCCTTGTAACAATATGTGTAATTTGTTCAAAGTAGTTCACAAATTTATTAATGCCTCCTGTTCAGCTGCCTCTCTGTATCAGTCACCGCAGAGAAATCTGTGACTTTGTCTAAAGTAATTATTTAGCTTAAAATCAATTTCACTGAACAAGCTGGGAATATAATTGCAAAGAGAAATACTTATAAATGATCTGTCAGCAGAGGACTTGGAGTGGTGCTGTACGAGTCCCAGAAATGAAGAAGCAGCCTCCTGACTCTGGCCTGAAACAATTATTGATGGACCTTGATTGCATTTCACATTGGGAAAGGAAATTTAATTGAAGCAAAGGTGAAACCTGTCCAAATGGACAGTTATTATTGAGGTAGATGATATTTCTAAATGAAGGGCTCTAAAGACTCCTTTTCATAAGCAGCTTGTGATCTCTTGGTGTTTATGTATAAACAGCAATGTTGGTGTGCTGAATCGCTTCATTTCTATCTAGCATTAATCAGAGAGAAAAATCCAATAAAATTAATTGTCTTGACCTTTCCTATTGCTCCTAAAATTTCTTCTTGACACATTTTACAATTAGGACTGTCTTCAACATTTCTTTATTGAAATTTACCTTTATTTAAAGGTCTCTGTACCTATGATTAGTGCATTAATTTTGATTTTAAACATTATGAGACAATTTTGTTTAGACCATAGATGAGCTCCCTCCAATTGTTGCTGTATTATGTGACTAATGACATTACAATGATACTGTCAGAAATAAACTGTCTATAGATCTTTTGAGCAAAAAGACAAGAGGAATTTTTGTATAAGTTTAAGCACTTTATACTCTTTCAGTTTAATTGATGCCTGAAGAGCTAACTTGGTGTTTGAAATTTCTCTTGCAGAAATAAGTAGCAAAAACTGGCCAAAGATTGGGGATCCATCTGTGGATTTCACATAAGAGAAATGGGGTATCTCTGGGTCTAATAAACCCCTACTCTGTGGTTAGGAAAATACAGAAATCTTATAATATGTAGAGGGTGTGGGAAGAGTGTTTTCACCACTTTTTAACAGAAAATCTGAATAAAACTGAGAATTCTTAGCTTGGAGCTTGGAAGAAGGCTTCACATGCCCTGAAAACAGAAGACTAAATTGATGACAGTATCAGGAAATAAAGAGGGAAAGGCAGATTTTTCTGGTAAAAATGAGAAAATTAAATTAATTTGGTAAAAATATTACCATTTACCTGCAGCAGAAATTCAACATCAGTGACATTTTCTAAAAAAAACCATATATTCAAAGAGCTTCTCAGAGTTCAGAGGAGGTGATAGTAATTTTCTGGGGGGAGAAAAAAAGACTATTTTTTAGACTTTGATTTTTAAAAAACTAATTTAATTTCAAACATTTCTTTGTCACAGTTTCTCACCTTTCTGTAAAGAAAAGTTGGCATGAAATACTTTATTGCAGTAAATCTTCTTACCAAAGAAGTGCTAGATTGTCATATTAGCTTACTGGAAATGTGCCTGCTTGGATTCTAGAAAAATTTATATTATCATTTATACATTATATATTCATATAAATTTTTTAAAAATGGAGTTTATTTTAGGAGTTAACTGCCAATATTAAATATTATATCATGCTATAATAAGAGGGTAAAGGTCAAGTTTTTGAAATAACTTGAACATGCATTGGTCAAATTAAACAAGAACTTTGTGTTCAGCAGGATGAAGCAGGACATGCAAACCCAGCTTGATGTGTGCTCGGGGTCTCTGCTGGTCACTTGCTACTGATTTCAGACACTGTGCACTTCTGCAAGGAATTCTTTCCTACTGAAAGCTAAATTCCACCCAAACCAGCAAATGTGCTGTCCATATGCTCAAGCATGATTTGATGCTGAAAGGAGAAAAGCCCAACAAATAAAAAGATTTTGTGATGAATCTTGTGAGAGCAGGAGATTCTCTAAGACATTTCCACAGATCAGTTATAACACTTTAACAACAATCCAACTTGGAGTCACTCTGGTTACCATGAAACCTCTCATATTCTCAGTAAACAAAGGAAACAAGATGAATCTTCTTAATTAAGAACACACAGTCCATATACATTTAGGATTTCCAAGAGTGAGTAAGGACTTAAAGTCTTTTATAGTGGATGAGAAATATGTTAAACAGTCATTTATCAAGAATCAGATTTTTTTTTTCCACATTTCTCAGGTTGCATATTGAAAATTAAACATGACCCATTTTGTTACTGGTTAATGAAAATGTTGAACTGCTAATTCCTTGCAACTTACTGTGTCTACTCCTCTCAAACTTCATAACACCAACACAAGCCTATTCTGTTAATTAAATTTTTTTTGCCATGTAATGGATCTGTTAAACTTAATTTGTCATCTAGATCTTTGAAATATCTCCTCAGATCTGATCCAATGTACACCAGTTTTTGGACTACTAAAAAGAAAAAAAAAAACACTCCAAACCAAAAAACCTGAACATAACCATTTTGCTTTATTCTATTAAAATTCTCTTGGTGAATTAGTGATTTTCAAACATGCCTGTGTTCAAAATTATTTGCAAATTGATGCACTTGGAAGTGCAAATATTTACTTATAAAGGAGTGGGGGGATTTGAATATTGTTCTAAATCAGACATTGCCCACTTACTGAAAATTCCCACTCTATTCATGGAAGTGTAACATAAGCAGGAAGAGAAGAATTCCATCCATCTTCCTGCTCTGAGATGATTTTCCTCAATATTGTCTCTAGAAAAACTAATATTATGAATTCTGTAGAAGTGAGAAATTTCTGTTGTCTCTAGAGAGCAGTAAATTATGTACATGTCATAATTAGCAGCATTAGGATGTTGCATTATTTATAAGGATAGAAACACTTCCAGCAACTTGACATCCAGGTGTTATATGTGGTGGTATGGATAAGCATAGTTATGTAATTGTTAAATCCCCAAGGGAAGGCATGGCTCACACTGTCTGAGTCAATCTGGAGGAGTTAATTGCTACAAATATTTGCCAGTTAAAGGAAAATGTTAAATCAGAAGATAATTCATAATTAAAATAACATTTTTATAAAGAAATACTAGAAGAAAGATAAGAAAAACCTAGTTATCAGGAGGATGTTTTTCATTTCTGTGGATTACTGAGATTTCTAGCAGACCTGGTTAGCTTAGATATTTGACTAACTTGATCTGAGAGATGAGTTTTCAGTCAAACCCCAGCTGGTGTGGGGAATGGGATACCAGGAAAATCTTGAGAGTGTGTGTGTATACATATATATATATATATATATATATATATACCTCACCCATATATATATAATTAATTGAAATTGAGGTAGGAATTTGAACAAAGACCACCTGCTGACATTCACAAAGTAGCAGCATGCTTGCTCATTATTTTCCCTTAATATGACTGGGTTACCATTCGGTATTGAAAAATACAGTTAAATTTTGAAGATGCACCTTCAAATAGGTGTTACTTGAAGTGTAAGTAAATGCTTGTAAAACAAAATGGGAGAATCATATTTTGCCAAGCTTGTACAGGCTGCTCTAAGCCATGAAATAATTGTTAATTAAAAGTTACTACTAAAGAGAAAAGGGTATCTTTCCTTTCAGATTCTTGTGATACCTACAAACATCAAGCATTTTTTATAAGCTGAGTCTTTTTGTTACTAAGACTCTCTTTGCAGGAATTTAATTTTGAGTTGCAAAGTTTAACTTCTGCTTGGAGGAGATTTCCCATTGCTCAGCAAAATGAACAAGCAAATTCCTTCACTTTGAATTTAGTCAGGGAGACAGAGCAAAGCAGTATTGGAACAAGATACCCAGATGTTGTGTAGCATCATCATCATCATCATGTTACTACCCAACAGGAAAACAGGAGGCAAAGGGAAGGAGAGAGGTTGCGTACAAATGCATTCATTTATCCATGGGACTAATCATACTTGTTTATCCATAGTACTGTAGACTACGAATTATTTTTTCTAGGGCATGTGGCAGGCAATTTTAAAATCAATAAAAGAATACAAAGACTTCTGCAGCTGAAACTGCAACCATACCTTGGGTTACTGCTGTAGGCAAGCAATATTTCAGTCTAAACAGCCAAAGTTATTTATAACATTTCACACCCCTAGCACTGTTTTAATATCTTCTTTGTTGTCCCTGAGGTATTTAAACTCCTCCGTTAGGGAGTTCCTCTGTGTTCTATTATTTCAAGACTATTTGCATCCAGGATTCATGAGTGCAGTGATAATTACGGTTGGCACTGGGAGGTATTACTCTGGGAACAAAGGTGCTTAGCTCAGCCTCATTTTAGCCAAAATGTTTACCAGTGATAACCCAGCTGTCCTTTACAGGAGCCTCCTGAACCTTTGAGCAGTCAAACCTGAGGATTGAGTTTAATTCTTAGTGGTTTCAGTATGCTGAAGGGCTGACACCTGGAGCTCCCTTCTCTTTATTCATTCTGCAAGGCTGAGTTCTCACAATGTTTTTAGGAGCCCTCTCTATGGAACAAAATGAGATGGCATAATTTTTACAGCTGTGAAGTCAACAGTTCAGTTGACCCTCTCAAATGAAATCAGAATCTGTTTTGACATTTTTTCCTTAATAATGTTGGCCTTTTAGCTGAGGTATCTAATCTCTTTACTACCATAGGAGTTAAAGAGTTCAGCTTGTTTTGTTTACTGAAATGCAGAAATAAATAGATTGAGGGGGAGCATCGATGGTTATGTATCTGCAGGTATGTGAAACCCTGCTAGTTAACAGAGAGAAGAAACCACTTGGAAACAGGCATTTTCAAGGGTAGGAAAACCAAATAAAATCTGTTAATTGTGGCTGTTTGGCTGAGGTTTTAGTGACTCATGTCATCTCCCAAATCTGTGCTTTGTGCATTCCAATGCTGATGCCTCTGGTGGATAGCTGAGATTTTATTTAGGGCCATCAGTTTTTTGCTCTGTGTGTTTGGACAGAGAATTGGTACATGCCATTTCTGAGCTCAGAAATCAGAATTTACTATGCTTTCAGTTTTATATAGTAGAGTGAGATGGAAAAAATAGAGCACCTGTAATATTTCTTTGGTTCTTGAGCCACTGACCTAGATTATGTGACTGAAGTAGACAAATATGTTCAGTTTCTTGCCAGGCAGCCCACAGTGCATGAAATATCAGATTAGCTGGTTCACTGAAATGAAAAAGTCTTGAAGAAAAAAAGGGAAGTCTGGCTACAAAACTCAAATTAGCAAAGATTTGAATATTAAACAAACAAAAAAATATAATTAGAGCAATTTAAGTTCTACCTGTTAAAGATATCTATTGATGCTTTTTAGAAGATCCTATTTTTATTTTTATTGATGGTTTTGTTCAGAAAATCCTATTTATACCATCTATATGCCTAAAATATAGAAATTCATGCATTATTCATGTATTTTCAGATTATGATCTCTACACATGATTTCTTGCAATGTTTTTTTTTATCCTGAATTATATGACTTTTATGACTCTTTGGTCATTCTTTATCTCCCACTTGTCTAAAGTATTTTTTTTTCCAGTTTTGTTGAGTCTGTGAAAGTTCTTCACAGACTCCATTAAAATACAGCTGAACTTTGCAGGCAGTTGAGGCTTAAAGACACCAATAAGATTGTTGAAAAAATCTTGTCTGGTTGCCAGATTTTACATCTAAATTCATTATTGTTGTGATGTGACTTATTTAGAAACAATCTGTACAGGTCATGGACTGCCCTATAAATACTAGTGACAGCTGGAAAGCCCTTGGTGTAACAAAATTTCTGTTTTCTACTCTCAAGTGAATGTAAATTCTAAAGTCTTTGTATTTTTTTCAAAGTTCACACAGAAAACATCCATGTCACTAAACTGTCAAGCTGTGCATTCCATCATGGCTATGTGCTGGCTACATTTCATTGTCTGTGGTTGTTATTAAGGTGTCATAGTCTAAAGCAGTTAATTGGGTGCAGAAGTTGATGCAGCCCATTGAACATGATGATAGAAAGGTGTGCACACAGGCAGTGCTGGGCAGGTTTCCCTATTGAAAAACGCTTTGAAATAAAAAAAGATTCCTCTCCAAAGATTCCTCTTTGCCTTCCTAGGAATGGAAATGAAGATGTGAAAGCTGCTGGGCTCCACTCTGTACAAGGTGCATTCATGGAAAAAATGGGATGTCTAGCAAGAAATGGAGTACATTTATAATTGCCAGGCTATTAGTCCAGCAAAGAGCAAACTGCCCTCTGCCTCTTGTGATTGACTTATGGCTGGGAGAGCAGAGAACTCTGCTCTGGGTGTTTATCTGCAGTAATAAGCAGTGGAATTAGTTCTCTGGGTTGGCTGAAGTCCTGCTGTCTTCTCAGCAGCTGGCAAACACAGTGAAATCAATCTTGCATCTTTCACAACTTCTGGATTCAATTTAGGAAATAAATACAAAAAATGATCAGCATTTTTCTAGCAGATGAAGACTGAAATATACGGTTATCATTAAGCAACTTCAGTAAGAAACAAGGGTAAAGCCAGGGCAAATAGATCACAAATTTATGCATGCCAGTCTTTGCATCAAAAGCAGAGTTAGCCTGAAGGTCCTATTTGTTCATCCTTTTTAAATCTTCAATGCAGAAGGGCTTCCTCCAAGAGATCCCTGTGCCTGTTTCATTTGGGCTCTATATAGTCTGCTTATAGAGTTTGCACCACTCCAAGTCTATCTTGGCCCTTACTGATTTTGGAATTTCAGGAGAGACTAACTCTTTGAGTGATGGGCCTATGAAGCTGCTGCATTTTGGTAACTCTCAGGGGTAGGCTGGGAAGTTGGGTTTTCATCTCTCTGCACTACCTTTATTTTATTTTGCAGCATTATTTGCTTCTTCTTGCACAGAGAGACTGATATCTACCAACTCTTCTGGCCTAGGCTGGAGTTCACTATAAAGACAATTTCATGAGACTGGGCATGGATTTGGGTTATTGGCAGACAGAGTAATCCAACCTGTTAACTTTTACATTTTCTACAGTGATATTTCCCAGTTTCTTCCACATCACCTCCCTACTGGCACAGAGTAGTGCTGCACCCCTGGGACTGCCTGACAGGACCTCCTTTCTGAACCATATCTCAAGCTGCTGCTGGAAATTTTTACTCCATAAAATATTTCTCTATGCTCTAGCTAATTCTTGTGAAGGTCAAACATCTTACTGCCCAATTTAGGGTGTATAGAACAGTTATAGTATTGGTCTGAGGGCAGAAACACTGTAAGTGGTGTTTTTGTTATCTGTCTCCTCTGATTCTGTGTCCTTTTATTGCCCTTCTGTGGTCTGACCACATTATGTTCCATCTTGTATGTAGCAGGTGGATGTGATTTTGTTTTTCCAATTAAACAAAACTTAAATGAGTATAGCAAATTTATCTAGATAGAAATAAAAATCTATAACTCCTACTCGGCTTTTAAAAAGTTTTTCAAACTAGTCTGCCTAAAAGCGCTTTCACACCAAGTCCTTTATGTGGATTAGAGATTATTGATGCTTTGTTTCTTGTGTGCAGTACATGTAATGTGATATTCTGTCAATGAGGTTTAGGTGGTCTTTGTACAATGTACCCTTTCATGTCCTTGAGCTTTATCAAGTTTCTTCTCTGGAGTATCTAATGTGACAGGCAATTCAAGGGACTTAAGCAGTTTGTGCTTCAATTTCCTGTACTGCTGTTTTAATTATATTATCAATAGCACAGGCTATTCTTTGAAATTTCCCAGATTTTGGTTCTCTTGCTCTATTTGCCTGGGTGTGTCTAAACAGCAACACCTGGGTCACAACCACATCTGCTCCTTCCCAAGTCAATACATTTTTCAGCTGTACTCAGTGATATTGTATTTTCCAAATAGCCTGATTCACTCCTAAGGCAACCAGGACACTCTGCAGGGAAGCATGAGAAGATTTTCAGGGAGGTTAAGTAGTGCTGTTTGTCCTTGTGGCCTCATTTGAATCCACAGTAGCAGCGCCTTTGTCATTGCTGCAGAAAGGAGCAAAGCAATCCTGTCCCGTTATTTCCGGCGGTGCAAACACGCCAGGAGGTCAATGTGCCAGGTACTGCCTGTGCAGGAATGTCACCACGAGGAAAAGGAGCCAGAGATCCTGGGTGCCACTGCAGAATACCAATGTTTTCCCCTGTCCCAGTTAGGGCCTTATGGGACAGTCTTTTAAGTTACTTAAGTAATTGTTAACACAGTTGCTAGGAGATAAAAAGTGTTAGATCACTCCAAGAAATGTTTTTAATTAAATCCAAAGACACTATGGGATAACCCTTATGTTACCAGAGACTTTTTATCAAGGGGATTTGGCAAAAAATTTAACCCAGTCGTGTATGATCAGTGAAAAGTACTGGTTCCTGTTAAAGACCATGGATGTTATGGAGGTTCCAGAATAAACAGTGTCAGTGTTACAGTCTACACTGATCAATTTATTCTGCTTTTGACTTTGGCCAGAATAAACTTACTACCTAATTTTACAGTGGAACTTACTGCTTTTGTAAAATATTCTTGTATTTAGGTGTGTAAAAAATAGTAAAGATGCAGTTGAAACTGGTTATTCCTTTGTTAGCTTTGTGCTGCCTGGGGACTTCATGAGTTGAGAGCAAAGCATTTTATGAAAAACTCTGGCTTCACTGACCTCAGTGAGGAAGGAGTTTTATCCCCTGCCTTTAGAGGGAGTCTCTTTTTGATGAGAGTGAGGAACAAGGATCAAATCCAAGACCAAGCAGAGTGAGTAGTTTTCTATGCTCTCTCTGTTAGACAAATAGAAACTTTTTGTTTCTCTGTACATTGTGTGTTTTGCACCAGTTGGAGTCTATAATTAATCTTAATTAAACTGTAAATTTAGGGAGTTCCACTGAGATCAGTTGTCATTGAGAAAGAAATATGATTTGAAGCTTCAATTTTGACTAAATTTTAATAAGGGTTTACATTTCTTTAAATGTTTAATTAATAGCAATTATCAGACTTCTCCAAGAAGCATTTTAAACCAATAAAGGACAGTGTTATGGTAGAGCTGAATTTGAATCATGTTGTAAAGCATGAAAATGTACAAGATTCCCCATTTTAAAAGACTTTTCAAACACGACTACTGTGCAATTAGCTTGTAAATGTTTCAATATTTATTTCCAAATAATAAGTGAAACTGAAACTTCCAAACTGAACTTCAGTGATTTCTATTGAAAAGCTAGTTCTGTCAAACACATGCTGAATTAGATTTCTTTTGATATTTCAAAAAGCTCATTGTCTTTAGGGTGATAGATTCTAGAGCTATTTATTAATCTATTCTATAAATTTCTATATTTTTGGAATCAAACCTAAGAGTTTAGCTATCAAAATCCTTTTTAAAATCTTTGATTGATGCTAAGGTACAGCATTAGGGGGTGATTGTTTGAGTTTCTTTGCTGTTGTGCCACCAACTTTTCTTTTTTGAAATGGATAGATCTGTCAAGGCTGGAAACAGCGGTTTCGGTTTCCATGCAGATTATTTATCTCAGCTGCAAGCCCAAAGTGCAAGAAAGGAAAGTTTCCAGATTTGAACTGGAAGCATTGCCTATTCTCAACTGTGTGAATTTGTATAGCAACTGCTCTTTTGCTTAGCACCGTGGGGGGGAATATATTGAGTTCTGATTTTGCTGTCTATATCAAGTCTGCTCTTTGATGATTAAATAGATTAGGTAAGATACTCATTTAATTATACACTGTCCATATGTACAGCATCAGTATGTTATTCTTGGGTGAATGAAGCAGCTCTTTCAATCTAATACTTTGGTTTTAAGGTTATAAATGTCATTGTCTCTCTAAGTTTTCTCCCAGCTATAAGGCTGCTGTGCAAAGGATACTATTGATATGTGATACTCTTAATTTACCAGTAGGATTGCTCCTTAAAGTAGGCACTGAAAAGAAGTTATGGAAAGTGCTGTCAGGAATTTTAAATGATGCAAAATAGCCTAACGAGGGTAAAGCTGTGTACAGAACACAGAGCAATGGTTTCTTCCTTGGGAGCCAGACAGGGCCTGGAAAAGCCCTGCTGGAGGGCAGTTAGGGATGGGCAAGAGAGCACCTGCATTTGGGGAAGGGCTGAAGGCAGCATGAGCCCTGAGACAGCCCATCCACACCTGCTCCCCTGCAGGGCTGCCAGGGCTGGGGGCGATGCTGCCTCACTGCCTGCTCTGACATTTGCAGCCTTATCTCAGCTCTGCAGCTGACTGAAAGCCCTGTGTAGCCATTGATCTGCTTCTTTTGAATTCAGTGGACCCCAGATTGGGATCATAAGGAGAGAAGATGAAAGAATGAAAATAATGAAAAATTTCTATACATTTCTATACATTATATATTTCTAAATGAAATAATTCTATACATTAGAATCTTCGGCCGCTGGATTATGAGGAATGGGATGAATTGATGGGGAAACTCCCACAGACTCAGTGCACATTATTTCTCATCTTGCTTGAAAGATAGAATGTATTTGCCACCTATAAATTCAATATTTGACATTATGAAATCCAGTTAGTTGACTGGATTTAAAAGCAGGTTTGGATGTAAATCTCTCTTTTTTAAGTCTGTTGTTGTGATTAGATCAAGTATTTCAAATTTTGTTTCAGTTTTTGAGTCTGCAAAGTGAGAAAGTACTTTTCTGGCATGTTCTTGTTGTGGTCCCCTAAGAAACTTTCACAGAATTGGAAGCCTGGAACCTTTTTCTGAGTGCCAGGGGCCCCCAGGAGTATGCAGCCAGCAGCTTTCAGAGTCAGTGGTCAGCCTGAGCAGTCCATCACTGCAAAGGAGAACACACTGGTGAGGAAACAACAATAGGTAAAATGAGAGACTCCATCTGAGCCAAACTGAATACCAAATGAAAAATTTTCCAATTAGACTGTTTTAGGTAATAGAAATAAATTGGAAAATCAAAGAACAGAATTTTCCATAATTCCTAAAATAATTAAAAACTACAGGCACAGTCTATGATGGGTATGATTAGAAAGAAAAAAATATGAAATGTGTGTTTACAGAATTCACTAGATCTAAATGTCTGAAATGGAAAATATCACATGGACAACTTAAAAATTTATTCCAAGTCAGCTCTGCAGCTTGAACTAAAAATGAGTTCTTTGCTTGTGAAGAAATATTTCCCCCCTCTAACTATGTGGGGAATTGCAAGAAAATGGATCTCCCCTTAGGGGGAAAAACCTCCAAGGTTATTTTCTTCAATTGCAAGTCAACAGGTGAAGGAAATTAATGCCCATGGACCAAAAATATGCTTTTCAATGCATTGGGTTCTTTTTACCAGGTTTGCTGACTTTTTAATATAGAGCATAGCAGGAAGTTCACACTTGTTCCTATCCTGAACATTCTGGTAGAGAAACTGATATCAGACTGGGAGGAGAACTCTGGATATCTGGCATGATTACCACACAGACTTTTTCTAAATTGGTTAACAAGCACTTAATGAAAAATATCCGACTTTTATTCTTTCCTATGAACAGCTATTCATACATGCTCAGAGTCTAGGTTGGCGCTAGAATTTGGTGTCGTTTGATTAAAGTGACAAAGTAACAGTAGGAATCAGAACAATGTTTTTTAGAGTGTCATCTCTCTGAATTAGGGTGGTGGTTTTGTGTAGCCTGAAGGGGTGTGGAGAGCCAGGGCTGAAGCATGGGAGAGAATATGGATTCTTAAAAGCACTGCACACTGCAGATCCAAATTGTATCTTAGCAGCAGTGATATCTTAGAAAAAGGCTTTTTTCTCTGTCTATACATGCTGCATGCACATGACTGTACTTGCATATTAATTTTGTTTTCATTTAATTTGGGGATAATTTTATTTCATTCTAAGCACAGATGAATTTAAAATACCATTAAGCTATGTTTATTTCAGCCTATGTTTACTTTTTTTAAAAAGACTTTGGGGAGAAAAGAAGCCCGTATGTTAAAATTGGAACAAAATTATGTATGTAAAGGTTTTATACAAATAACCAGCTCCTGAAAGAGATGGGGTTTTTTAAGCATAAATTTTACCTCCAAATCATTAATCATTCCTAAATTTTTAAACCTTAATCAGATCACAGAGAGAACAGTCAAATACTGAATTATGAGAAAGAGATGCCCAACAATATCAGAAATCTAGTTCAGCACAGAAACAATAAAAAATATTCAGAGTGATTTTATTATACCTATTTACCACAGACTCTTTCTACTGCAGACTTTCAAGCAGTTAACCTTGAATTTATCCTTTAATGTGATCATACAATTAAATCTGTCTCACAAATGTGTTTCCCTATAGATCATTTCTGATCTAACAATGCTGTTTCTGCTTTCATGATGATAAATTGAGTGAAATAGTAAGGCTTTTATTCATTAATTCTTTGTCTTGTTCTGTATTGATATGATTTTGGATAAATGAGTGTTATCTGCACATCACTGCAGAAAATACTCAAATGTCAAATATAAACAATGTGCAATAGTCTAAACATTTTATTTCAAATAATATCCAAGCTAACCTCATGGAATCTTATTCAGTTTATAGACTGTCTTGGAATTTCCAGTAATATTTTCTGCTATTTTTTCCCTGACTTTCCCCATCATATACTCATTTCTTAATACAAGGTTGGAGTGTTTTAAGATATGGATGGCTGGTGTATGGCTAACAGTGTTTAATAACACTTGTGAGAATGACTAAACATTGGCTGAAAATATTTCTCTGCACTGTAACTGCAGTGAAATTGCTGTGCTGAGAAAATTGCTGTTGAATCAGAATGCTGCTCAAGTAAATAGAATAATTTGTTTCATTCATTAGGGTCACTAGACAAATTAGCTGCAGCTTTTCCTACAGACTAACACTACTCCATTAAATGTGGAAGAGTGGCAAATGCAGAGAAGTGTTGATGGAACAAGGAAATGATTTGAAATATTAATTCTGTGGAAGCCTCTGTCAATATTCTTTGCAGATGAAATTATCCTAGTACCATGATAAATTCTCAGCTGTAACAAATACAACCAATCTCTCATGTCCATCTGCACATTTTTATCTTTCCTGAGTCCTTCCAATTCTTACGAAAATCAGCAAGGAGCTAAAATATAACAATTTCTTAACTATTTTATATAACAATTTTAAAGATGGGTGCTTAAATCTGACATTTAGCTGCTGGGTGACCTTGTTCCCACAGATTGCTGCAGGACAGGAGCCTGCTCTCGGAGCCTGCTGGCACTCCGAGTGTGTCACCAGTGGAAGCTCTAACGCCTGCAGAAGCTCCTGCTAGGAGCCTTCAGATGATTGCAAGAACTTTCAATGGTCATGGCCCAAGGCTAGAACAAAAGCCTTTCACCCCTAAACTGCCTAACTTGAGAAGTACTTGAGAAAGACTGCTAAACTAGCTTCTGTTTCTCTTATTTAAATAAAGATATTATGTATCTTTATTTATTTATTGATCATCCAGATAACATTAGTAGAGTTTATAATTTTACTTGTTTGTTAGTGTTATGAATCATCATATACAATCCTTTTTTTCTGCTTTCTTTATCTCAAAACCATTTTGTTCTATTTGGATGATCTATAGATGTGCTATTGATTATTAAATATGACCTACCCCCAGCCCCCTCAA
This sequence comes from Cyanistes caeruleus, assembly GCF_971803275.1. Taxonomy (NCBI): domain Eukaryota; kingdom Metazoa; phylum Chordata; class Aves; order Passeriformes; family Paridae; genus Cyanistes; species Cyanistes caeruleus. The sequence continues at coordinate 10,315,436 of NC_141707.1, read as the reverse complement.
TTTTCTTCTTATATGGTTTTAGGTACAGATTTCACAGCCATGATTTGCTATGGTGGCTTATGAAAAATGAAATAAAGTCTTAACCCCCCTCCCTTGTTTAAATGCTCAAATGTATTTCTGGGGAGAAATCATCCCCTCCAAATGAGCAGATATGTCAGACTGGTGGAACAATGTCCTCATGGGATAATTTCTGCATGGAAGTTTTCAGAAAGCACTGAGAGAATACTCCTTCTTCTTATAGTTCTTGAGGATGTTTCTTAGCTCTTTTATTCTGTTAGAAGGCTATAAACTAGATGTGATCAGAATATTTATTGATGTAAACATTTAATTTTATTTCAAAGTCCATCCATATTTAAGTCAGCAGGCTGAAGCAACAGCATTTTGACGCCTCTCACAGACGGGAGCAAACGTATCCAAAAGCTGACTCTCTATAACTAATATTCTTTAATAGCCAAGCACCCAGACATCTGTTTTAGGTGGTGGCAGGTTTTGTATAAACCTATCCACTTCACATTGTTTTGTCTGGGGGCACAAAACTGCTCATGGGACAGAGAAGCACAGTGTGAACTTCTTCCCAAATGTCTCCCTGGCATTCTGCAAATGACAGCCCTCCCCAGCCTGCCCCCTAAAAGTGTCTTTGTTTAAGTCCTAGGGAGATTTTACTACTATCAAGAGATTTACTACTATATTTCTCCTCATATTCTAAAGCCACAATATTTTAAGAACAAGTTTAAAATTCAGTATATTTACCCAATAAAAATAATTTGGTTTAGTTTTTAATACCCTGGAAAACTGTGAGCACTAAGAGTTTTTCTCCACACCTCTTTTACATTAGCATACAGAGTTAATGTTTTTGTCTAACACACCTGAAGTGTAACTGCATAACTGCAGTGTACCAGTAATGAACTTTACCTACCTGAACAGTGAGTGTTTAACTTTCAACTTTCCCTTTTATGTACAGATGATGAAAACTTTTTTCAGTGACAGCTGTTACAACTTGCCAGGGATGCATTAGTTTACATAATAATTCTATGCATTTTGAAACACTGGTAACACACAGAATTTTATCTGCTGGACATATTCACTTGGCATTTTCCTGCTTTTCCTGCAGTCAGACTTGAGGCCTGACTGTTTTATTGACTATTTTACCAGGTCCAGTGTTTTATCCACTTCTGCCTCTGTTTAATCCTGGCACTGGAGCAGCTCAGTTTTGTAAGATAGACACAATTCAGCTAAGGAAGATGTCATTGCCCAAAGACAATGAATTTTTTTTTTATCTGAAAGGCAATTTTGTGGTGAAGTATTTTGGTACAAGAAATAGGGCTGGCTTTTTCTGATACATGATTAAATTTGGCAATATATACTGCATTCAGTAGTGTCTCTAAGTAGGTACAGCTGGGCACTTCAGGGTCAGGGCTTTCTGTTCTCTATGTAATGCAAAGAGCAAAAACATGGAGGCAAAGAGCCCCTCAGCCTCTGAAACTTTAGATATCAGGTTTGGTCCCTTGAAACTAAGCTACATTGTTGGTTATGTTTTGATTGCAGAAGTGAGGTAGAAAAGAATTCCTCAGGAATGTTTCTCGTGATGGAAATACCTTAACAGCATGGTATCCTATTTTTGATTTCCCTTTTCTTGTTGTATTTGGTAGTGGAAAGAGAAAGTGGTCTGAGTCAACATCTGAAGACAGACACAGTTAGCAAAATAAATCAGAATTACTGTAACGAGGTGTTGAAATGAAATGCTGGCATGCGCTGCTGTTATCAAGTTTAATAAAGGTGTGAAGCAAAATACACATATTAAGCCATAAATCCCAAGATAATTCTGTTCAGTTTAGATTCCACAAGAAAATACAACAGGAACTCCTAAAGCAATGCATCTTTATCAGTCTGTATCATGTTTTTATTTACAGATTGTCTTTGTTCCAAAAGGAGGTATTTTTTGAAACAAGCATGGTGGACAGAAATAAAGCATGAATGGCTCTGGGGATTCATAACTGAGCAGTCAATAAAGATTTTGATGCTACTTCATTGAAATGAATGAATCTTTGCTAGGGGGTGCAGATAGAGTGATTTTCTTGCTTGATTTCACACCTTTGATGAGGAATGGAAACCCCTCAGTGCTGACTCCTGCAAGTTACTATTTAGGAATACTATAAAATGAAGGATTTCAGCTCTGATTCTCTTGGACTAAAGGCAGAGTTCTGCACAGGTTTGCATCTCAAAAAGAGCTTTAAACTATTCAGACACTTTTTTCAGGGGAAAAAGAAGTAATTGTTACCCTTGCTGATAATTTTAAAAACCCAACCCTGATTTTCTGTTTACACCTAAAACAGTTCAAAGAAAGTATTTTCAGGCTCTTTCAGTTCTCTGTAATTGTTATTCACTCTCTAATCTCTTTAGTACCCTGGAGCACAATCTGCTTTCTATTTGTTCAATAAGGTGAATATCCTCATCCTCAAACTGTTCCATTGTTAGAAGTGGAACTGTGTGGAATCAATTACTTTTCAATGTGACTAATGAATCACACTGGGTTCCTGTCCTATGAGCTGCAGAGTTTTTTTACTCTAAACTAAGCAATAATTTCCTGAATTCAGCTGGCATCTTTCATCAGAGAAAGTCATACTATCAGTTGGTACCTAACAGCTCTTTTTTAACTTTAGGCTTGGTTAGTCTAATTTAGACAACTATTTTTTATATATATTATATATATTTAGCTATTTATTATTATATATTATTTATGTTGTATATATATATATATATATAGTGCTATTTAGCTCTTTATGCTTCAGGTAATATTTGCTGGATTTTGGTGCAAATGTTCAAGTTCTTTCAGGACACAGTCCTGGTAACTCAAACTGGGAGTCCTGAAACTGGTAGACAGTTTGCAAAGTATTCATTCAGTTCTCTTCTAACTGATTTCCTCAGTGAAGGGGAAATATTAAACCATACTTAAGTTCTGTGCCTAAATATGTTTCATAATCTTCTATCAGAAAGTAATTAAAATTCAATTCCCTTAAACAGTCAGGCCACTTAAGGGAATGTATTCAATCATGGAATCGACACCACAGGTTTTTTTGGATAATAAATGTGCTAAATGGGCACTTGGCATCTCTACTATTCTTCAGTCATAAATGAATTTTATACTGTCATTGCTTCAGTGGCAATTTAGGATTGAACTGTTGCCATGCAGTCTATACTATGATATTTATTGAATCAAAACACACTGAGTCACTGGAGTTGTCCTTAACACCTCAGTGAGTGAGACTCAGAATTTAGAAATATTTGAGTCTGATACAAATCTTGCTTTATCTATTCTGCTGATACATGTCAGCCAGACGAGAAGAAACCCTTACAGAATTCAGCAGGGTGAGTAATCTTTGATTAGATAAGTGCTGATATCAGAGGAACAAGATAGCTGAGTTTTTAATGCTTATACATATGACTGCAGACTTTGATTAGCTTTCTAACCAATCAATGCCATAGGACATCCTGTCCCTATTACCATATCACACAAATGTTTATTATTAATCTCTTTTCACTTACATGCTTTAAAAAGGACGAGGTCACACACTCCTGATTTTTCTTCCTTATTGAGAAAATAGTTTTTGAAGAGTTAGCAGAATTGTGTAGTTTTACCTATATCTTCACCAGCTGGTGCTTGAAAGCACCTAATAAAATAACTAAACTATGAAATAATGTCAGCTGCTCTCAAGAACATGTGACAAGCACTTCCCAAGGACAAGGAGTGAACAACATCTCAGGATCAGCGGTGACATTTCAAATGAAGTCAGGGTATTTCCCTCCTATTTCCATGTAAGATCAATTACAGTGACCTGCTTCTTGATATCAGTGAACAATGATTTATCTACTTAGCTACAAAATGAGGGTTTTATATTAAAAGAAATGAAAACCCAAAAGTAACCACCAACACGAATTTGAAGCAGCACCCCAGTTAAAATGGTGATTTACTGCAGATATTCCAAGATTTAACTAAGTCTCCTGTGGATGCAGACAATAGCAAGTTAAGTGTTATCATTTGTCAGCTGAATTTGTATCATTATGCCAAAGTTAATACGTAGGGAGAGTCGATTTGTCCTTACTGCTGCTCTAACAGTCTTTCAGGGAGATTGACTGCTAGAGAAAACCTGGGATCAGTAAACAGCACATAGGAAATTCTCCATTTATGTTGTTTTGGTTTTTGGACGGCAGATACATTTTCAGTAGGAACTTAAAATCCCATTTTATAAAAGTCTTGGGCTTACTAGGAAACTTTCTTTTAAAAAAATAATCTTATCTCTCTGACTTTCCTGCCTTGTGTGCTTTAGGATATTATTTAACAAACGCATCCAATCCATTTCACCTTAATCTGGCACCTCTTGTGCCAGATGCATGGGGCAGGGAACTGTGGCCTAGGCCATGTAGAAGGTTTTGCTTTTTTTCCCCTAGGAAATGGCCATAGAGTGATCAAAGGGGCCTTTGGAGAATGATTTGATGTATTCATAATGTTACTATTTCAAAAATGGGTAATATGTGTACTGCAGGAGATATTGGTGGGGAGAATAGGGCAGAGTCACTACTCTGAATTTGCTGCTCTAGCTATGATCAATTGTTATATCCTGTGCTTTGCTTGCTGCTTTAGCACAGGTCTGGTGTTTTGTACAGCAGTATGCACAAGTAGGTGAAGTATGCTGGAATTTAGCAGGATAAAATTCCTGATGGCTTCCTCTGCTGCTGTCCATGTCAGCATCAGCTGTGCTGAGATGTGGATTTTCTTTATTTTGTGGCATTTTTTCCTTCTTTGTTTCATAGATGACTTATGATGTTCATTGTCATACTAGACAAGCTGGATTTTTTTCCTCATGTGTAGCTAAATGTATTTGATAGTCAGGATAAGAACTGTAAATGGATCTTAATGTTTAATTACATAAATATTTAATTATTAAAAAACCCCAGAAAACCAAAACAGCCAAAAACTTAGTTTTTTTAAAAATTTGGAGGGGGGCAGGGGAGAGGTGCTCCTGAAACTGTTTCTCTTAAAAGTTTTGGGAAGAGTTTGTACTGTCAAAATACGATTGTGGAAAGTCTTGTGAGATTTTGTGAAAATTAGATTTGTGTTTTATTTGCCTGTGTTATGGTTTCAGCCCTCATAAATATAAAACCCTTTGCTTTCTCTATCAGTGTTTATTTTTCAAAGCTAAATCCTTCTCTGTGATGGACAAAAAGTTGTATTACCTTTCAATTTCAATCATTATAATAATTTCATTTTACTTGTTTCCATGATTTACTTTTTTTCCTAACTTCCTAAATCAACAAGAACAAGCTGGCAGCCCTGCAGTTGTATGACAGTGCCATAGAGAAGGGACTTGCAGCTTTTAGGATGTAACAAATCATTTAAATTCTTGTCATTTGCATGATGGTCTCCAGAAATTTGGATATGGCATCATGAGAAGGCAAAATAACAGTGTAACATCAGCTGGCTGTGAATGCTTGGAAAAGACAGTGAATACATTTCCAAAGGATTCAAAATCATGGCCTAAGGGAAGTCCAGTACATACCTATCCTGAACATGTTTGTTTCTGGTTAACATAAAAATAGAACTGCTGTGTTTGGAGCAGCTTTGATAAAAGTGCTGTGCAGAGTGTTTGAACTGCAGTGAACACAGTGATTCATCCTTGTAGGAGCTGGCTCATGTGATGTAACAAGAAATGGACCAACATTTCTTACAATTTACTGTATTCTTAAGTGTCAGGAATCAAATGTATTTCAAGAGAGTAAACAAAAAGGAAATAGAGAAACTAGTCACATAAAAAATGTGGTTTCACAAGCCCATGACAAACTGCCATTCATATTTAGAAAACAAGGGATTTGGGTCACGAGGTTTTGCTTCTCCCTATAGCCAGGGGTGTGTGAATGGAAATTGTTGACTGGAAAAAATGTAAAGCATATACAGTGATGTGAATAAAATTTATTACAAGTTATCTCCCTGTATTACCATAAAGTCTGTCCTTGAAGCATCCTGATGCCTTTGGTCACTGTCATGCCTTACATTGAAGAATGCAAGATCAGATTTAAGGATAACAAGGAACACAGTAAGGACAAAGAATCTGCAGCTGTTCTTGTACAGTAGAATACTTGAAATACATTAATAAATCCTGGCTTAGTCTTAAAACTCTGTTTCAGGCTTTTCATTAAAAAAAATTCTCTAGTTCACCATATATTTCTATAACCCTTTTTCCTGTGGTGAGGAATTCCCCAGGCTAGCTCTGTTTTGTGAACCCTTCTTTCCAACTGATCTGGATGTGTCTTGCTGGTGTTTCATTGAATGATCCATTGATTCAATTACAGTTAAAGCCAATTTCTCTTAGCTCCTATTTTGCCCTTTCTGTACAGTCTTCATGGGTTACTGCAGGAATTCCAAGTGGCAATGCTGTTTGTGAACTGAAACTGTAAAGAAAATTGAAAGAAACCTAAATTCTAATTAATTAAACTTAAATAAACAAACAAAAGTCTTCAACAATTAAAATTACTTTAAACATATGGTACTTTTTGGTTTGTGAGAATAGGAAGAAGCATAAAATAAAGTAGATACCCATTTGGATCTATGTCAGTCCTCCTTGTACCTCATTAATCATGTTGTGTGCACACTGTTGTATGTGTGAGAATAAATCCCTGACTGGCATGCCATCCTGCTCCCAGCTCTGGCATAGAATGTGGGCTTTGTGAGCAGTAAGAACCACATCTATAATAAAGTGCTTGCATTCCCATGCCTGCACCAGAGGACTAATACAAACTTTTGTGTGGTATTTGTGGGATTACAATGAGAAAAATTGCTGGGTTTTTTTTAGTGTTTCTCGGTATTTGAAACCATGATAGCATCCTGAAGAATTTAATGTGATGGTTTCATTTGATCTCATTTTGTTTAAAATTTATTTGCTGTGTATCATGGAACATCGTGGGTTGGAAAGAAGTCACAAGAGTCATGGAGTCCAGCTCATGGCCCTGCACAGGACACCCCAGGGATGACACCCTGTGCCTGAGAGCACTGCCCAAATGTTTGTGGAACTCTGTCAGGCTCTGGTGCTGTGGCCACTTTCCTGGGCAGCCAGTCCAGTGCCCAAACACCCTCTGGGTGAAGAACCTTTTCCAATAACCCAGGTAAACCTACCTCATGTAGGGAGGACACAGAAGGTTTTCTTCTCTGTGAGCTTTCTACTATTAAATGCCTATGAAATAGGAGAAATTAGATCTAGATTTATTCCTATGTGGCAAATTAATTTTTCTAATTCCAGATAGCAGGTTGGGAAAAAAAAATATGAAATTTATTTTCAAACATTTCTGGAGTCTCAGGTGACTGAAAATGGAAAAAAATGAGGAACTGGGAAGGATCCATTTCTCAAGCTCTTCATACTGTAGCTCATATATTGTAACAACATTATTTATATAGTTTTAAGGTTTTTAGAAAATTTTTAAATTTTTTTTCCACAAGATTTTCAATTCTGAAAGGCTTTCACTCTAGACAAGTCTTTCATAAGTGAAGGTCCCAGTTTAGCTTTGTAATCCAAGCTAGGGAATTAACCAGGTTTTAGTTCCCCAGTAAAATGCACCTCAAAGGACTGTTAGTGTCAGGATGTGATAAAAACACTTGGCATTCAGTGGTCTGAGGCTTAAGAAGGAATGCTATGAAGACCTGATTTCTGTGGTGGTTTTATAATCAGAAACAGAAATGAAAATTAATGATGAAGAATGCTTGGCTCAGTCATCTGAACTAAATTCCCAAAGGTGAAATTTCACTGTAAATGACAGTTTAGGAACAAAAGAACCAGTAAGATTTCAATGGCTAATTTGGAGAGGCTGAGCATAATCAATTTGGCTTTAGAAGTGGCCAGGAGGAAAAAGAATGCTCCTTGATGCTAACTGACAGTCAGTGAGACAAAAATGCAATGTTATGCAAGTACTGCTATAAAGAATGATCAGAAAATAAAAAGCTTTTGTCTGTTGGGAGAAAGGAACAAATGTGAGAATCATCCTCACTCCTTCTCTTGAGGCCTGTTTGAGAGCTTGAGGCTGAATGTTTGTTCCTGTATTAGAGGCCCCCAAATGAGAGAGGAGGCTGTATGAAAATAATAAACCCTCCAACCTGAGAGTGAGAGAAAAATGAAGAACTCCTCACTTTTCTCTGTATTATCTGTTTTTCTTATCAACTCCAACTTGCTTTAGTGGGAGAGGAGAGGAGAGAAGGCACAATAGGAGAAATAGAAAGCATTAAGTGTTATTAATTTTCTCTCTTTAGAAACAAAGATAAAGATGCAAAGCTGGGTTTGAGTACCTTGAGCTAGCAACATTTGTATTTTTCATTGTTTTCTGGCAGTAGAGGCGTAACTTGAAAAAAGGTGTTTGGAGCTTTTCAGCCATTATCTCCAAAGGGAGGGGACTGGTTTTCCATGATAAATTTGAATCATATTTCCTAAGCACCATGGGAAATTCTAAATACTAGATATTATTTTAAAATAAAATAAATAAAATAAATATATTTATAAAAATAATAAATTAAATCAAGATCCTAATCCAAAACTTGCTGGACTCAAAGGAAAGGATCTCATTCTCCTCATTAGTCACTGGATCAGACTTGATTCTCACTGAAGAAATATAAAACTTCCCAGCCATATCTTTTACTGAAATAAGCTGAAGATTTATTTACCTCTTCTTAAAACTGGTTGCTTTCAGCCAGCCAGGTGTTGTAAATATTCATGCTGGAATAAATTTTCTTGTCAGGGGTATTTAGTGCAAATGATCCTTGTGCTTGAAAAAATGTCTTGTCTTTTTCTGCCCAAGAGCTCTGGTGAGATTTTGATGGGCCCTGTAGAAAGAGATAGACTGTTCTAAATAGTTGATTTATCAGGATCCTCGACCTTCCTGTCATCCTCTGTGGCTCGCATTATCTTTGGATATTGAAGCAAATAGAATCGTTTCTTCGAAGCGCTGTGCAATTTCACTCTCATAACCTGTGAAAAAGGCACCAGATGTTACTGAGGTCCCAGGCTTCCCATCCCTGCTTTGAACTTGTCTCCCTCCCACATGGTTATTAAACTTTGGTTACAGCAACAACAGCTTCTTTTGGATGACGGTGACAGTGTTGTCTGAAGCTCTTAAATTCTGGTTTAAAATACCATCTAAACCAGTTAAATGGGCAGCACATCAAAGCATGTCAGGAGCTGTAAAGGAAAGGCTGCTGCCTTTTAAGGCAAAATGATAGCAAGATTAGCATATTTATGAGCACAAATATTTAGAGGACAGGATTTTGTCCTCTAATATAGCCCTGGAATAACTTTCTATTCTTTGTCATTCAAAACTGTAAAAAACATTAGCAAAATCTCCAAATAGAGCAGCCTTAGGGGGTCTGATGATCACCCAGAGTGTGGCTGTTTTGTGAGGCAGGCTCACATTTCCATGCTGGGGTATTGCAGACAGCGCTCCTGAGGTCGTGTGTCTCCTTTCACATGTTTACAGCTGTCACCAACTTCAGAAAACCCAAAATCCCCTGAAGGTTTCTAAGCATTTCATTTTTTTTTTTCCCTGCTCAACACAATTTCTCATTAGTGAATTATTATAGGTTAGGAATCCATACAGGTTTTTGATTATAGGAAGTTGTTCCAGAAAAATAGTTGTCATATATACTTATATGACTTAACAAAGAAGTCTCAGTAATTTTACTTGCTTTTGTTCAAGAAATGGATTTTCAGGAAAGCAGATACCATTGCTATAATTGCCAACAAAAGAAGAGATAGTGAAATAATTCTCTTGTCAGTTCCTAGGTCTTTTCAATGCCTGTCATGAAATAATAACTTTTGTTGTTCTTACTTCGTCATACTTCTCAGAAAAGCAGACAAATTTGCCATGTTCTTATTCTTGAAGAGGGAAATCTACATTTTGGCTGGGCAAAATACCTTGGCTAAACAGGGAAATCTTTAAATAAATCAAACATTTCAGTTTTTGATAGCCCACAAACAGCAGAATCCCCCCTTTTTTAGTTAGATAGCAATTAAAGATATAAAAGAAGTCAGAGTTTTTTAAAAAAGTAGAAGTGACTTCTGAGCTGTTTAATATGTTAAAAGGGATGAGGAAATCAGGAGGGGACTTACTCATGAAATCCCGGAGGTTTTGAATGCCATCTCCACAGATCATGGCAGCACGGCCTTTGGCACCTTCATTACCTCCTAAAATCAGTGGTACGGTCCATCAAACTTGGAGACCTGATAAAAAATATTGCTGGCCTTGAATCTTAACAGGGCTCCTTCAATCAGAAGTATTCTTATGGCTTGCACTAACACCCTGCCCAGGTTCCTTTGGACAGAAATTGATTTTGTATTCCCAAAGAAGCATTTTCTGTAGTGAGGAGATTTCCATGCTGAACTGGGAAGGCAGATTTATGTACTGAGAACTTGAAATAGTTAAAGGGGAAACAACCAGCAAAAAGCTTTTGTCCATCCCCTGCCATCTGGGCAGCGATCACCAACTATCTGTTTGGGCTTTTTTTCTAAGTTGATCATTTAAAATACACAACAGGAAACAGCAAAACAAAATCAATTTTAAAAAAGGGGCTACATTTGCTCTCTGTGTCTGTGTGTATGACTGCAGGACACCAGTGATATTACAGAAAGACAATTTTTTTATTCTTTTTAAGAGGCTGCCAAAAGGGCGTACACCCTCACTTTTCAATTTTTAATTTTATTTCTATATACAAATAAAAGAATTGTGTCTCTAGCAGGTTTTTAAACTATAACAAACTAAAGGCTTTGCATATGCAGCCTGAACTGTTAAATACACAAGTACCAGATGACTTTATTCCATGTAGTTCTTTATGGTCTAACAGTCAAGAGCAGTTTCTTGTTCCAATCTTCTTTTATTGGTGCCATGAAAACTACCCTGGGACACTGCTGAATATTTTAGGGCTTGAGCAAAAGGGTAAAGTGTGGTCAGCCCAGCTGCAGAAACTGGTCAGTCATATCTTGCAGATAATGATTCTCAGCTATGATTCAGCTGCTTCTATTTAGTTCCAGGCTTCTAAAGCCAAATCTCAATCACTTGTAGTGATTTGAACTCATATCAGATGGTGGGTGAGAAATACCTTTTTGGTGTTCTTTTGTGTTCTCTGGAAAAAAAAAAAAAAAAAAAGAAAAATCAAAACAACAGCAAACAAGAACAATGAAAAGAACTTTAATTCTTCAGTTTCCTTCACAGAAGTGTAAACAAAATAAAAGGTTAAAGATTTCTTGGACAGAATAGAAGAGTATAAGCACATACTCAGGGTTCTGGAAACAAACAGGCCTGTTTTCCAAAAAAACTGGCTGGTGGATTAGGTAGAAATATACCTGCAAACACTTCTAAATATGCTGTTAAAACCCAGCTTTTTCCTTCCACTTGGTCAGAGTCATTCATGTCACAAGTCAAAATAAACCTCTGCTGCAATATTGCAAAGAAATTGGCAGCTCCTCTGTCATTTTACCTCCATTTTCTAATGCCCTTAGGGACAGACTACACAAAACATCAGAAAAATGCAATTTGTGTTGGACCACGTATGAAAATTCAGGAAAATTAGATATCAGAGAGCGAAGGCCATGGGTTTTCATCAATATTCTATACTCATGCTTCCTATTTCTTGCTAGAAATGGACTAGAAATTATTCATATTCCAAACTATTTCTATTAATTGATTGCATTGAAAAATCTTTTCATCTGGGTGGCTGGAAAAGCACATTCCCTGTGTTTTTTTCATTATGAAAGCTTTCATTTCATCCTGTGACACTCCAGATGTGCATGCCAATGATTTTCTATTTCACAGGGAAGAAAACAGCCAATAATAGATGCAACCACACTTTTTAATGTATTTTCTTTAAGATTAAAAATAAAAGATGGAACTAGAAAAAAAAGAAGTAATTCATCTGCTGTCAAAAATATAAATGCAGGAAGAGAAGGAAAATATATATATATATATCTCCATGATTTGGTATTATATCAAAGATGTATGCAGCACAAATGCATAATAGATAATGCATGCCCCACTGCAAAGTACTGCAGAAAACCTACATTTTCAGAAGTTTCCTATAATTCCAACTGCTTTTTATTGAAAAGTAGGGACCTGGAAAGTTTTTATGAGTCAAGATGTTTACTACTGACATTATGAAAATTTCTTTTCACAGAGCAAGTAATTTGCTTGAAAAACTTCTGTGTGAAACTCCTTCCTCTTGAGCTACTTTAAGCCAGAATGTAGCAAATTAAATTCAGTAGGGAATAAAGGATAAAACAAGTGGTTTCTGTGTTCAAGATTGTTATAGTAACCTTATTGCTCCAAGGAGGAGATAAAAAAAGTAATTGTCTTTCTATTGCAAAAATTCTTTCAATGTAAGTGCCTCATTTTGCTTGAGAGGCACAGCACTGGCTGCTCACCTCTGCATCCATTAGCCACTTAAACACATGGAGGTGCTTTAAAAAATTTTACAATAAAATTTAGGCTTTTACTAGACATTGTTCATGACAGGTTGAAATAACCCTTTTTATTCTCTATATATTTTCCTGTATTTCCAAGTTCTTATTTTTTGTGATAGAAAAGAGGTCACTGTTCTTGTTGAAACGAAACAATAAAAATCAGAAGCTGAAACTGATAAAAATAAGTTTTATAAACCTTGACTATAAACTTTGTGAACATTAATGAGCATATTCTATTAAAAAAAAATCTAAACAAAAAGAAATTACATGATGGTAAGAGATTTAGACTGCCACTCTTTACCACAAGTTAAATCTCAAGTGGTTTATATGCTTCTTATCAGCATTTCTAATGTTTTTACCTTCAGTTATTGGACAATGTCATAGCAATTAGTAGAGCAGCAGTCTGTGTGAGTGCCTTGGTAATTCCTCCTGGCAACAGAGGATTATAGATACATTCCAAATTTAATTTAGCTTTAATCCAATTATTCTCAATTTAGGATGGAATATCTGCATTGTGGAGGCACGAACAAACCGCAGAGTTTACCTGCCAGCAGAGCTGCTGCGTCTGACCAAGGCCACACTTGGGGCTGCTCCCAGAGGTGACAAGAGCACTGCTGCTCTCTTTGTGCACAGCAATCTGTGCCCAAGTGGCTTTCAGCTCTCCCTGCAAGCAAACCCAGCCTGCTGCTCCTGGGGCTGCCCTGCTGCAGTCCAGTGTGCTGCTCTGCTCACCCTGTCCATGGATGTGCTTCTTTAGACAGCTTTCATCATATATGGCTTTGCTATGGAAAACAAATCAGTTGAAAGGGCAGTAGATAAGCTTGGCACTTCAAAGTAAAGTTTATTGACACTTGGGCATTTTTTCTCATTTCCTGATGTGCTTACAAGCAAAGCACTTGTGAGTCAGGCTGGCAGGTCTCTTAAATGCTCTTTTGGGCTGAATGGGCACTACTGCTACTGTTGGCTTCATGGAATCCTTTGTAGGAAAACTCCTTCTTTTCCCTCCTTTCTCAGAAAAATGGTACTGATGAAAGAGATGTATAATTCTGATGTCTTCATGTGCAATTAAATTCACATCCAAATATGAGCCAGTGTTACTCACTTCCCTACGTAATTCATAATTTGGAATATTTTGCACTTTGCTACGGTTGAAAATGAGGTCAGAGGAGGTGATGCAGTAACAAAATTCATCAGAAACTCAGGCTAAAAAAACACTAAATGCTGGGTTTTGAAAGCCACTACTCACATTATTAAATATTACTGATCTTCTGAGTCTCTTCCTTCTTTAATTGCAAATGAAGTGATTTGGCTGTGAGAAGCTGTGTGGGTGCTTTGTGTGGGAGTGCTGACACAGCATCCACAGAGCCCTGTTTAATGTCTCCACTGAGACACTAAGCCTGCTCCTTGTTTTGTATGGGCTGTCAATACTCTCCCATTCCAGCTTGGAGCTGAACAGTTTGCTCCACCCAAGCTCTCCCTGCATTGTCAGATGGCGCTGGAAAAGCTGCTTTGGCTTGGCACCAGGAGTTGTCACACAGGTAGATTAAGAGGTTGCCTTTTTCTGTCAGGCAGCTTTTACTTGCTGCTGACAGCTGAGATGCAGTACTAGACTTTATGCTGAATCAAATATAACAGAAGCAGGATTCAGGGAGACCAAGGAAAAGCTCTGGATTAGGGCCAACATCAGTCCAATTATTCAGCATGGAGTTTATCAGACATGTATCATGTATGTTGTGTGTGCCCAAGTTCAAACAAACATTACTGCGTGAATCAAAAATAGAATGTAGGTTATCAATTATCAAGATAATATAAACAAGATAAGCATGTATTAAAACTCTAAGAAGGAAAAAATCCAGTATCTACCAAAGGACCCTTTAATGTTTTTCTCTTTATGCTTTTTCTTTGACCTCAGCTGTCCTGCAAGTCACTGCCTTTCGTAAGAGGTAGTAGGATTCCTACCATAATCTATTGCACAGGTGCATGGGTGCTCAATAATGCTTTTGCTGAACTTGCTTTTCAACACAAACAAGGGATTGGCAGGGAGGGCTCTTTTTACTTAGCAAGGATTAATGAGTTTTGATGTCTCTGATTGGGAATAGTGCAGATATAGATAGTTTATTCAGCTTACAGCATTCACTCTAAAATCAGAGAAGCACAGCCTGAGACATATCAACTCAGACTTGTATGTTCCCATCATATCTGTCATTTAATTGTCCAGATTAATATTCAGCTTGTCAGCCACATTATCTGCCTAAGCACTCCAAAAATCAGCAGCTGTGGTCTGGTATGGCTAAAAGTAAAACAAGTAGATTCTAGTATGAACTGAAAGCATCTGCCATTTAAGCATATTCTGGTGTTCAGCAAAGCATGACCTGTCACCTTAGAGATGCAGGCTTTGTATTTTCATTATATGATAGTGATTTATTCTCCCTTCAACCCTCTTCAAATGTGTGCACCTAAGCAGAGGCTTGGAAATGTGAAAATATTAAGCCTTGGGCAGCTGGCACTTGGCAGAGAAAGATTGCATGGAAAAGTGTCAGTAAAGCAGTGCACAGGTTCCTGGTCAGGAACTGAGAATCCCTGGGGAACAAGTCATTTAGAGAAGCACTGAGTTGCTTTCTCACAGGCTAAGCACTGATGTAATGAGTTCTGGGTCTCCTTTGCAGTTCTCTAGTCCTCATTTGGTATTCTATCATCTTTTATTTTTAGTCTTCCTCCTACCCCACCCTCCACTTTGCTCTTTTGATTGCATTTAACCTTTTCTAGTGTCTTTTTCACAATTTCTCAGACAGTCTTGTCCTTCTAGGATGAATAAGCCTTCCTTACCCTAGCACCCAGTATCAGTGGAGTTCTTCAAACTAAGCAAAAGTACAATTTAGCTGGAAGATTGATGTAGCAGCTGACAGGCAGAGTAAGTCCACTTAAATTGCAATAAGTAGATACCTCATAGCTAGAAGTAGGAAAGGGAATTTGTTATATGACAATTATTAACTCAGGCACTTTGTAATAATGGCATAAGGCTTATTCAGTTCACTTTTCCATGAGATAAAAGGATGATGGGATTGATTATATTAGAATTTACTAATTGAAGAGAATTGGTTTGTTTTCTTCATATTTGAACTCAGATCAGTGGAGTACTGCATATGTTTGCTGTTGGGTCAGAGATGGGGAAGGCAAGGGACAAAACCCATAAGCTCCTACTGCCTTAGGGGGAAAACATCTACAACTATTTGAAAAACTTTAGGTGCTGCTGTAGCTGTGCAAAGACATTTTTCTCTATTCAAAACCACTTCTGCTATCAGTATGTGACAGGAAGCTTTGTAGCACTTGGGTCATCAAAGCCAAACTGATCAAACATGTATAACAAAAAAAAGTGAGAGCACCTATAATCTATGTCTGGAATCTCAGGAGAGGTTTCTAGGGACTTCTCAAGAAGTCTCCAATCCTCCAGTTTACTTTTCACTAATTCAAAAAAAGATTGATCTAGATAGGTCTCTTTGTGAGAATATAATCTGGCTTTACATGTGGGCAATTTACAATAAGATGAGATAGGGAATCCTGTTTTCTCATGAGTGTAATGGAATCTTTGAAATGATCCCATTACACTCAATAGGAATCTTCCTGTTTCATGGAACAAAATGAATTCTCAGTTCTGATGAAATTTGTATCAAGTTCAAGCTTGTAGCTATTTTGGTCTATATTTCAGTGCCTCTCAGAGTTTTGTGAGGAAAAGAGGGGGGGTGGTGATATATATTTGAGGCTATTTTAGTGTTTTAGTTTGTAGAGGTTTATCTTACATTTTACATTTAATATGTTGATGGGCCTATGTTGTCTATGCACAAAGTTCTGATATAAAAATACCGAAACCAAACCAAAACCAAACCAAACCAAGCCAAACCACACAAACAAACAAACAAACAAACAAAAAACACCCCAAATATTTTCATCTTCTCATTCCAAGGCAGATAGTTGTGAAATTTGGAGCTACTTCCACAATCACAGTTACAAACCCAGAGGGCTCAGTCAAACTACTTAAATTGCAGTGAGACTCATAGAATATGTATGGCTTTTTTCTGAGTATGAAAATCTCTGCTATCAGCATTTCATCTCATATTGGTTATTCTTGATACTAAAGAGCCTTTCTATTTCAGCTTGTAGTCTAGGTAAAGAAACATGTCACAGCTGCCCTTAAATGATTCTATTTGGATTTGTATTGTTTTGTTTGCCAAGAATTTGCACTGAAAAGAGCAAAAGAGTTGTGAAGATAACCCCTTACTTGGTCTGGTTTATTCATGCTGGTCCCTTGGGAGGTTTCCTACTTTCTTAGCCAGATTCATTTTGCCAGGGGTCTCTGCACTGACCCTATTCTGTCTTGAGCTGGTTGAGGACTTCACTGAGCTTTCCTCCAGGTTTAAACTGGCTCCTCTGCTGCCATTGAGCAATCCCATATGGAGCCTAATCCAAGTGTCTCATGTAGTTGGAGTCAAAGGGGTTTTGGATTCCTATTAGCTTTTGAAAAACTGATGATTTTTCATGCAAAATAATTTCAAAAAACATTTTGTTTACGTGGCTAAGAACATGGACAAGATGAGGCTCATCTTTCCCAGAATGTTGTTGTATACACCTAAGATACCCTGAAAATTCCATTCACAAAAAAGATATCTTTGGAGTGAATGTCACCCCTAGTATTCATCTGACTGAGAGAATGTCTATTGTAAATAAGGCTAAACAGTGCAATTTTTCCTTCTTGGCAATAGACACCTTCTCATATTTTTCAATTCTTTGCCTTACATGGAATACTTCAGAAGTTACATTGCAAAAGCTGCTCTTTGCATGTCATGAGAACAAAGATTAACTCAAAAAATATTTTGAAGGAACTTCATCTAGGCATCAGTAGAAGAGGTTTGGGGGATTTTTTTTTTTATTTCTCAACTGAAAATTTAATAATTTGCAACCTGAAATTGATTTCTAGTTTTTAAGATTTTGAAGTTCCCTATTTTACAAAGAAACTTCTGCCCTGGCCTGAAAATGTCTTTCCTGTTTAAATAAGTGGCTTAATGTGAGCTGGAAAAAAGAGGATGAATCTGAGGAACCATCTAGTGCCTTGCCATAAAAGTGTGAGGAAAAGCAATTAAACAATAAAAGTCTAATAATGAAAAATATTTGTGTACTACACTTCTGCATGGCACTGTAAAAATGTAAAATGCTGTGTAATTGCTTTGATTTATTAATGCATTTGTATACTTTTGTAATAGCTCTAGCACTTTCTATTAACAACCAATACATTTATAAACACATTGTTGGCAAAGCTCTTTTGGTCAACCAACCGTGTCTGAATTTATGTAATTTTTGAGACTTTATTTTAATATGCACTTTAGAGTTTTCTGCATATAAAAAGCTCCTAATTTCTTTTAAATGGGACCTTGAGGAATTCAAGCCCAGGAACAAGTTTATTTAATGGCTTACTCAGTTGCTAACACACACTGGAAAGCAGGAGATGATTTCCGTTCTTTTTTATGAGATAGATTTCAGTTTCCTTTTGTGGAACTCAAGGTTTAAAAACTACCAAGTATCTACTCCCACAGAAGTGTAACCACAGAAAAGGGAAGTTCTTCAAATGGGATAAATCCTGTATTCTGTACAGACTGAGCAGACTTGCTTTGCCCAGTTTTCTCAATGGAACTGAGCAGATTTAAATCTGCTTTTCATTTCTCAGGTATTTTGTATTTATATTTGACAGGTTGATCTGGGCACCACATCCTGCCATGGCAGCTGGAGAGTTTTTTGCTCTGATTTTCCCAACAGCTCTTGACAAATTCACTCTAATCAAAGCTTTGGTCACAGCACAGAGAAAAGAGCCAACTCTTCAGTATCTTCTTTACCAGTGAGTTAAATTTAAACAGAAGTAAAAAAATAATCCCAAAACATTTTGGCATGAAAAAATGGAAACAGTTATTTATATTTTGAGCACTTATTGACACAAATCTGATGAATACATTGGCTAGGTATTCCTGGTGATTTTTGTTTATTTTTGGTAGCTCTGGTATCTCCTTTTTGTAACTTTTTACATCTTGTTTTTCCTATGTAATGTTAGTTGTAAAACATGACCCTGTATTTCTATATTTAATCTCATTGCTAACTCCTCCTGTGATGGAGAAAAACTCTTTCTTTCCTGACAGACCTCTTGTAGTAGAACTTACACATATTTATTTTTTTTCCTCTTGAAAAATAGGTTGATGTCTACTAAAGCAAATTTACAAATCAGTTCTTCTTTGGTCTATGTTTTATGTTTTTTTCTGGAGAATTGGGGTAGCAGGATGTTAACAAAAGTTTAAATATTATCTCCAAAGGCACTTTAACCTGGAGATTTAAATCAAAGCACACAGTCTGTAGCTTTAAAAGGTGTATTGGAATTGTGCTTTGACTCTTAGCTCGGCGAGATGTTATAAGCTTATCAGAGTTGAATCCAAGAAAAAAATATCCAGAGTCCCACATCTCTCACTTTAGATGTTTCAAAATGATTCCTATTTCTTTTCACATAAAGGTTGAAATGGGAAAAGGATTGAGTCTAGATGGAAAACTTGATTTAGACCATAAATTGAGTTTTATTTTTTGTTCCTCTCCCTCTGTTCAAGATCTTGAATGTTCAACTACATTTTCTACGAGAGGCTTTGACTGCTCTCTTTCAACATAGGTTAAAAAGAGTGGTAGGGGAAATGGGATGTGATGTGTATGACAAATTCTTTTAAAATGTGAAAAGCAGAAACCATTAGAAAATTCAGCTAGCCTGTTAGAGAGGATAGAAGCTGGCTCCCAAAGCTGAGGATGACCTGGGGTTGGTGGCATGGCAGATGCAGGGGGACCAGCAGCTGCAGCATGCCAGTACAGGTTGCTAATTCTAGGCAGATTAGTCTGAAGGGACAAACGGGCTGTGAAGTGCTAATTACACTCCAGGACACCTGCTCACACTCAGACAACTTCAGCACGTTCCCCTTTGTGCCATGACTTCTTGCTGCTATGCAAGTGTGGCTAAACCTTGTGACAGAACATTCCATTCAATCGCTGTTCAGTGTTACCTGACATGATGTCATCTGACATGATCACCTTTGGCCAAGTGAGAATTTGCTCTGTTGTTCAAGCCTCAAAATAAAAATTCATCCTGTGTATGTGCTGTACCTGCCAAACTCGCTCTTTAATCTGAGTTAATATCCCCTCATATTTAGCGCAGCAGCCATCCATTCCAGAGACATTGAAGCTACAGCCAAAAGGTAATGCACCTAAATTGCATAATGATCATTTTTCAGTGTGTAAAAATGACCTTAATGAAATGCAATGAGTAAGAAGTCTCCTTAACACAGTCTGTCTCACCCCAGCTTCTTGCCCAGTGCCCAGAGGAGGGCACAGCTCCCCAGGATGGGACCCCAAGGCTCCAGGAGTGTGCCCCAAGGAGCATCCTGAGAGCTCCCTGTGCATGGGTACAGAGGGGTTTGAAAGTCAGTGCCCCACTGAGATCTCACCTCCACTCCAGCAGCAAGGAAATACCCCCACCTCTGGAATGACTCTTAATTGTAGGCTCATCTCCTTTTTCCAAAGAAGGTCTTCTTGAACCCTGCTTTTGAAGAAGATGCAGAAGGAGGAAGAGCAGAATATTTGGGATTAAAGCTCTGTTCCAGAGTGGAGGGGACTTGGCTCCTGTACATGATAGTGGTGCTCAAGCAAGCATCTCCTGGCCTCTGAGAGTGTGCTGAGCCCAAGGGTCTGAGCATTCTGCCTCAGTGTGGAGCTGGGGTAAAGAGGTGCTCTTTGCTTTCTTCATGCTTTTGTACCTCAAGAGCATTTCTTCCACATACATTACTTTAGAAATTGCTTTTAAAAATATGCTGAAGATAGCCTGAAGGCACTTGGCAGAGCCTTTAGCTTCATAATAAGTTATTTTCAAGACAAGGGATGATATTGCATGCTATTTTAATAAATGTCAGTGAGGGCACAGCATTGTGACAGAGGGGCTCTCAAGCTCTTCATGTGAATGCTTCACCCTATGGAAGTGTTGCTGTAGGATTCCTGATGATTTTCTGCACTCTGGAGGGATTTGCAGGCAGCTCTCTGGGGCTGAATATCTTTCCTGCCCCAGTTAGTGTAAGCAAAAGCTTTCCTTAGTCATAATTATCATGTT
The DNA here is from genome assembly GCF_971803275.1 of Cyanistes caeruleus. Classification (NCBI taxonomy): domain Eukaryota; kingdom Metazoa; phylum Chordata; class Aves; order Passeriformes; family Paridae; genus Cyanistes; species Cyanistes caeruleus. The sequence goes on along the minus strand of NC_141707.1, from coordinate 10,294,781 downwards.
CAGACTGTAGTGTGCCCATACTTGGAGCCTCTGATACAGTGAAATATGTTTTCACTGATAAATTGCTGAAAAACCTGAGCAGGTGGGTGGGCTCCAAACTCTTCTCTGTGTCAATAGGATTGATCTGACTAGAACAAAAAGAAACAGTATACAGAGCTTTCCTTGGAGTATTTAGATAGTATTTTGTAGCAGTCCCCCATTTGTTTTATATATTTCAGGGTCAAGAACATTTAGCTCCTGTCTTCGTGGGCTCTTCTGCTTTTTGTGCAATGCCTGATGAAATGGTGCAATGGATATCACAAAATGATAAAAAGCACTAGGCATAGCAGAGCCTCAGACTCACTTAATAAATGGAACTGTGAATAATTAGAGCTTTATAAATGGTTTCTCAAGAAAAATAATTGTCAGAAGAATAAATGCAGGGAATAGCAGCAGAATATTCAAACGTGTGTTTTTAATTTCTTTAGAGGTTATGATTAATAGAGTCAGTCCACAGAATCTGTTATATCTGCTCCTAGCCTGAAGAAAGCACAAGGCACCAGCATTGTCTGAAGCCATTTGAATTATGAGAACTGAGCTTCACATTTTACAAGACAAATGAATTTTGCTTTTTAAATTGCTTTCAGTCTGAACTTGTTCTTGTGTTTAACCACTGGCGGCAGTGTCAGGGAAACAGGATACAGAGTTTGCTTCTAGAGTGACACAATGAATTTAGCAGAATTAGAAGTTTGATTTGGCATTTCAGTATTTATCACAAACTTGCAGCTTCCAGTGGTTTTCTCCAATTTTCTCCCCTTGTTTGGAAATTCTGGGCAGTTCCCATTGATAGAAATTTGAGTTCCAAATGCTTTTATTTTTTCCATAATGTTTTGCTATTGATAGATAAAAATTAAAGGACCATTTCCTGAAATACTTTGTTTAATTTCTGTTACTGAAAAGGTGAAGGGATTTTATTTAAACCTAAAAAATTAAAAAGGGACATTAGACCAACACCTTCCCTGTTCTACCATGAGGTATAATTTAGAGAAAGGTAAATACAATATGAACTTGTACAAGCTGAGGAGGAGCTTATTTATTTCTCTTCATTAAAATCAAGAAGATACTTTGTTTATAGTCATACACTTGATTCAGAGACTCAGCTTCCTTCCTGATTAAATCACTGGGATTTGTCAAGTATTTGCAATTTCTTATCCAGCAGGTCTGTAATATTCAGAGCTGTATCAAAGTAATTAAAAATAAATATGTGTCTGAGGCTTAAGTGCTGCTATGTATACCTGAGTGCATGCACACTCACAAAGTGAAAAACAAGTTATGAAAAAACATCATTTACAAAAAACTCTTGGTTATCTTGTACCAGTATCAGTTTTATAAATATCATTTCTATAACTTCAGTGAGAATGTGGAACATTCTATTATCAGAATGTATTCATCACTTACTCTGTACACAGAAGTTTTCCTCATCACTCAAAAGAAAAACAATTTTAATAACTGGTAGCCTGCTCTTCTCAGTGGCAAAAAACCCAACATATTGTAAGGTGGGTACCTGATTGATTTCACTCTACAGTTTGCTGATCTTTCTTAAATAAATGTGCACTTTGGGAAATGTGCTGGCTGTTTAATGCATTTGGAAATGATTATGAATTGCAGTTTATTCTCCTTAAAGAAACAAGCTTGTGTAATTCTGTTCAGGTTAGAGTGGTCCTATACTCAGGAGTTTTACAGACATCTTTTCTCAGTTTTGGTTTCCAAACACTGCCTCTATTCATCCTTCCCTCAAAGTTTATGTGAGTTACGAATTCTGAAAAGAAAAATAATTTTCAGAAATGGTTTAAAAAATATGTAATTCCCTCTTCCAACTAGATAACTTCTGTTCCTCCCCATCTTCCTCCAGGACCATTTCTCTCATAAACTTAATTTTCTGTTCTGATTTTGGCTGACTTATTCCTTGTGTTCCTGGCTCATGTGAACAAACAGGCCCCCACATACTGCCCAGCTCCAGTAAAAATGCTGGTCCTGGTTGCCTCAGAGGTCAGCTTTTCTCCTTAGGTGACAGAGAGCCTACAGGTCTAAGCAGGCAAGTTTTGTTGCTGTACAAACAGGGACAGGAAAAGGGGCTGTGAAAGTCCAGGGACTTCACTGAGAACACCGAGCTCTGTTCTCTTCTACATCCACCAAAAGCAGAGCAGTTTCTGCCTTTGGCACTGCCCTCCTGGCCACACCACTTCTTCCTTCCCACTAGGATTTCACACTGTTTTCAAAAGTCCAAATCATGGTTTGCATGTCTCCCTGCACTATTTAGTCATGGCATCAGTGTTTTTAGCGTGGTAAGAGCAGCTAAAATGTTTTTAGCATCAAAACCAGGTGTAATTTCTGGCTACCACAATTTCAGTCTGCTGAAAATTTAGAAAACCCCCAGAAAAACAGCAGCAGGTAACAGAAGTCAGCAGCTCCTGGCTCAGGAGGAGAGCCACAATGGAGAAACTGCACCCTCTCCACCCTGCAATGCCTTGCCATAGCCCAGGGAGCTTTCAGTTGTTCCTGCTTTTTATTTCTATTGTTTTCCTTTCTAACGCAGCTTGAATTCTTCTCTCTCCCCAGATGAGTTTTGAGACAGAGCTTTGAAAACCCTGCTTTCCCAGCTGTTTGGCACTGGGGGAGCAGAACTCTCTGCCCTGGGGCTGGCTCTGTTCATCTGCCTCAGACCCCTAAGGCTGTGAAACCAAAAATTTCCTTCCAACAGACTCTGTATGGGGAATGCCCACATCAGGAAAAAGAAAGAAATCTGGAGAAGAAAAAATTAATTTAGCCTAATGGTTGCTGTTTATATGAAAGGAAAGACCAATATTTGTTAAAGACACAAGCTCACAAATGTCTGAAGGGTGGCAAAAAAATTCTTATATTTAGGACATTTGTACTTTTCTTGACCCTTCCCACAAGAGTAGGTTTTCTAAACCCTTCTCTCTTCTTTACTTTTTCTGAATAAAATTCAACTTATTTCATTCCCAAGGTCACCAGGCATTCCCAGGGCTGACTTTGTGCCTATATACAGAAAAAACTTTGGAATTAATACAGATGCATGAAACACTTCCCGTAATATAGGATCCCCTTATGCCAAACCAACACTCCTTTAAAACTCTGAAATATCCAGTTAAATAGCCTAATTATACCCAGTTCCTGTCTCAGCCTCGGGTCAAAACAGAAATATCATTGGATTGGCCTTTCTCAAGATATTTAACATTCCTGTTTCTTGGACTCATGAAGCTTGATACTGGGTATCCAAATTAAACCTTAATGCACCTTTAAGTTAAAGAAAACAGTTCTGAAAATGTTTCTAAGGCTTCTTTTGGTTTGTTTTCTCCATTATTCAAGAAATCTCTCTTCCCCTCTCTTCCAGAAAAATTATTTTAAAGAGAAATATTTCTCTTTTTGGTATATTTCTCCACATTTTTATCATGCAGGGAAAGCTTAAAAATTTTTATGAATGAACCCTCTAGTAAGAAATATCCAATATTTTTTCTGGTTGACTAAAATATATGAATCTGTGAGCTGTTTATTAGAGTCTATGTTGAATGTGTGCCCAATAGGCTTTTTCTCAGCATTGTGTTTTTTGGAGCAGATGGAACTGTCTTCATTACCCCTGTAAAACAAACTTTCTTATAATGCATTTATATAAATCATCCTGTAATGTATACTTTAAGTTTTTCATAGCATAGCTTTCTTAGTACAAATCAAACAGGGATAAGATAGCAGTAGAATAATTTTCTTTAAATAAAAAAAAAAGACTTAGAATTTCTGTACTTTTTATTATTTTGATTTGGAGGAAATTATAAAGAGCAACAGATTCTTTTCTTGGTGTATCTGAAGCAAACATTGATTTTGCAGGGAGCTCTCTCTATTAAGGTAGCAGTACTGTGTTGCCCTTCTCTTGAAAATGCTGAAGGTGTTCTGGGGAATTCTACCCTGTCATGGGGAAAATTTAATGCACTTGCCCACCCTGAGGCTTAAGAAACACTACAAGTGTTTTTTTGGCTCAGTGTGCCCAGTGACAGATATATTTAAGGGTAGTCCCTAAAACAGGTGCAATTTGAAAAAAATAAATCTATGATTTTACCAAGAGCTGGTTAAAATTCCCCTGGAGTCAACAAAATTCTTCTGTCTAACTCAATGGGACAGCAAGGTCAGGCCTTCAAAGAATCATTTGAATTTCTTGTGTGCCCAGAAAAGCTCAGAGGGACCTTGTTCTGCTCAGTTAGGCTTAATGGGGATGACTAACTCTCTTGTTTTGCAGCCAGATGTTTGCAGAGGACACACTACAAAATGTAGCGTTGTAGTGGGGTATGGAAGTTTCTGTGGAGCACATGATGCACTCCAGGACATTCCCATAATATGCACAGATATAATTGATGCTCTTTCTTTCATGGATCTCATACTTGTGCCGTTGCCAGGGAGAGATGGAATGTGTCTTTACTTCTGACCTTGCAGAATATGGCCAGGATAGAGAGAGGGAAATGGCAGGGTCAGAGCCCTGGGGACTCCTCTGTGGAAGAGTTGCTGAGGAGCTGTTTTCTCAGTGAGGTGAGAGAAAGCAATGGAGCAGCAAGGGCCAGAAGCAAAGCAAAAGCACTGGAGACTGTAGGATTGAAATCCTTCACTGCCTGACAGCATCTTTCCAGACCTGATTCTCTGGACAGAAAGTACTTTCAAGGAGAGCTTCCTTAGAAAAGAACCTTTGATATCACTATAGGTAACTTCTACTGAGATCAGTTCTGACATGAATTGCTGTTGGCTTTTCTTTCTCCATAAAAGCAGGTTTTCTTTTTTTTTCCCTATTCCTTAAGAGCAGAATGCTGCTTTGGGGGATTCAGTTAATGCTGCTACTAAGAGCTCACCATATGGCAGTTCCATCACAGTTTACATTCCCTCCTACAGTTGTCTCAGAAGAGATATTTTAAAAATTCAGTATTGTGCTGTTATTCATCCCAAACAGCATTTTATTGTATTGTCATGATAGTTTAAAAGAAGATGTGCGCTGTCTTATAATTAATGAAGAATCAAATTAATTTTTTAGCAGCACAGCAGTAAGAACCTTTCCACAGACTTCAAAGTACTCACAAACAATTCCTCATTTCATTACTAGTTAATGGTACTAGTTTTGCCATACTAAACCTAATGAGCAATAAGCAGCAGAGAATTGAAATTTTTATAAAGAAGTAGATCCAAGCCATCTGGTTCCTCATCCTGAGAGAAAATGAGCATAGAGGAGTCCTGAAAATTCCTTATGCACAGAGCACATGAAAGCATGGACTTTTCATATTCTAGAGGCATGAAAGAGAATTCAGAGGTTTTATAATGAAAGACCTTTCAAATAATTACAGCTTCTATGTATACTAAATGATTACAAAATATTTTACACATAAATGAATCTCTTGTGAATGCACTGTTTACTTCAAATCTACTTGATGGAAATATTGATATCTTGAGGTTTAAATGCCCACTCTTGTGCTGCAGCCTTGTCATTCACAGGGGAGTCTAATGGAGCCCAAACCCTGACCTCTTATTTAAAGAATCCACCACAGAGTTAACAGAAGTCAGCAGAACTTACACACAAGAACCTTTACCCTGTAGACAAACTTGCTCTTCATATGTCACAGGCAGAGAAATGTATGTTTCATTAATTTAACACCATAGTTTTCAAAGACATGAACTTATAGTGCTTTATTGACCATAAAGCTTGGTTTTTATCTCAAGGGGGTAAATCTATGATTTATTTTTATCTCACTTGATTCCCATTGTTCCTAAAATATGTGGTTCTTTTGTGGCTATTTTTTCCCTTGAACATCACTATTGGATATAATACATAAGCAAAAGCTATCTAAATTAAAACAGAGTCTGTTCTGAGATATGTATGGCCTCATGCATCCCTCTGAAATCAGGAATATATACTTAGAAACTCTGTACTAAGCTTTAAATTAAATAGAAATGCTTTAGAGGAACTACGAATAGCTGCTTCATGTAAAAATCAGAAAGTCCATGATGTAGATTATTTGTTTACAGAGCAATTAAAATTAAAAAATGGTGAAGCAAGTATATGGACAGAACTTAAATCATAGGGAGTGATCACATTTAGAAAGTTGATTTCTCTCATTTTTGTGTTATGCATACTTGGTTGTTCGCAAAAAACCTTCCCAAAATCTCTCTTCATTCAAATACTTCTACTGAAAAGAAATATTTCTGTAAAGTTTTGGCTGATGCTAATGGATTGGTTATACAAACTGGCTAGGGAGTAAAAGGGGGGATTGGAAATTTATTTGCTAAAAATATGTTCAGGATTGAGACCTAGACTGGTGATGTTATGATCTTGTTTTATATGCTGGTCTTTGCATGTGTATCAATGACCAGAACCAAAACAAAACTTTAGAGTAAACTACACTCACAAAACATTACACTCTTTAGAGAAAGGCCAAAGCATGACCTGCTGCTATTCCATTTTGCAATTAGAATTCCACCTACAGGGTTAATTCATCATTGCACTCTGGTTTCCTAATTTCAAAATGATGTGGGGAGAGGAGGGCAGAATTGGATGTTAAACAGAATTGGGGGTATTTTTTTTGACAGTTACATACTTTCATCTTGAAGCCTTTTCAAGTGATCTTTCAGTTCTTCTGCCTCTGATCTTGAATCTAGATTTGAGTAGTAGACTATTAATACATAACACTTGCAATAGTTGTGTCCAAACTTTTGCATCAAATTCATGTTAATATTATTCATTTATATATCTGCCCTTGAGGCTGTATCATGAGAGATCCATATGAGTCAGTGAAGCACTTCTAAAAGTATTTTTCAGATTGATGTTGAAATTAATTAGCAATTAATAATGAGATCTCAACTCCAAGATTTCAAGCAGCAGAAAAGAATTACACAGCTACAGAATTTTATAAACACAAAAACCTCATTGTTTCCACAGTGATGTGGAAGGACTTAGAGTACAGCAATCTAAAAAGTAAGGACTTTTTGACTAAAAGAAACAAAGGAAACCTGAAAAAATGGACAGAATGTAAGAATGGTAGTAAAATAATTATGTAGAGCCTCAGTGTAACTTCATCCCACAAGAGTCCAAAATTTAGTAATGTAATAGGTACTTCAACAGGAAAAAACTTAAAAAGAATAATATTAAACCAATGTACTGATTCATGTTATGCTTGTAAGCAGTAATTAAATTTGTATGAACAGCTTACTTGGGTATCATTATGTAATAAATAATGAATTTGTCTCCTTGGAATAACATGATGATTTCTAGATAAAACAGAATCCCCCCTTGTATTCAGGGAAAATAAAATCCTCAAGGAGCCTCAGATCCAAACCATTCCAATACACCATTTTTCATCAGGTGAGCCTGAAACCAATTAGGAATGACAGACATAATTGAATAATTGAATATTTGCCTAGAAGTGTAAGGGTAGAATTAATGAAAACAAAGTTTATTCCTTTGTTTTAGAAGTGACTTGGGTAGGAATGTTGTAAAAGAAGTAATATATAAGGGAGTTGAGTTATATTTGAAATAACCCACAAATTTCAGTACAGCCTTCAGAGAATTGTAACAATCTTTTAGATTAGCAGAAGTTTAGTCAGCATAAATCCTCGAGATGCTTTAGAAAGGAGATGTTTAAATTGAAGACAATTCCAACTTCCAGCCATTTTTCTATGAAATGATGTGTGTGTGTGTGTGTGTTTATGCTGCTGCCCTCTTGATTAGGCATGGTTTCAGAAAGATGGAAAAACTTTCCAAAATATCTGATAAGAGTATTTCAGTGGAACTGTTGCCAAAAGCCAACACTAAGGCTATCAAGTGTGAAATGAAAATTAGAAAGTCATTGGACATTGATTTGAATTAACTCATAATGACCTGGTTTATGTTTTTGGCCTCTGGAAAGATGATTAGAACATAAAAACAATTTTCTGTGAAGGGCATAGGAATATTAATGAACTAGTCATCCAAATATGAGCAGGAAATATCTTCTGTTAAGGTCCTTGGAAAACAATCACCTTGCTAAAAAATTGAAGTAGACATGGAATGGGATGCAAATACCAGAAGAGCCTAAAAGGGAAATTCTTTAAATTCAGAATCAGGAGCAGGGGCCTACCTATATCAAAAGCTTTTTCAGCTTTTAGAAGTGTAACTTAATCATAAACTAAGAGAGAAAGCAGCATATGGTATTGTGGATTATATGATGTTGGTGCCTCTGCAAACTGACTGAAGGTCAGGCTGTAGGAGAGAGGCAATGAAATTCAGTGTTTTTCTATTTTAAGACTATTGGGTGCCACATATAAACAGTTCTGTTGTCAGTGGAGCTGTAACAGTTGGTATGGACTGAAAATCTGTTGTGTCACTGTGGGTGGATATACTTTGTAGGAAATAAAACCTGAAAATCCTTATGTACTCCTGGAGTTATCCTCAAGAATTAAGGAGGAAATCGGTGCTTATTTGTGGGCTGCACCATTGCATTTCTTCAGTTTCATGATCTTTGCATTTGTTAGTGGAAAAATAACCATCCTGAATGTAATGATAATCCAACTCCAAGGGCAAAGTGTCTAAACTGGATTTCTGTTTTCCATCGCATTCGAGCTTTGAGATGATAATGCTCTCAAGAAAGGAAGAAACAATAGAGAATTCAAATGCTGAAATAAACATGTAATTCTGATTATCTAAGTGGTGTCAAGCTTAGTTCCTTAAAAGCACCATCAGTTGTATTGGTAGCTTCTAATTTGAGGGATGTTACCCTATCCATTCTTCAAAAGATTCCATGAAATCTAATTTTATTGAGACCATAGACAGGCATCTTAGAATTTCATATATATGAAAGCTTAATTCTGGGTTTTCAGTGGATTTTAATGCAGTTTTTATGAGATTTTAAAATAAAATTTATATATTTCAGGAAAATAATATTAAATGTTCGAATTAATTTAAAATATCTTTTAAAGATACTGTGGTATGTGAGCTGAAGTATATTTTAAAAGAAAAAAACAACATCTTTGAAAAGCAAGGCAATCTATGGGATTTTTCTGTTAGATATTTGGCACTGAATATCCTGTCACTAGGAAGGTCTTTATTTGTGAGAATAAATGTTTGAAACTGATAGCTAAAACCTCTCAAATTGACCCCTGGTAATTATAATTTTATTGATTAAACATGGTAGTCATTCTGCACTTGTTTTATTCATGAGTTTTACGGTGAAAACAAGCTCTCAGTATAAATTTTTCCTTAACTGACAGTCCTTAGCATTGAAGACTTCATATCTTATTAAAAGGATATCTTTTCAGTACCTGGAATGGATAAAAGCCTTTAGTTGGCAACACCAGCTGGAGATTTAATTCTTGTGCACTATAACCCTGAAGACCTTCTTTAGCACTTGGGGTAGAACAGGGGGGAACTTTCTTGTAAGAGAAAGGGTAGCTGTACAAACATTCCAAATCTGGATTTAGAATGTTTCTATCTTGTGCTTTTCTTCTCTGGGTTCAGATTATAGCTCAGGATCTTTAGCAGAAGCTGACAAATTTATTTTACAGGTGGTAAGTGTGGCTTAGTTGTACATAGGATCAGTTAGCTTAATTTAACTTAAATGCTGATGTGCATTAAATGAACTAATCCAGCAGGATTTTGTATTGTTGTGGTGTTCTTGTGCTCTCCACTGCAAGCTTCCCCTGTGGATGCTGTCAGACAGATGAGAAAACAAATCATGAGCCAAGTAAGTTCTGATTTTTCTACCTAAATACTACATAAAGCATTTATAAATGCTAAGATACTTAAAACTACTTTGGGAATATCTCTTCTAAGAAACAAACATTTTCTGAAGGGGAACTTCAGGTTTTAAAGTTTGTTTCTTTTGTGCAAGCCTCCTGGAAAAGAACATTCCTCTCCAAATAATCAGAAAAATAGAAATAAATATACATTATGACTATTAGAAAATATGTGGAAATACAGACACACACACACACACACATATATATATACACATATATATAAGTATATATATGTATATAAGTGTGTGTGTGTGTACCAATACATGTTGAAGATAGTGTTATGTGATGGGGCACGGATTTCTCAGTGAGCCGTTCTAAAATTAAATTTTTCAGAAGGGCTGTTGGAAAAAACTATTCTCAAAAATCAGAAAATTTATTACATACTGCACAGGACTTTTTCCATGTATAAACATTACTTGAGCATAGCAGAGTCTATCTAAACTGAGTCTCAATGTGCATTATATTATTAGACTTCTTCTAAAATGGGTAAGATCTTCAAAATTAAATCTTATTTCAAGACCAGCCAACAATGCATTTGTTTCTGATAAGTAGGAGAACACCCTGGGATTATCTTTATAGCACAATTTCTAAATACGTTGTGGCTGAAATTAGCAGGTGAGTTGCAGGGGTGGACTGAACAGGTGCAGGGCACTCAAGAGCTCTGAGGCAGGCAGAAGGGCTGCCAGGGTTGCAGGCATTTTGCTTGGTTGATGTCTGTTCATAATGTCCAAAAGCTCAGGGAGATTCTGATTTCTCAAAGGTGAAATTTGCAACAGCCTAGAGATCTCTGCTGTATAATTCCCCACTTCTCTTTCTGGTGATCCTTTTCTCTCTTTAAAGATAATTTAACAATAGCAAGCTGATTTCTGTTTTTAGTTTTATTTAACAATGCAAGATGGCAAACTCTAAGAAATATAAACAGTTATAGGTACATCTTTGGGGGTTTATTTAATCTGATTTTCCATGCTATTAACTCCTCAGTAAAGGCATCTCACCCTAACAGTGTACCTTGAAGAGACGCTTTTCAGAAAGGCATAATCTGAAAACCAGGTTTTTCTATTAGAACAGTGACAGTGATGGAGGAGGGAGGCAGTTTTGTACTTTGGTTTGAGACCAGTAGAGCTTACAGTTCCTAGGAGGTCATTGTTCAACATAATGGACCTTTAAAGAAATTCATAGAATTCTCCTGTATTTACTCATATGGTATTTATTTAGGTAGTGTCCTTGGATATTTATTTAGGAAACTTCCTTTGATATTTATTTAGGTGTTTTCCTTTGCTCTTTATTTTAAAAATGTATGGGCAATATTTTGTCTAGTGGTGCAGAATTGCATGTAAGTCACAAGGAAAATGTTAAAAATGGCAACGGACAAAAATCTGAACAACCTTTTCCCCTGCTGTGCTAGTCAAGGTTATGTACTTGGATAAAACAGAAATAAATACTGAAGATCCACTATGAAATGAGGTCTAAGACCTAAAAGTGCTTGCAGTAAAATCTAAATTCAGTACAATCTAAATTAAGTTTACAAAAACTTCTCTTACTCCAGATCTCACAGTGAAATATCTTGTGCATCCTAGCTGAATTTCTCTTGGGAACTTAATCAAGAAACAAACTCACCAGAAAAACCATCAGTTCAAACTGAAAAGGTACCTTCTGTGCAGAAGCTAATGCTGATTCAATTTTAAGATAAACTGCCTGTTACATTAAAATAGCTGAGGGAAATTTGGAGGAAAGAAAATACAGGATTTCAGCCAGAAAAAACAGTTGGCCACAGCATCAGGTGCATGATGGTTCAGAGCTCTTGGCCTGGTGTAGGAAGGGCAGAGGCACTGCCCCAGTGTCTAACAAAGGTGGAGCTTTGAAGATGTGCCTTTGGAGGGTGATTAGGACTGAGAATACTCCTAACCTCATCAGGAGACTCTTCCACTCTAGGTCATGGCAAAAAAAATTGGGGTTTTCTCATTTTACATGCAATAGATGCTGTTTGTGTTCCTTAATGGACATCGTAAGTATACAGCTCCTACAGAGGATTGCTCTCTCAAAGAGAATTTTCTATTTAATATAAAATACTACAGTTCTAATGGAACACTTGGAAAACCTTTTTTCTTAGTGCAATTCACTGTCTTTATCCTGATGCAGGGAGAAAGAAGAGCTGTTTAGTCTGAAGATCCTATTTAAGCTGGGACAGTTGGGAAAAGAAAGGTATACAAACATTTATACTTATCTATTGATAAATTACTGACCTTGAAAGTTATTTTCTTTTCAGAAGTCACAGCAGCATTGTAACAGCTTTAATCTGAATAGTGTTTTGCTACAAAGTGAAAAATTTAAGGGAAATCATGTTTGCAAAAATGGAAAACATTATTTAGCAAAAGAATTTTCATTACTGAACCTTCCAAATGAAGGCCAGAATTGTTAACTCACTGCTGGATTTTTATTCCTCTTTAACAAATGCATGTTGTCTGAGCTATGATAATTTTTTTGTGTAATGGATGATATTGAGGTATCATTCTTTTATTTTTGTTTGGTTATTATTTCAGGGAGCAGACTTTACATATTTCTACTTTTTCTCTTTTAAAATTATTCAGCTGTCCAGTCAAGAAACTTAGAGGGATTTTGCAACTGCTCCAAATGATTCATGGCAAATATTTGTGGTGGGAGCATAGCAATGAAAATAATACATTTTGTATTGTGTTCCAGAAGGGAGTGGGAGGGCAATGCCTGAAGGAAACTTTCCCTGAGGGGCAAAGTGCAATGATAAATAGAATTACTGTCTCAGAAAGGATATATGGAAAATTACAGGCAGCCCACAGAGAAAGATGTATCCCATAGAAAGTTAGATCTTAAAGGTGAGGGACTATCAGACTCAAGCAATAATTGTCAAGAGAAAAAACACAATTATATTTTAGGAGGGAAATTAAAAGTGATGAAATGATATTTTAGTCCTAAGATAAAGTGGTGAGTCCATGTTTGGACAATAAGGGTGAGATTGGAGCTGATCAAGATATTGTGCCTGAACTGAAGGAATACATTAACTCAGTTTCCAGCAAGGGTGATAACATGGAGCACGAGGATGGAGGCAGGATAACTGCTGAAATGAAAATAAACATATCTGGAAAAAACGGAAATTAATTGTCACAATAAGGATGAAGGGGAGATAGACAATTTCCATTCCAGAATAGTGAAACTGAAATGAAACTGCTCTTTGGAAAAAAAAAAAAATCAAACTGGATATAGCATTAGATAACAGGTAGGTAACAAATATATTAAGGTAGGAAGTTGTTGTCTGGTTTATTGAAACCTCTAATAGTATAACAAATATTCCAAGAATGAAAGCTTAAAGACTGAGGTAAAGGATGAAAAGAGAATTACTGGAAGCATGGATTGTAGATTGGACAGAAAATTAAAAAGTATGAATCTCATGCCAAAATACTTGACCTGCATTTTTCAGCTGAGATTGACTCTACCGTCTAATATCATCAACATATAAATCTGTAGACAGGAATTCATTACCTAAATAACACATTATTTCATGTATACCTTCTCCCTCCATGTCTTTTAAACCATCTTAGGCTAAAAAAGAAATAGGGCCTTAATATAGCTACATTTATGACTTGTTCTTATGGCTGGCAACTGCAGAACATTACTTTGTTCTATGTTTTACCACTGTAACTCTCTAATTATTAAAATTATTTTAATTTTTCCAGGCCATACTCATATATTTTTCTTTAACACAGAAGGAGTTGTAGTTCTCAGAGCTGTGCTTGTGTAGAACTATCTGCAAGGATTAATTGCTGCATTAATTATATATATATTTGATCCCCATGTCAGTTTAATAATATCAAAAATAAAAATAGTTTTCTGGGATTTATAGAACAACTGTAGAACAAAACATGCAAAAGCTATTTTACTTTCTTTTTTTAAAAAATAATTGTTCCTCTCCAAAGGAAACAATTAATACATTTGTAATACAGAGTCAAGAGCAAGTCAGGCTTTTCAAACTGAACACTGCTGGCTGCTCTGTTTATTGTAGTAAGAATTTTCTAATTTTTTCCCATTATTTTATGATTAAATCCCACATTTTTTTTAGGAAGCTTTACCTTCCTTCAGAAAGAGGAAACTGAGGGAATGTATTTTCTTGAATATATCTCTTCTATTTCATACTTGATCTTAAAAACACTGATTTTCCTTCAGTTTTGTATTACAGCATTTCTGCTTAAACAGACTTGCAGATTTTCTTTCTCTCAGAAATTAAGATTTTGCTAGTTAAATCATTTAATAAAACTAGTAAAAACTTACTAGTTAACTAATCAAAAGGGCTTTTAGCTGTCTGATAGCACACAATTCTCTGTTTAGAGATTTCATGGCACCCAAGTGATCTGATGTGATGGTAGCTTGGCACACACTGGGCACACACGGTATTAAACACGTGGAGAGCGCTGTGTCTGCAGCACATTAATGCTCCACACGGGCTCTGGCGTGGCCCTCATTCCAGAGCTGTTCATTTAACCATTCTATTTGCTTTGAGCTGCTGCTTGTTTGTCTGAGAGGCTTAAGCATGAGCCACAGCAGTGAAACATTTCCAGTTGACCTTAAACCGCATCGCTCTTTGCGCTCGGCTTTTCTAAATACGTGGTGTTTTATTTCTAACTGTGCTCAGTGGCAACACTGTTCAAAGAGAACCCATCTCTGCAAGCCACAACGCTTCTGCAAATATTCTGCTGCCCAGTGCAAAGTTCTGGTGGTTCTGGGGCCACCAGCACAGTGGCAATTAGTGGTCCCACGGTATTGCCTCAGAACCGTCAGTTTGCTATAAGGTGGGCTCACAAGAGCCCAGAACTGAGATATCGCACTGCTAAATATTTAATTCTGATGAATAGTTTATGCCTGCTGCAGAGCAATGTTTGTCAAGCAGACTCACTGCAGAGCAGAGCTGCTGGACATTTCCAGTGTATTCCTGGCATTTGTATTCATTTCAGCTCTCTCCACAATTTTTATTACATTGTCACCTGCTGTTTTTCAAATGACAATTTATTGGTAAGAAATTCATGTCCTGCTAAGCACCATCTCTCTTTCTCTCTCTTCTTCCTCCTCTACTCTTGTACAACTTCTCATTTTTTTTTATTGCAGCTTTTGATGTAATTTATAAGTTCCATGTACATGTTGGGAAGAGCCAAACTGAAGTGGCTACAAAGCAGCAGCTGTAGCTTCAGCTGTTTCTTTCCTTTTTTTTAATCTAGTGAAGTTTAACTCAAAAAATTGACAAATTAAATTAAATCTCCGTTAATGAGTTCTGTATAATCACTTTCTAGTTCAGAGAGGTGCATAAATATTGAGGCACGTATTTTAAATTACTACCATGCATTACTTTGTAATTAATACTCTGCAGCTATTTAAATTTGAAACATCAGGTTCATGATTGTTTGACAGAAGAGTGTTACTTCAAGGGGAAGATCAATACATAAACAAGGTTACCCAAACCCAGTATCTCAGCCTGCTGGTGAAACCAAAGTGGCAGCTGGTAGCTGTGTTGATCAGCAGCGTTCACAAACCGTGACTGCAGAATGTGTGTGAAAAGGATGGAGAAACCATCCACAGGGCAGATGGCCAAACAATTGAAGCAGGTTTTGTTTATTCTTCCCCTCTGAAAGAAACCCAGATGAACACTGAATTGATATCTGCACAACAGAGAGGGGAATGTAGGACACAGGAGTTTAGCTTTTGTTTTGTTCCATGTGTGTACTGAAGGACAGCTGACCAGCTACATGAGGTGCTCACAGGATCTCTGAGTAAAGTCATGTTTTCGCTCAGTCATTGATACAGGATTACTATATCCAGTCTCTGAACAGCAAGAGGGTATCAGGGAAACTTCCAAGTAAAGTACAGCCAACTTATAGTCAAATTGCAGGTGGTATTATCCATTTAGGAGAATTCTAGAGAAATTTTTATTTTGTGATTTCCTAATTCCACTTCCAACCCAAGTGTTGGTCTTGTGCTGCTATGTCAGGGTCAGTGCAATTCCACAATAAGTAGACTCATACGGAAGGTTGCCACAGTCCTTGTGCCAACCTAGTTTTATTGGAAACTGTATCTAAGTAACTCAAATATCAATGTCATTTGACTGCAAACAGTGAAAGTAGGAAAAATTATTAAATGACTACGTGTACACACATATAGTATTGCTATTCCTCCTGACTAAGATACCATGAAAATTGAACAAATCATGAAACTGCAGTTTCCTGTTCAACCAGCATGAAAATGTGTCAAGTGACTTTGTGCCATGAGCTATCAGCCCTTGCAGAGTCTGTGATACCTGCCTGGTCTGTGATGCCTCCAGTTTTCCAAACAATGTTCTGAACAGATAAACATTCATACTGTAAAGAAAAAAATGGCCAAAGTGTTCCTGTGGGATTTCTCTCATTGCTGCATTTATTCCAGTTGAATACTGAAAAGGCACTACACTGAGGGGAGGGAATGGGCTGTAGATTCCAAGGATCCAACACATATTCCTCCTTGCCACAGACAGAATGAGACCATGTACAGGCTGAAGCTTTCGGGTTGTGACTCTACAGAATTAAATCCATTCCATTTTCTAATACTTAGACACAGCTCTCTAAGCTACATTCAGTCTGTAACACAGGATTCTGAAGAGACTGAGTAAATGTGAACTGAAGTAGGAAAATTTGAGTTTGGTTTATTACACTATATTAATGGAAACCAGCTCATTTCAGAATTTGCATATCATTAGACCAGTGTCTTCCTCTGGGCAATAGCCTGATTTTGCCCTGGATAAATAGCACAGGTTTATTCATCTTCCAAGCATCACAGGTTAGATGAAACTCTGGTCATATGCAAAATTTTAAATCATTACCCAAACATCTTCAATTTAAAAAGCCTAAGTTAACTTTAAATTTAAGTAATACACTCTTCTTGTAAGAGTAAGAATTTGAAAAAGGAAATAACATGATACAGTCCAAAAATGTACTGTGCATCCCAAGAGGAAGTGCACAAAAATTAAAATTTTGGATAAAGCCAATGTGATTGTTTAGGTGCCTGTGTTCCATCTCTCTGCAGCTGTGCGGGTTAGATGGCAATTTCTATCTTCTGATTCAGCTGCTGATTCCTACGGCTTGAAATGTGAATTTAGCTACAGTTTTTCTCATGTGGATCAGCATGAATCACCAGCATGAGTAAATTAATACTTACGGCAGAAGTACTCCAATTATCTACTGTGTGAGCTAAATATTTAATAATATCATCTGCCAGTGAAGGAATGCTGTTTTCTCATTGTGAATAAGCCAAGAAAAATTAATATATAGGATGTTCATTTACTGAGTAAATTCACAGATAGAACTTTATTTCACTATATTTTATAATTTTATTTATATTTTATTATTTTATCTGAGCACAAAGGAAAACCAATTGCTTCTTAAGAAAGTAAAATTAAACTGGTAAACCTAGAGACAATACATTGCAGATACCAGGTATATTGATTTGCTGGGAAAATTGTCAATAGGCTTATTCCTTTCTCTGTACCAAAATTATAAGTAGCATCTTAATGTCCTTTGAAAGAAACAGAGAGACCAGGAAAGTGATAATTCTTTTCTTAGTTAAAGTAGATAAGAATTTTCTTAGATTATAACCAGTGAGATTTAATTATATGATTCATCTGTCCTATGCTTACACCAATTACAGTGAAAATGTCATGTGTTGAGCACCACTGAAAATCAGTCAAAGCATTAATCCTTAGACCTTGGGAATGTTTTGTTTCAGAAGTATTTTTTGTGCTCTACATGTAAAAATTCTTAGAACCATAAGGTGGGGATGGTTCTATGAAAGGCTATATCCTAAATGTGACAGAACAAAATTTAAAATTATTTTATTTGACTTAATTAGTCAGTACTAAGATGTTATAGAATTTTTGTAACCTTGTCGTGGAGAGATAGAATGTGCCTTTTAATACATGAAAAATTGCTCTGACCTGGTTTGGTAATAAATAGTATAGTTTTACTGTTTTGTTGGTATAGCTCAGCTATAAAAGCTTTCAAAAAATTATTAACAAGCTATTAAAAAAATGCCTGTGTTCCAGGTTTGGAACATATCACATAGAGTGGATATCTGATCACATCCACCCAGTGTTTGCTACTTCCCCAGTACTCCAATGGCCAGGGGCAGTAAGGCCACAGAGAGAGGGAATCCTGGTGACCTTCCAGGGAACAAATATTTCTGTTTTGTTTCTTGTGCTGGGGTTTCACCCCCAGTGTCCCTTGGCTGTTATGGAGCCCTTGATAGGCAGCTGCAGCTCAAGGTCAGCCTGAGATCCAAACTCTGCACAAAAATGCCAAAAAAAGCAGAGTCTTCCCTTGGTATGGCACTGAGTTCCCAGTGAAAAACAAGACTGATGATTTTCTAGAAAGGTTGAATGTCTGAACAAACTGCATAGACAGTGTTTTTAAGGAATATCTCTTCCACAGTGCAAAGTACATATCTGGATTCTTTTACTCAGAAGAATTATTAGCTTGTTCCTGGAGTGTAGCTATTTGTTTGGAATGTGACTGCACACACATTAAATATGACACCTGCCAGGTTCGGGTCCCTGCTGGATTTTCACAGCCCTCAGAGACTTGGAGTTATGGCATAGACACTGAAGTGAGAGCTATGTATTATTTCATCGTGAGGCTCTTCTGATTCACTGTGATGACAGGAACATTAAATTAAATTCCCCTCTCACTTTCAGTTTCCTGAGCTGTTTGAGAAAGCTCATTATTGTTCAGAAAATTGGGGCTCAGCAGACAAGGAGTGACTACAACAGAGGAACATGCCAGCAGGTCATTCAGAAAGAAGCTTGTGATGGAGGATTTTATTATTATAAAGTACTTGTCTCAGAGATTTTTCTCAGCTCTGAAAGTTGCAGAAAAAGGGACTTATGTTTGAGTTCATTCAAGGTAAAAAAGGACAGTTTCATGCATTTTATTTGCAAGTAGTCTCATTTTCTAGCTTGAAATTTGGTCAATAATTCCATTATGGGGTTTTTTGTGCTCACTTTATACTTTTACTCATACCTTCTGTTTAAAGTGCTATGTGGAAAGAGTGCTATCTATATGGATGGAATATAAGTGTGGTATTATAATAATAATATACAATATATAATATGTAATATACAATGTATAAGATATAAGATATAACATATAACAGATATGATATAAAAGATATAAGATATAATATGTATAATAATATATAATATATATTTATATATTATATAAGTGTGGTTAATATTAAACTGATGAATACATGTATTTTTCAAGTGATTAGTTTCATACTATCTGACACATTTACACACAGAATTTCCAAGAAACAAGTTGTACTGATGTCACAAACTGTAGTTGTTTGTGGGCATCAAAAATTCCCAGAACACAAAAGATCTGTAAACTTAAGCTCTATACCAAAACCATTTTATCACCATTATATGAATATGACTTGTGGAAGAGCTGCTAACACACACCTGGAAATAAAATTTGCTCTTTAAAACTGAAGAAAAAAAATATTGCTAAAGGATTTTGAAAGCTGAAGCGCAGCAATACAAATCCAACTTATTTAGTGAGGGAAGTGAGAAAAAAAATAGATCAATGGAAACAGAAAGATGGGAATTCTCATTTATTTCATGCAGAAAGCTTGTAGAATCATTCTCAAAAGCATTGTGGGCATAATCCTGTCTATCTTTTGTGATCACAAAATGTAGGAACTTCAGTGAGAGATTTGCTGGCTCAGAGCACAGGGCTGAATCTGCAATCATTAAAGTTGACTTTAAAAGGCAGATATTTTAATCTTTGTACATCAGTGGTTCAAGTTATTTTCAGAACCAAGGCAAAATGTGTCATTTTCCCAAATAACTTAAACTTATGGGAGGAAAAAAAGGATTGTCTCACAGGGCATTTTGGGACTGGGAGGGTCATACCTGCAGGGATTGTGGAATTTCCTATTGGTATGTATATTTTGTTTTCATTTAAATACATTTAAAACAACATATTTTTCTATGTACAACTGTGGTTTTCTGCTTGGCCACTGAGAGGAGAATAACAGGCTGGAATTAAGCAGGTTTTCTATCCTAAGCTATCTTTTTTTAATCATAAATTGCCTTTTTGTATCATAGCAGTTTTATATATGCTTCAAATTGTTTTCTGTGCATGGATGTTTGCACATGTTTTGTAGGTCAAAAAATTCAAATTATCTGTATTGTTTTATTTTGTCTAAGTTTGAATTCATGGAAAACTCTAATATTTTATATTGTTCTGTGTTCTTAGGATAGACTAGGATGTGCTTTCCCTAACCCATTGGAAAAAGTTCCTCTAGAAAAGTGAGAGCTGGCCACATCTCAAGCTTTGCCCTTCAGACAGGCAGTGTGAACGCAGCCTTTTGCAACCTCTTGAAAAGGCTGTTTTCACAATCACAGGAAAGAATAAAACCAGTAGATTGGAATATTTTTGTTGTATTTTACTTGTCCAACTTACATTTTAATCAAAAGAAATTCTCCCGTGTGAATTTGATGGATTTTTTTGTTTCCTTTCAGGCTGTTTTTCTCTTGTTAACCATGTGTAAATAGTGTTCTCTGACTCTTGACTTAAAAGGTGTTAAATTCCTTATTTAACCTGTGGTGCTATTTTCAGAGAACTGGAACAAATGCTGTGCCAGCTTATGTTCTTGTTTGAACTCATTTAAAAGTATCCCAGGCTGATGGATTTTCAGAAATAATAGAAGTCTGTTAGGAAAGCAGTTGCTGCTTTGGTACATGGGTGAATTGGTTGTGTTTTTATTCTAGCTACCAACCTTCCTAATTTTACAGAAACATGGAATGACTTGGCTTGGAAAGGACCTTCAAGGCCATCCAGTTCCAACCCCCTGCCATGGGCAGAGACACCTTCTGCTATCCCAGGTTGTTCCAAGTCTTCTCCAACCTGGCCTGGAACACTGCCAGGGATCCAGGGGCAGCCACAACTTCTCTGGGCAACCAGTTTCCTGAATGTTTCCCAGAAGTCTGATCTACTTCTGTTCTTGATGAGATTCTTGGCATGTTTTTTGTGTTCTGTCAGCAGTTCAGATTGATGCAATAACTCTCTGTAGCATAAGGGATTTGTATTTTTTGGGGTTTTTCAGCTCCAAAGGCAAAGTAGCAACAAGTCTCCTCTGAAATGGCACAGACTGCAGTATAACTAGGCAAACTCATAGAGCAAACCTCTGGCTGCCTTAAAATAAATACAGCTGCAAAATGGAGAACTGCATGGTGGTGATGATGAGCTGGGTGAGTGCAGCATTTCAGTACCTGTGTGTTGCAGATGAACCTGATGAATTAAGGCTTTTCTCAGACTTGCAGTTTTTAGCTCTGTACAACTTTTTCCAATAGCCCAAGACAATGCAGATAGCTTGCACAAACTAATCCTTATAAATACTGCTCTAAAATACTTCTCTGTGCCCCCCAAAATAGGGCAGTTATTTAACTGGCACATACACATCTCCACCAGAATGTGGCTCTGAGATTAGTTGAGCTGGTTAAAGCCTGATGTTATTAACACCAAGTTTGTGGTGTCCCTGTAGATGGGCCGTTCACTTAAGGGTTGGACTTGATGATCATTGGGTGTCCTTCCAACCCAGAACATTCTGTGGTTCTCTTCTGTACCAGCTGTGCTGTTTTTCTGGGTCTGAGCTTGAACAGCAATGCCTGAAATCCCTACCAGTGCCAGGAAAAACCACGGCACAGAGCGTTCCATTTGCAGTGCTAGAATTTAATTTTCACGGTCTCTCAGAAACATTGTTCAGTCTCACTGTACACCACATCTGGCTCTTTGAGCAGCAGGCTGTAAATGGTTCACTGTGGATTCTCATCCTCTGGTGTGAAAGCTGGGCTTTCATGTTTTTGATTATGTTATTTCTGTGTCCTTCACTGAAGTTGAGTGATTGATAAAACCAACTTTATAAAATCTTGTGGTTTTCTCTAGAGCCACATCCCTTAATTTTTCTGCCTGACCTCTTTGTAGGTTGTTGTCTGGAACATATAATAGTAGTCAATGTTTTTTTCCATAGTTTTTACAAGGGGCTACTTCATCCAGCTTCATGCAGCTTCCCATTTTTTTCTGTTTACAGAAAATCAATTTTTATCCTTGCTCAGCTTTAAATTAGTCCTAATCCTAACTTGCAAGAGCAACTGCTTATAGGCAAACTCAGGTTTCTGTATTTATTCACCATATTCTGCCTGCATCTTTGCTGGCTCTACAGAGACCTGTGGAGTGCTGGTAAACACTGTATTTTCTATCCTAAATCTGTTTTGACATCAAGCCCCTTGTCAGAGCTGAGTTCTGGGGACTGACAAAGGAATATTGAAGATGTCTCTTCAACCTTTTCTTATATTTTGATTGCATCTCTTTACCTTAAAGACTGAAGCAATGTTAGAGTCCAAACAAAAGTATCTCTCCTTGGTGTCTGACTTTCTTTTGCAGTCTGGGAAGTTTTGTGCTGTGTTTGTACTTAGTCTGTTTTTAGTGCATGTAATGCAGTCATGATTCAGGGGTAAATAACATTATTTAAAATCAGAGACCTCAGAAAATAAAAATAAAGTGAAAATATAAAAATAAAAATACAAATAATGTGAAATATAATTACTGAGCACCTAATGAGTTGTGTAATTGAGTATAAACTGTACCAAACCAACCAAATGAATTGCTATCTCTTTACCTGTGGAGCACATTCTGCAGGTGCTTGCAAAACATCCCAAGTATTAGCACCTAAAATAAGAGAAACCAGAAAGACTCCAAATAGAGTGGAGGTATCAACCCACAAGTAAAATGCATAATTTAATGTAGTACAAATATATACCAGTAATTATCCTGATAATAATATTTTAATAATTTTTAATAAAATTATTTGGTTTTGTCCTCATGATTATTTTTAATTAACTGTCTGGTGCTTGGCCTGTGATCTCTGCTGATGGTAGTTTGTTTCTATTTTTAATTTTTCTGCTTATAGTAACTGGGTCTGGGCGTGTGTGAAGAGTTATTACAGGAGAATTGCTTTCTTGGCACAAATAAATCACAAGTTGACAGGGATGGCTCTCTTGCTTCTCCACAGAACACGATGTTGATGTTGATGAAAAAGAAAAGATTCCTGAATTTTAAGTTTTTAGAAACTTTTGTAACTTATTTTAAGAGGTCAGCACTAACTTCTAGAGTTTGAAGTAGTCTGTGGAGACCATGGAGATGTAGATTCCTTATCACTTTCCTACAGATTACTGCCTCACTCTAACCTTTGTAGTTCATTGCTCTCAAGAAGTAGATGTGGATTTAAGAATGAATGTACATACCTTAATGAATCATTCAGCTGTGTTTTAAAATTTGTTTCAGTTTTTTGTTTTCAAAAACATCTGTGTGATCTGAAACAAGGACATGTGGAGAAAAAAGTCAGTACATGGAAGACTTTTATCACAAAGTTTTCAAAGTCCACTTGGCTGAATTAGGACAGAACTCCCCCTTGGGAGAAACTGAGAGTTATTTCACAAGGTCCATGCTGACTGCAGCTCTGCTCCTTTATGAGCCAGTCCTCGTCAATCATATTTATTGTTAGCAATCCAAGCTGTGTGTGTAGTAAATTAACCTCTTTTCAATCCTCTTTGGCTAATCTTTTATGACACTATCTCAATGTATAAACTGGGTATTAAGTAATATATATTCTAATTCTCAGGCTGAATCCTTACAAGATGCTGATGTCTTAAATCATACTTCTAACACCATGCTGGAAAATATGTGATTTTTAAAAAGTAACAGAAATGGTTCCAATTTCTCTTTCCATATCACAGGAAGAGACAGTGATCATCTCTCTTTGGAGAGCAATTTCTGATTGCATTGGCTCCTGAGCACACCAGATGTCCTTTTGGATACCCAGTGGAAATAAAAATTAGCTATTGACCTGCCAGAGAGAAAAGAATAAAAAATTGTGATACCAAGTAGTGAGCTTTAAAATATTTTGAAAATATTTCTGCATATCAGCCCTCTTACTATTTTCTCCAATTTCAAGACCCCCTAGGGTGGGTATTCCACCAGATTCCTACCACCCCTCCCATCAGTGAAATAAGATTTACAATCAAGAGAAATTCTTACAACAGCACTTGAAACCAAGTCAGTTCTCTCTCTCTCATGGAAAGATTTCCCATTCAACAAGTGTCGTGTGCCAGCAACAGCTGCAGTGGACTTTAGCTGCCTAGAATTAGACAAAACTCAAAGTGATTCAAAAATATATATATATATAAACTTTGAAAATACAAAACTGTAGACAGGCCTTAGCCATCCATAACTTCTAATGCTCCTTGAAGCTGCCTTTTTACATTGGCTCTGTGTATAAAGATGGGACAGGAACTTTAAAGTCTACTTTAACTTTAAAGTTTACTTTAAGCTCCATCACAGGCCTCTTTCTCACTGTGTGAGTCAGATTTTGATTCTTTCTTTCCTTTACTTGTGTGAATTAATCTCGAACAAAAAGGTTGAAAAGAATGAGAAACTTCCTTTTCATTCTAGTAAATTTACCAAAATTCATTTCTACCCTACCAAAAGCGGCTGAGATTCCCTGAAACCACTGAAGGAGTTTTCCCTTTCCTTGACACGGTGCTGCTCTTGGGAGCTGCAGAAGGAAATGGAACTCCTTACAAACTGCAAACCTCTTTCCTCATTATCACAGACCTGGCTCACAGAAATGAGCTATGACATGAGCTAACCTTACCTGAAGTACTGCAAGTTTTCCTCATCAGTGAAGTTCTCCAAGTGTTTCATGTATTTCACGATCAAGGCCGTGCCTGTAGGGAGATGAATAAGCAGAAATACAGTGGAACAGCACCCACAGGTCTAAATTAAAATTTAAATTAATTTTAATTAAGTCTGGATAGAAAATGCATGTTATTTTTTTTAGCACTAGAAGGATGAGCAGGTGAATAGGAAACAACTCTTCCTTTTCAGATGTAAAAAAGTCCCCCAAGACACATTATCAAACCAGCTAATGGGAGATCCAAACAAACGGAGTCTGGTGGTCTTTAACAACACAGATCTTTACCTGGGGTGGTCCATCTGGTCTGAGTGCTAGTGTTGAGCTAGCAGGCTTCCTAATGTAGTATGCCTGTTCTCTGTGACAGATAACACCAACTTTTAAAGAAAATTCATTATTAATTATAAGTCCTTTTGAAGCCCAAACCCTGATATCAAAGACACACTTTCCTCCTATTTTTGTTTTGAAAGTATAATTATATATGATATTGATCAATCCCAGTCTCTCAGTAACTGACATTTAATTTCTTTTGTGTCTTTTGCAAAAGCATCAATAGAGCATCTGGCTCTGAGAAATGTACCTCTTCAGATGGAGACTCTTCTGCAGTTTTGAGCTCTATGAGGTATTTTAGACAGCTTGATTTTTAATAAGCACATTTGATGTGGATGAATGAAAGAGCTGTAAAGAAAGACACTTTAGAATGCATGGGAGAATCATATTTTCATTAATTTGGTAAGTTATTTGAAGGAAGAGAAGATATTCTGTGACTTTTATATTTTAATTAAAATAAGGAGAGACCAAGGTCCATCCTCCCTCTTGAGTCTTCTGTCAACTCCCAAGTTTCACGAGACCAGTGAAATTAACCCTTTCCCAGAGAGTGTTGTACTGTAATGTCTTGAGGGTGTCTGAATTCAACCTTTCTGAGCTCCTGAAGTTATTGCCAGGGACAATAACTCACAATCTGTTGAACTGCAGAGCTTGTGTCTCACATAAGAGCTCTTCTCTAAGTGTGCCTGAAGTGAAGGTGTTTAGAAAGTGCTCCAAGTAGAGGGGTATAAATGCTCACCAAACTCAAGTGCCTTAGCAGTACCCAAACATTCAGGATTGCTGCCTGTCTGACACCACACAGATGTGCTGTGCAGCATCAGTGTGACTACCAGGCAGAAATGAACACTATGAAAAATGTCTGACACAGGGCATGGAATTAAATTCTGAAGGCCCAGATTTATTCACAGAAGGAAAACATCCATTAAAGAATGCCAGCTTACAAGGACACTATCTCTGCCTGAGAATAACTGAGCTAAAGTTTGTCCAAGGCAGGAAATGTATCCTCCTGTATCAAAAATGTCATCTATGGAATATCATATCTCAGGTGAATATTATTCAAAACAGTGCATTGCATACATTACTGAATTTGGACAGATCTCATTTTTCACTTTTTTTACTTTTCATCATAAATGGAGAAAATGACAAGTTTGTGTATGGCATTATCACACCTGAGGCAGGCAGTGATCTCACTGTCACAGGTCACCACCCAAAGGCAACAGGGACACCATTCTTCACTGGTGTAACCCAACTTGTGTCCTGCAGTGAATTCACACTCACTTTCTCCGCTATATATTCACTTTATGGAAGTAAATCAGAAAGTTTCATCGCCTCCATGACAGGGAGCTTCAGGTCACCACTTTTTCTAAAAGCTGCTAAGTTGAAGAGATGCAGTTTGATCCCATTTTATCTCTGCTTATGTCAGTGAAGAGTATTTCAGCTGATAAATCAGCTTCAAACAGAGTGAGACCTCTAATGTTATTTCCCAGTAGAGTGTTTCATACAATCACTTAAACATGTTTTTCCATTTGATTCATTAGCTATTAAATGTACCTGAATAAATGCACAAATTTTCTCCAAAGCTAGAATCATACTCATTAAAAATCTGCAGTTTTCCATAAAAAAAGTTAGCAGGGATAGGTGAATTTGCAAGCTCTTACAATAATGCTTTGCACAGAACTGGTGGCTGATAGCTGCTGCACTGGGGAGTATTTTTAGCCAAAAGTTGACACCAGTGCTTTCTGTTTCATAGGTTCTAGCAAAAACAAGATTATATTATCAAGGAGAGGAAGGGTGTGTTTAATTCAATATAGGAGATTTTATGTCCTTATTTACAGAAAGCCACTGTAAAGTAGACAAAACCAAATTCAAAAGGGATCAAGCAAATTCTAGAAATAGAGGTTATTTTGCAGTATAAGTGCATGATTTTAAAGTTGAATGTAAAACTCTGAGTCTCTTAGTAGTTGCAGATGCAATACTAAAGCAATAAAAAAATTGTTTCCAAGTCCAGGGCTAAATGTAATTTTGATATATAAATCTCACTCTTGATGAAATTGCATGTTTTAATTGTTGTTACGCTTGCTCTGGATGAGCAGTGGGAAACTGATGCTGAGTTTTGTCTTCATATGACAGCAATTAAAAGAGAATGGTTTTGGTGACCTAACAACAATTACTCCCCTGAGTCAATACTACATTTGTTAATGCTGATTGGGGGGGGAAAAAAAAGTATTTTAATATAATAAACAGTATTTCTGATGTTCTTTCTCTTCATTACTAGAAGATACAATGGCGAGAGAGACAATTACTTGTAATGTAATTACTTGTAAACTCTGTTTTTGCAGTGTCCTTAACAGAGCATCTGATAACACACAATTTAGTGGATATGAAGTTAAGTCAGCTGAGTGGTACTTGGGTAAAAAGAGCCTCTTGAAAAGCCATAGTACATTATAAAAGCAGTAGAGTCAAGGGACACCTAACCAGAAGCAAAGCTGTAACAAGTGGTTTTAAATTTCCAGCTGCCACAAACAGCTCTCGTCATCTACAGGCCTTCCTTAGGAGTTTAGGCACAAGAACAGAAGTTAAAATGCACAGGAGCTGAGGTTCACCTACAGTGTGACATCAGACTCTTTCCAGGAGTCACCCAACATACCTCATTAGCTCTAAAAAAATTAAAAAACCAAGAGAGTTGTCATGCCACAAGACCAATGTCCTTCACAGGCACTGACACATCAAAACCACTGTTGGAGCCAAAATAAAATTGGCTGTGCATAGCTGAAATCCTTCACACGAAGTGATCTGGAGATGTCTGTCACTGGGAAAATTGTCTTTCAGGAAGCTTTTGGTGTGTGAATTCATGTGCTTACAGAATCTTCATGGTTTTCAATATGGTTTAATTTAACTCTCCAGAAAAGCAAAGAGAGATCTGTGTGAACTTTTGGCTCATTCTTCAGTTATTGGGATTTTTTTTGATCTTTGTGCAAAGTGGTAGCTCTGGGATTTTATGCCATTGATGCTGATGTAGGATCTTAAATTACTTGGGTTCAAACTGTGGCTACTCACATTTTCTGTGTGATTCTAGGCAAGCATTTTAATTCTGTATCTCAGCTAATAGTCATATTGCTGGCTCACTGTCTTCTGAGGGATTTTCAAGCAGAATCAGATCTTCAGCTGGTCTTCTTTAAAGCAGTTTCACTGCAGTAAGAACAGCCTTCATCACTTGAGGATATGGTTCTGTGTTATTAACCCTGTGCTGGGACAATGATTAAAATTCCTTGCTTTGAAGTGCCAGTAAGATCTCAGCCAACAGCACAGAAACGCATCTAAAATGATTCTAAGTGCATCCACCTAGAATTCTGCTTTTAAAAAATTCTGCTTTCTGAAACAGCTTTCCTCAATGGAAGTGCTGGCATTTTTCTGATAGCTCTGGTGACGTGGATAATGGAGCTATTTTCTGCTCTCTCTCATCCCCTCAGTATTCTAGTTATACAAGAGTTAATTTGCGTGGAAATGAGAGAACTGATAGTCTAGCCAGCTCATTAGGTGCAATTAAAAGAAAACCATCCCTCAGGGACAATGAAAACCCCTATCAGAGAAATAACTGTGTTAGAGGGCTGTCTTCCCTTAAGCACAATAATATTGTAGTGGTATGTATTTTTCATGCACTTCTTATGGCTCTACATGAAATAACACTCACCTTCTTGAAAGGGTAGTTTGAAGTTGGCCCTCTGTCTTCTCTTTTGAGTATAGCTGCCACAGACTAGAAAACTTCATTTAGAAAGTTGGTTTTCCAATGTCACTTATGTAGTTTGGTAATTCAAGATTTTATTAAACTTTTCTTTTTAATGAAAATTTCTGTTACAGAAAACAGGACATTAAAAAGTGTAGTATAATAGCTGGGTGAAGTTAATGTCTGTGTATACTTACTGAAAGATAAAATTTTGCAGTATAGATTGCATTACAAAATATCCAATATAATCATTGTTGAAATCATTCATCTGAAATGATTCTTCAAAACAAAATTATGGAAGCTATGCTAAGATCAATTATATTGAGAATTTCTTTTCTTCCGGCTCAGGAATATTTTGGATCAGTGAATGTTTCTGGATATGCAGATCAATCTGCTGAAACTCTGATGTGTGCCACAAGTGGCTACTTATTTCTCCATTTTCTCAGATATTTAAGAAGACAGCACTCATGTGTTTACACCATTACATTCAATATTGGCTTGTTTGTTATGCTGTGCTATCAAATGTTGATATTCTACCAGTTTCTATCGAACTTCTCTTCAGGGAGACCCTGTAGAATTTAGCAGATCTCAGCATTTCTAATGAGCATTTCTAAAGTTCATCTTAAATGTTTCATTTGTTTTCTTTCACATTACTGCCTCAAAATTGTCTTTTTGTACCTTTGTCAGTGATGTCCAGAAATTTTTGGAAAAAGCCCCAACTTTTTCTTTTGTCTCTGCTTTAAAATCATAAAAGATAATACTATTCTTTTATGATTAAAGATAATAATAAAGAGTATTATTCTAATTTCAAATTCTCCCCTCTTTCATGTAGTAAGGCAGTAGTTCACAGAAAAAATGGTAGGTAACTTTGAAGAACTGAAAATAATTGCTGTGATACATTAAATGCTTCAGTATAATTACAATCTGAAAGCTACAAGCAAACCTAATTGATCAGTTTCTTCTTTTCAATAAAAGACTGACACTTTCCAGAACATCAAGATGACTTAATTTGGTGTATAATAAAGAAAAACTTTTTTAAATGACAGATTTAATTTTTTCCTATTGATCAAGGTTGCAATTACTAGAGCAATTAACTTTTTGATCTCCATTAGGGTGCAAGTGAAATCTAAAAAAGCTAAAAATGACAGGGAGTTATTTTTTTGCAATAAAATGTATTAGCAGTAGTTGTCAGGAAGTTTAGCAGTGAATCATGTTCTGATAGAGAGACAGAAATCATTCTGTCCTTCCAAAATGCACGGTGCCAAGTACAGGAAATAGTATCTTGAGACATTATGTTACCATTTTGGATTTCTTCTATTAAAACTGCACCAATTGGTCTTCAGATTCTTAACTTTTTATTCAGGTAAATCAGTTAACAGAACTTTACACAGCTGATGTATGGTCACACTTAACCTTAGTTTGCATTCATCAGCATCACTGTGCAAAAGTTCTGTGATTTATATTATATAAGGCCAAATGTGCATTTTACACAGGTGCTACATAAGTTTACAAAAAAGTAGCTTTAAAGGAGCAGTGTAATGAAAACCAGAATGTTTTGCTCTGTGTGCTGTCCAAGGTAAAGTAAATTGAATATAATATTCTACTTTTGCTTGTGAGCATGAGGTTTAGATCCACTGGCTCTGATTATCACAGATTTCCTCCTTCCAATCCTAAATGAGGATTATCATGGAAATATTGAAACTAAAAAATGAGGAAAAGGAACTTTCTAACATAAAGACAAATTATGCCAATAATGCCCATTAGAATCATTATCTTAAGTAGCTCTAAATCAGTCATTTTCAGAATGAGGAAGAAATGTCAGCAGAGTGCCTCATTCTGCTATTTATATTGTAATTATGGATTAAGAATAACAATGTTACCCACCTTTCCTCATGCCATGATGCCCATCAGGACTGTCCATTATTGCTAACCTATGTTTTAGAACAATAAATACCAAGCTAATGGCAGCTGGGGGGGAAAGAAAATTAACTATACAAATTATTTTTTGAAGGCATAGGGACAAAAAGACCCAAGCATGATAAAAAATTATATGGATTTTTATGACCTAATGAATGACTCTATTGCATCCCAGCACCCAGGGGAATTTTCTGGTCAGAATCCTTGAAAAATAAAAATGTCTGTCTGATTATCACAAATAACTTATTTGGAACTTATCATATAATGGTGGCAATTTCTCTGATACCTTGATCACTTTTTTTATACCTTATCTATGATCTCAGATGAAACTCATGGTGAAGACTAATAAAATTTAGCATTTTGTTGAGAAGGTTATTTAAAAGTTTGAGATAGAAAATGAGGACTACAATATCCTAATACAAGTACAGAATGTGTCGAGAAAGTCAAAATAGCTGTTGAGACTGGAATGTGATATTTAATACTGTGCCAGTGAACTGATTTGGTTTTTAAAGTGTTTCTTTATATTCAGTCTTTTTATTTGTAACTAAATTCAGTTCACATCACAGATACAAACCAAATAAATCAGTCAGGAGCCAAACAGATGACTGAGACAAATGAGAGTGAAAACTGAAATTAATTTAATTTTTTTTTTTCTCTAAAAAATTGTTACATTACTAAAGTGTAACTGGAAGTTTTATAGCTTTGAGAACTCAGGCTACACCACACTAAGAGCCTTTGTAATCTTAAATAAATGAGAAGGAGACAGAGGAGAAAAAGATGGGTAAAGAGCAGTAGAAAATTGAAAGCAATTTAGCTACAATAATTCAATAAATTAGTGGCAAAATGGGAGATACATATCTTACAATCACTAATGAGCCATTCATTAAACCAAACTGGATTCCAGTTTTTATTTTTAAGTGAAACTCAGCCCTGAGCTGTTTGTTGCTGTAAAACCTGTGCCTGTGTTCATTTCCGGCATTATTTTGGTTGAGCTGCCCCAGCTTTATCTGTAAATAGTTTCTGAAATAAATGCCATTCTTCACAAATAGAGATACTGAAAGAAATGAAAATGCACATTCCTTGAGCTGATGGTGCTGGTAGACAAAGGAATGGGAGGGGAGAAATATATAATGTATCAGGTCTTTGAATTTAAAAGACTTCCCAATTAAATCTTTCTGGAAATACTTAAATCTTTCTGGAAACAGACCCATATATGAAAGAGATCAGTTATAATCTAAATTCTAAGGAATGGTTTCTATACACAAAAATAAATACTTTTCTTTAGCACGCTAAAGAGTGAAATTCCTTGGTATCTACTGATTAGCTACTTTGCCTTCTATGTAGCTGATTCTGTACTGCTCAGCTTTGCATATTTTAGTGAGGTAACAATGAGAAACAAACAGTACAATATTAGCAGTAAGAACATTTTGTATTTCTCTATTATTCTGTGTATTTTCTTTCTGTGGCATTTTGTGTTTGGACTTAAACTGCAACAAGGGCATTATCAGAACTACCATTATTAAAATGTTTTCAAGTCTTCAGCTCTCAAGAGATGAATGAACCAGTTTCAGGAAAATTCATATGGAAAGTAGTGCTGAAGGCTCAACATATGTCTTTGACAAAGGGTGTTTTGATTTGGTACAGTGTGTGTTACCTCCCCTTAGAGAAATGTATTGCTCTCACATAATGAGAGCTCCTTGGGAGCACAGGTTTAGTAATTGAGCCATAAAAGATTAGAACATGAAAAAAACCCCAAACCCTGCTACATTTTGTTTTCTTTGTGACTTCCAAGTGACTGCCTCGGTAGCAACTGCTTTTTCCTTTCCTAATCTGAAATGGTTTCTCAAAGATAAATCATACTAATCACCACATAACCGTTTCCCTGCTTCAAAACCAGCCACGATGCTTTGATCACATCCATGCAGGTTTTTGCATAAAAATGAATATTTTTGCATAACAATATGAAATCTTTGGTGACCTGGAGAGGCTGGAGCCACAGGTGAGGCAGAGCTGAGCCTTTTTGGTCTGTTGCCAAAAAAAGCCTGGCATTTGCCATTCTGGGGAATCATCTTGTACTGGATATTTGCAGTCACAGGGTAAATGGTGGGCTATAAATGAATGATTTTTCCAGGCAGTTTCAATATAATAAAGGTAAAATACTGAGTGGCTTGAGGGAGGAGCTGTTGGTGCACTATCAGAGTTTTTGACTATGTTGTTTTCGTCAAGATACTAAAAATTGTTGTCCTATAGATGCTCATTAAATGCTTATAGATACTCCAGAAGAATTCATTTGGGATTGAATTTCACAAAAATGTGGATACTTGAGAAGAAACTCTTTTAAAAGGAAAAAAGGTTGTCTGCTTTGTTCTATTCTCATCTGATAGTACGAGCCATGTCTTGTTAAAATAGGCTCTGAGTGGAAACAAGTATTTGGTAAAGTCTTTTTTCTTCACATTGATCTAAAAAAAGTTCTATAATTTTTCTTCTAACTGGCTATTTCTTCTCTGTATGAAGTAGAGGATCACTTTTTTACTTTTGAGTCTGTTCACAGGAAGTGAATCTGCTTTTGCCACCTATCCCATCAGAAAAAAATTCTGAAGTTGTTTTCTTCTAATTTTGGATAGCAAATTAAGAAACAAGTAACTACATGTTCCTTATAATTACAATAAATGTTATTTTTGTACCAGGGTTTCCCTGTGTAGGACAGAATTCTACTGTTTGTTTCTTGCCCTTAATTTGGTTAGATTCTTCGTCTTATTATCAAAACAGTTCAACTGTAAGCAAAGAATCCCAGAAATTGCAAGTTCTGTTGAAGAGAACTTTCTGTGCTTTAACACAAGTAATAACAAGCAATGCTTGACCTGTTTGTACATAGCACAAGCTGGGAAAACAAAGTGGCAGCAAGAACCAAAAATTATTGTCCTTTTTCCTGTTATTTTTATTAATGCTTTGATCTCTACATAGGGAGATGTTCTGTTACTGCTGTATTGAAGGCAAATTATTTAAAAAAGTAAAACTCTCTGGTTTGGGTCAGTGTTTTTCTTTTCTTTTAGTTTTTTATTAGTTTTCTTTTAGTTTTAGTTTATTAATTGCCAGCAAAGATGGTGGTGGCAGGTGGTCATGGCAATGGAAACCACTACAATATCTAATATTCCTCTGTCCCTGTGCCAGGATCAACAGTTGCTGGTAATATCAAGCCCATAAAAATATTTGCTCTGGGAAGAGCTTAGCAGTGAGAAAATATTAAGGTGAACTTTAAGCAGTGAAGAAGCTACTGAAAACACTAAAATTAGCCTTAGTAGAACTGGAGACATTTTATGACTTAATCTGTTTGTGCAGCTCATTTCCACAAAACTTTGTCTAATAACATACTTTATTTCTTTTCCCCCACCTCCAGTTTTAGTTCTATTATAGAACACAGATGCATGCTCTAATAAATAGACAAAATTGATGCATAAATATATTTCCTTTCTTATATAACCTGGCTTTCATGAAATGCTTCTTATCACTAAGTTGTTCTTTTTTTTACTCCACTCACTTTTTGTTCCATGTCACTGTGCTCACTTCTAGTCATATATAAACTGGGCAGAATTTAATACACAATAAAGTGTCTTGTGTTTATTAAATATATTTCAACCAATAAGCAATCAATTTAAATGTTCAAGATTAGGAGCAGCTGAACAAAGAGTCTTTATGCTACTCACTGGGCTAGGAGTAGGAAATGCCCTTGAGAATTTACAATATGATTTCATGGAAGATTAGGAAAAGTCTCTCTCTCTTAGGGTAGCCACGGTATCTGAATTCATCATATCCTCTATAAATTTAATGCAGATATAACAGTCTCTATGTTACTACTATCATCTTCCTTACTATTTCATTTAGTTACCCAAATAATACTGTACAAAATTACAATATCTTCATTGTGTCAAAAAGAAACCAAAATGCAGAAAGTGTCTGTCTTAACCTCCACGAAATAGTTACAATCTCACTTAATAAGTCTGTGATGTCATTCTGAGTACTACAATAATGATTTACTCACTGCATTATCTATCATCTTGAAAGTGAATATAATAATTCATTTGCTTGGCTTTTGTTTGAAGTTTTCAAACTCTTTTGTTTACAGTTTTCCATTACAACAAAAGAGGAACTTTCCATTGGTCATTAATTATGGTCATTGGAGGGGGCTTTAAAAGATCATTCTTATCTTCTACTTGTGGACAGTGAGGTGGCTACTGCTGTTTTCATGCAGCATAAATACAGGTTTACTTCAGTCTAAGCAGAATTCAGATTCACACCAGATAAACAATTTGCTAAAATTTGAGCTACTTGTTTGTCCTAGTTTCAAATTATTCACTTCAAATAGTTGTTTAGTAACTGATGATCACTTTAGAAAATGAATTTTTCATACAGTGTTTTTCCCCACCAAATAAACTCAAAGCCATATCAATTTGTAGTCATTATACTTCCCTTCTCTGCTACTATCAGAAAGTTACTTAAGCATTTCAAGTTGTACCAGCATTATGGTATTTTAAAAGTTATTCAAAAGATGTGCCCTAATAGATTGTCATTCAATCTTTGATTAAAACTCTACAGCAGATAATTTTTTCATGAGCTTACCAATGCACAACAAACTTTTAATGCAAATTTTCCTAAGCTCTGTTACCATCAGCTGCTCTTTGTTCCACATTATCTCAAAGGGTTTTGTATGGAACCAAGAAATATCTCCAAATCTGCAGTTACAGGGTCTCCCCTGGGGGTTGTTTCAGAAAAACCAGGGAAGAAAGGGAACAGGTCAGCTGGTGGGATGTGCCCTTAGGAAGTGGCCTCCTTCAATATGAGCATTACCTAATAAAGTCAAGGAAAATGGAAGGGTAAAAAAAAATCGAGCAATTAATGAAGCAATTGTGTATCTCAAGAATTCATGCTATCAAAAAAAACATTTCTGGGGAGATGACTTAGTGAATAATTCTGTAACAGCTGTAATTTCATCCTTCATATAGACAGTCTAATTATACAGGGGAGTAATAGCAATTAAAGGGTTATCAGTAGTTCCTATGAAATTAATTGGACAAAAATGAGAAGTACAATGAAAACAGGGTGGTTCTGCTCCATCATCTTCACAGACAGAGCAGTTCTATTCCTTAAAACTGCAAATCTAGCATCTTTTAGTATTGTTTTCATTTCTGGTTCAAAACATGATATGAAAATAGACAGTTCTATCTCTTCCCTCTTGTAGATTGTATTTATCACAAAATTAGATGATCTTGTTTTTATAGCACATGCCAAGTAATTTTATAATAACATAAACTCATCATTCTCCCAGTGAAATATGTGGATGGCACAAGAATTCTCTTCCAAGAGATTATATCCTCAGAGTAAAAGCAGCAATATTCAACATGCTGAGAAGGGATATGAAAAAGATCATCTGTATTTATTATTCTTTGTGTGAAATTAAAACTAGCAAACACAGCAAAAGCAGCCAGCTTAGTGAGAGCATCACGTAATTAGGAAATACTTGGTGAATGAATAAAGATACAAACATATTTATTTTCCATTATACACTGATCAAACTGTTCTGATGGTGAGCTCTGCACATATAGAAGAGAATAAATACATGACAAATGTGTTTTATCCTCAGTCTTTTCCATGTGGCATCATTAGTGTTTATTAGTAAATAACCCTTACATTTTAGTACCTCTCTGGGTCCCATTGTGGCATTCTTTTACCTTTATTTCCACAGTAGTGTTTCTACAAAGATATCAGCATTAAGGCACATTTCATTAGCATGAAGCTACCTAGATTTTTCAGATTCGGAATAATGTGTGGGCTGATTGAGTTTAGTGGCTTTTTTAACAATTTAGTTTGTGATATATCTTCTATCTAATGGAAACAAAATTACTGTTATGCTCCAGCTCAAAATGCCAGAGGCTGATAATCTTTTCTGGTTGTAATACCATTTAGGGATTCTTTAGATACCTCTCAAGATACCCAGCAGTTTCTAAGAAGCAGAATGTTAAGACAATGGAATCAAACTTGTAATTTGATTTGAAGAAAGGAGAGTGTTGGCAACTCCCTTGCTACTGCAGATATCATTATTAGTCTTCCCTGCATTTCTTTGTAGACGTTTAAAAAACACAGGAAAAATATCCTCAAATTGAACAGGAAGATTACACTGGGTGTAAACACAGGCTGGTAACATAATTTTCAGTAAACTGCTGGTCAGATTGCATATAGTTACATTATGCACTGGTTTCCATCAGGAAAACAGAGTGAGTACACATTGAGTAAGATTTTACACAGAAAATAAATTAATAAAGTTCTTAGGACTCCATATACAAAACCAATTTGGATTTTTTCTTTGTTCTGTTTATTCATATGTTCATACATTATTTAATACTGGGACTAACAAGAATTGATGAATCCAGTCATGCTTTTCAGAGCCTGAGTTATGGGAAGTGACACAACTGAGAGTTATACTTGTTTTATGTGGCCTACAGGCTTTATGAAGAATGCCATAATATATTTTACTCATATCTCTCTAATATGACTGCAAACAAATACTAGTTATGAATGTGGTCACTGTGAGGAGAATTTGAATGGAGTCTGTGCTTGAAGTATTATTGATTCCTGCTAGAGCTGAAAGTGAGTAGCAAGTATGGTAAATAAATCAGGAATCCATTATACCAGTTTCTGGCATTACTGCCAGAAACACTTGCTTGAATTTTTTTGATTTTTTTTGGACATGTGATTATTACCATCAAGATATTTTCTTATTGCTTATACAGTCTTTTCCACTCCTTCACCCTTGGGAGCAGCTGCAGAGTCCGCAGGGCAGGACTTCATCTTCTGACCAGGAACAAGGCAGAGAACAGAGGTCCATGGCTCTGAGCATATTTTCTAGGTCTGGGGAAGTAGTGATACCAGAAGGAAAAACAGGAATTAATTTCTTTCATCCTTCCAGAGTCTTTCTTCTGTTCTGCTCATTAAACCAGCCAAAACCATGGCACAAAAGGAGGCATCTCTCACTCTGTCTGATAAAGCTGTCTACACTGCTCTGTCCTTCAAAGGGCTCCTCAGGTCCTCATTACTGACCTCCTTTCTACTTTTTTGCTCTGTTTTCTTAAAAATTTTCTCTCAGTCTCCATCCCATATTTGTTCTTGTGCTGTAAGGATACAAAATAATAAAAAGGTTTAAGCTGGGAGCTTAGGACTTGCTTTCTCAATTTTTTGGGAATTATTGCTTTTCTAAGTGTAATTCAAAACTCTTGTTCCCAGGTGGCCTTGAAAAGTCTGTGAAGATTGTTTTCTTTCCATGATGCAATGCTAGTTTTTTCTTACCTGTCTCAAACCATGAGTATAGCCCTTGACTCAGCTCTAGTGAATTTTACTTAGCACCCAGAACAACTGTCCACAGTGGTCAAGAAAGCTGTTTTGCCATTCTTACTGGGATCTGCATCCTTTCTCCTGCTTCATACACTTACCAGCTCAGACCTACTCCTCCACACACTAACCTTCAACTGCTTTCAGCTTTTCAGTAAAGATTTTCTTCAGCTTTTTGCTTCACATACTGCTCATCCTTCAAGGGCTCTCTGTTTCATGCTACTCCTTCACCCAAAGGATTCATTGGATTTCTCACCTGATTCTTCAGCCCTTTTTGCCCAGTGAATCAGCTGGCATACTCTATTACATGCCAGCTGTCACCCAAATGCTTTTGTGAATATCTCAGTGTTTCCTGCCCAAACACAGGAGTGTCACCTCAGTTCCTCCTGCTCAAACTATTCTGCTCATTGCAAAGTCTTCTGCTGAGGAAACCCAAACCCTTCAGATCTTCTCACTGACATACCTCAGTCCCTTACCCAAACTCTGCTTCTGGAGGTAAACCATGGCTTCCCTACAAAATCTTCTCAACAATCTGAAAATATTTGTATTTGTGAATACGGAAACAAAGCCTTTCTTCAAGACAAGGCACCTGCAAGGGTTATTTTTTTTGAGGTCTGGACAAAAGGACGTAGGGCTCAAACAGAGGAGGAAGTGAGCAAGGCAATTGTTTCCTTCATGTCATATCAAATATTTTGGGGATCATCCTGCAGAGGCAAGAGAAATAATCAAGCCCAGGGACACTGTTAAAAATGGAGGAAGCAAGAAGTGCTAAAGGGATTTTAAACATTTAGCTCAAGAACCGGATGAGATTAGTTCTATTGAATCGTATTTAACTACCTCTGGAATAATCCTCCACCAGTCTGCTTCTAATCAGGGCTGGCCTGCACCAGAATGTGTTTGAACACTACGAACAAGCAGAGCACATTGTGAGAATTCCACCTACGTCACAAACTGACTGCAACAATGACCATAATAAGATGTTATTAGAGCCCCAAGAAATGTATGAAATGCATTTCAGAGCACTTGTATCATTAACACCAGCTGTATATCAGACAGTGGAGGGCTGTACTAAGTGGTGCTACCTGAGCCATGTTTTCCAGGAGTGCTGTGGCAAGGGCAGGGTTTTGCTAACTGGGGTGTTGATATCTTGTCAGGTGAGCTAATGATGGCTGAGGTGAAAGCAGTAACATCAGGATAAGTCACACTGAGCCACATCGAGTGCAAGGTGATTGTAATTGTAGCCTTTGTTCTCTTATTCTGTGTAAAACCTCTTTTCCACATGTTTCAAAACTCTTTTATGCTGCTATTTGAAACCTTGATTCTTTGAGAAGTAACCCTTAATCCCTTGAGAAGGAGGCCTCTGTCTTGCTTCTTTATTTTTTTTTCTATTTTTCCTTCTTCCCTAATGAAGGCAGTGCTGGAGTCGGGGCTGCTCTGCCCCCCGAGCTAATTGCTGTAATTAATTGCAGTGAGAGGTGTGTGAGGCAGGAGGGGCCAGGGCACCCCCTCACCCGGTTCTACAGCCGGCTCCAAACAGGGGTTCTGAGGGAGCTGCTGCTCTTAACACCCAATGAAAAACACCAGTTTGTGTTCTCTATGTGTGTTTGGTTAGTTTTTCTTAGTTTAAGTTAAGAATGAGGGTGGCTCAAAGTCCAGCATTCTCCCTTCCAGGTGATTGTCCTGTGGAAGCAGCAGGGCCAAGGAGTGATTTACCAATATCACCATCAACTTTTTACTAAGCTTGTGGAAAAACTAATAATTTACTTGCACATTTGAGTCTGTCTTTATTTGTTGTCTTTGCCCCCTGTTCCTCCTTTCTAACACGTGCTGGAGGAGCTGCTGGAGCAGCCACAGCTGATGGGAAAAGCCCATGGAAACAGCAGGAACTGGATGTGCTGTGCTGTTTCCAGGGCAGGGTTGCATGCAATGAGGATTTCTGCAATATTGCAAATTCTGGGTGCAACTTGCACTGCCCTTTTTTCACCGTGACAGACTTTGCTGTGTTCAGTGGCTCAGCTGCTGAGGATAGTAACTAATCAAATTCTTGAATAATTTGGAGTTGTAGCATCTGCTGCATCCTGATAGGAGAGAAAGCGGAACCGTGTGTGGTTGGGAATAAGTTATTAATGAAGTGATTACAGAAACAATGTTTTTATTCTGCTTTGTACCTCATGAAAGCTGTTAGCTTCTCTGAGGCAGGAGGAGGAGGAAAGAGATGTTTTCATTAGTAGCTGCCAGCATCCCAAAGCGCTCATTGGGTATTGCAAAGCAGAACAGTACCACTTGCAGCAGAGATAAGGGATGGTAGAAGCCACACAAGTCTGCTCTGTGCTTCTCTAGATACCATCACTGTGTGTTATGACTAAATTAGGGTAGAAGCATCTGTTTGCAATGTATGTAAACTGCTAAGTTAGCTCCTCGAAGGTAAGGAAAAAATGCTTCTGTTTTGAGTATGAGAACAGCTTTTTGTCTTGGTGTTGATATAATAAAGAAAAAACCCAATTATCTACATGAATATTTGAAAAATTTAACAGCTTTAAGTAGGCTTTGGGGAGCATATCTAGTAAATAAAGTAACTTTTGTGTTCATAAACACAGTGCTACAACAGTCTGACCTCAGCCTGGGTTAATGGGAAATGATAGCATGAATGAAAATTTCAATTACACCATCAGATGCAATATAAGTGGCAGTTTTATTCCCTACCTAGCCCTGAAAGACTAAATGTGAATGCTGAGTGTGTTTAGCAGAACTGTGCATTGCAGGCAGTTAATCATTAGCATAGAGTGAAGCATTTATAATTTTCCAAGAGTGGAAGGAAAACTATTCATAGAATATTGATGAGACAATGTGTTTAAGGCTCAGGATTCTCTCTCCTGTGCAGTTTCCAAGGCAGTCCATGAAGCTCCCATGCCCTCCAGTCTGACCTGAGAAAGTCACTGCTGCTTAAACTTTCTCTTGTTTTTTTTTTGTGGTTACTGAAGATCAAATAATGAGATAATGACAGTTTATCATAGCAGAGTTCTCAAGAATTGTGCTGGACAAAGTTAAGTGTTGCATAGTGGTTGTTCCTTTGTCTTTACCTATTTTTCCTCCACTATGAAAATACACACAAATTGATAAACATGGACTTAATCCCTTCTGACCCACCTTGAGGCCTGAATAGATGAACTCATCCCTTCTTTTGCTCTCCCTTGATGGACTCTTACTCAGGATACTAGAGCTTTGCAGAATTAGGTACCAAAGTTGGCCAGATTGACTAAAACAATGATTTATAGAATACAAAAAAAAAAAAAAAGTACAGTTTTTCAGTAGCTGTTACCTGCCTACATTTTTTTTCTTGCTTAGATTTGGCATTCTTTTTGTGACAATAACTTTTTCAAGGCTGTTCAGAGAAAGGTCATGTGAACATTGGAAAGAGTTATTTGTTCACCAGCAGTATGAGCAGTAACATTATTCAGGGGAAATAGGTATGTTACAGTTGAAGAGCAGAATTTTATGTGTATTTTAAGATATTGCCATGATAATTAATACAATTATTTCAATTTTAGCCTTTCTTTTACTTCTGTGCAGTGCTGCCTTACCATTAACAGGCATGACTGTGGCCTGTAAGCTTGCTTCAGAAGAGAGTTCAAATTTCAATCTGTGATTATCACATTGGATAAGAGTAAAATTTGGCTGGGTTGGAACTTAATGAATAAATCCCCTTTTTAAATTTGACAAAATTGTTCTGTAGTGAAAAGTGGAATGGTTTAAGAGGATTTGTTGTCAAGCAGCCTCTCCTAAAAATGTAGCCTGTTCTTGCAGTCAGTTTGGTGTTCCCCTACCTGAGTAATGAAAGTTCAAAGCCCATGCCTTAAATAACATCAAGAGCTAGTGTGAACATGGGAAAAAATGGCAAAACATTTATATCTCTTAATTAATATATTTTTTTTTAATAAATACAAGGTGGTTGTGTCATGTTTAGAGAGTTTTTTGTACCAGCTGATAGAGATTCCGTGACTGAGCAGCTGATGTCTATAAACAGCCTATGTGTAGGTAGGGAAGCAGGAGGGCTGATGGGGGGAGTAGGATTTATATTCTTACTGCTGATTGTAGTCATGTAGTGACTCTGGAGTATGGGGGTGTGCAGAACAGGTAGATGAGAGTTCCATGATATTTCTGAAA
This sequence comes from Cyanistes caeruleus, assembly GCF_971803275.1. NCBI lineage: Eukaryota > Metazoa > Chordata > Aves > Passeriformes > Paridae > Cyanistes > Cyanistes caeruleus. The sequence continues at coordinate 10,252,675 of NC_141707.1, read as the reverse complement.
GCAGTAAGGGGAAAAAACTCCAAAAACCACTGGGGTACTTACTACACAAGAGGGGAAAAGGTGAGAAAGGCATATTTGCTGGTCATTTTCAGCTGCAATTATATTTAAAACACAGGTGTTTTGAAAGATTTTTGTAGTGGTTGATGAGGGCTTGCAAATTGGAGAATTAACTAAAGGTAAATGGAGAATTTAGATGTGCTGTGAAATAAGGGTAAAAAAGTGATGCTGCTGGAGCTGAACAAGCAGCAACTTGCTGTCACCAAAAGGGGAGAGAGTCCCTTTTCCTTCCTGCCCTCCCACATCCACTGGCTAAGTGATCCCTCCCTTTTGTCTGAACAAGATTTGATTATCTTTAGCATCAGGGAGTTGAGTGAGGAGGACAGCAGGGTGCATGTGATAGCTGGAAACAACAGGAAAAAGCAGGGTGTAGGAGGCTGGGACATGCAGGATGATGCCCACCTTTTGGAGGCAGGGAGTTTTTAGACTGTGAAATGACATTTGAGCTGTGAAATGCAGCACCCCCTCAAGAAAATATGTATTGCATTGTTAGGAGGAGGAAAAGGCAGGTTGTTCCCCAAGGCAAGAGAAAGCAGGCACAGCAAGGCAGGCAGGGAAAGTGACAGTCCCACAGGATGAGGAGAGAACAGAAGGAATAACTTCCCTCAATTTCTGCCACTAGAAAGCAGGTTCAGAGGACATTGAAAAAGAAAGTAGTGAATGAAATATCCTGTCTGAGCTGTCTGCAGCGAGAATTTGACAAATGAGATCACTGGTTCTTTTATAAAATGAGAACCAGCAAGAGTTTAGATAAAGTTTCAACTTCAGTGGTGATGGCTCAAATCTGGTTGCAGTTACTGTCTTGTTTCCCCTCAGCTTCTCAGGTTAATGCTTACATATGTTCCAGATGTTTTCTTTTTCTACCCTAAATGTATCTGGAAGTGCAAAATGTAGTCTCCTGTCAGAGACAGGGTACACAGAACGGACCAGATGAGAAGTTTTGGTGTTTCACTTTTTAGGGTGGATTTAGAATGTGGCTGCCAGCTCAGAGTTGGCTTATTGCTAAACTGATAAAACACATTATTGAGCCAAGTTTCCAGCCTGGTATGGGATGGCTTGGTTGGAAGAGAAAGATCACCCAGGGGCCACTCCCCTGCCAGGAGGATCTTTTACCCTGTGTGACCACACCACCCACCAGGTCACTGCGATTAGTTTTCTAAACCTTCAAGTGGAGCAACCTTGAAATATGCCTATTGTAAAATGAACTTGTCAAGTTCAGCTGCAACTCTGAGTCAGTAGGGTTTTAAATTTATTTTTTTTTAATAATTTTGTCTCAGATTTTCTGATTCTAGAGACAATATTGAGCTGCAATCCCAATACAAATGCATCATCACAAATGCCTGCACTTGGATGTGTTGCTGTCTGCCTATGGAATGATTGCTCTGTGTAGTAGCATTCAGCAGCACTATCCTTGTACTACTTAAGTTTTGAAGTCCTTTCCCTAACAACTCAAATTAATCAAAATGTTGCCAAATAACCCTCCCTTATCTAATCTAATGACTTGTTCATGTTAGCTTAAATACTTCCTGTCTAATCAAACTATTTAATAGAGATATAATTTAAGTATAATTTTAAACATTAACCACAATGTCTGATTTATGCTATCTACCTTTTGTGAGGGGAGATTAAAAGCTTTTCTTATTCCAAGGAGTTCCACTTTTTTGCAGCTCCTTCAAGCAACTTAACTCAGTTTTAGACTCACTTCTGTGTTTATAGAAATTTGCCAAAAATCAGAAAATAGATGGGACACATTGCTACTCTTGTTTTTCTCAAGAATTAGGTTTCTCTACTACTACCAATTTGTAACCCAGTTTTTCCTACTAAAATAGGTGACCCAAGTTCAGGAAGACATTAGGAAGCAGAACTGAAGACTAACCATGTCCTCTAATTCAAAATTAACTCTGAGGAGAGGTAGACAAATATAGGTCAGGATTTTCCAAAGAAAAATAACTAAGTTGTTCATCTTGTGCAGGCTCACAACATCTTTTCAGTGAAATGGCCTAGAAAAAAATTGATATTTGTTTGTATTTTCATTTCAAAACTAGGCCTGAAGATAATATCCTTGTGTTTCTAGAGTCTGCTTTAGCTGTGGAGCAGTAGCATGGTCTCTGTGGATTTCATATCCTATTTTCAACCTGTCTGTGTGTGCTGCGCTGCGTTACTACATCTTAGTCCTCTTATCAGAGGTTTAAACTGGGTTTAAACTTCCAAGTTAGCTACAAGGAAGCTGAAATGCCTGGAAGATGGTAGAGGGAAAAAGACATCATGGATTACTTCTTAATCAAAAGAACATGCTGAGTGAAAGAATGAGGTACAACTCATGGTGATGTACAACTCTACTTCCCATGCAAGATCTTTTTGTTTGTTTTTCAAAAGCAGCTTAAATTTGCAATTAAAGGAATGCAAGAATAAATAAATAAATATCAATTTTTTTCCATTCTTTTAGGAACTTAATGTACTGGTCTTTTTTTTTTTTCCTTCTTAATGTATCAGTCTTTTTTCTCTTGTTGAGTGAAAAATTGAGAGGTGAGTGTAGCTTTCTGTGTTTAGTGGGTTTTATAATGAACTGGGGGAAAATATTTCTGTGACTTGCAGTTTATGGTACAAGATGAAGGAGAGGCAGTTTGGTGTTCTGTATATTTTGTTCTCAGGGACTAATTAGTCTCTTAACCTGTTTTATGTCATTCAGTTGTTTTATGTTATGCGCACATACCTTTGTTCAAAAAATTTGTAAGCGTTTAATTATTTATACAAATTTTTGATGTCGCAATATTTTAATGTGCACTATTTTTATTTTAAAAATTATAGAAATATTAGATTTATTTTGTTACTCTAACTTATTTCCTCAAGTCTCATCTTTTACAAGGCTGAATAGAAATTTTTGAGTTTTAGCATTACAGCAAATGGTTCAAGCTATGGCTTTTACCATAAACTATGTTCATAATTGTTAGCACTTCAGTTTGTCTATAAAATTATGTATTTTTTGAAACCAGAAAGTATGGATTCATCTGGTGCTGATTATCATGTTACCACATGCTAATTATGCCTGGCAAAGACTTTGTTCTCTTCCATTATATGTTTGTGGAGAAGCCAGTTAGTTCTGCCTCATTTCAGCAAACTGGGCTGATGCCCAGACAACTATTAGTAACTTCATTGTCATTATTTATACTGAACTGCAAAATATACGATTATCAGGGTGAACTGTGTGACCTGAAAGGGAAATTCTTGGCAAAATGTGTTTGCTTCTTTTCCTTTGCACTTGTGCCACGTTCAGCTACGTTTTTCACAGGCCCTGTTGTTTTTATTGGGTATTTGCAGCAGTTATAAAAATAGCCTCACATTTTGCAACTACGGTCTTAAGGCATCGTGATCATATAAGGGAAATGTGTTCTGATAAGTACCTGAGGAAAACACTAATAGTGCACTCAAATCGTGATTCAGCTGTGTTTCCCTGAGGTAAATCTGCAAAACCAGGAGTAAAACCCATCTCAGTGGGCACCTGTGCTACAGTCACTCTGTGATTGCTGCTTCTTAAAGGAACTGTTGTATTTCAGCACCACCTATAGGTATTTAAAGGAAATCTATTTAGATCCATGACAGGATTCACAAATGGATTCTGTATTTATTGAGACTATTCGAGACAATTACATAGCTGCTCTTACAAATATTTTTTATCTTTAACCTTGGTTCAAAAATTTAGTAACATGCCATGTAATATATATGAAATATGGCATAACATTAAATTTGGTTTGCTGAAGAAATATTTATTATGAAACCACATGATCAGAGAGCATGACAGGAAGCTTCATGAGATGCAGCTTTCATTAATAGTGCAAATTTTTCAGGTTTTCCTCTTACTCTAAAGGACTGGAAGAAAAATAGAAGTTATTTTTTTTTAATATTGTCAAATTTTCACTGGATTCACAGGTGGGTTTTCTGTACTTTAGGAAATGTTTTTACTGATTAAAACCACAGAATATGTCTTCACCCTTAAACTTACTCAAACATGGCTGAAATTTATAAGTAGCTGGTACATTTTTTTATCCAGTGTCTCCTTTTCATGGAATGATTCACGTTTTTGAATTGGGCAAGAGTAGAAAATTGGTGGCCTTTTGAAAGAGACAAGATACAAGAACTTGGCTTGCCTGATTTTCCCAGAGAAAATATCTCAGAAGTCACAAATGCATGAGATCTCTGAATGCAAAGTGTCCTATTATGCCAGTGCCCACTAAATTTTATTTTAGTATTTTGTGCAGGACCTTAAATCTACACATCACTTAAACAAGGGGCTTTTGTTATGTTTGGTTTTTTGTGTGGTGGATTTTTTGTTTTGTTTTGTTGGGGGTGTTTGGGTTTGGTTTTTAAATTGGAAGCCAGAATATCTTGGATAAGCCATACAAAATATGTGCCCAAGCATGAAGCCTTAAAATACGTTGCTAGGCCTAAGGTAAAAACTGCTCAACAGGAATAAATGTTGCATTGTCCTGGAAGGGAGAATACTGATTGGAAGGAAAAGTGACAACATTTTACTCTTTGCTTCAGTGAATCTTTAGAAATTATTCTGTGCTGCAGTTTTAATATTGCTATAAAAATTGAATATCAGAGTACATGCCATTGACCAGGACAGCCATACAGACTCTCTCTTCAGAGCTGTTGACTTTGCTCTGGATTTACTCAAGAGAAAGAAATGTGTTAAGGGCTCTTCTTGGTTTTCCAGGCTAGGAATACTAGTGGATTTATGTTTGTCCAGTAATCACTGCTGCACTGACAGAGTTTAAAAACCACCCTAAATATGTGAGAGATGGAATGGATGGCAAATACAGCTCAGTAACATCTCCTGCACGGCGTTTGGAAATCCTGTACTCAGAACAGGATTGAAGGCAGTTCTCTGTCTCTCTCGTTATTTATATTTACACAGAGAAAGCAGTGCCACATGGGGCCAGGTGGAAGAAACTGTCAATCACTTTTTTGGACAGGAGGCTGAAAAAGGGGGAGTTTCTCTCATTATTTTGTCAGAAGTGTGAGAAAAGAAGTGAAGGGCAAGTAGTTCTGCCTAAATGGAGAGTATTTATTGCATGAGCTGTCACTTTCCCTTTTGTTTTACGGAGATGTTGCTTGCTGTGTCTGTACATTTTTCTGCATAACTGGCTAATAACAGCTGCAGGTGCAATTCAGTTTATAGAGTGAAGGCCTGTGCTTTTGGTTTTATTGATAAATGCAGCTGGGGTGGCCTTTGAGTTTAGTTTGGGCTTTCCAGTTTGTATTCCTGAAGGTGAAATTGTTGTTGACCAGGTTTTTCTACCAATATGCAAAATAGACTGAGCCATCTCCTTGTCATCCCCAGCCTCTTCTGTCAGTTCAGTTTTGGTCTGATCACACACAGTTGAGGATTTTTATATTTTTTTTTAATGCACTCTAGACAGATGTTAGTAGTAGCACTGGTCACCATAATATACAGAAAAACAAGTAAACATACAAAACACAATCCCCCCCACAAATTAAACCCAACTCGTAAAACAATGAACTCAAACAAAAGAAATTAAGCCTTTTATTTTTATTTTTTTTTAACTAAAAAGCTGAAGGTGAAATTATGCTCACCTCATGAAAATTACTTTTTACACAGAGAAGGTCACAAGTCTCTGATAATAAATTCTGGTAATATATTTCTTCTTTCACCCAGAAAGATCCAGTGCAACAAGTTGTGTGATTTAAATGAGTAAGGGATTTAAACAAAGACCTCAAGGAAATAAGTGAGGTAATTCAGGTGAGAGAGACAATGTTTATCCTAAAGCAATCAGTCAAAAAGAAGAATATTTGTATGAAGGTGGATGGGAATAAAGAAGGATGAACAGAATTCTGGGTGATCACAATTGGACATGTATGTCACATGCTACTCTGTAAGCTGGATATTGTCCCATTCAAGGACACTATTCAGCACACAAAAAAGCAACTCTTGGTCTTTGGTAGTAGGGTAAAATTGAATTTTATTGAAATTGAAACCAACTTTACAGGAAAGGCACTGCAAGTCATTGTTTTTCAGTGCCAGCTATTACAAACAAAACTCAATTTTCACAGATGCAGCAGATCTCATACCCAGCTCTTCATGAAATGAACCTTCCTGATAGTCTGCTTTTCATGCAGCATGTTTCTCTATGCAAGATATAAGCAGAAATCATACCTGGCTTTTGTATTAGCAGATATAAATACCTTAATGAAACTTGACAAAGTTTTGTCTTGCTCCTTTTATTTATGCTGTTTATTGGTTTGAAATAATTTCTTTTCCTGTTTCAGCATAAACCAAAGTGCTTACAAAATGAGAGGAGGCTTGGGTAGCTGTTAAACAGCAGCATTTCTCTTATGAGCAGCTGAAACTATTCATAACTCTACAAAAAAAGCAAAACCAGACAGCAGTGACTTCTTTCTGTGCTGTATAGTTCCAAATTCTGTGGAAAAATTTCTAAAGTGAGGCACTTCCTTGATGTGTCTTCTTATTTTATGGGTGATGGGGATACCCTTGTTTTTAAAGTCTGTCAGACTTTTATAGAAAAGCAGCTTTGCTGGAGTGAAGAGAGGAAATAGAGTGGGTCTATGTTCTGTGAAGGCTGAAAAGGAATTTAAAAGCTAGGAAGGGATATTAGGTCTCCTTTATGCCGAGTGCATGGCTTAGGTCTTCTGTCCAATGTCTGAAGGTTTTAATCCTTTTTCACTTGCATCAAGTAAAGAAAAATATAAAATTAAGTAAATTGTTAGATACTGTTAGTGCAAGGGTTGCTAGAGGACAGGCAGGTTTATCTTGGAAGAATTTTCAATTGCTTTCCAGCTACATTAGTGAGTGTTTTCAAGTGAGCAACAGGCAACCTTTATGTAACTTTTTGATACTGCAATCATTGCTGATTTTTAATAATGCCTGTTGCTTCCACCTAAGTCAGTAGTTCACCTCTTCATTTATATGAAATTGTGATGTTGTAGTATAATTGATTTATTTCTTTTTTACATTATGTGCTCTGAAGATGCTTAGTATATAATTGAGGTTAAAAATCTGTATAAATTTTTGGGCTTTTTTACTTGATAGAACAATTTTGTTGTGAATTTAAAGTGTTCCCTCAAGCCCCCAAGAAAGAACATGTGGTAAATATATTAATATTTCTAAAACAGTATTAGCTAATCCCAAGTAATACTTCAAGGTTGCTTTGTCAGAAAATAAGGTGGAAGGAAACAGCAGTTGTGGCAAAACACTGATAAGTTCTAAGAGGATGTTATCAAGAAAATAAGATGACCAGACACAATTATTTTATATTGCAATGATGAAAGAATTCCGTGAAATTAAGTTATGATGTTTGCATTGTATTTTCATTGGAGGCATGTATTACCTTAAATGCAGTGCCCAGTTTATTTACTGTCTATCAGATAGGGTACAAGAGGGAAATCAATAAGATTAAAGAAAAAAGATTTCCCTAAAAAAAAAATCACAAAGATAAGTTCATTCAGTTTAGACAGAGGTTACAAAGAGCAGAGCAAAAGCCTATTGAATGAATGTGATTTAGAGAGTCACTAGAGGATTTTCCTTTGCTGTTTCATGTCAGAGAAGACTGTAAATACACCCTGAGAGATAAAAGGAAGCCAAATTTTATTTCCAAGTAAAACAAGTTTATAAAAGTTACTAAGGTCATTAAGAGAAAACACTTTTTTTTTCCTCCCCAAAAAGCAGAGAAGTGTGTGGACTACAATGCACTCTGTACCTGGTTAAGGCATTACCCACAGGTGTGACACTGCAGGCAGAGGTGCTGCTGACAGGGCAGCAATTTTGGCTCTCCTGATCTATATGTGTATCAGAAAAGGAAGGTCTCTAGTACAGCTGGCTTCAAACTGAGCAGGAGCAGTAGCTGGTTCAGTTTTAGAAATGTTCTAATCATTGTCTTGTGCAGCAGGAGAGACTCAGATCACATGAGCTGTGTTAAGAGTAAGGACACAGAATTTCCCAGGCAGAAGTGGAATGCTGAGGCAGGAGCTGCCAGCCTGAGCTGAAGTGAAGGAAATGGATGGTGTGAGCCAGCCTTCAGCTGCAGAAGGCTGTCTCATGTTTTGGTGTCCCCATTCCATAGTCACACTAACTCTGCTCCATTCCTGACACTTGTTGTCTGTCCATGTCAGACACCTGCCCACAGGGGACAGGAGTTGGCTGCACTGCATTTTCTGTGGCAATTCCCATTCTTTTCCATCTTAGAATGACTTTTTTTCCCTTTTCCCATTCTAGCCTTAGGCCAAGGCAGGCAGGATGTGGAAGGATGCCATTGTTGTAAAGTGATTATTAACTTTTCAGAGACATGCATTCATTCAGCTTCCATTTCAGTTTAAGAGCCCTGATCACTTTTTTGCTATTAAATTTCTCATCATCTTTCTGTCATGTAGTGTGACTGCAGTTTGTAACTGATGTCAGTCTTTCACCAAAAGATGGTCAAAAGATATTTGTCCTGCTGTCTTCATCTGTGTTGAGAATTTCCATTTTTCTCTCTGTAGTCATACCTAGATTTCTACATTTTCGAGTCCTAAGAGTAAATCCAGGCAGAGAGGGAGGCAAAATGACACCTGGTTTACAGTAACTTTGTTGCAACTGCCAGTGACTTCTAAAGCCTGCTCATCATCTAATGCTAGAAATATAAATATAAAAAAAGTGCCAAAAATCTCTCACATGGTTTTAGTAATATCACATAATGCTGAAGAAAGAGGAAGCCTCAGATATTTGATACACTTTCCTGGTACAGCTTTAGTAAAAGTATGGCCCATGTCAGACTGCAATGATTGTTTGTTGCTGTACACAAATCATCCTCTGAAATAATGAACTATCTAACTGGAGAAAGCACTTGGAACTTTGGATAAGTTGTTATTTTCTGGAGCTGAAGTACAAGTCCATAAGAAGGTCTGAAAGAAGGAAAGAATCTTCTGTGTTGTATGAGCAATAACAGCTTGCAGGTTTTTGTCTAATTACTGGAATGAGTTTTGTGTTTAATTGTTTTTCTTTTTTTTTTTAAGCAGTTTCAGAATTTTATTCTGCTGTCCCCAGACTTCTCATGTGGCTGTTAATGTTATTTTTAAGTCACCCAAATAAAAGGGCAAAATGAAAAGGAGACTAGCAAGAACAGTACTTACCTGAGACCATTTTCTCTTTTAAGTAATTAGCCATAAATTATACTGGTAATTCTGGCATGTCTTCACGTTCTGGCTTTCTGCATAGATTTGATTGTAGCTTTTCATTGGTATATTCCCAGGAGAAATTAAGTTTTATTGCATTGGCATTTTGTGATTGAAAGCTGTTTCATGGCAAATCATCACTATTTGTACAGGCTACCCACATTTAAAGGCTGTCTTACTTCCCAAATCCATATACAACATTTTAGGTGGTTGCTGATGTGAATATAGACATGATTTAATAGCCTTGCAGAGAGAGATGTTTGAGATTCTATTTTTTATAAAGAAAAGTATTAATAAGATTACAGTGCAGAGCAGCTGTACAAAGCTTTCATCTTGATGCATAAAGGCGCAAGTTTCTCTTTCATATTTCTTCTTCTAAATTTTTTTAAAGACTTTATTTCCTTTTGCAGCAAGCCCTTTAACTGTGCTTGCATTAAGACATACTGCAGTAGCTGAAATCAAAGTAGCAATGTTTATAGAATATGGCATCTTATCGTATAGCAGTTTTATAACTTCAGATTTGTACTGGCAAATCAATAATCACTATGGAGTTCTAATCTTTATAGATTTCCTTTTTCGTGCTTTTATGGAACGTGCACCAAAGTCAAAGTCGCAAAAGACAAATATATTTCTGTCTTCCTTTTGCTGAACTGTGTCTTTATACCTCACTCCAGTCCAGGTAAAATATTTGACAATAAGTTAGTCTGTTTGATTGTGTGGGATATCAGCTGCATTTTGCCAGTTAACCATGGGGGAAAATTCATTCCATCACAGAGTGGCCATTCAGGGCCCATTATTTGGGACCATATTAAATTGAATTAGTCCAAAATCCCCAGTTCAAGCTGTACTGTTGCTTGAGCAACTGGCCTTTGAAGTGTTTTTACTTCAGCACATAGAGGAAATGCAGCAGAATGGCTTAGTTATGTTAATTTAACGTTAATTAAAGTTAATTTTGTAGTTAGCACACTTGTCTGGATTTGTAATGTGTATTTGGTAGATTGATTTTAAAAATTGTTAGGCTTTATACAGCCGCCCTCACCCCTGGTAAAGTTAATTAGTAACTGGACATTGTCTGGGGAGGAAATGAGTGAATAAATATGAGAAATTAAATAATTTTAATTGTAAATCAAATTTGTTGTCTTTGTGCTCCTCCAATAGCTTGGGAAGAAACTGCTGATGGCTGAGTTCATAACAAGGCAGACCTTTTTGGGGATCAAGAGCAGCATATTCTTTGTAGGATTAAGATGCATGTGGTGAGGATAATCAGGTATCAGCAGAACTTGTGAAAGTGCATTGGGCTATCTTTGTTATCTCAAGTCTTTAAATAGTCTTTAAATCAAAAATTTTGCTCAACAGTGGAGAGTTCTAAGAAAAAGTCATCTCCTTTAATGTACAGGCTTCAGTGCCCTTCTGATATCCCACCTGCAGTTGCTTCCTGAGATTTGGACTGTCTTCCTTTCCTGCCAGCCTGGAAATAGTGGGCGAGGCACAAAATGTGTTCGCAGGGTACTGAATACCTCTGCTAGACCTCCTCATCTCAGGGGTTAGAATTATTACTTTTTTTTTCAAAATTTAGCTTTTCCTTTCCATGCTTAGGTCATTTTGTACAATTGCCAAATTCTGAGAAGTATTTGAATAAAGTAGGATCTTCCTGCTACCTTGTCTGAGCAAAAATGAAAAAAGTAACTCAAATGCTTTTTAAAGAAATAACTTCCAAAGGCTTTTTGTTGAAAATAAAAGCTTCACTTTTTTTCTCTGCAGTTAAAGTTCAAGTTCCAGTGACAGTGCAGGTAAACACTGAAGTTGCCAGAATGCATTACATTTTAGTATGAAAATTACACTTCAGACACCCAAACTGAAACTTCGAAGGTTAAAACTTTGCAACCAGGAACTTTTCAGCTGAACTCTGTAAAACAATAAGGACAAAAAGCAAATTATCTAAACCAGCTAAAAAATAGTTCATTGCATCTATGTGAGCTGGAAGATGTTTTCTTGATTTCTGACAAGATTTCCTGAAGAACTACCTTTATTTCAGTTCCACATATTCCAGGTTAATTTGCAGGCTTGTTTTTATTTCTAAGACATAAATTGTGTATTTGTTTAGACTTTAGAGAGCTTTAATTTTTGTGACTTTGGCAGTCTGATGTTAAACTACTGACTCAACAGTCAGAATCATCATGGTCAAAAGCAAAACCCTCCCACTGTTCTCAAAAACTCCCAGCCATGGTTGCCCAAGTGTTTTCTTGTCCCATTGGCTTACAGTTGATTTTGGAGGTATATTTAAACAACAGTGCCACACTGTCCTGGTCTCTTAGGGGGTGTTGGTGTTACTTGCTGATGAGCTTCAGTCAAACTAAACAGCTAAATATACTGTTATGATCTATTCTGAAATTAAATCTGTAACTGGGATTGGCTTTCCACTGGTACCAATTCAAGCATGTGGCATATTTATGTGTATTATGCATTTTACTAGAAACTGTGGGGGAGGTTAACTAAACAGACTTTTAAATTCTCCATCTTTAATGGTTGCAAAGAAGAGGACAGAAGGGTTTGTTCTTCCTAGTCAAGCCCTATAGTCAGTATAAAGGGAAATTGTCAAGACTATAGAAGGAATCATCCTTTTTATGACAGTGTATAAGAACAATGCCAGATGATATGAGGCAACATCACTGGCAGAACTTTTTTTTTCTGTAGTAAGTGATATTTAGTTATAATAGCTGTTCCTGGAGCTTTCTATAACAGAGATACCATTTGTTTCTGCAGATATCTTTACAATTGTACAGATACTGTTATTGTATTGTGCTTTTATTTTTGCCTTTGGACAAAAAAATTCTGCTGCAAATATTCCTACATGAGCTTTTGGATTGGGAAGGTATTGAAGATAAAATGGAGAAAGGAAGAAACATAAAACCATGAAAAATCTAAAAGTGTAGTTAGCAGCCCTTGCTTGTTGTGGCTTTATTTATTAAAGCCACAACATCTATCTATTTATTTAATAGATTAATACAGTGACAATGGGAAGTTAGGTGATCTCTCCAGCACTGAGAAAAGTTTAAAAGGATGTTATTCTCCAGAAAGAAGTACTCCTTTTCCTCAAACTCTCTAGTGCCTAGTTAAGAGCAGATGCTGTTGTGGGTGGAGTAGGAGCAGTCCCAGTGAGGAGCCTGTGCAGGATCAGACCTAGGTTACAAACCTATATAACCTAAAGAGGAATGCTGGAGCCTTGAGCAGGAAGTATTCTGTTCTGCTCCTGGTTTAATGCCTTGGAATGAGTAAAGCTTGAAAAACTATATCTCTGTTGTGGAGCTCCTCATGGCTTTGGTGCTTCAGGAGCCATGAACTATCAAAGACACCACACTCTCTATTGGTGAGCTTGAACACTATCTCAGAGGGGTTTGTCACTGTCTGGCCTTTCCTCAGACCATAGCAGTAAATGATGTTTCTCTAATCACTCCTTGAGGGTCACTGGGGCTTATCTATACTGAAATGCCTAACAGCTAAAACAGACACTATTTCAAGGCCAGAGAGAAAATGGCTTTTAGCCAACAAATCTGCTACAACACTGATTAGAGGAGTTTTTCTCATTAATGGTGACAAGCAAGAACCAGAGAGACATTGCTTGATAAATGTAATGTCTACTGAAGCTCCCAGTATTTTTACTTACTAATGTAAAAGATCCAGCAAGGAGCTAAAGAAACTAGCTTTTAGTGTGGCTGTGTGTAAAGAACATGGTTCTTGACAGTCAGCCAGAAATGTGAGCACATTGTTCAAAACATGCTTTGTAAGAAAACCAGATGGGGAAAGTGGCCCTGCTTCTCTGCTCTGTGCTTGTGGAATAGAATGTGTGTTTTATAACCTTGGGGAGCCTGTGGAAATGAGTAACATACTGGTCCAATAAAAAAGAAAATTTCCTGAAGTTCTGCTGCAGTTCTCCAGAACTGTATCACTGTGAGCCTCCTTCTTCCTCGGCTTGAGAGCTGTGGGGCTCAAAGTGACTTCACCCCTTGGCCATCAAATTAGTGCTTCTAGTCAAGGATGCTGAAAGCAGTGCAAGGGCTCAACCTCTGCACAGCGACAGAGTTGAGTTGCCTTGCTTTAACCTTAGCTCCATTTACATCACATTCTGTCTATGAATAAAATTGCTTAGCAATAACTTCAATTTGCATATTTCACACTGATTGAGAGCCTGTGGTACAATTCCTACTTTCAAATCCTGTTCATGTAAAAAAGGTCTGTTCCATAATTTCACAGCAGCAGATACTGCTTGAAGCGTTAATTCCCCTGAGGCTATGATTTCTACTTACCCTCTTATCAGTGGTTATTTCCTTTTCTTATTTACTCTCTGATTTATTTTGTCTTATAAAACTTTGTTGTATTAACAGATAGGATAACTTGTTCTATAGCTTGTTAAATAACTGTATCTTGCAGAAGTTAATCTTAATTAGGTCTGGTATTCAAAAGTCTTAAATTGATATGTAGTTTCTGAAAGCCCCTGCATCATCCCTGGAAGCATGGAATGCTGAAACAGCTAATTTTGAAAATAAGAAACATCAAGAATTGAAAATTAATTCTAATTAAATGATACACTTAATTTGTTGTTTCTTAAAATAGACTGCTGCAGACCTTTTTTTTTTAGTTAGAGTATTTATTTTTGCTAAGATCGCAAGTCGTGTCTTTTCTGGAAGTTTAATCTGTGTATCACCTGATTTACCTCCAGACAAAGAACTTCTATGGCTATAACTCAGACCTAGAAACCCGAACAAATAAAAGGAAAACTAGTCAAAAATTACAGTGACTGGGGAGGAAGAGGTTGAGCACTTAGAAACTAGGAAAACTTAGTCTTTGATCACCTCTTCTTACATTTCAGTAATGAGTTGGAAGCAGCAGGAATTCAAGATATCACTGACCTTCTTTTATAGCAAATAGATTGAAATCTTTTCACTCTTTCTTATCCTAAGAAAATAAGTTATGCCATACATATATATATATATATATATACATTTTGGGGTGGCTTTTCTGCTTTTAATCCAGCAGCTGTGGATGAGCAGAGCACGTTGTTCAAAATAAAAAAGTTTCCTTCATTCAGATATTTGTTTCTTTATCTCCTTTAGATCCAAAACTATGGGTAGGAACAGTTAGAAAAAGGTCATTCTACCAAGATGTTTCTCTCCTTAATTGGAACAATAAAGCATATGTCAGCTACTACATGTACAGGCAAATTGAGAGGTGACCTGTGGATTGATTCTGCAAGACAAAAAGGAGTTATATCTCCATTAGCTGCACCATCCATTTAGAATTTTCTTTCTGTTGTCTTGGATTTAAATCACCATTTTGGAAGAGGAGTTTGACTAAAAAGATGCTGAAAAAAAAACCCTCTTTTTTTCTGTATGGTAGGATTCATTATTGTTATGCTAATAAATGATTTTCTTCTTTTGAAGTCATTTTAGTGATTGAACAGACCTAGTGGATGTTCCATATGTGGGGGCTTTGTGTGTTGGTATATGCTTTAAAGATCCATGGATTATAACTCGGCATAGTTTTATAATTAGTCACGACATGCTACATTTTCTTGTGGCAGATTCCAAAGAAAAAGTATAATCAGAAGCATTTGTTCAGATGAGAGACTTTTCTGTGTAGAAAGCATTAATTTATTGCAATGATTTTAATAACAAATAATAATAACAATAATATAGAAACAAATTTAGGATTGAGGGATAATTTTTTGTATCATTTTCTGGTGATACTAACCAAAGGAGTAACCACTGTATTTCTAAAGAGATACAGAAGTTGCCCTGGGAAGCTTTTTAAAGCAGTCAATATATTTTTGAGTGCTCCAGAACTCCAAACAGAGGAAATCTGTGAGTTCTTTACTGCAGAGGTCTGCTAAGATTCCCTATTTTCAGGTTCTGGGTTTTGTTTTCAAGGCCTTAAAGCTTATACCAACAGCAATAAGTAAAGCTTAGTTTCTTATCAGGTTGTGTTATTTGTGTCATTCCACAAAAAAAAAATAAAAATAAAAATATTGTGTTCTTAATCCTGGTTAGAGCTTCTGCATACTTTAGGCTTTGAGATTAATAGGAACCCCCTGTCTACAGAGAAGTTGAGCCTCACAGGTTTCTGTATGGTCCAGCTTACCAAAACACCTCTGTAATTTAATTAATGTGTTATTCAAAACAGGTATAAATTATGCAAATGAAAAAATGGAAATTAATGAGTATCTGCTACAGAAGTGTAATGCATCACATCATGGCCATGCAATCACACAGCTGAACCCTTGGGAATGCTTCCTCCCTCTCTACTGGTTAAACTGCTTTTCTGAGCAGTGGACTTCCAAAATCTGCCAGAGTCAAACACTTGCAGATGTGCCAGAGGATGTTGGAGTATCTCCAGCTGTGAGATGGTAATTATTAAGCTTTTCACTTTATTTAAAGTCTGCTTATTTCGGGGGAGAAGAGATGCTCTCACAAGTAGCCGGTGTAACACCAGAGAATTACTGTGGCTCTTTACTATGCAGAAATACACTCAGTGGATGAGTGGCTTTTCTCCCCACAGCCATTGTTTGGTAGCAGATAGAATATTTGCTGTATCACATTTAAATGGGGAAAACAGTTGGCAGTTGGTGTTTTGGGGTTTTATTTGCTGAGGGGTGTTTTGTGTGTTTGTTTGCTTGAATCCTCATGTTTTAGAAAACCCAAGCATGCAAACAAAAAAATCTTTACGTATCATACAGTGGGTAAGCAAATCACAAATCCTATTTCCATCCAGTAACAAACTGTACTATTTAACCTCAGAGGTGTAGATTGTAATGGGGCTGATAAAGCAGGGCTGTCCCTTCTCGTGGGGTCAAGGCTTTCGGGAGGGCGCTGGTGTTGGCAGCTCCTGCCGTGCCACCGCCAGGCTCTCTGCAGACACATCGAGGGCACTGGCACAAAGCATAAAGGTCCATCTGTGATCTGGGAAGAGCTGCAGGCTCGCTGTGCTCTGCACAGCCCTGCTGGTTATTGATTATTCCTCGGATTGCACAGGTGGAGTGGTTGGCAACAACAAGGAAATGCCATCTTCTCCCTTTAATAGTAGTAAAAATTGCACCCAAGTCACAAATGATCCTGAAAAATCAGTAGCAAGTAATCAAATTGAATGTTGTCAAGTTTAATCTTTTTCACAAAAGAGCAGTAACAAATCACCAAGAAACTTTTTCCTTCTTGTTTGGTGTTTTAAGCGCCTGAGACTTGATAAGCCTTAAAGCCATGCCAGATCTTGACAATAGATCACTTAATTGATTAATTAACACCCCTTAGTTTCACAAGCAGAAAGAACTGGTAGTTCATTATTCACACAGATATTTGGGTTAAAAATTTTCTGCTATCTCTTATGAGAAAAGCATTGATAGTTGTGAACGATATTTTGGTCAGAAAAATGAGTATTCTCTTTAAAAATCAAAGTTCCTTCTTTCAATTATATGAATCATCTATGTTTAGAAAAAAGCACTTTAATTGCAGCAAAAATACTCTACTGAGCAAAGACCAATGTTTGCATGATTTTTTTTCCCCCAGAAATACTTACAAAACCTCCACAGGGATTCATCTTTAAATAAATGTCTCTTGTTTTGAGCAATTAAAACTTGTTTCTATTATTCTCTTCTGCTTTCCAGCTGGTCTGTCCACCTGTTTACAGTTTTTATCCAAAAAACAAAGTTCAGAAACACATCAGATCTTCCAGTTGTAAGTGGAACAAACAGAGATAATGTCTGTATTCTTCATTAATTTCTAAAATATTGTCATAATATGAAAATGAGCAAACCAAACCATACAAACTTAACCAAAAAAAGTCCAATTTTGTATCCTGATCAATAGCACTAATTTAGCCAATGGTGATTATGTAACAAAGAAAGTGGCATAGTAAAGTCTAAGTGCCAATGTTGAAAATTGTTACTTATAGTAGTATATGTTCTCATGAATAATTTTAATTTTTTTTTTCTCACAAGCAACTGATAACTCTGAAAAACACTCAGCTTTGCTTTCTTGTTATGCTTGACCCCATCTTCTGTTCCCAGCACTACACTAATAGAAATGAAGAAACACCCTGAAATTCAAAAAAAAACCTTTTGCCTGTATACAAATCACTTCATATTCTGTGGAACAAGTCCTGAAATCTTCATTTCTTCTTGCATTTCAGTGTATGAGCAATTCCAGCCCAGATCTGAGTCCATAATCTGTTCAAGCCTCTCTTGCTTACAAAGCTTCCATGCTTCTATTTCTGTCAGTTCAGTAGTAGGGAAACAAAAGTAAGAGAAGTTTGCCATTTGTCACACTTCTGAAATGATTTACTCTCAAAACTTGGCATTCACTGTCCTGACCAAGTAGGAAATACTCAGCATGCTCTTACAGCTCATTGTAAAATAAAATTGGAACAACTGAACAAACAGAGCCTTCTTGAAGAAAGCTGGTAATCACAATCTGTCTTTTTGCATATATAGCTCTTATCTTAGTTTTCATTCCTGGCTGGAATCTATGCCAGTGTATTCCAAAACTGCGGGGTGGGAGGGGAAACATGGACTTTACCTACAGGAGCTGTCCCTCAAAATATATAAGATTGGAAATATTTAAATCAATCTATTAGTTACATACTTCCTTTTGCATCTAGTGACAAAGTAAGGTGCTTCCTTTATTTATTATTTTTGTTGTGTTGTTGTTGTTATTATTACAAAGTATTTAAAGGAAAAATTAATTTGGTCAAATGAAATGTGAATACCTTGATAGCATGCAAAGCCCCCATGAACCAGTATCTTGTCTCTATATAGCAGCTATTTCTCCAACAAGCAACAAATTTTTGAAATAGAATTGGAAGAATGCAATCTGTTGTGGGGATTATTTAAATGTGTTTAATTGAATGTGGTCCAACACAGCACGCTGATCAGGGGGAAAAAAAATGTGTTCAGCTACTATTTAACTATTCAGAAGAAACTGTTTCTTTGATTTACTGCAAGTAGCCTGTATTAAAGGCTTCTCTGAAACATAAGTAGCAGCAATTGTGACTTGTTTTTGTGAGGCTTATTCTGTCAAAGAAACTTTGTATCTGTCTATTAGGAGAGTTATCCGTGCATTAGAGCAGAGTGTGTGTATTACAGTGTTTAAGGTCTGGGTAAATTTTGTTACCCTCTGGTGTTAGTAAGCAAAAAAAAAAACACCCCAGCTATCTCCCAGGCTGGAGAGAAATCAAATGAACTGACAGGCTTCTGCCAGAATCTAGTGAAGGTTTCTATAGTGCTAGGAATAAATTGCAGAGGATCAAAGAAAAATATACTGATTCTTAATCTTCTTTTACCAACAGCACACAAGCTTTATGAAAATCCTTCTTCACTGCCTGTTTTCTTATTAAAATAGGCTAATTCAGGGAAGGTGATGAAAATATTGCAGTGAGAGATTCTTGCCAGTTAAAAATTTGCCACTCAGCAAACTAGGATTTTACTATAATTGGTTGGATTTTCCCACAAGAGCCACACCGTTTTCCATATGTTGTAAATACAGCTTTTTCAAGTATTCTGAACAGTCCTGTTAAACTCTGCTTTACTAAGGAGGCACTTAGCACCCAGGAAACACCTTTAAATACTGGATTTCTTTCCAATGAGCAAAGCAGCATCATTGCATTGTTCTCAGTCCTCCACAGACTTGTCAGATTCCTTTCTGACTTGTCTTTTGGTAGCACTCTAAATAAATCTTGCACATGAGCCATCATTAACTCATTTATGTTAGAGAACTGCTGTGGATACTGTTTAAATTGCTTCGTTAGTCCAGTTACTGAGCAGACCAACATGTCAGAACTTGCTGCATGAGACAAGAATTCAGCATCAGGAAATTTCTCTGCAGCAACCTGCTCTGTTCTTCTTTTAAAAGCACTGCTTTATTCCAGAGTTACCACTTCCATGTTTGGAGTTAGATACACACTTGAGACACTTTGGCTGGTCAGCATTCCAGATGTTTACTCTTCATTTGGAAATGACCAAGCCAAAATGGAAAACTCTTATGGAAGGCATTATGTACCATTTTCTGTCTCCTGGGAGGGGCAATCTTGCCAAGAATCTGTTTTGGTTGTTGTTGTTTTCTGTGTTTGCCATGAAACAGTTGCACAGCGGAGATGTTTTGAATCCAGCATCTTCCCTGCAGTAATTTTGCTTCTGAAGAAAGGAGCAAATGATTTTACCACTGACTAATTTGATGGATATCGGTCATCTAAGGTGGCTCTTGCCTAATGAGTGGGAAAGGTCTTTCCCACTGGAGCAGTCTTGATGGGACCAGTGACACACAACTTTTATCGTGTAATGAATTTCAGTATGACAGTGTACAGAGTATTCCATGTTTGGCACAGTCTTCTCTTGATTGATTAATTTTGAAATGGGCTGTTGCTGGACTTTAAACAAGACTTTTTTTTTTCATTCACTTCTAATCCAGTACTTCTCTCTTTTTGAAGTGCAATCTGGAGTTGAGACTTCTTCCACATGTCTAATCTCATTATTTATTACTTAATTTCCATTACCAAAAAAATAATATTAAACACTAAAATAATAAAAACCATTTTCTCACTGCTAGGCAACACAAGCTTTGCTGAACACAGCCCAGCCCTGCGCTCTATAGGAGGGGACAGCTGCAGGATGCTCCAGGGATGCAGCACAGCTGCTGCAGGCTGGCTGGCTGGCCTCTCTTCCATCCTTTCTGTGGGCATGTCCCATGGGGATGGGATGGGGCCAAGCTGGCTGCAGGGTCTCCCCCAGCCCAACCCTGCAGCAGTGGTGCAGCCCCACAAAGCTCCAGAGGAGCCCAAACAAGAGGCACCTCAGAGCCCTCAGCAATCCAGGCAGCAACAAACAGGCAGGAGGACACAGATGGTGGTTTCTGGCTGGGACAGGGCTTGTGGCTTCAGCAGAGCCACCAAAGGCCAAGAGGCTTCTGGCCATTTTCCCTGCACCACTGCACACCTGGGCAGCTTGCTGAGCACAAGCACCCTTTTCCCTCTCTTCCCTTATGCCCAGCAAACTCTGGGCAGCAGAAGAAAGGTCTTGGGACTCTGTGTGTTATAACACATCCTATATTTATATAGGAAAACAAAAAGAGGAATAGTCTTGAAAAACTGGAAAATGCCTGCTGCATCAGGTGGGCCCAGCAGACAGCCTTCCAGATCAGGGCTCTGCAGAGCTCCAGCAGTGCAGCCAGGTAAGGCCCGACAGACGAGGCCGTGCCTTCCAGATTCTGAGGAGCTGATCATGTAACCGCTGGAAGATGGAGTATCTCCTACTCTGTATTGCCCGGAGGAAATATAATGTTTGCAGTGCCAGGTCTGATATGGCACTGCTTATGTCTTCTGTCATGTATTCAAGGGCTGGAAGAGAGAGGAACAGAGCCGTGGTGAGATCCTGGATCTGCGGGGACCCCAGTTGAGCCCCCTGCCAGGGCCATCCCAGCCGGCTCTTGCTATGGCCAGGAGGGAGCAGGGACCGAGGGGATCAGCCTGAAGCCTCTGGCCACAAACGGCCCAGGTGCCCCTGAAATCTCGGTGTGCTCTGCCCACACTGCCCCTAATCCGCACAGGGAGCAGAGCCCTCTGCAGCCAAGCCAGGGCTTGCAGCTCCCCCTGCCAGCCCCACTGACAGCCCACTGCCCTTACTCACTCTTATAGATACATATTATATTTTTGGCTTTTTGCAAATATTAAAATTAATGTTATATGTATAATGTTAGAAAACTTTGCTGGATTAATACAGTTTATTTTATTTCTGTTATTGATAAAACTTAGAAATAGTGGTGTATATATACATATATATTTTTTAAGCTGTAGGATGGTCTTAAAATAAAGACTGCTTTTGTTCATATAACCTGGAGTCTAAAAAGATAGTCAAAACACCCCCTGAATTCTTAGATTATCTTATCCAGATGAAGACAGCAGTGACCAGAGCTCCATGAGAAGAATTTACTGAATCTCTATTGTCGAGAAGAGTGAGACTCAATGAAGCCAAAAATATTGATCTCTTGGGGAGAGGGCTGTTAGCTTAGTTGAAGCTAAAGAAAAGAATATCTAAAACTTAAGAAGAATGTTTAAGTCATGCATAAGTATTTATGAATACGCAAGAAATTTCTCTTTTTAAAAGACAATACTTTAAATGTGTGGTCCTAGTTAAATGCTGAGGCACTCAGCCGTATTTGTTCATTTTGCTTTGCTTGCCTCCTAATTGTCTTTTAAACTTTTTTAATTTATTGTAAAGAAAAAGTGAACCTCGTTTTTCACTCACCTTTGCACATCAGCTGGAGCTCTTCCTCCTGTCCCCTCAGGTAGCGCCCGGTCATCCCTGGGAACACAAAGGCTGTCAGGGCCCCAGCGGCACAGCTCCCTGCCAGCAGCCCTGTGGCCACACGCCCTCCTGGCCCGGCAGGGCTCATCCCCGGCCCTTGCCGCATCCTGACTCAGCCCGAGGGCACGGCTGCCAGCGGCCGGCAGCAGCAGCCCTGAGGGCAGCCGGGGCTCCAGGGCGCCGGGCCCGGGTGCCGCTGCCGGGGCAGCAGCCGTGGCTGGCAGGGACCCCGGGCTCGTGGCTCACCGATGAAGCGGATGGCCGCCGCTCGCAGGGGCTCCTGGGGGCTGTGCAGGTAGGGCAGGGCCCTGTGCAGGTGCTCGGCCACTGGGCTCCTGTCCTCTGCCAGCTGCAGAGAGTGGCGGGAGGGAAGGGTTGGTGCGGGCTGTGCCCCTCGGCCGGGCGCTGCCTGCGGCCAGCCCCGGCCTCCCGTGCCCGCCCAGCCCTGAGGCACCGGGCAGCAGCCGCTGGCGCCGGGCTCTGGAGGGGGCAGAGGGCCGGCTGCTGCCCGGGGAGCCGCGGTGCCGCCCCGCCCCACAGCCCCACTGGGCTGGGGCTCCATCGGCACCCGGCTCGGGGCCACAGGAGCCTGGACAAGAAGTCGGGTGGCACAGGGAAGGGAGCGGCGTGTGGGGCTCAGGCTGGCACCCCTGGGTGCAGCATTGGGCTGGGGCACAGCTGCCAGCCCCACACACTGGGCACCAGGGGCTGGGGACTTCTCCAGGCTGAGGCTGGGGCTTCCAGGCCGTCCTTACCAGGACCTCGGCGAATTTCCACGGTTTGTCCTTCTTCATTGGTTTCTCAAGATCTGTCCTCTTCAGGAATTTCGCTGCGCAAAGTAGGGTTGTCCGAGAGGCCTGGAGAGAGCAGAACTGGAGATGGCCCCACAGCCCAGGGCAAAGGACCCACGTCCCTGTGCCAAGGCCTGGAGGAGGCTGCAGCCCACGAAGCACCAGGGCAGGAGGCAGCCGAGCCCCCTCCCAGGATGACACCAGCAGCCCAGGAGTCCTCACCTCTGCCACAAGCTGATTCTCATCCTGGCAGTGGAAGAAGAGCGGCAGCAGGCTCTCACACACTTGTGTTTTCAGGGGCCTTATTCCTTCTTCTTCCACAAAAGACATCAATGTTCGAAAGACAAACATGGAGAGCAGCTGCACTTGGCTCTCATCCTGTATGAAATGAAGGAAAAAAGACCTCAGCATCGGCTTCTTCTGACCCACATTGGCACAGGCCTGCAAATCTACAGGGCACAAAATGTCTGGGCAGCACCCAGCTGCTGGGGCTGGGGGCACAGAGCCTTACGTTGTCAAAGAGTGGCAGGAGTGCCTCAGTCAGCTGCAGGGCGATGGGGCTGGGTATCATGCTGTCTTTATCCAGGAGCAAATAGCTGAGTAGAATGATGGTCATCCTGACCACGTCGCTATCATTTTCCCGCAGGAGCTCCACGAGGCTTTCGGTCAGGCTCCACATTCTTTCGGCCTGTGCAGAACACGAGTCTGCAAATTCCCGCCCTGCTGCCGCTGGGCCCAGAGGCCAAAGGCCTGTCCCGAAGTACTTGGGCAGCTGGACCGGGAGGCAGGAGAGCTGGGAGCAACTGCCTTGGTGCCCAAAGCCCAGCCAAGCCCAAGCCACTGCATTCCCCACCCCTATGCTGCCCGCATGGCTTCAGCCGCTGTCGCCTTCTCACCATCAAGGGATCGTCCCTTAGCAGGAGGAGGGCCCTGAGAACCTGGCGACGCATCTCTGTGCGCTCACTCTGCAGGTGCCTTGACAAGACATCCATGATGCTGTCACTGCACTCACTCAAGTCCACACACTCGAGAACCTGAAAGGCACAGGGCAGTGACAGGAGACCCGGCTGGCAGGAGCCCAGATTTGCACAGGGCGAGACACAGGCAGCAGCACAGGGCACGGGCACCGTCCCAGGCAGCTGCAGCTATGTGAGGGCAGAGAGCTGGCGGGCAGCTCAGCGAGGCAGCAATGGCCTTTAGGCTCACCTCTACAAGGAATGCCATGGCAGGGAAATCCCAGTACGGCATCTCTTTGCTGAGCATCTCAAGCAGGCAGCACAGGATGCTTTTACACAAATGCATGGATGCCTGACGCATCTCCCTGCAAGGTGGAGAGCAGCACTGAGACCCTCAGCCGGGGGAGAGGGGGAAACCCTCTCCCAGGACTGACTGACAGAGTTCTCATCTTTCCCCAGCACCCTGCAAGGGGACAAGGGCCCTTTGAGATTTGGGTGCTCCTGGGCACCCTCCTCTCCCAGCCTTTTCCAGTCTCTTTGGCCATCCCTCGGTGACAAGGCCCTCAGGCCCAGGGCCATGGGGACTCTGTGGGGCACCCCAGGCGCAGGGCACGAATGTTAGAAGCAGTGGGCAGAAGGGGCTCTCACCTTGCCAGCAGACCCACAGCATAGTGGTGGGTTTCAACATAGAGCAGTGTGTCCCAGCCACACTTGCGCTCCATTGCCACCACTACATGCTCACACTGGAGAAGGCAGAGCAGGGCCTTCAGGGTCCGCACTGCAAACCTGTGTGCACAGCAAAGCCCAGGTCACACTGGGAGCACTGGCTCCTGCCATGGGGGACATGGCAGGGAAAGGATGACTGGGATGGAGCACCTGTTGGGGCTGATGGCAAGTCCGTGTTCCTCCTGGCATTTCTTCCAGAAGGTATCGACCTCCTCTGGCATATCCAGAGTGCTAAAGAACACTTGGAAGAGTAGATGCACAAAGAGGCGGGGAAAAAACACTATCTGTACATGTGGACAGCAGGGCTCCTGGAGAATCTTCCATACCACCACAGTTGCCTGCAAAGGACAAAGCACCCTAAGACTGTGCTCAGTGCTGAGGTGTTGGTGTGGCAGGGCCTGAGCGTGGCAGGGAGAGCCCAGGGGAGACGCAGGGGGAGCACTGGATCTGGTGCCCCTGAAGCTGCCCCTAGGCCAGGTTTCAGCCCAGTGCCTGAGGCAGGGAGATGCAGTGGGGGAAGGAGAATGGAGAGCTCCTGGAGAGGCAGCCTTGAGGTGAGCAAAGGCCAGTTCCAGAAACTCACAGCCAGGGAAAAGACATTCGTTGTGTCCCCATCTGAGGTGCAGGTGCTGTGCTCTGGCCAGTTCCCCATCACATCAAGGAGTAGCAGCTGCACCTCCTCTGCAACCTTGGGATAGGACATGATCGTCTTCCACATGTTAGCAGCAGCTCTGTAGGGTTAGAGCTCTGTCTCAGGGGGGTCTCAGACACATTGCCTGGCCTGGGCAGCAGTGGGGAGCTGAGCTGGCTGCCAGCTCTGCCTCTGCCCACTGCTGCTGGCTGGCAGCACCCAGGGAGCCCAGACGTGTGGGGACAGGGCCCTGAGGGGCAGGGAGGGAGCATAGCAGCAGGCTCCAGGGTTGACGTGCCAGGCCAGGGAAGGGGAGCAGCCAGAGGCCCTGGAACTCTCTGTTGGTCACCCATCTGGGACAGGTCCTACCAGGCAATGGGCTGGGAAGCCCTGAGCCTGCTGGGCATGTGGACCCCATACCTGTCACATGTTGGGGCCACACGCAGGAGGGTAATGGCCACGTCAGCAGGCTGTGTCTCAGTGAGATCCAGCAGGGTCCTGTCCAGCCTGTGTTCAGCAGACTCGTTGGACAGGAGCCATCGGCGAATGTATCTCACTACGGCGGGCACCTGAAGAAGGCATGGAGAGATTTGGAAAGCTGTCAGAGGGAGTAATGTCCCAAGCTTGCCCAGAGAAGTGCTTCCCTTCCCACCACACTGTGATGGCTTCAAAGGCTTAAAGTGACCAGCAGGCATGGCTTGGGAGGCCAAGCAATTGCTGGATAATCAAACCCTGGCCACAGGCTGCTTACTTGCTCTGGACTAGAAACGCCCTTCTGTATAAGCAAGTCCAACAGGGCAGCACTCGTCTCGTGATTGAAGATCTCTGAGTATGGTCGGACCCTAGCAGCCACGGCACTGGTCTCTTCCTCTCGAACGCTCTTGATGAAATTACAAACCAGCTGTAGAAGAATGAAGGGCAGGAATCCAGGCATGCTCCAGGCAATGCTCCAAGCGCAGTGCTCAGATGAGCAGTGACAGCAGGCCCAGCCCAGGTGGGGATGGCTGCAGGTACCTGCGCTGTTCTGCGGAAGCGACCATCAGTAGGTTCCTGTTCTTCAGTCTGATCCACGGCTTCATCTGGCAAAGAGTGAGCGCAGCCAGAGCTGAGGGGCTGCAGGAGAGGCCAGAGAATGCAGCCCAGCCCTGTGCTCCCCAGGTAGGGACAACTGCAGGATGCTTCAGGGGATGGAGCAGAGCTGTTACAGGCTGTCTGGCTGGCCTCTCTTCCATCCTTTCAGTGGGCACGTCCCATGGGGATGAGATGGAATGGAATGGAATGGAATGGAATGGAATGGAATGGAATGGAATGGAATGGAATGGAATGGGACCAAGCTGTCTGCAGGCACCAGCCCTGTGGGCCAGCTCTGTCACTCACCCTCCTGTGGTGGCTGGAACTGCTCCACCTCTGTTGTCTCCTGTGCTTCAGGGGCTGCTGCAGGCTGGCTGTCTGGCCTCTCTTCCATCCCTTCTGTGGGCATGTTCCACAGGGATGGAATGAGATGAGATGAGATGGGATGGGATGGGATGGGATGAGATGGGATGGGATGGGATGGGATGGGATGGGATGGGATGGGATGGGATGGGATGGGATGGGATGGGATGGGATGTGATGGGACCAAACTGGCTGCAGGCACCAGCCCTGTGGGCCAGCTCTGTCACTCACCCTCCTGTGGTGGCTGGAACTGCTCCACCTCTGTTGTCTCCTGTGCTTCAGGGGCTGCTGCAGGCTGGCTGTCTGGCCTCTCTTCCATCCCTTCTGTGGGCATGGTCCACAGGGATGGGATGAGATGGGATGGGATGGAATGGGACCAAACTGGCTGCAGGCACCAGCCCTGTGGGCCAGCTCTGTCACTCACCCTCCTGTGGTGGCTGGAACTGCTCCACCTCTGTTGTCTCCTTTGCTTCAGGGGCTGCTGCAGGCTGGCTGTCTGGCCTCTCTTCCATCCCTTCTGTGGGCATGTCCCACAGGGATGGGATGGAATGGAATGGAATGGAATGGAATGGAATGGAATGGAATGGAATGGAATGGAATGGAATGGAATGGAATGGAATGGAATGGAATGGAATGGAATGGGGCCAAACTGTCTGCAGACACCAGCCCTGTGGGCCAGCTCTGTCACTCACCCTCCTGTGGTGGCTGGAACTGCTCCACCTCTGTTGTCTCCTGTGCTTCAGCGGCTGCTGCAGGCTGGCTGTCTGGCCTCTCTTCCATCCGTTCTGTGGGCATATCCCAAACAGATGGGATGAGATGGGATGGGATGGGACCAAGCTGTCTGCAGGCACCAGCCCTGTGGGCCAGCTCTGTCACTCACCCTCCTGTGGCAGCTGGAACTCCTCCACCTCTGTTGTCTCCTGTGTTTCAGGGGCAGCTTCAGGGCCTTTGTCTTCCTCCTCCTCCTCCACCCAGGCCAGCTTTGGGACTGTTGGTGGTCTCTGCTCCATGTCAGTGACTGAGTTTATGGCTACCTGCAGTAGAGATGTTTCAGAAAAGCTCCAAGTCAGCAAGTCCTGTAGTTGTGCCTGGAAGGCACCTGCAGGGCTGAAATCCTGGGAAGACTGCAGGACAGCAAGTCCTGTGGTCTGGCCTTGAGGTCAGCTGCAGGAATAATGCCTTGGAAATTCTCTGGTTCAGACATCACCGAGTGCACTGTACAGGAGCTCCTCACAGCACCGTTCCGGTGCGTCCTGTCCCATCGTGTGCCCCGAGCACTGTGGTATGGCTGTGTCCCCACCAGCTCCTGTGTCACCACATGTCACAAAGGGTCCTTGGATACCCTGTCCTGCTGCGTCCCACGGTGGTCATGCTGCAATGTATCACAAAGGGCCCTTGTACACACTGCCACCTGTCCTTGGGCCTCCCCCAGCCCACCCAAAGTAGCCCTGGTTGGAAGGAATCCCTCACCCCAAGTACCTAAGACAGCCCTTTGGCATTTAGTGAAAGTTGCCTGCAATGACCAGTCAATTAAAGCCCCAGGAAAACTTGAACTCCTGGGTGAACCTGGGCAAAACATTAATCTCCCACATCTGAAGCCATGAACTGCCAAGTACTGTCCCCAGTATCATACCCTTTACCCTGTAAGTGTGCTGATGCCATTTAAAAGGACCAATGAAAATGCCAATGAAAATGCCAATGAAAACAATGAAAACAGTGAAAACAAATTTTAATATTTTCATAATTTTTGCACTGATAATAAAATCCTTGACCAGAAAATCACATCAGAATTTCTGGAGAGACTTGGAAAGGTGTCATTTTCACCCCAGATTTTAGAGTCTTTGGCCGGTTCCCCATCACATCAAGGAATAGCAGCTGCACCTCCTCCGCAGCCTTAGGATAGGACATGATTGTCTTCCACATGTTGGCAGCAGCTCTGTGGGGTTAGAGCTCTGTCTCAGGGGGGTCTCAGACACATTGACTGGCCTGGGCAGCAGTGGGGAGCTGAGCTGGCTGCCAGCTCTGCCTCTGCCCACTGCCGCTGGCCGGCAGCACCCAGGGAGCCTAGGCCTGCCGGGACAGGGCCCTGAGGGGCAGGGAGGGAGCATAGCAGCAGGCTCCAGGGCTGACATGGCTGGCCAGGGAAAGGGAGCTGGGAAAGGGAAACTGTTGCATAGACAAAGACTCTTCAACTAGTTATAGTTAGAAAGTGATACATTTATTGCAACACTAGGCACACACTGGGTGTAACCTCCCAAAGGCACGTGCAAAATCCACGGGGCTCTTGCCCTCTTTCTATCCACAAAAATCTTACATATTCATATAATAGTCTTCATATTCATATTCCTATTCATAACATTCATATAATTATTCACTACACCTATATATGTGTATAACTCCACCTTCCCCCTCTTCATATGAAAATGATTTCAAAGTCCTTTCACACTTGTGCAGTTCCTTCCTCAAAATGGGTTGGTGGGTTTCAAAATGGGTCCATGGTCTTTTTAGATTAAGTCAGGGACGTATTTGGCATGGTTAGGTTTTCACCTTTGTCTTGTTGGCAGGCTTTCTGGTCCCTTGGCCATAATCCAAGTTCTCCAGCCTGGTTCTGGCTGGTTTTGGGGCCCAGGTGTAGTTATGGTTTCTTCATCTTGACAATACCCCATCCTCTCATCCTGACAAGACAGAGTCAAGCGAATGATACATTGTCTTAGCTCTAACTAGCTCCATCTGCTAATAATTAACTTTTCTACATTTCTTCTACTCTCCTTGCTGAATTCTTAATCATTATATATATATTGCTTCTATCCCCTAGCAAGGCTCTAAAACCTTTAATTCTTTTAGACTCTTGATTCACATACGCTTGAAATACTTTCCTGAAAGCGTACTGTGGGATTCCTGCTGCTGTTCCTTATGGCACGGCTTGTGCATCTCCTGTACCTGATTTATTCACCAGCCTCACCACAGAGGAAGGCTCAGCCTGGGAGAAACTGGCATATTGAAAAACCCAAAATGACTCAGAAGGTGGCCTGTGTGCAATCTGGAGGAGCAACTGAACTAGTGCCTTCTAGTCACATTCTCAGAAATAAAATAACTTTCACTTCTATTCATCCTATGCCAAGATAAAGAAAATACAGGCGTGCTCAAAGCTTTCTGAGAAATCAGTAGAAAGTCCAATGAATGGCAAATTCTGCTTGTTTTGTGGTTTTCTATTTAAAAGCACACTCCATTTTACAAATTAATTTCAATTTGTTTCATTTAACCAAGAGTTAGAAACAGCTAAATAATAATATTAGAGCATACTTCTGATAATTTTGGTGCTGCTAGAATACATTTCAAGGGTGAGTTGGAAAACCCCAAGTAAGAAGTCTCTGACAATGTAAGCTACTTACATGCATGCTTAAATTAGTCAATTTTCAATATTCTGAAAACGTAGAGTTGTGTTTCTTTCCCTACTTAGCCTTATCTCAGTTTTGTTAAAGCAAGTGGTAGGTATTTTAGATATTGCAATAGCTGATCATTTACAGCTTACATGAACCTACCAGAAATTATTTTGGAATGATTAAAGAAATATATAAATTTCATATGTGCATATATATTCATAAATAAGTATATTATTCTGGTATGGTGTGATATATATATCTGTGTATATATGTAATGGTAGAAATATGTATACTGTGCATACATAAAAAGATACTCAGAAATAAATCTCTTATCAGAGCAGTGGGGAAAAAAAAAAAAAAAAAAGGCAGAATTTTAAATTAGAAAGGAAAGAGTTTTAAAAGTTTAATGGAATATTTTTCCCTGAAAGCAGAAATTATCCTCAGGCCTGAATACTTCTAAATATTTAACTTATGATAAAACTCACGCTGACTGCAGCCTGAGCAGGAATGCAAACCAATAATAATAATAATAATAATGAAAGAATAGAGTAGAAGTGTAGTTGCTAGCTGTTTCCATATGAAACACCAAAGCTCTCAGTGCTGCAACAGTGACCTCCAGTGACTAAGGCAGCTAGTCCTGGGCTCAGTCTGCATTTGGAATGAGCACTAAAGGACATGGATGGAAAGACATGTTTGTTTACTAAAATCTTCAGTGCAACACTGGACTCATTAAGAGGATAATTAGAAATGTCACAGGAGAATGAACAACATGATAAATAGGTAATCCAGAAAAAATATGTATTGGATTAACCCACATCTGTTTCAGAAGCAGGCATTTGCTGAGCCAAGTAAGGAATATATTATTTTAAAACAAATGCTTTGTCCAGTGAGGCAATCTGTTCAATGAGCCTACACACACCTGAGTTTTTATTATTTAATGAAACAGAATTCAGTAGGAAATACTTCTACTCTGTTTTGCTGCAGATATGATCTATCTCAGATGTAAATGCAGCTGTATGATGGAAAGTTCTTTCAATTTTTCAAATTAATGAAACAAAAAGATCAAAAAGAAATAAGAAACTTGCCTTTTGTAGGGAAGGTGACAAAATGCTTACTGTCCTTTTACATAAAACATCCTTTTTTTCTGTTTTTGTTGAAGGTTTTGTGAGTTTTTTATGAAATTCACACTTCATAAAGCTACTGGCTCTAAAAATGAGTGGTATTTGATTCTGACCTGACCCCCTACTTCCTTAGTTAACCATTTTTTTTTTTTTAATTGGATATGGGTCTTGAAATCTCCACATTATTCCAAATGCCACATGATATGTCCTGTACTTTGGTTCCTGTAATTATACTACATAAGTAGCTTATATCTGGGCTTTTTATAAAGGTAGCAATGGGAACTAATTTTTTAGGATTTCAACTTCAAAGCATACTCCAAGCTGTCCATGTTTTACCATTAAGAAATTGATGAGTTAAAAGTATATGAGTTATGTAAGGTCATAAGCAAAAGAAAATGTACAGAAAAATGAATTATAAGGAAAACAACTGCACCGATGGAAACAAGAAATGCACTTGTCACATCTGTCCTTTGGCAAGAGGAAGTAGTTTGATTGTGATACAGGAAAAGAAAAGAAAAATCAAATCCTTAGGGTTGCATTGCTTCTCCCTGCTTGGTCTAAACAATATTCAGATAATTAAATATGCTGGGTATTTAACACCTGCTTCATCTGCTATCAACACAAGGAATGTTATATTCTGGTGGTATGCTAATACTGGGTTTCTATAGGATAGAAGATGACAAAGTGTTGTGCCTAATAAAAGGAGAACCTTTTTGTTTTTGTTTTTAAGTCCTAGAGTTGATGGAGGGAAAGTTCCAAAATCTCAACTTCTTTCAGGAAAAGGAACAGCATCAGCTGACTGCAAAACCTCTGTACTTCTGCTGGGCAAAGTAGAAATTTAATTTCAAGACAACTGATCGCTCATCATAAGACAACTGGACTTGGAAACCAGAAAGGCAGATACTGAATGTATTCCTTGCTCCTGCTCAAACAGGCTGAATAGTTCCTCTTGGGAAGATTTTCAACTAGTAAGAAATTGATCTGATAATCACTTTCATCCATCACTCAATTCCTTTCCTTTTCTCACCCCTGAAGAAAAAAGCACAGTAGGACAGTCCACTTACCCTTACCCTTGATAGCTCGGTTAGAGGTTTGACTTTCAAAGCACAAAACCCAAAGACAAAACCCCAGCAAAAGTTTGGGTGTTAACTGTTGAAGATTGTCCCTTTAAAAGATGTTCCTACATTTCCATTAGTAATATTATGCCTTCATGTGTTACTTAGTTATTATTGCTTTGGAGTGAAGAAAGAAACAAAGCCTAAATTTTTAGAGTTGCCTCATTGTATTATCTCAATTTTCTGCTTTCACAAAAAAATAGTTATCTTCTATGATCATTTCAGTTTCAGTCTTTAGAAAGCCCTTGAGAGTAGCCTTGGTTTTTAAACAAGATCAGAAAGTTACAGGAAAGAAGCAATAAGAGGGGATGGAGTGTATCAGAGAGACAGCTTTTTAAATGGCAGCTCCTAGATTCTGAGCTTGCTTTCACTAAAGAAGATCTTTCACTTCCATTCACATGTTTTTAGTTGGGATTGAAATATTAAATATTACAGAGACCACAACAAAAATAATGGAACAGGTATAAACCAGTAATAGAGCCATTTGTAAAACTCCCACTGAAAGGAAATTAAGCTATGTTCCTTTTTCAGAACCTAGTTAGGGCTTTTTGTGCCATGGACATGAAGATGACCTTAGCTGGAAAAGACATGTGTCTCAAGAGCCTCACAACGATCAGCTAATGATAAGATAATCTCACACTCCAGCACAGAAGTGCTGCTAATAGTGCAAAAGTGGTGTCTGTGATAGGTACCTGAGTGCTCCATTGTACAGGGAGGGAAAACAGCCCTGTGCTGGGAGGTGATGAGTGTCTGTGCTGAGGGAATGCCCCGGGGAGCCTGTGCATGCTATGGTGACAGTGACTGACACATCTTGGCTCTCCCTCTAAGCTCCCTGGGCTGAGCCAGCTATGCTGCTGGTGCTTCTCCTGGGCTCCTCACCTTGTGAGGCTTCAGAAATAGCCCTGCTTTCCTTTCTCATTCAAGCACCAGTGGAAGTATTAAGTTAGGATTCAGTTTGTTGAAGACAGGAGGCAGACAGCTCTCAGCTCTGAGGAAATTTGTGAAGACATAAGCAGTGGGAAAATCAAGTGGCATCGCTAGAGGGCAACAAGACATCACAGATTCTGTGTTGGTTAAAGCTCGAGCAATGTCACACCCTCACTCAGAGGCTCCTGTGAGGAACAGTTTATGTAAGCCTTTGTGTTTTCCCAACTGTGTGACATAGTGAATCTTGCTTCAGATTCTTTTTTATATTTTTCTATATATGCACAAACAAAACTTATAATTTTGTGTTGCTTTATCTCTCTTCTGGTACACTAAAACAACTACAAGATTGGATATTTGTGCATCATTTTAATTTCTGAACAGCATATACTTAGGGCTATGGTGAAGTATAATATACTCTCCTAAAAAAAAAAATGCATCATATAGAAATAAAAATGTATAGGTTAGGAAAATTTGAATTTGTAATTCACTGTCTTTCCCTCCATCCCTTTCAGCTCACATGAGCACCAACCCAAACTGGTAACAGACATTGCAGAGGACAGTGACCCTGAACCAATTCTCTGAAGCCTTTAGGATAGTAATTAGCTCATAAATTCCATTTCCATGTGTCCTGCTGGCACTAACAATGTTAATGTAAAACCAGCTTGCCACACTGTGGTAGAAGTGTAGGCTGTGTAGTACAATGAGATGGTGGAGAGAAGGGTGGAGTACCTGGCCTGAAGCCACTGCTGTGTCTAAAGGAAGAATCATGTGTTTTAACCTGTGTGTAATAAGCATTTTGCAGATGCAAAGACTTTTACCATTAGTGTTGTTACCGTTGCCTACCTTCTGCAGGCCAGTAGTCAAGACAGAACTCCAGGATAGTGGATCTCCTTTGGACTCTTCAGAGCCAAGTACTCTGTGTTACAAGTATGTACAAACAATTTTTTTCATTGCATCTCTGTTTTAGTTTACTCAGGCTGTACAATTGTATGTATCTGCTAATTGATACCTCCTCAGGTAGGGACATTTTCCACTGTGGACAGACAAGAGTTATCAGCAGCCTTCAGGGCACACCAGAGATTAGTGTGATTTTTCTAGGCCAGGTCATAGCTGGATGGAATTCTCTGATCACACTAAAGGTTCAAACCAGTTTTGTTTCCATCTTCAAAGTCTGATTCCAGTTTCAACTGAAGCCTTTTATGTTGTAGCTATAATGCAAACTAAATAAGGAGGACAGCTAAATTAATTCCTGGCAACTAAATTAGGAGGACTGCATGTGGGAGCTGGAGAGGCATCAATAGAATAGAAAGCAAAACTGCTTATCTGGAAAAGAAATAGTTTTCTTGGATTTTTTCTTTTGAGTAAGCATTCTGTGAGCACATGGTGGCATTTTTATTCTCATCCTGTTTTATGATTTGCAAAGATTTCTTAGGCTAACTTTTAGTCAAAATAAGGGTTTCATTCTCTTATCTGTTTTTTAAAGTACTTTTCTTTATATGTTTTTCTCCACTTATTTGACAATAAGTGTCAAATGTGTTTTAAACTGTAGCTTTTCCCTTTTAATTTTTTATGTCTGTGTGGACTATATCTTTTAGAATTTCTTTGAGTTACTTGAATAAGATCTCGTGAGGAAAAAGACTGATGCTAACACATTGATACAAACCATGAAAATTCTTTTTGTGTGTGTTCATTAAAAAAAAAAATCTCATAAAATAGCAACAGAAAATCCACTTGAAATTATGGCCAGGCCCAATCCCTAGATTTGAAATAAATTTGCATGGATTTGTAATTTCAGACCATTCAACATCCAATACAACTTAAACCAAAGCAACTTCTTTGTAAATTGCTTGTAGAGTGGAGCAAGGTTGAAACTATCCGCACAGATCCTTGTTCATCCATATAGGTGCATTATCAAAGTGGAGAAGTATGTACATATTTTGAAATCTAGTGAGTTTTGTGTCTATTGCAAATGTACAGACATTTGTTTAAATCATGGTGTAATTTTAGTGCATCTGCTTTGGACTTTCTTGTGACCCTCAAACAGATTTATGGATAGCACTAATAGATACTAATTCTCAACAAAATGTTTTCATTTGCTGTGGTGTGACACAAATGACAGACTGACCATTTCCTCTTCACTGACCTCTGCATCTGGTTTGCCTCTTTATCTGAGCTGGTAATTAGTAACAGCAAGGTAGAGCCCCATTCCCAGCATTTGAATTGTCCCTTTACTTTGGGGGCACTTCTAGTCCATTTCAGGACAGTTAATCCATTTGATTATTGACCCAGTTAATAGTAAGTAGACTCAGCTGACTACTGACTTTGTTCTGAAAAGTATTACAAACATTTTTACAGTCAGGAACAACAGCCAGGAGATCTAAGGAGCTGCCAGGAGTCCTTCTGTTTGTGTCAGAGATGGTTAATCCATTAACTGACCAGGACAAACTTCCAGTCTGTTTCAGGATGCTGGTGAACAGCTGAATATAACCTTCAATGGAAGTGATTTAACTACCTGTTCGTTCTAGCCTAGAAATAATTACAATGAGTTACAGCTACTGACTACGTAAGTTATTGTACTTCAGCTGTTATTTCTGTCTCTTACCTTTAAATTCCTTATCTGGGAAATTGAAATGAATAAATTACCCTACAGTTCCTCACTCTTTTTAAAAAGGGCATTTCTTTTTAGCTCGTGCTGTTTGTTAAACAGTCGCTCCAAACTGGAGGCAGAGGAGAAGTTTAAACAGGAAGCATCCCCGCGGGTCTGTGACTTCTACCCGGAGCCAGCCCCGCAATACGCCCGAGCGGCGGCGAGCCGAGAGAAGGCAGGCAGGAGGGATTATTCCTCCGGCAGGAGGGATTGCTGCCCCGGCAGGAGGGATTGCTGCTCCGGCAGGAGGGATTGTTCCTCCGGCAGGAAGGATTGTTCCTCCGGCAGGAGGGATTGTTCCTCCGGCAGGAGGAATTGCTGCTCCGGCAGGAGGGATTGCTGCCCCGGCAGGAGGGACCGCTCCTCCGGCAGGAGGGACTGCTCCTCCGGCAGGAGGGACTGCTGCTCCGGCAGGACGGATTTACTCCTCTGGCAGGATCAGGTTGCAGCCCTCCCTGCCTTTGGAGCTTTACACCACACCCCTGCAACGTGAATTAGGAGGGGAGGATCATATTCAGCTCTGATTCAGGAATTCCCTCTTTCTTCAAGAACTGTTGCTAGGAGTTTGGTGAGTACTTTGCAACAGACTTTCGGTTTTAACTGAGTAATTCTTTTTCCTTCAGCTGCCGAAAGCAGCTGGTGGCCTTTCTTTAGATGCAGTAGTAGTCAGATGTTTAGATTCAAAGTCCAGCGAAGAGTGCTGCAAAACTTCTTTTTCTCTACAAATTTGACACAGCGGGACAATGACTATACTTGTATGATTAATACAGCTAATATTTGGTTGCCATAATCTCAGTCTGAGGTATTTTAAGCTCCAAAACATTTCTTGGAAAGGAAGCCGTCCTAAAGTTGAATAAGTTAATTCTGATCAATAGCTCGAGTTTGAAGAAAAGCTCTTGCTTTTTAAAGCAATTTCTCCACTGCAATAGATCCAAGAGAAACTTGATTCAAGCAGGTTTGCCAGGCTGTTTCAAATCAGTCTGAGGCAAATGACATCTGAAGCAATTTATATTTTAAGGAGTACAGGAAGATTTTAAGAGAATTAAATTAAGCTGGATAAGACATAAGCCAATTTCATCCACAGTATATTTGAAATTTACAAGAAACCCCATTTTAATGACTGTAGTGAATGAGTGCATCCAGTTGTAGCAGTGTAACAAACGCACGCTGCCCCCCAAAAAGACCAGAATATTTTTGGTGATTTTTGTAATATTTTACTTAGAGTAATTGATGCAAATTTTAGTAACTGTTTAAAACAAAGCAGTGATACTAGCCTGTATTTTAAAATATTGCTAGAATTGGTTAATATGTTAAAAAAAAATGCAGTTTAAATGAGGAAAAGGCCCATAACAATGATAAATTAGGAGAAAAAGTAGGGAGAACAAATAGAAATTTGGATTGGGGGAGGGTGGAGAGTTTGTGGATGGTCAGTCTGACTCAGTGCTCCAGGAATTAGCCATGAAAGTTTCATGGGAAACATGTAAAGATATAAACCTTCCTTCCTGAGTGTCTTATGGACAGACGCAGGGACAGGAAGTGCAGCTGTCAGTGCAGATAGGGACAGCAAGGGCGTGCTGGAGGAATTGCTAGGCACCCAACTTGGGTAAAACTGACAGCCTTTGCCCTTTGGAACCTTCTGCCCATTATTTAAGTTCACTAGGAGACATTTATTACTGTCTGTGAAGGCAGCAAGTGCCTGTATCCACAGCAGATTTCTCTGTGTTATTGTTTAAGATGAATTTGAGAATTATAATCAAGCTTACTTTGTTTACTGTACACAGAACAATGCTGAAGAGATAAAGGTGATTAAAGCACATCCTATTCTGGCCTTTTCTCCTGTCAAATAATGCCCTGTGTGAAATGCCTCATTAAAAAGCAGCCGTGTGGCCAATTGCTTGATTAATCCATTTATTTGAAAATTTTATGACTTTTATGCCAGAAAGTCACCAAGTGCTCTTTAAATTGCTTTTCAGTAGTCTGAAAACAAACAGTAGTATGTTTGTCCTTACACTGAGCATTGCATAGTTTGTAATTTTGAGTTTTAAAGCATTGCAGCTCTCTGGTGTACCTATGTGATGTTTAAGGTGCATTTAGCTTTTTAGTGCAGTGCCCACATTTATATAGCTCACAAAAACTTAATTGTTGTTCATCTAGTAATATTCTAAATGCAGAATAAGAGTTTCATGTTCCTGACTCAGGACAGATAGAAATTTAATGGCATTGAGTTTATCTATCCCTAATCTCACAGGAGAGTGATTTTGAAAGCGCAATAGTAAAACAATGACTCTTTGGGGTCTATTTTAGATCTCAAGGGAAGTGAGGGACGGTATTCAAATAGGAGGCAGATTTTCTGGGAAGAGGAAATTTTAAAGAAATTGAATGAAAAGTGATCTTGGAAACAAAGCAAGGGTGTAAAAGAAGGAGCATCCTAGCAGACTCTCAGAACATGTCCAGATCCACAGTTAGAGAAGGAGAATTACTCAGCTCCAGTTCTACCTGCAAGGACTGTTTATTTCTCAAATAACCCTTCCAAGTGTATAAACGTAAGAAGACAATGGTACCCAGGTGTTCTCCAGCACTGGGGCACTGATATCCTTTATGATATTCTGATTCTGTGCACCTTGCAGTACTTCAGGACACAGAAGACTTTTCCCACTGATATATCAGTGGGGTTAGAATTACTTTTGGAAAAAAAATAAAATTAAATCTCCTCTGAAAAAAAAAATACACAGTCTCTCACATCCTGAAAAGTTACTTTAATATCTACATTTACTTTAAAAAGGTGATTCTGGCAGTAATTTTAGCTTGCATTGGAAAATAAGGTAGTATCTGCTCTAAGTTTTTTTTTACTGTCATGATTTTGTTGTTGTGCATTCAGTTCATTCTGGGTCTGCCAGAAGGACTCAGAGCATGTGTACAGGAAGAAGAAAAGAAATTTTAAAATTAAAAAATAAAAAATAATATCAATAGAAATTAGTAGCATTGAAGTTTACATGTCTGTGATATCTCAATTTTGGAGCCAAGTGTTAAAAATGTGTCAGATTCCAGTAGCTTCTAGTGTTGTTTGTTTGGACTGCATTCTGAACAGTCACATTTTCTCTCTAGAGAATCAGAGGAGGCTGATGGGGGTCTTCCTATCTGAAGCTGCTCTTTGCAGTGAAAGGAGGGAAAACTGTCTTTAAAAACAGGGACAAATTACCCACTTCTGTATGTTTCTCTTATGAAACCATTTTAACTTTACAATGGGGACATAATTCCCCTGAGGACAGAATGAAGCAAAACCATATGGAGAATTGTATAATTCCTTTCCCCTCATAATTACTTCACAGC
This sequence comes from Cyanistes caeruleus, assembly GCF_971803275.1. Lineage (NCBI taxonomy): Eukaryota > Metazoa > Chordata > Aves > Passeriformes > Paridae > Cyanistes > Cyanistes caeruleus. The sequence continues at coordinate 10,214,028 of NC_141707.1, read as the reverse complement.
AAAATAGACTCATTTTAATCCTTTTAATTTTCTCTCCCAACTCTTTGGTTTCTGGATTATTCCCTGTGCTGTTAATAGAGCTGTTTATTTTCCATCTTTAGTATTGCTGCCATCTTCCCTGATGAGTGCCTCTCATAACTGAGTGTAGCTCTGAAGTTTACTGGGCAATTAGATTTACAGTTTAGTGAGAAATTAAAACTAGGCTTTGCTTATAACCCAGTGTATAAGTTGGACCACGAGAAAGTTCAGCTTTTTTCAGAAAATTTAACCTTCCTTCAGAAAATAAAGCATTCCAAGAAGAACTAATTTTAATGTAAGTACATTGAAAAGAGTAGTTGCAGCAAGTAAGTTAGAAATACAAATTTTATGTAAAGGAATCACTCAGTTGGTCCTGTCTTTATGAACTTCTAGAAAGGTCTCTCACTCTGTTGGCATTTGCTGTAGGTCCACAAGAGCTGGCAGTGCCATCAGAATGAGAATCATGATTTGTACTGTGGTGGGAGATGAAGGGAATGCAACCCTTCTCTTCTATGGCATTGTTATTTTATGTTGGTTTCAAGCAGCTGTAGGGTGATAATCTGACACAGTCAGAATCCTGGGTGATTCCCACTGAAGGCAGTTTCAGCATTTCTGACTGTGTGACAATCACACATCCACTGCAGGAAGTGTCTGTGGTGTCTCCAGCAGGGAAGACAGACCAGGTGAGCCAAACTTGCCTGACAGAGCAAGGCAATTTATATTTTGACCCTCTGTAAGTGTGAAATGTGATTGATGTGATGATGAGGTTACAAAAGGTGAATGGGTATGATCAAAAGCAGTCACAAGAGACATCACTGGGGCAGTAGTTTCCTTTTGTGCCTGCCAGTGATATTTTCAGCATCTGACAGCTTCACAATTGAGAAGTCATGCTTCCACAGAGCGTGCAAATGGGAAATTACACACCATTAGGTTATATATATATAATATAGTACTGAAATTACTCTCCCCACTAGAAAAGCAGGTTGTGCTAAGTTAACTGACATCTAAATACACTTTTCCAGTCCAAACTGCTAGGAAAAAAACAGGTTAGACATTTTATAGTGCTTAGATGTAACTAATATTGCTGCTTGTTTGTTTTGCTAGTGGATTTTGTGCTCTGGAGTGGTTTTTATTAGGATACTTAAAGCATTCCCTGTTTGAAAATAGAATCAGATGGCCAATATTTTTGCTACCAATGGGTAGTTTCTGTCCTAGCAGTACAGGCCTGAATGTAGTGGGTTTGTTTTGCTTATTAAGATTTATGAAATTATGTCAATGAGTTATTTGCTTTAGTCCACATGTAAAAATATTTTGATAGGAGCAAAAGGTTTCTTTTCCCTGTTGAAAGCTGTATCAAAATGAAAATGAGCTAGTTATGTGATTTGTTGTAGACAAACCCAGTGTTCCTGTGAGAAGTGCAGTTATTTTAATTAATCAGTCTTAATTTCAGAAGTTATAATTCACTCTGGATGTTGCATCAGGTGCTCTGCACTGCTTGGTCAGGGAATTAGGAAAATTGTTTGCAGGCTTCTGTAGCCAAGGCTTACTGTCACTGTAGGTCTGCCTACCTGATTATATCCCGTTCCCATCTCTTGGGTCATGGATACTGTGGCTGGGACACCTGACTGAGCCAGGCAAGAAAGAGGAGTCAGTGGAGAAGGAATTTAGAGTCTGAGCTGTGTCACAAGAGAAGCTGAGTGGAGACAGGATGGCAGAAGTACCCAGTGCCAAATGTAAACAGACCAGCAGAAGGGAAAAAATAGGTCCTGGACCTAAGCTGGAAAAATGGAAAACAGTTTTAAAGCAAGAGTGACAGAAGTTAACAAGGAAAATAAAAAGGCAAGAGGTCTACAGGCATTTAAATATATATATATATAAAAGAGACTTCTTGTGCTGGGTTTATTAATTTATTTTTTTAGATTTCCATTTCAAAATATGATGAGGTTTTTGGGTGGTTTTTTTTGGCAATTCTTTTATCAAGTGTGCTTGAAAAGCATGATTTACAGCCTTCATAAAATCAGAAAGCAGGTGGGAATTTAAATCTGAAACAGTGGCATCAGATTATACAACATTTTCAGCATAAAAGCTAATAAAAACATTAGTTTTTCCAAATTTTGCCGGTAGTTCCCAGTTTTCACTTTACTTTCCAGTTTTCACTTGGTAACTTCAGACTCTGGAATAGTGCAGCAGCAAAGCATTTATTCTAAATGGTGAAAGGTAGGAAACAAACCATAATTCTCTTTCATGACAAGAAGGAATTTGAAGTTCTCAGAGGAAGTGGATGGAGTCCCTGGTCTCAGGACTGACACAGACTATGGGAGCTGCTGCAGCAGGGCATAGAAAAGGGAGATAATTTGGGATGGAAGGTAGAATTTCCATAGCTTTTTCTTTCACTCAGTAATGTTTGCACGCTCATGAATCACAGTGCACTGCCTGAACTTACTAAGTTGCTGTGACAGCACAAGGCTCTGGTGACTCTGGTGGAAATCAGTTTAATTGACAGCTCATCACTGACTCAGGTATCACCATCAGAACAGGGGTAGTAGAATTCCTATCACCTATCATATTTACAGCTGAGGGAATGAGAAAACAGCTCCAAACCAGCACATGGAATAAAATAATTTTTGAGGGAACACTGACTCTGCCAGCTGGGAGACAATGCTGCAGGTATGACTTTGTCACGTGAGTTGGTAGGTGGTACAAGATACCACAGAGCAAAAACAATGCCTCTGAGCAATAGTGGACTGAAAAAAGTCTGCTTTTATATTAGAAGTGTTACAACCCTGTCTAGTTAGACCTTTTAATCCTTAATTTTAGGCTTTTAGGCTGTGCTAAATTGGACCTCTGGCCATGCACATCCTACCTCCTGCTCTTAACTCTGCTTAATTATATCCTCTGCTTTTTTTTTTTTTGTTTTTTTGTTTTTTTTGTGTGTGTGTGTGTTTTTATTTCCTGGGCTGTCAGGGAGAATGAGTCACTTTTGCAGTCATTGCAATGTCACTTTAGGCCTTTTTCTAAGGATGTCTTTTTTTGGCTACTACGGGAAATGCTAGTTTTATTTTTCTTTTTCCAGTTAACTTGTTAGAGATAAATGCCATGCTGAAAAAAAATAAAATGTTTGTGTCTAAACATTCAGGGAACTATAGAAATTGGTGTTGAAGAGACTTCTAGGTATGTAAAAAATGTATATATATATATACACACATATATACACACATAGAAGTCCTATCTCCAAAGGCTGCAAAATGCATGGACAAGACACTGAGTTTTATACTTTTCCGATTTTGGCAAAAAAATCTTGAGATCTTCCTTTTATTTTTTGTTTTGGGTGTCAGGATAAAAAAGGCTTGGTTATAAGGCCAGGTAGTAAGGATCTGTTACTGAGAGCTTCCTTGATTGCAAATAAATCAGTGCTAATTATTACCCACAGACCTTTGATCTCCTTTGTCAAGTAAAATTCTTGTTGTGTGTTATAAAATGTCTCATTTAAAGGTGGGGAGATTGGGAGCTGTGGAATGCCAGTTGCTAAGGAATTGTGTGTATGAAATATACCTTAATGATAAAATGAGCATGAATGCTGGACTGATGCCTGGCTGTCCTAAGCTAGAATCCTTCTGGATGAAAAGACTTTATGTACTCTCAGAAATGTTCAGAATGTGGCTGAAAAACTCAGACAAAACTGAAACATTTCCTATTTTTCTCACGACAGAAAGTTTTTTTACCAATGTGTGCATTTGACATTTTACCAAGCTGAATATCACAGATGAAGTATTTTGAATTTTACAGTCCATATAAATACAACAACAAAAAATCAGAATGCTTAAAAAAAAATTATTGCGGTATCATAACACTTACAGCTTTAAAGTTCTATTACTGGGCAGCTGAACATCCAGTCAGAAAAACTGGAGTTTTTTCTAGAGGGTTTGGGTTTTAACTGAAAATCCAGCCCCAAACATGCTTTGATCTGGAATTTCATTCTTCCTTTGGGAATAATAAGAAATAATTAGAGCACAGAAAGATTTAAGCATTTTATTACCCAAACCTTCACCCCACTCATCCCACCTCCACCCAAACCTGACCCAGTGTTCTGGGACTGTGTGACCTCCTGGGAACGTGAGCAGGAAGATAAAGGAGATTGTGTTTGGTCAGGAGACTTTGCAGCGAGGCAGATACACTGCTGCACAGCCTACATTGTTCCTGTTGGGAACTGGCCCAACCACTGAGATGCCCAGCTTCTGACATGCTTTTGACCCTTCCTCTTCAGGGAAATGTAGGAGTTGGAAGAATAGAAATACTGTACCTTGGTAAGGTTTTTTTTTTCCCTCTATATAAATGCAGTAATTTGTCCTCATAATCCTCAGAATTGTCCTCACAGTGACAATTCTGTATGGTAGCTCATGATACACAAAATTCTATTTCCAAATGAAAAAAATATAGACATTTATTAAGGATTTCCATTTTTGCCTGATTGCTGCTCTTCTACCTGGGGAAAAGATTTTAAGAATATGGAATAACTGACTAAAAATTGATTACTAAATTTTGCAATCTAAATCTATACTGTGCAGATTCCTGGAAGAAGGAACCAAAGCCTTACTTTAGCCAATTGAAAACCAGATTCAAATGGAATTTTGCTGAACAAGTGAGAGTTTTGATGGCATATTTGGAAAAACTCAAACATGGAAAACGAGGGCTCAGGGACAAACATGGAATTAATCCATGGATTACTGAGGTTGTGGATAATTAACAAGTTCCTTTATGAAAAGCTGCAATTGTGCCAGTGATTACTTCTAAGGAAAAAAATGTACTAGAAACTTGCTCTTTCCCATGTAGTTTCAAAAACTATAACTGTATTTTGTAATTCTTTATTCCAGTGACCTCACTGGAGCCAGGCAGTTTGAAAGTTATTACTCTGTAGTTAAGTATCAAATCTGAATATTTAATGATATTTCTGCTTTAAGTCAGCCTAGACAAGGTCAAACCATCACCAGCTTTGTTTATATTGTAATGCTAAGTATCTGTGCAGTTCTTTGAATTTTCTTGCTTGATATTTCTCCCCATACCGTTTTTATTAGTTGTGGATTTATTTTCATTTTAGTTGATGTCAAACTAACATCATAAATCAGACATCTCTCAAATCACAAAGACAGTCATAGACAACTTTAGGTCACTTTGTACAGAGTTATTTTCTATTTTAAAGCGTGACTGGACTTTTTATTGGGGTGAATAAAAAGATTTGTTGTAACTCTTTTATTTTTTAAACTTTGAATGAAAATGCATAATTCCTCCAAGGTCAGGCACCACAAAACTTTGTATTTAAAGGCTTGTAAAACTGTAGTTCCAGTTAGAATTATGGTAAAAGATGCTTCTTCTGTTTCTTTGAAAAATACCTGAAAATGAGCAATTCAAGCTCTTGCTCATTTTTTCCGTTTACAGAATATTTCAAAACTTGTGCATTGGTTTCTAATCCAAGAGAGGTTATTCCATCCCTGTTAGAAAATAATAATTTCTGATTTTTTTCACAGAATTAAAGAGTAGTCTTTGAGGAGAGATTTTTAAATCATGATTAAAAGCACAAAATGAGATAGGTATTCATTTGCAAAATGTTTTGCCAAACTGTAAAAGCATTTTATTTGTTCCTGTAGAAGTTAAGCTTAATAATTGAGTTTAGAATTAATCAAAACATGCAATTTTTTGTTCATTTTGCCAGGAATGCTTTATGATGTAGAATTTACCATGGTCATATTTTGTGGCTAAAATATAAATTCTTTTAAACCCCAAATTTTTGTTACTTTATGAAAAAAAAAAAGGAAAAATGAAGAAATCTCAGTGTTTTTATCATTGCATTATATACTGAACCTTCTAAAGGGTATTGTCAAATTTTAAAATTGCCTAAAAAATTAGTGCTGCTCATGGTTTCATCAAGATCTGTTTTTAAGAATTCATGCTCTTTCTATTATATGCTGCAAGATGGGAAAACACTGAGTGTGCAAGAGGGAAAACCTGGTAAGTTTTCTAGAGAGAAATGAGAATTGTGGCTCTGATTTGGTGAAGACATGCTGTCTCCACAGGCATGCAAACAAAAACACTGAAGGCCAAAGAGTGTCTGAAGGCTAGGAACTTCCTAGCCCTTAGATTTTTAGGTTTTATTTACTTAATATTAATTAACATAGCAAAAAATAATTAGTATTCTACTTTAAGACAAGAGGGTAGGGAACAAGGGATTATGAATGGAGAATTGATCTGTTGGTAACAAAGAAGATATTGAGTCTATTCTCTAATTAAAATCCAGAGATCCTTAAGGAGCTTTTAGTTAGCTGGAAAATATGCATTTCTAAAAAAGGTTTTTCAGAGTTCATTTCATGTGTGCGTGCGTAACCTCATCTTTGGCAACCTGAACATGTTAGCTGCCATGGAATAAAAGTGTTTTCCCTCTGTCAATGATTTCACTGATTTGATTAAAAGTGAAAAATAGTAGCTCTGTACTTAAGTGAGGTTCTTGGCATTAAAGAGATCTACAAGATATAAAATCCTGCTTAAAGCGCTGAAGCCCGCACTGCAAAAAATTCACTGATTCCTCTGAAATGCAACTTACTCAAGAGTATGGGAACTTGGTAACTATAAATTGATTAAATATTCATTAAAAATGTTATGGCAATGCATCTAGGTTCTGCAGGTGGAGTAAAAGTTACTTGGAATGATTTGACTTGGCAAGCAACACTACATTGTGTAATTAATGCCGAGACATTAAGAATACCAAGGGTTACATTTCATGTCATGATGGTGTTCCGGGAGGTGATTTCAGCTGGGGCTTAGAAGGGAAGCAATAGCAGTGCCTCTAACCTGTACTGGAGATGGGACAGGAGATGTGCAATCTGCTGAGCACAATCCTTGTCTTGCTTTCCATCGTGCTTACAACATGATTATCCTAAAAGAGCTCATGTTATCTCCAGAGCTCCCAGTTTGTGTGTCTGCCCACACTTTTGCAGGACGCTCAAGGAACCTGACTGAATTTGTCATTTTTATGTTATACAGAGAAGATGAAGGGAAGAAAGAGGGGACATTCCTTATCTTCACCCTTTATCTTGCTGTTCTTCTGTATCGCCGGGCACGCAACTGATGAGTTGGATGGCAGCGAAGAAGAGCATGTTGTGGGTAAGAGATACTAGAAAGCACCTAAAACTCAACCAACAAACACCAAACACTCAAACAAAAAGCCCATTAAATGCATTCCAGATGTAATGCTGTACTTGAGAACTTTTGTGGGAAACTTTTGAAATTGGGACTAAGCTGAAAATGTTCTCTAACTGGGAGAGAGATGCTTAGAATTATCTATTAAGCTTTAGCAAAATTTCCTTCTACTGGGGCTTCTGTTTCCCAAGCTTTTTGGAACATCTAATCCTAATCAAACACTGGGTTGGATATCAAGATGAATCCTTTAAATCTTTGATTTAGCAGCATGGAAAAGTTCAGTGTTCAGGCAAAGAAACATAGAACTGGATAACTCGGGCTTTATTTCCTCACGCAGAAAAAACAGAAATATGATGATTATCGTTGTAGATTGATGTTGCTCTGTTCCATGCACAGATTTCTTGAGTCCAGTTTATTTGCAAAGGTGGATTTAAAGATGATACAATTACCATCCTGGTAGTTTTCCTGGGCCTTAACGAAGGACTTTGTATTGTCCCAAGTGATTTGATATCACTGGATAAATAAAGGAGTTGGACTCGATCCTTGTTAATCCCTTCCAACTCAGAATATTCTGCAATTCTATGACTAAAAACTCAGCAGTTGAAAAATTTTGCTAGAAAAACAGTGTTACTCTTAGAACTGGGGATGTTCTTAGATTTTCACCATGGTAAGATCATTGTTTACATCATTGAAATTAAGATGGATCAGAATTCTAGACTGGATATCATTGTGAAGGGCATTTCAATTTCTTCCCAAACAATTCTGAGAAAGATGAGGGGAAAATACACTGCTGGGGCCACACTAAAATATTCCTTTTTCCTTTGAGGAAGTGACTTGAAGCTGTCATCACTTCCCTAAGCTGTTTGTTTTTTTTTTTGAGAAGTCTGCTTTTGAAGTGCAAATGAAAGTGCAGCTAAAGGGAACCTATTTGTTATGTTTTGTCCTATTTCTATCCAGCTTATATCTCTTTATCAGACTTTTGCAGCAGTGTTCTTTGAGATAGAAATAGTAATTGTGCACAGTCATGGCTATACTAAGATAGGACCATGTCACAATTAGTCACTACAATTTAAGATATGTGCTCTTCCAGGTTAAGTGAATGTTTAGAATGGCTGCTCTGGTTCATACAGAATAAATTTGTTTCTTTTAAACTCTTTTTAAATCTGAAGTATAACAATGCCCTTTTTGTTTGAGGGCAAAGTCACATTTATCTTTGCCCCACAACTCTTAGTGCTGTATAAATACTTATCTAAGCTTGCAGGTCATGAAGGCCAAATCAGGTTGCACACTTTGTCACCAGAACAAGAACTCTTATGGCTCAATTTTTTTTTTTCCCTCTATTTACTTTGTTTATAAAAGAAAATAAGTAAATAATTGTAGCAATGGGGAACAAAGAGACATGGACCCAAATGTGCATGCAAAGGAAATCACTTCATTGTAGAAATCACTCCTCTTTGATAGTTTTAATTTCAACTGGACAAAACCAGAGCTGAGCAGAAGAAGGGCACCCAGTGGCTGCTCAGCTGCAGCGCTGCTGTCCGTGTCCCATCACCGTCACCCTCCCGCTCACGCGCTGCCCACGGGTTCATCCCCATAGCTGCCTCTCGCCCCCCAGCCAACCTGCAGCCATCCAGCCTGCAGCTGTGCCTTTCCAACAGAGCATAACCCTTAACAACTTCAACAAAAATAACCCCAGATCCCACAAGTAATCTCAAGGAAATTAAATAGTCGTTTTACTGGGGGTTGTTTTTTCACCGGTTATTTTGCAACCGGTTACTTAGGATTATGTGACCACGAATGGATTTAGTATGAGAAACAGTTCTGAACTTCTGGGCTTTAATTCTGAAGTAAAAACCCATCAAATGTGAGGCTTAGATACTAAATTAGGATTCTGTTTTTGTGACTACTGAAGACTCAGTTGCAGTGTTTACAATAAAAAAGCTTTTGCTGTGCTCTGTTTTCACAAAATATTTAGATTGTTGTTAATTAAAATTGTGTTTGTGGTTTCTCAAGATTTAACTTCTGGACTCAGAGACTTTAAATGTCAAAGTTTTGTGGGCTGAAATGTCGTTGGTAACATTTATTTTTGAAGTTAGATGATTATAAAGCAATGACATATTTTACCCCAGCATTCCATAAATTTCAGGTATTAAAGGATAAAATTAGTTGAGTGCATCCATTATTTTTAATGTCATACTTTTGGATCATATTGAGTACAAATGCTTTGTGAATTTAACAGGTAGGTTTTTGTCTATTTTAATTACAGTAATAATCAGGATTGCAAGGTCAAATCCAATGGAATAAAAAAGGATTTTTAATTTGTTCTCTTCCAGCAAAATCTGTCATTTTCCCATCAACAGATAAGTGTAATAACAAAAATGAAAGGTATAAAAATAAGCAGGTTATGTATATTGTTCATTAATCCCTCATGTGGTAGGCAGCACTTCAGCTGATGTTCCAAAGCCTGAAGAAAATGACTCACAAATTGAATGTGCTTTTTATTCCTATGTGAGTGCTTGCCAAGAATAAATGTGCCTGCCTAAAGAAAGTGTAGGAAACACAGGGTAGGAAGAGCACTGAACAGTGTGTGGGTGGGGAGCTGTCAAATTGACAAAGATGGAGAGAAAAGAAACAGCTATTCATTAGTGACAAGGTGCTTAGTATTGATACCACTTATCAAAGGGAGACATTGCCAAGCAAGGCTGGAAAGATGATAGAATATCTTTATAATTAAGGATAACCACGGAAATTTGTATAAAGTTGAGAACACATAACCTAAGCAAACTAAAAAAAAGTGTTTTTACATAAAAATTCAGAACTATTTGTGATCTTTATTCTCACAATTTATATCGTTCTGTTCTGAAAAGCAGCTTTTCCATAACGCCTTTCATATTTATTGTGCTGCAGGTGTAGTATAGAAATCAGTTCATTTTCTAATTAAAAGAGGATTTTTTTATCAAGCAGCCCTGCAGATTATCCACAAGAGTTTGAAAGCCAAATTAGAGTCTTTTGTTATGCCTACATCTAGAGGAAAGGTATTGTTTTCACTTGTACTAATGTAAGAGGATTAGAGACATTATTCACCACTTCTGCTTTTGTAATATTACCCTGCTTTCTAGTGAAGGGATAATAGTGCCTTGCCTGGATCACCTACAGCCCATGTGTTCAGGGCTGGCTGCAGCTCATTAGGGCTCTCTCAGTGAAATGCAATGGAATTCAGTGATTTCACTGAAATGAGGAGTGGTGTTTGTGTGGTAAACAGTTGTCTTGGGATGTAAAACTTGCCATGAGAGTGATAACAAACGTGGGGCGGCTGTGCTGTATAGGAACAGTCTTGGCCCCTGTCTGGTTTGACAGTTGCAAAAAGCAGGAAGGCTGAAGGACTGAAGGAAGAAAGTAGTGCCCAAAAATACCTGCAATGAGCTCATTCTCATTGTGAGCCATTTCATGGGCATTGCTTTGGTCGTGACACAGGTTGTGGAGTGCAGTGTTAGGACAGAGCAGTGGGTGCTTAGTGCTCATGTTGCTGATGTAAGGAAGTCATTACATTGAAAAGGTGGGGAGGGGGAAGGAAAAGGGGAGAGGAGATTCTGCTGGATTTTTTTTCAGTTTTAATATGGGAAGTAATAACTTCCCTGTGACAGTGAACATCAGCTGTAATCATTATTTAATGTATTTATAACAAAATTGCTTTGGTCTAGGCTAGTTCAGTCCCATAATTATACAGGAATTCTTAATGTATTTGGACCAAATGTCTAAATTGGATGAGTAATAAATACCCAACAGAGACAGATCAAAAGGGGGAGGGGTCAAATTAATTTTTTTTTAAATTGCAGATTCAATGGGCTATACTTAAGAAGGAGAATTAATGCAATCATTAACCCGAGATGGAAAATTAATGATGAAGCACCTGTATAACAAGGTTCTATTTGCTGGAAAGTAAATAGAAGTTACAGAGCATTTCAAAAGTAATTCAGTGTTGTTTTAAAAACAAAGGCAAGTGATTTTGTGCTGGTTTAAGGGAAGAAACCAAATGACAATTATTCCACTCTATTTACCACTAGTAATGCCTCAGGTAGGGGATTCAAGTCAATTCTCAGCAGCACGTTTTACCAGGAATCCAGACCAATAGGAAACATCCAAATAAGAGTTATGAGAGGATTAGAAAGCAAGGCCAATAAGAAGATGGGAAGAAAGGAGTTTATTTAGTATAGAGATAATTAAGAGGAGACAAAAGTCTTCCAATAAAAAGAAAGTAGACAGAGGTTTGGGCTACTGAAGTGGCTGAGTGCAGGGCAGCTGCTGCACCACCAAGGCTTTAAGCAGCCAGGAAAGCAGCTGAACGTGGAGAGCCCAAAATCAAGGTAGAGAATGCCCAAATCAACTTTCTCTCCTGCAGCAGCCTTGAATTGCAAGACACAAGTGGTAGACTGGAAAAGCAAAACTGATTTACCATGTCTGTATATATGGCTTTAAAATATCTTGTCTATGCATGAAGGAAGTAAAAATTATTTAACATATAATAAAGAATATTCAGGCAGTATATTACCACATAAAGGGCTCTCTTACAAGAAGAGTAGTGAAATCCTAGAACTGACTGCTTCAGATTGCTTGGAATTTTACTTCACTTGGTTGAGAAACTCTGTTAACATTCATTCTAATATTATCTTCCTCTGTTGAAGGATATTATATTATCATCCTGTTAAAGGATTTTCACTGACCTTCCTGACAGACATCTTCACTAAATGTCATATCCTGTGCTTTTCACACAGCACCTAAAATGTAATAACACTTTGTCCCAGTGTTCAAGAGCAGAGGATGAGGCCTTATGCTTAGTTTTATCAAGGTATATTCCACAAGTAAAATGAGTACAGGCAGATGTGTTTCTATGCAGATCTACTGGGTAAACACTCCTGGCTTGCCTCTCATCTGCTGTTCTAATCTGAGAAGGAAAGCTAATTTTATATCATCTGTGTGAGTTAAGTGTTCCCAGGTGTAAAATAACAGGGAAGAATTCTTTCACTGTTTCCAGACAGAAGAATGATTCTGTTCCGATGAATCCCTTTGAGACCTCTTTATTCAGAGTCACTTGGTTACTGTTTGGGGCTGGAGGGTTTGGCCCCTGGGGGTTTGACAGGGTACAGATTTTACTCAAACTATGGCAAGTTTCTAGCATTCCTAGGAAACTGAGTGTTTGCCAAGAAGTGTGACAGAGTTAGTCATTATGTTCCCAGCAGATGTGAGGACATCTGTCACTGGTTAACAGCATCCCTGTGACTGCAGGGGGAAAGGCCTTAGGAGGTAACCAAAACAATGCATTTGTTCTGTGGGTCTGATGGGAAGTGGGCTAGGAGTGGAGAGCAGAAAGTTCCCGGGATGAACTCTGCTAAGCCATTTGTTAACCCTCTTTGTGTAGTTTTGCAACTGTGCTTGCATACTATTTTTGTTTGGATAGCCCACAACGTTGGGGTGATGCAATGCAGCAAGAAAATGAGCTGACAAAACTCTGTGTCTGAAATTTCAGTAGTTAAGAAACCTGGTAAATTTTCACAACCTCTTGTAGACCGAACTGGGTCACTGGCAGAGGTCACAGAGGGGATCTCATTTCTCGGGTGCCAAGAAAATGACGTGTTTATAAACCAGCTGCCAGCCCTCACCCCGACCACGTTTGAGTTGGATTGGTTTCTGTGGAGCTCTGAGTGTTTGATTTTAACATTTCAGGAGTGAGTTCATAACTTACTGAAAACTTTGATGTTTTGAAGGCATTTTTTCCCTGGTACTGAGTGGGGAAAATCCAAAGTTTCATTTTGCAATGTGGTATCCTCTTAACTTTTTAAGCTGAGCCTTCTAAAGTCCCTTCCAAAGGACTCCCAAGCCTTTTGGAGAACTTTAGAACCTTTGAAGTCCAGCTCGGCATTTATTGTGACTTCTAAATACTAAATCTTTTTAGTATTTAGAAAGACCCAGCTAATGAAACTAGAAAAAAAAAAATCTGAAATCTTATTTGGCAAGCTGAGCTTCATAGCAAGTTTACCAAATATAACATCTCTTATAATTCTTAATTATATTTCATCAATATTTCCTATTGTACAGTCTTCGAAAATAATTTCAAATCTATATATCCAACTTCAAAATCTAAAAATGTGTTTTTCACCAATATGGCATAAGTCACAAACTATTTCGGGGACTGAATATTTAAATAGAATTTTGAAATTAGTCCTCTTTATATGTATTTATATGTATTTTAACACCAAATGGTCCTTTTGGAAGATCTGATTATGTGCTACAATTGTTCTGTTGATAGTCATTGTGTAATGGAGGTTGTTATTTTTTTCAAGGACTTAAATGCTATTCTTTAAAATATTTTAGTGCTGAAATTTGTTTCTTTTCTGTAGGTTTAATAGTTATAAATGGCTCAAATGGAATAAAACTAGTAAACTTCCATGGACCTCAGTACTTACAATGATTTATCTCAGCTCTTTGAATTTAATTCAAAGGTTATATAATCAGGTCTACTTTAAATGCTAAAATTAGATATCCACAAAGCAGGTGGGTAGTAAGTACACAACTTAACTTTTAACCATGTCATAAGGTCTGATTTTTGTGGATTCTTTAAATTAAAACTGGAAACTTAACCTAGTAATAGTAGAAATTTGTGATTATTACATGACCATGTAAACTCTTCTCTTCTTCCTTATTTTTTTGTCTCTTTCCTGGACCACTGCAAAGAGATAGATATATGCAGAACATATATGCATATATGTTCTGGGACATCAATGTACTAATTAGCTGTAGGAGAAGGAATGAAAAGCTTCAGGTCTGTTCTTCTGGCTCCTATGCCAAGCACAATATCTCTGTAGAGCTTGCAAAACCCTCTAGGGTAAAATACTACCTTGGATAAGCAAAACAGAAAAATATAATAAACCATGTGTTTATAAGGGCACAGTATCAGGAACTGGATTGCTAGTCAGAATTTCCTTACAGACAGGGTGAAACGTCAGTGTTCTTCACAATGCATATAACAATTTATACACAACATTGTGTATAATACACATTGAAAACATTGAAAGATAGCAATGACACAATTTGAAAACCTCCAGCTTTGTTTTGCCTTGACTCTCTAGTTGTATGCTGTTCAAAGCTGTAATGCAAGAAGGGTGAGATTGAAGGGAAAGGTCTGGTGCCTGTCAGTGGTCCGGGCATGGTTTGTGTCCCAGTGAAGTGCCATCTGACAGGAGAGGGATGCCCTCTGCAGGGCTCTGGCCATTCCACGCTGTTCCCTGACAGATCTTTTCTGAGCCAGGTTCACTGGGAGCAGCACATGGAAGAGAGCCCAAGGAAACTTTCTGTCCTGGTGGTCATCGTGTCTTTTGGAGCTACCAGGGCTTCCTCAGTGTTTTTGTTACTCAGCATTGAGTACCCCATACTCATACCCCAGCTCGTGTGACTGAGCCACGCTCCAGAACAGTTTAGAGGTTTGTGAGGAGGAGCTGAAGTTTATACTATGAGCTGTTTCGGTGGAAAATTGAAACCACACATTTGAATTGATCGAATGGAATTTGTGTTCCAATGCAGATGATGTTTTTCTTTTTACATCTGTTTAGTGTGTTCAGAGCTTTGCAGACAGATGTTGTGCAGTGCCTCTCGAGCAGAACACACAAGCAATCTCATTTGGGAGTTACACTATGCAGTATTGCAGCAAACTCACTCAGTTTTCCTATTTCTCCTCTGTATCACAGGTGCTGCTTTGCCACCACTGAAGCTTGTGCATTCATTCTGTGCCATGAAAGCAGATGATGGTCCATGCAAAGCCATCCACATCCGCTATTTCTTCAATATTAAAAGCCGCAAGTGTGAAGTATTTGAATATGGTGGATGCCATGGCAATGAGAACAACTTCCTAACGCTGGAAGAATGCCAGGAGAAGTGTGTGGTAACAGGCCAGTACCCATTCTCTCACCCTCCTACCAATTCTTTATTTGCATCTGTTATTTCTCATTCACAAACAACTTGAATTTGGGAAATTAAAGGCCTCTTCGTTTCCTATTAATAGAGAAATACAATTCCTCTAATTATGTTCCCAAGTATTCCCAAGTAAGTTGTAGTCATTGAATTGTTTTACATAGTACAAGCAGGCATTCAGGATTTGTAAAGATAGGCAGGTTTTATAGTCAAGCTGTGGAAAAGAGACACCAATGCAAGGAATCTTATTTTCTAGCTACAGCCCTGTTTTGGATGAGTTCCTAAATGAAATTGATTTTGAGGCTGGGCTAAGCTTGTGGGTAGCAAAGATTTTCTTTATTGCTTTCAGAGTGTCTAACCCAAGTTTTGATCTCAGGTTTGTCCTTCACTTGAGAAGCTGATAGAAGTTGTCCAAAATTTTGGCCATCTTCTCTGTTTCAGCATAATTACTACTACAGTAGCAGATAATTCTGATTAAAAATGTCAGTTATAGCCATTCCTTAGCTTTCCTTTATTGAAACCTCCTCAGTTAATCATTGTAAAGAGGAAAATGAGATCTAACATGATACACAGCACAATGTGCACCAAGGGCCTTAGGAATGCTGGTTTCGCTATTAAAATTCATCCTTGTAATTAATTAAGGTTTTCAGCATTGTACAAATTCCTCACATGACTGGATGAAAATTAGAAGATTCTTAAATTTGCCAGTGGAGCTAGAAATTTGGCAAGCTTGTATTTTTAGAGACTGGAGGAATTCAAGTCTTATTGATGGTTTCCTCCAGATACCTACTACGGATCTTGCTTTCGCTGGTATTTGATGGAATGTGTCTGGCTGTGTAAACAGGAAATAGGGATATCTTGAAGGGGAGAAGGCAATGGAAATGGCAAGAAAATTTCAGAACAAAGGGGCCCTTAATGGTGTGTAATAACCTTCAGGTAGTACATAAACTGTGTGAGATTTTTTTCCCCAAGTCTCTTCATGCACTGGATGTTCATTTCTTAGACTTCAAGGTAAGAGAGAAGGATTCATTCCCAACAGAAGGTACTTTTCACTCACATATGCCTTGCCCAGCAGCAGAATTTTCCATGGTCACTGAGCTCAAGACAGTGATTCTGGGCAATTCTGCATTCTGTAGCAGGGAAAAGTTAATAGGTTATTCTGTGGATGGGCAGCACAAGCAGCTGAAAATTGTCCCTCTGCTGTCTCTTAGTGCTGTGTCCTGGTAGCACCCAGTGCTATGCAGACCTTGGCAGGTGTCATTTTGTTTGCCCTTTTTTCATAATTTATTGTGAATAAAAAAAAATTCCTTTTCTTGAAATTGAAAATCTGCTGAAGGTGCTGTAGGTTCTGAATTGTTTTGCAGGATACAAACTTGTATCTTCTAGAATTAGCAATGGTCACTTGCAAGCACAGTGAGTTCTTATAGGTTACAGAAAATACTTCCCAGGAATTTCAGATTAGGAAATTGATTTCAGAAGCTCCTATTTGGAGCAAAGCAGACTGCATATATAACAAGGTAATTTATAGCATCAGGTTTTGTCTGGCAACAAATGTAAATGTCTCCTACCCATTTTCCATCCCTTCTAGAATTCACATCTACATAGTGTTTAGATCAAGCTTTAAATCTGTTTCTCAACACATCTGTATTTCCTGATCAAAATTACTCTGTATCATGTTGCTAGATTTATTTAGAAATCAAAGTAAGCATCTGTCTCCCACCCCAGTGTTAAAATAATGGCTGGAGCTGGTTACACATTACCCAAAGTAGTATTTCAAAATGTTTTTTAATTTTAATGCCTCTAATCTTCACAGTCTGCAAATGTTAATAAGCCATTTCATATTCCTTGAAAGCATTCCTGGTCTCAATGCCTTTGGTCTTTCCAAAGAGGAGACTGCATGCATTTTATTTACTCACCACATACTCAAGATAAAATTTACCATTCAGATCTGTTTTTCTGATCTGCTGGTGCCACCATAATTTCAGTTAGGTTTTGCTTTTAAACAACTGCATGCTTATAAAGTTACCTCTATCAGGATGGAACAAATAAACACTACAAAGGTTCACTAAAAACTTGTCAAAGTCAAAAAGGTTACTCCATTTTTTAAGTGGGTTTTTTAATTTTCCAGTTCTTTTTATTCCAAGGATTAATTTGAAAGTTACCTTTTGATGGTTTCTGGACAGATCTACTAATAAGCCTCAGAGACCAGAGGTGCTCCAGGGAAGAAGTGGCAAGAATCAGTCACAGCTTGGCTCTGTTTTCAGGTGCAATACATGAGTAAACACAGTGGCAATGATATTAAAATAATTTCTTGATTATTAAAATGACATCCCATCAAGAAAGAGGCATATGGAAATCACAATTCTTTAGTTATTAAATAACATAATCTGGCATTTCAAGTTAAAAAGAAAGAAAAAAGAATGACATGAAGAAGGTCATTTTGCCTTAAATGCAAGCACACACAAAGTTCAGGAACCTCTCCTACTTGGACCTGAAACAGATCTTAAGCTAACTCTTCCTGAAGTGGCTGAAAAGGGAAAGAACCTTTAGATTAATGAATTTCTTTGCATGTTGAAGTTTCAGATACTTCCAGAAGTGCAGATTACTGTTTTGGTGCTCATTTACCTGTATTGGGTATTTTAACAATTGTTAGGGATAAAAGCTGTTTACAGCACTGTTCCTTCTCCAGACTATACTATTTGTGTCTTTGATTCATCATACCTGTGTTTAAAAAAAGAATACCAAAGTAAGATAGAATTCAAGTCATAGGTTTTAAAATCTTTCCTTACAGACTGTTTTATGGGAGAAGATCTCATTTCTGGGCAGAAAATCAAACAAAGAAGGAATTCATCACAGATGATTAATCTGTTTCTAGTTATGACTCCACCAAGTCTAAAGAGTACAGTCTTTCAAGATAAAAAATTGAAAGTTATTGTTTCCTTGAATAGCTTTCAGTGTCAGGAAGACCTGGAATCTAGGATGTTAATTATCTCTTTGTTGTCTGACACCAGGCTGGCTTTTGGTGGTTTCCAGCTAGTATTTGGTTTGGGGTTTCAGCAGGACCCACAGCATCTTTACCATGCTTGGAGTGGAGTTATATGCAAGATTACACCTGCCAGTATCTCATCCAAAACTTGACACTTCCTGTCACAGGAGATTTGGAGTGTTTGTCCTCAATTTCAATTTAAAGGCTAAGATTGAGAGATAAAAGGGAAAAGGCTGGGTTTATAGATGCAGAATTTGGAATGAAGTGTCCAAAATTCAGAATCAGGTGTCATGAGTGAAGCTTTATCACATTATTTCTTCAATCTGATGTTGTTGTTTTCACAGAATCACAGAATAAGCTGAGTTGGAAGGGATCCAGCATTACTTTGATTTGCACACGTTTTATCTGGAACAGGTCTTCTAGACCAAATCATGTACTGGCATATATTTGGCATAACTCTATAGTATAAAACTGAAATTTATTTAAAATGAGAACTGGCTTAGTGTCTACATCTTGGTGCTCAGCCCACAAACACTTTTCTGTGTATGAATAACAGTGATCCAAGACTCTCCAAGAGCTGGATCTGCTTGGAGGAAGAGGAGAAACAAAGGCTCATGATATCTGTATTCTCTGAATGAGTAACAGCAAATAAAATGATTTGGTGTTATGTGCAGCATGCTGCAGACCATTAGGCATAAAGCAAACTCTTAAATTAATCCCTTTTGTTAACATAATTCAGCAAAACCCCTGAATAATTCTGTGAATTTTTGTGAAATCTAACTCCATCTGTGCAGTCTTGTAGTATATAACTACATTCATCTTACTGACAGTTTCAGTATATATTAGTGTGGGAGATCCCTATTTAGTGACTGCAAAAATGAATCTGAAGAGAGAGTACAAATGACACAAAAGTGCTTAAAACTAAAGGAAAATCTGAAATAGTAAATTATCACTTTGAAGAACATGAAGACAAATACTGATAAAAATAAGCTCAAGGGCATCTATCTAAAATATGTAGAAATTCAGAAGAAATAACATGATTTGTCAAAGTTTTGGATTTTCAATATTCAGCACAAATACAAGAATAAATGAGCCAGAATGAGTGAATTTCCTAATCAGGATCACTTTTTATCAGTTTGGAATCAATAAGCCACCAGACAGAACTGATGTCAGTACAACAGAGCTCAGAAAGCCCAGCTGCAGGTTGGATATTCTAAGGCTCTCTAAGACAAGGTTCCGATTCAAGGTGACTACTTCTGAATCAAGATTCCTAGTCATCAGCTGTATTTTTTGTTTCTTGTGCCCAACACTCACAACTACAGGGAATGAAAAAGTACTTTCTAACAGGAATTTGCCTATAGGCTCCATTGTTTACTGGATATGAGTATAATCACAAATGTTATCTCTAGCACAGAGACCTTAATTTTCAAGGCAGGAATATAAATTTTAGGCTGCTTAAGCTAGTTAGTATAGGAAAATACCTGCTGATAAATGCTTCTGGTCATGATGGCAATTCTAATGTCTATTATTTAGAGTGGATCTACAAAGAAATGCACTTTGTTTACAAAAAGGAGATCAACTCAGATGTGGATTTGGCTTTTTGACTGAAACCAGAAGCAAAAACACTGTTGACATGGTAGTAAGATTAAAAGATTCTAGGCCTGTATAAATTCACAATAAAATTTTCCTTTTCTCTGCCAGAAGAGTAGAGATCATATGCCAAAATATGATGCTGATTTTGCCCTGAAGGGGACAGCTGAGTGAGATTAGTGAAACGGCCTGATGTGCGTGTCCGTCGTTTAGGTCATGGGATTTAAATGCTGAGGGCCAAGCCTCCTACTAATAGGAAAAACTGGAAATCTCTTCAAAGAAATGCTATGTCATTCTGAAGTGCATGCCATGTCTTTAATATTTTTTAAAGGGTAACAGCTGCATTGTCCCAGAGGTGGAAGGAAAAATGTGTCATGACAGAATTTCTACCCAATAGATCTGCTTTGATAATATAACATTGGCAGGTTTCCAGAGAAAACTAGGGTAGAACTATGATACAAAAGGGCAGTAAAATACAAAACAAGAATTATGAAGCAATGCAAATAAGGTGACTAAGGCAGAGTCCAGAAGCTGCTGGCTACCTTTCTCTCAGCTGTTGAAGTATTGTCAGCCTTTCTCAGACATTGGATGATCTGCTCTGCCCTTGGACTCTTTTACTTATTCCTTCAGTTTTATGATTAGACAGTCTTCTACAAGGAGAAGGTTTGTTTCCAGTCTCTAAAAAGGAACTTGAATTAAGATATCCAGTTGCTTGAGCTGATACAATAAAACCCAGGCTCCTGCACTAAAAATGGCAATAACAACTTCGCTGCAGATCATGCACAGAGAGAACCATGCAGACAAAGTTTTCATCTACACCCCTCTTGGATACCTGGAGATACTTGACCAAAGGGGCCTTAATATCATTAACTGCATAAGGAAAGCTTCACTCAGGCCCTACATGGCAGAGCAAAGGATTTTGGAATGGGAATAGGATGAGGGAAGTCTTACTGTCTTCCTCAGTCAGCTCCAGAGCCATGAGCAGTATTAGTAGCTACCGCAGTCGGGTTGTTAGTCTGCTAATTACTCCTCTTTCGAGGAGTAAGGTTGCATGATACAGGACCCTGGATCCAGTACCAAGAGGAGTAATTTCCCTGTTCAATTCAATAGCGGTGTACTTTGATTTCAGTTCTTTCTATATTGTCAAGTTTCCAATATAGCAGGTTTTGCTATACAAAGGAAATGGTACTTCAGTTCTCCACTATGAGCTTTTGTGCTGCTTCCCAAATAAAGAGAAAATGGAAAAGGAAGAGATGCTGTATTCTTATTTCTCAATGCTTATTGTCACTGCTAAACATCCTGGCATCACAGGTGAGACTAAACATACTTGTTCTTGCTAAATACTTTTATTTGTCTTGCAGAACTGTCTCAGAAGATGCCGTTAGCAAAAATTAAGAAAGGTAATTATGTTTACATCGTAATCTAAGATTCTTCTACCACAATAAATGATTCATTATCTTCTTTTGTTAACTCAGGACAATACATAATTTATCTTCAACAAAAAGAAGCAATGTCAGATTAAAGCCAGTTCTTAGTCCAGATCTTTTGTCTTCATCAAAGTATTTGAAGACAGTTGTGGTCACTGAAGATGGTAGCTACACTCTCTTCTCCACAAAATAAATACATCACGATTCTTTTCTCTTTCCTCAGTAAAAAGAGGGACTTGGCAGAAACTCAAGCATAGTATAATTAGCCATGATGGGGAACTCTTCCAATGTATTTTGAGAATAAACTAAATGCTTTGTACTAATACTTTTTTACTTTTAGAATAAAAGGGAAAATTTGCTCTGAAACAGAACATTTTAGGCATTGTCTGTGGAGGTTACTAGAGAGTAGGGAAGATGCCCTAATTGCAGATCAAACAAGGGAGCAAGTTTCCCATTCCTGAAGGGACAGGTAAATTCCTGAAAACTCAGACTTCCAAAATACTTTAGCCAGTGCTAAATTATTGGGAGCCCTTTACTTAAACCCAGTTGGTCTGTGGAGAAAACTGATGTTCCTAAAGAGGATATTTCAGCTTGACACTCAGAGCAGAGCTTGTGAAGACTTACTTCCCCTTTGCACACTGGGGACTCACCTGGATGGGGCCCACTGTGGGCAGCCAGAGATCCTCAAACACAGACCTGAGTAAACTTTTTCACAAGTCAGCTCCTCTTTTTCTGCTTCCTCTCCTTCATCCCTCCTTCCACTCAGGACTTCCTGAATGGGTGTGCATTTAGCAACTTGCAGAAATGCAAATACTTGCACATATATTTTGAAAAAGATTATAATCAAATCACCTATCTTTACAGAATAGTATTTGGAATATTTTCATACCAGATGATGGTTTTCTTTTCGTGTTTTCTATTGTCTTTTCTATTCTTAATGTGTTAAAAAAATCATGATTATACTGTGGAAGGTTGATTTTTCCACAGATGCTGCAGATTTTGACACTACTTCCTTTAAGAGCTGACCCTAGTTCCCTGCTTTTAATGACAAACCAGAACACATCCTGTAAAATTCGGCTCATGGCTATCATCAGCATTATTGCACATGTACTGATGTTTCCACTTACATAGTCTGGAATATCAAGTCCTTGGAGAAAGATGTGGCATTTAGAAGTATAGTACTGTTTTGTATGGTTAGGATTATGTTGCCTTCATGAACTCTCTCTTCAAAAGTGGCTATAAAAGTTAACTGTGAGCTCAACTAATTTGGACTTAATTTTATTTGCAAGAACTATTTGAATATAAGAATATTCTAAATGAAGGACATCTGTTTTTAAGAATCAGTCATAATCCTGTAGCCTACTTTGCACACCCTTATTTTTGTCTGCCTTCCTTTTTTCAGTTAATATCTATCTAATAATATCTTTGTGTTATTTCACAGTATTGTGCAATGTTTGATGAGAGATTTTTTTTGTGTAGCTCCTGTTGTCTGTGAGCTCCTAGCAGATGCAGCAAATACTCCTGCTGGAGTCTTGCTGTTCCCTGTCTACACACCTCTGTTTTCAGCTGAAATCACAACATGTGCCTCGCACATATTTCTCATATCTACTGCTCTGTGTGTGCTTAGCTTTCTAAATCTCTGCACATCAATGGGTGCTGCCGTTGCATAGGAAGAGAAGTGAAAGACCTGAACTGTGGACTACACTTACTGCCAGAGAATGAAATTTGTAATGAAGAATCACAATTAAGCTATTCAGGAATGCTAAAAACAGTTGATTTGGTTGCTTTATTCAAGAATAATTTAGTGAATTAATTTTGCATGTGATCTCTGAAAATTATTTTTTTGCTGTTCATGAAGTAAAAATTGAAATGCAGTATATTGCCAATTAATTCTTAGAAAAACACTAGTTTGTGAGCTATTTTAATATTTTATATAAATTCAACACATGCATCAGTTGCCTTTAATAATAATCTAGTTCTAGCAATGAATTTGAATATATACCTACCTAAAATAGGTGTAGTAGGATTAACTTCTTTGCAAGTTGACAATCTACTTCTATAATGTTAGGAACTTCAAAATAATTGTTCTATATCCATTTTTTTTTTTCTAAATAACAGCCCATTGCACACCATTTTATATTTTGTGAATTTTCACAGCTAAGCAAAGCCTTTATATGTTACATCTGATAGGATTTTTTAATATGATGGTTAAACAGATTTTTCTCAACAAGTCAACTCAGACAAAAATCATATTTCAAAATATCTATTAGCAAGAATCTTAGAATTCCTCCACATATATTTCATTATTGTTACCATGATTTTAAGCATACTATTTTAAGAAAAAAACTGAATATGATGAGGACTTGACTTTTGGGGATTGTCATATGGCTGTGTGTTTTTCTTCCCTGCCAGAGGATGTGATATCATGCTGTGATATTCAGTCAAATTATGCAATATTCATTTGTTAACTTTTCCTGGGTTGTTATTGTAGTTACTGATTGCAAACTCAGAACTGGGACTGAAATATTCTAGAACAGCTGCTCTGTCTCCCTGTTTCTAGTATCTTTTTATAAGGATAAACTGCCCCAGACAAACTGCACTGCTAGATTTTTTTCCATTCTATTTTAAAACCCCTTCCTTTTTTCTTCTATTTGAACATTGCTTTGTGTATAATTCACATTAACACTGACAGAAACATAGATAATGAGCATGTGTACTTAGGTGCAAGTGATCCAGCTGAGGTTCAGGTCTTTTTTAAATCAGAACAAAAACTAATTTTCAACTTAGAGTGTCAATGTTTTGGAACTTTAAAGGACTCATTAGTTGACATTTTTAAAGATGTGATTTAGTGGCTACTTGAACAGAGCAATAAATACCCCTGTAATATTGCAGTGTTAAATATAAAACAAAAGCAGCACAACGAAGCAGAAGTTATTTTATAGTTGCCCTTTGGCCCAAAGTCACAGGTTTATTTAGTAAACTTCCCCCATTTCTGTTCTTGTCTAGGGATGCATTTTAGTTTTTTTTCTTCACCCACCCTGTTCATTATTTAGCATTGTTTCTAGGAAAGCCTGACTTCTGCTTCCACCCCCAAGAGCCGGGGGTCTGCCGAGGGTATTTTACCAGGTATTTCTACAACAAAGAGACAAAATTGTGTGAAGCATTCAAGTATGGTGGGTGCCTAGGAAACCAGAACAACTTCAGGAGTTTGGAGGAGTGTCAGAACACCTGCCAAGACAATTGTAAGTTGATGTTTTTAATCACTCTTATTTTTACTCTTGTATAAAAAATGGTGTGTTTTGAATGTATTTTGCATGGAAAAAAAGACAATTTAGAGGTGGCAATAATTTATATATATATTTACGAAATTTACAATAATTATACATATTTTTAAATAAAAATGTCAAAATGTGAAGTAATAAGTAAAAAAATTGGTAGGTACTATTTAAGGAATATTACAGGACTCCTATGTTTGTTACCTTTGTCATGACAGCTAACCTAAAATCTGCCATTTGTTTGACTCTATAGTACCATGAAACACCAGTGTATGTTTTTAACCCATAGATCTGCATACACTCCTTTCAAACCAAGTCTTGTAATGACAAGAGGTGTCCATATAGGAATTTTTAACTCACTGTGTATTGCTAGCTTCCCACCAAAGATTCATGAAACACCTGTGTGTCCCTTGGGAATGATTTGGCTGTGCAGCTTAGGCTACAAAAGCCATTGAAACTGACCACAGACCAGTCATTTGCTTCCTTGTCCCACTTGTTCCAATGAATTGTTCTGCATCAGGATACAGTAACCTTCAGTACTCCTCTCCCTTCACCAAGTGCTTCATTTTGTTCGTAAGGCGAATACATTTTCCCATCGAGAGCCTCTAGACCTTTTTATCTTGCTTGTCTCTAGTGGGCCTTTTTCCAACAGTGTTTCATAAGCTGTCATTTTGGCAAGGGGAACTTGAGCTTATTCACACTTAAAGTAGAAAAGACCACTATGCTTCTTTTTAAAGACTTTTTTCAAACTATAAATATAGAGCCATGTGCATTTTCCCTACTTTTGCTGAAGCATTTTTTCCTGAGCTGTGATTCCACTCTTACCTTCTGGACTAAAAGCTGCAGAATATTCATTTTCATTACTTTAATCTCAAATAACACCTTCATGTAAATTTGCATGAACACCCAAGAAAAAAGGGTTAGGGGCTGTTGCCATGGTCTAAATAGATTGATATTTTTATTTCTGAGATATTGAATCATTGATACCAATTTTTGGTTTTTTTTCTTAACAGTTTTCACTTCCTTTGTTTGTCTTTTTTTTTTTTTTTTTAATTTAGCAAATTTATTACCAACTGTTACAGCTGAAGAGCACTCCAACACTCTGAACAGCAGTTCCCCAGCTGAAGAGCATCCCAACACTCTGAACAGCAGTTCCCCAGCTGAAGAGCATTCCAATACTCTGAACAGCAGTTCCCCAGCTGAAGAGCATTCCAGCACTCTGAACAGCAGTTCCCCAGCTGAAGAGCATCCCAACACTCTGAACATCAGCTCCCCAGCAGAAGATCCCAGCCAGTCTCCTGGGATTTTTGGTAAGAATTTGCTCTTGTTGTTTTTAGTCAATCCTTTGATGCCCCTTGGTTTGTCCACTGATTTTTTGCATTTATTGCAAGACCTGTATGTCACTGGGAATACCTGAGCACAGGGAAGTCATTAACATTAAAACTAGCTTCAGAGCCACTTTCTTGCCAGCAATACATATTTTGAAAAAGGCTTACAATTGCAAAGGTTAGAATGTCTACTGGTAGTATAAAAATAAGCCACCAAGCTGTGTATGATCTAAATTTTTCATCAGTAAAACTAAGGAAGAAAAAGGAACCCATGGCAAAGTTGTTTCAGCAACCTGAATTTCCTGCACCTTCGGGCTTTAGAGATTTTGCTTGGCAACTGGCATCAGTTGTGGGTTTGAGCAGGGCCAACAGGTACCAATCACAGCTGAGGTTCAGAGCTTGGATGTGTCTACATAGCCCATCATTGACTGTTTCACAACAACTCTATTTTCTCTTTTAGGTAATTTGTTGCCAACTGCTCCAAATGAGAAGTCCAACACCCTGAACAGTAGTTCCCCGAAGGAGGAGCCCAACCAGTTCCCATATTTTTTTGGTAAGAATTAACTTTTGCAGTTCTTAGTTCTCAGTCTTTTTATATGGATTGCACTTCCATTTCAACCCATTTTCTGACATACCTGAGACTAAAGAATGGGCTTTCATCTTCGCCAAAGGATTTGATAAGCAGAGAAAGTTAAAGCAAAGGAATGTGTCACAACTTACAGATCTTTTGTAAATATCAGATGTGGAAGGCTGACCACCCTCTTTAAAAAGTGTACACTTTCTAAAGGCCTGATTAATACAAAGGGGAAAAGCAGTCATGCATAATTCTTTCAGTCAAAATTAATATTTCTGTGAGGATCTAATAGGCAAGTTATTTAAATTCCTTTTACCCAATATAAAGAATGACATTTGGATTTTAGAATATATCATAGTATATTTAATACCATAATGTTTCTGTTTTCACTGTGACCATACTGAACTCAGTTTTGGGTTGAGTATAATCACAATGAGTATGAATTAATTTAAAATATTGCTCCAAGGTATTTTTGCACTATGTATTATAATGCAGAATGGACTCTGGACCCTTACTGAGGAGGGATAGGTTTTAACAATATCAGCAGCTGGACACTGGTGCTTGCTCACACTGTACACAGCATGATTGAATTTGAGGCATGTCATTTTTATGATCCACAGTTGTGCAAGAGGAAGCAACAAACAGTTGGAAAGAGCCTGAGCATTCTCACCAAGTATTTATGCTGGTTTTTTGCATTTGTACTTGCTTGTACTTTTGAGGACTGAGTGATGATGTAGAGACTCACTAAGGTTTTTGTATGTTATATATTCTGTAAGATAACAGGTGGGTAGGTGGCATTCCTGTGCTCTTTGCTTAGAATGGAGTGTCTAATAAAGCATGAATATGTGTTGTACTCTATTTTTGCCTGAACTGTAATCCACATGCACTACTGCTTTGATGGAGGTTTCTGTACAGTTGTGTTGTTTGTTTACCACAGGCAAAGCATCAATGCACTCTGTATTTAAATGAATGAATATAAAACAGTAAAGCTTTTGGCAACCTATTTTACTGAAAACCATTTGAATTGCATCAGGTCTGGTTGTAAGTCTATGGGCATTAAGGGCATGCATATTCCCTGAAGGTTTTTAGTCATAGTATCAATGCCTGAATCCTCCAAACAGCTAAAATATACCAGGAAAGGAGCATGATTCAGTGTTTTCTCAGAGGAAATGGAAGGGCTTTTGATTGTGTCAGCAATAGGAGAATTTTCCTGCACAGCAGACTTTGAGAGTGAGAGGTGAGGGTAAGAGATAACTGAAGGTTGATGGAACAAGGAGTCAGTGAAGCAGAATGGGTTGGGTGAGAAGCACAGCCACGGAAGGACCAGTGAATTTCAGTGAAAAGTCTGAAGACCCAACAGGTTCATCTTTATTGAATGATCTTTGTTTTGCACTCGTCTGTCTTGTGCAGCCTCCTTTTCCTATTCTGTTTATCTGCTTGTATTCTTCAGGCTGCTGGAATAGGCTAAAATCATGTGTTTTGTGCAATCCCACTAGAAAGGAAGGCAAGAGTATGGCCAAAGCTGACAGCTGATTTCTCCACAGGGACATGGAGAACATTCTCTCCATTGCTGCTGTTTCCAGAGGTACAGCTATAAAGTGAAGCTCCAAGGTAGAGACATGTCACTCAAATGTGCAGGGTAACTGTTTGTTACCTTCTGTGAGGGACAAGAATTTGACTTTCACATATGAAGTGAGGGTCAGAGTGAACTGTTTGGGAAGAGTGGCTGATGTCTATCTCCTCAAGCACAGACAAAGTGGCCGATCTGCCATTTTAATATCTATTTTGTATGTATATTGGCCTGGCTATGTATCTTTTTCAAAGACTATTTAAAAAAGTTAAATATAATTCAGTTAATTTACCTTAAAACATTAAAAAAAAAAAATTACAAGGAGTTATCTCTTATAGAATACCTCACCTCACAACTGACATGCTATTTCATCTTGATTTTAAGAAAAAAATAGATTGTTGGTATGTGTAACTCTGTAACAATATCAGGTTTTTAGATTTACAACATAGTTCTTGATCTTCAGAAGGTTAAACTGTTCTATGACCAAATAAAGCAAACCATGGATACAGATATGAAGTTTCTAGCACTCTCAGCAAAGAACTTTCTGCAGAGATTGAAGATTGTTTTGTTCTCACTCTGGTGAAACATTATAATAACCTTTATTCTGTGCAAACTAAGAAAAACTGAGGCTAAAAATCAAAGCTTTCATTTTATGTGGTCTGTGGTAGAAAATTGCAAGTGCTATACCTACATTTGATTTGTGAGATTTAAGTGGGAGACAGGATCAAAAGTCAATTTTCAGCTCAGCAAATTTGGAATAGCATTTGAATGCAGGCCCTGCCAGTACAGAAACAGGGTCATCTTTTACTGATATAAATTGGCACAGTTCTATTTGCTTTAATAGATCTGCACCAATTTATACCTGTGGAGGAGTACTGTCAAGTGTAGAAGATTTATTATTTTTGTAATAGCCTGTCCACTTGAAGATTCTTTTATTTTCACTTTGCTGCAACCAGAAATGAGGAGCTGAAGTCTACATGTATCAAAACCCTGGCAATAAAGCTGAAGCTTTGTGAGTGTCACACGCTCTGGTCTATCAAGAAATAGTGCTCACTGCATTCCCTTTCCTCCCGAGTTAATTTCAAACTTCTTTTGTAGTGTGATTACTTAGCAGTCCACTGTCACACAACCCCTGCAAAGCCTGAGGGATAAGGATTATTGTTGCAGTGCAGAGGGAGTTATTTCTGATAAATTTGAGTCTGTCTCTGGATGTGCATTTTTCAGAGATTCTGAAGTTATGATCTTGTCATCTGTTTATACCTCAGGGGGGATGGGATTCAAGAAAGGGCTGTATCACAGGAATTCAATCTTAAACCATACAGTGTGTACCTCTTCTTTTTTGGCTCGTGGGACTTTTGTTTCTTTCATTTTCTTTTTTCCTTCATAGAAAATGCAAGAGAGAAAACTTTTCAACAACCCTCAGAAAAATGGGTTTGTGAAATGGAAACATTTGGGAGAGAAACTCAAGAATAGGCATAATAGCTCAACTTTCTGTTCCATCACACCCATAAATGCAGCACTAGGAACTGGAGCTGAACAGAGACAACTCACCTGCTGTAATGTTTTTGTGACATTGTTTATACACTGCCTCACAGGCTTTCAGATTGTCCTGCCAATAGACACACTGGGCATGACGCAGGGAATATTTTATGCTTACCTGAAGTCAAGTCTTTTCGTGATCAGTAAATTCAAATAAATTTGTAATTTTTATTATCTTCAGCAGAGAGGAAATTATAAGTTATTTAGTTTTTATTTTAAAATTCTGTTTTGTTGGAAAAAAATGGCTCTAGGAGGCAAAATTAAGAGTTTTCTTCATGGGCTGGTTTCTTCTGTGAGTGAAGAACAGGCAGATATTTTGAGGATAAACAAGGAACAGTGTTTGGTCTTTGGGGCATTTATCTAACAATAATATAGGCAAGGAATAACATTTTATTTGGGAAGAATACAGGAGGGATTCTGAATAGCACCTGTGATTTTGAATAGCACCTCAGAACGATGGAACCAGTGATTTACTTCATTGCTGGTTCTGTGGTTCCCCCAAATCTTGCAGTCATTATGAGAACTCCTTCATGAGGAGACTGTGGACTCACTGGAGAATTCTACATGACAGATAAGTAATTTACATTACAAAGTGTATTTTTGAATTCTCTGATATAGTTAACAAACTTGTTGCTGTTTGGCCCTTTCCTCACTGGCAAGTCTTTCTGCTCTGTTCTTTGTAGGTTCAGAAATTAGCAGGTTAAAACAGGTAAGCTATGCTGACCATATGCTTTGAAAACTAACATCCTCTCCAGCCAGAGAGAGATGAAATTAGTTCCAGGCTCAAGGGTTCTCAGAGCAGTACCAAAAGCATTGCCTTAGTTAATTTAACTACCATCCTCATTATAAAAAAACAGTAGGTCTAATATAGATTTTATCACATTGTGGACTTCTACTCTTAACCTAGAGTGAGACTTAGTCTTGTGATAATGCCACAATTATGAAAAGAAGTTAAGAGATTCTCATTTTATAGCTTGAAACTATATAGCTTAAAACTACTTTTTTTAAATACTCTGGCATTGCTAACACACCATTCTATTTCTTTCCCAGCAATTTTTCATACTTTTTCACCACACCAGTTCAGCTACATTACATTTCAGATTAACCTTTTTTTTAGCAGCTGTACAATGTGTAAGACACCTCAGATGTAGCACATGCTTTTTGGGTATTTTGTCAGCCTCCTGAATTGCCCAGGTTAATGTATAACTTCTTGCTTTCAGCAACTCATCTGCTTCCCACTTTTGTGACCACAGGATGCCTTCAGCTTTGCTGCAACCCAAATGACTTCCTCAAATTTTTACTTTGTTTTTCCACTGAATCCCTTCTGTGTGGCTTTGTACCTTCAAGAGTTCCATCTGACTGGCTTCACATTTGCATTTATGCATTCATTTCTTGCATTTATGCACCCAGATACCTCAGTTCTGCTGCTTCCTGAGGAAAAATGATGCTCTTTTGGGTCCCACATAACTGATGATATAATGACTCCCATTCAGCTTCTTGTAGCCTGTGCAGCAATTTTATCAGTTCCCATTTTGTTTATTAGTCACTCTGGGGTGATAGATGATGGAGTTCTTCCAGGTTTGGGAATTCTAGAATGGATTTGCTTCTTGAACTTGTTCCAGTGCCCAGGTCCTTTGACTACCACAAGTTCATCCTCCAGTGTTTCAGTTCTCACTTGCAGTGACCCTGAAAGAAGAAACCACCAGCCTCTGCTTGGAATGGTAAAATCCTGACAGCAGCACTAACTCACCAGCATCTCCATTAATTTGTGCACTTATTCTTCACATGCAGTACTTTTTTATTCTGCAAGTTACAAGCAATTGTTTTATAACTGCTCAATGGTTGCTTACCAACCCTGTTACTTAGGTCAAGTTTTCTGTAGTCATTTAGCAAACTCAGCACTGAGGTATTGAATCTTACACTGGAAATGCTGGGTGCCTTTACCTTCCCCTTGATTTCAGACTGTCTAGCAGTAATTTGCTCATTAATTATTAGAAATATTTGTCATCTTTTTAAAGCTGTCCATGTTTAATTTATTTCACCTTACTTTCTACAAATGCTTCACTTGAAACTCCTCAAAATTAATTTGTGTGCGCTCTCCTGTGGCAGAAGTGGCAATTTTATCACTAACAACACAGGTAAAGGTATAGCTTTCAGGTAAGCTTTTGCTGGCAATCCAAAGACAGAATGAAATTTTACTGTGGTATTTTTTTTTTTCTTTTCGTAATCATAAAAAGAAACTTATGTCAAATACCTTGGATTTTCAGGAGAGTGGAATTAAATTTACCAGCAGAAATTCCGAATAATATTGACATGAAACTGAAATGCTGCAGTGTTGTCTCACTTTGTTTTTCTTGGTACTTCCAGAACCACCTCCTATCCCTTCTTTGTGCATGACCCCTATGGACAGAGGACTTTGCAGGGCCAAAGAGTTAAGATTTTTCTACAACTACTCCACTGGAAGGTGTCGCCCATTTAGCTACAGCGGTTGTGGTGGGAATGAGAATAATTTCATCTCCAGAAAGTCCTGTTTGAGGATCTGCAAGAAAGGTATGGGAAGTGATACTGCCCCCAGCTATCATTAAGAGGTAAATATTGTGTGGGTCAAAACATTCTCTTGCCACTTCTGGTAGTAAGAATTGGCCTGATCAAATGTAATTGAGAGTCTCAGAAAAGTGAAAATGGAAATCAGGAGAGATACAGAGCTAGAGAGAGAAGGAGGGACAGTAAGTGCAATGTAAAAGAACAGCAATAAGACAACTTGGCATTGGTCAGGCATATCAAGACTTTAGGTAAGACAATGGTTTGTTTGGGTTTTTTTTAAGATTTATTGAAACAAGCTTTTTCTCTTATGTCTGATAATCTTGGATGTCTTCTAATCTTACTTTGTTAATTTTACCTTTAGGATTCAATAAGAAAAAAGGTGAAAAAAAATTAATAAAAATCAAGAAAAAAAGAAAGAAACAGCCAGTAAAGGCTCTCGGCATGGAAATCATTCCTGAAAGAATGCAACTTTGATTTTTATGGAAATGTGAAGTAAACTACTCTTCTTCTAAACTATTCTTCACCTGTGAATGAAAACCCTAAGTGTACACCATTGAAATATATTTACTGTACTGATTATTTTGATTATATGTTACTAAGCTGCTTATATTTTTTATTATGTATTCCTCAATCACGTTAATAAACATTACCTTTTACTTTGCTAAAGACTTTTAAATTGCAATTTGGTTCTATATAATTGTCAGAGCTGCAGCAGGACAACAAATGGTGTGAGTGAATGGTTAAAATGCAGAGAAGATTCAAATTGAATTTCTCACCTCATTATTCTTTTTGAATTCTATTTTTGTACTAAAGAAAACATAATCCTTGTGAAAGAATAATCACTAGTCAAGCATGATTGAAACAATTATCGATTAAAAGATAGGTGTATTGCTATAAAAAGAAAATAGACACTGGATTTGTTTTAATCAGATTTATTTTAGATTATGCAGGCCTAGACTTAACTCCATTGAAGTATAATTACATATGATTACAGTACTGTAAAATGAATATGAGATCAGAATTAATCCACCAAAATCCATAAAGGGACTGTTAAAGCTGTAAAGGTGTGAAGCAGTGTTGCAAATTTTTGAAAAGATTTAAAAAAAATATGTGTTGGGATCATTGACTTTTATCCTTGTTACTGATCTAGACTCATGGCTAAGCTTTACTGCTGAAAATGTAAAAAAATTATGCCTTATAAATACTAGAGTGAGGGGGATAAGTAGAATCAGATTTTTATAATGAAATTTTATCCGAATCTCTTCTCTGCTCCTTTCATGGCTCTTTCAATCTAGGATGTCTTAAGTCTGATTTGAAAGATTCTCAAGGAACAGGAGTGTACATCAGAGAGCACTTATGTAGAGCTTTGTCATGTAAAATGTACAAGCACTACAGACTACCACTGCAATAACCACATAAATCAAACACATGCAGTTCTGCCAGGAAACCTATAAACTCCACAGGCTGTATGCACAGAATTAATCTGGTGCATTTTGTCTCCTTGTTCAGTTTCAATTTGATACCTTTCTGCTCTGATTCATCACTTTGCCCTTTCTCTCCAGGTTTTCCTGTTCTTCATGCACCAGGAGTCAAGTCTGTAGGTGTGGGTTGCACTGCCCAGGAGCAGAGCAGTAGGGTAAACACTTGGACCAGCTGGAATTTGTCAATGCAGATAAGTGGAGAACCCATAGTTTAAGCTGCTCCCAAACCTTTCTCCTTGTCCCATGCACCTGCTGAGCAGGTGCACACAGCACTTTGTGTGGCCTCCCCAGGGCAAGTGTCTTTAGGCACACTTGGGATGGGAGGGTCAGGATTTGCTCTTTTGCCATAGCTGCCCTGCTTCTACACTGACACTGCTTGTGTCTGCTTGGCTAGGGCTGCAGGTGAGGGTACAAAAGTCTGCACCTCCCCTTGTCTGCATTTTATGGTCCAGCCAGTAAAAATACCTGATCTTCCATTCTCAGTCAGAAAAATTTCCCATTGGCTGCCAGTATTAAAACTTAACATAATTTCTAGATAGCACGATGTACCTCAAAGGGAGACCAATCTGAAAATGACTGCATTCAACTAGGGCTTTTATATGAAAGACAATGAAACTCATTAAGCTGTCCCACCAAGAACATTGAAAAGGATTTGTAAGCTTTGTAAGATTGA
The DNA here is from genome assembly GCF_971803275.1 of Cyanistes caeruleus. Taxonomy (NCBI): domain Eukaryota; kingdom Metazoa; phylum Chordata; class Aves; order Passeriformes; family Paridae; genus Cyanistes; species Cyanistes caeruleus. The sequence continues at coordinate 10,179,873 of NC_141707.1, read as the reverse complement.
TTAGATTACAAACTAGAATGATAAACCTTCTAATACAGAATGTTTTGAAATGAGACAACAGATATATAAGGATAGGAAATAAAAGATGAATTTGTATGCAGATTGTCTTGTGATTCCTGTGCCACTTCATGACTGTCTCTCCTTCAGTGTCTCTCCAGCAACTTGTCCACGGCTGCCCGGATTCAACACCTACAAAACCCACATGGGAAAAAAAATCAAGGGAAAAAATCATCCTTTCTGTCCCAGCAGAACCCTGGATGTGTGGCTGCTCTCCATTCTTAACAAGCTTCCTTCCCACTGAGCTCTACTGCAAACTAACAGGGTCTCCTCACTGAGGGGGATCAGTTGCTCCCAGGAGTGTGCAGACTCCTCCAGGACTGCTGTAGCTAGGATAGGACTGACAGGTACTCTCCCATCCTCTCCTACCCCACTTACAATGTACTGCAGAAACTTCTTGTGCTGCTGTAGTACATTTTGTAATGGCACTAATTAAGTGATCCCCTAAGGACTCTCTTATGTCACTGCTGAGACAGAAGAGAGTTTGTACAGCTAGCATCTCAAGAATAAACTAAAAAACATTTCATCTGTGATTCATCTGTCGGGCTTGCTACTTAGTGCATTGAGAATCGAGACTGCAATGCCACAGACTGTAAAAACCTGATCATAATCAAGATTTGATCTCAAAGTGCAGGCTGCTCTCAGCTGTGTGTGCACTCAGTTTGGCCACCACACCAGCTATCCAGCTGTTTTTGGTTTTGTTTAGCTCTACAGTACACAGCTATATTTTTTGCCATAAAAAGTCCACACTGCAATGTGATATGATCTTCAACATAACAAGAAGTTTCTTTTACGCCCTTCTGCTTCATTCACTTCTTATGGCTCCTGTACCTCCCACAGCTGCAGAACAATCAAATCCAAGAATAAGAAAAAGGATCTATGCATTTCCCAAAGACAACTAAAGGATGAACAGAGCAGGGGGATAATTGAGGCACATCACAGGAAAACATATGGATCAGGTGCCAGAATGGTGAAGCAGTCAGAACATGAAGCTGTGCTAAGGGGTTACAGTGACTGTACAGTTCCACTTGACTAGAGTCCATTCATCCAGTCCTTTCATTCCAGAATTTGCTCCAGTTGCTTTGGAGAGGAAATGCAGGGTGCTGTGAAATTTCTCCTATGCTGTATGATAACAGCCAACAAGCTGAAGCAATTTTACAGAGGTTTAATGGGTTTCTGTACATCATCTGACCTGCAATAACTTGGTATGTGCCCTTAATCCACACAAATGATGAAACAAAATGGCCCTGAGAAACAATTTAGTGTCCTTTTGTTCATTCTATTTTTCCTCACATTTTTACTGGTATGCCCTCATTTTTCTCCTTTTTATTTTCTACCCCCTGCTTCAGTTTTATTTCCAGCTCACTTGAGCCAGCATTTCTCCCTAGATCCCAAATCCATTTGCTCTCTCAAAGCTGATCGTTTTGTATTTACCTTTTGAGCAAGTCTCAATATTTCTACCTCCTTAAAATTACTGAAGAGGACCAAAGGGTTACGTTTCCTAACCGGTTGTTTTCAGTGGTGTCTCCAAAGACAGATCGAAGTTCAGGTAAAGCAGGGTTTGACGCGTGTGGCTAGGCGGTGTTTCACAGGGTAATTAATCTCGGAATTAATTAAGGCGGTAAATGCCTGCGCGCAGCTTCCTGCGTTTATGCCCCGCGCGGCCGCCAGAGGGCGCCAGCGGCGCGGCGCGCGCCGGGCGGCCTCGCTCCGCTGGAAAAAGCGGAATTCACTCAATTTACACTTTTTCTTCTCGCTTTTAAACCTTCTTTGGTCCCAGTACAGGTAGGTTTGCCTATTTAGGTCCCCTTGAACTTCTCCTTCTCTTGCTGTCGGCAGCCTGGGTGTGGTTTATGCTCCTCGCAGCCGGGGGATGGGAGATGCGGCAGGGCTGGGGGGGCACCGCCCTCAGAGGCCCGAACTGCGCCAGCTGAGGGGTCCCGGCTCTCTGTGGGGTAGGATTAAGCAAGTTCTAATATTACATAAATCAGTAGAATATAAAACTTTGTAAAAATAAACCCCCAAACCCCCCCCAGAGCAACCAAGCAACTGAAAAAAAAAAAATAAATATCCCGCAAACGAAAAAGCCCTCACAAAACTCCACTGACTTTGAAAGGCCAAATCAAACGTGGTCTGTGTAATGCATGCCTCTAGCTAATTCAGATGCCTGTCTTGGAGATGTGTGCTTGGCTGGAACACGTGGATAATTCTCTAAGTTAGAGTGTGTAAAGTACCTTGTTGCAATTTACAACCTAGACCTAATTGGTCTAAAGCAATGCTACCAGGCTCACACCTGACAAAATTCCTGTACCTGCGATGACACCATTTATTTTAGAGAAGTTAATTTCCATCACTGCTCAGAACCAGAGCTAATCCCCACCTTATATCTGTTTACTCAGAGGTTTAGGGTCCTGCTCCTTGGTTCTTCACTGATTATAAAACTCAAACATTCTCCTGTCGATATGAAATCCTAGAAGCACCAACTCTCACACTTGCCAAGTGAGTATCCAAGCCTGCTTTTTTGATAACCCTGGAGTGGGATTTCTATACAAATTATATTGTTTATGGGCCATTTGGGTTTAAAGTATTCCTGGCCCTTTTTTCCCTCTTCCAATTTTTCCTAACCCTGGATTGGGGCTGATTTGGGCTGAGTTTTGTTTGAAGTTTTATGGGGGGTTTCCCCCTTAGCTTTGTGTTTCTTGCTGTTTTCCTTCTTGAGGAAAATGTTTTCAATGCTCAGATGAATTCCTTCATCCAGTTCACAGTGTGTTCCACAAATGATTCTGCTGGCAAAAGAAAAGTGGATAAGTGACAGGTAGCGAGAAACAAGCAGAATATTTTATGTTGTTTTATGAGCAAATTCAGTGGTATAATTTTCATTGACCTTTATGACAATGTGATTTTTGGGAGGTTCTCCCAAAAAGGTACTCCCTAAGGAGTACTGGTGTTACAGGTGTTCATATAATTTGTGTTTGATGCTCCATGAACTCCCCATTTGTTCAGCATAGTGTTGTCCTGTGCATACAGTAACTGGTTATTGATTTAGAGGGCACAGATTCTTTCCATAGTACAGGGAATTTATTGTATTAAAAAAAAAATAAAAAAAAAAAAGTGACAAATGGTTTCAGTGAAACATTTTTAGTTTCTGGTACAATATTCTTTGAAGCTAATAGAAAGACTGCTGTTAATTTTGGTTTTTTTGTCATGGCAGTTTTCAAACCATTCATACTTGTGCTTTCAGATCACCAGTATTTAGAAAAATATAGCATGAAGATCAGCAGTAATAATGTTCCTGTTGTTGTTTTTTCTACCCTTGATACTTTAAAGACTTATTTCTTTAAATACTCTTTTTTTCCTTGGGTACAAAACGAAGTAGCACTGTAAATGATATGTCCGCTTGAAATTGAACATTTCATTCTGACCTTTGCAGCTGCTTTACATCTGAGGAATAAAGATATTTCTGTGTCGAGCTTTTCAGCCCTTACGGTATGGGATACCCTGCAGCCCCTGCAGTGGCTGTCAGGGGCGGGTCAGGTCACTCATACCGAGGAGGAACGCAGCTCTTGTGTGTTCTTTGTCTCTGAATAAAGGTCCAAATTAATCTGTTTCTTTGGGTCTAGTTGGAGGAGGAGGGCGAATCGCGCTGGCTCGATACGTGAAAGGACAGGTCCCGTGGTCCCTCCTCACCTGCAGAGCAGTATTTTACGAGTGGTTTCAGAGCTGCGGCTGTGAGCCTGGGCGGGCGAGCGGAGCCGCCCTGGGGCCAGGTGCGGGCAGAGGCTGCGCCGGCCGGGAGCAGATGGCAGCGCCGGGGCTCGGCAGGCTCCCCACTCCAATGCCACGGGAGCCCGGCTTCCCCGGGACATGCCATTCGGGAGAGAAGAGTAACTTAACGCCGGCCGCAGGCGGGGTCGGGTGATGTAACAGGAAGCTCTGATGTTTCGCTGCTGCCGCCGCTCCGCGCTGCCATCGGACACGCTCCCGGCGCTCCCGCAGCAGCGCTGCTCCGCCGGGAGAGCCGCCAGCCTCTGGATTACACCCAGCGGGGCACCGCGCTCTCGGCTGCCCGCGGGCCGAGACAGCTCCCCACAGCTTCACCTGACGGCGTTCTCCTGAGAACTCGGCGTGGTGAGTGCCGCTGCGGGCGGTCTGTCTCATTGTTTCACCCACGAGCAGCGGTCCTGTGCCACCGGGACGCGGCGGCGGTAACGCGTGAGTGTGTGCGCCCTGGCATTAACCTCGGCGTGGGCTACGGAATCCGCGCCCACACAGGTACGGGGAAACCTTCGTGTATTTCTAGTGAGCGAGGTGTTGAGCTGATTTCATAACTGGTGTTGTTATCGTTTATGCTTGGTACGATAAATTAGTAGAAAAGGAGATAAAATGTCCAAATCAGCGCTTTAAGGATTCTGCCTGAAACCTCTAATATTAACTAACCGAATTGCATCTGGAGAGAATTAGAGGCTCATTGGCTTGAAAAGGGTCCTTAAGACTAATTGAGTACAACTGCGGCTCTTTCAATAGAGGCTGAATTAGGTGATAAAGTGGTGCAGGTGTGCTTACTGAGTATTTTTCTAAACTTATTGTACCAGAAAGAGGTCATACTTGAGTCGTTTCATAATTAGGTTTTGTGTTGTAATTACAAAACTTAAAAGGTAAGGCTGCTGTTTTGTTTGTGCTTTTTGTCTGCTTGAGGAAAAGTTGCTTTGGTTTGAAGCCTGTAGGCGTGCCGGCGTGTTTCTGTTTGAGGTTTTTAACCGCAAACACCGAGCTGATTTATGGACAGCTAATTACCCACTTTTCCTTTCCTCGAGAAACTGTTGAACGGTGGCAAGTGTGTGATTCCGTGCCTTCAAGTACCAGCCGATAGGCAGTTCAAAGTCTTGCTGCTCCTTAAGCCTTCCAAAACAGATGTGATACCCTCTGGGTTTACAAATGCGGTTGGAGTGCTGAGGTTGGTAATTCTAGTAATTTGCTCGTGTGTGTAACATAGAACTAGGAAAATAAAGCTTGTTAGGCTATAAATCATACTTAGATTTGATCTACAATGAAACTTTTAGCTATCCATGCAGTTTATAAGGGAAGAGAATGAAATAATTATAAAAGTAACTGAGGTTTTTTTCTCTTTGTCTTAATAAACTTGTGCCAGATATCTTGGGGATGGACTTTGCTGCTCTTATAATTGCGCCAATGCAATCTTCCTGTGCCTGCTGGGGCTGTTGTCATTCCCTAGCACTAATAATGCATCTAACAGCTGAAACTTGTTTAGGGATGTGCTCTGATTGTGAGGTCCTCTCGGTGCATTGGAAGGAGACACTCTAAACCTAGGTCAATGTAAGACCACACCTGAAAACAGATGTGTTTTCTTCTAAAGTACACATGCTGTGGTGCTGTCTGAAATTCTTAATCAAAAATAACGATCTGTATTTGCACAGTGTTTTCTTCTCTAGTTTGCTTAAACTCCCATCTATTTCACTGTTTGTAGGAGCAATCCCAAAGTCTTTCTCCAACTCTGGAAATCTGCGCAAAAGGCACTTGGTGACACTAAGGTGGTGGAGATGGCACTTCACCTAAAAGGTGCTTATATTGTTTTAATGATCAGTGGGAATAACTGTCTTTAGAAGTATATCAGCTAAATGATTTAGATTCTTATTTTTTGCTCTTCACAAGCAACTGGCGTAAGTTGAAGCGGGTCTTGCTGCAGGGGATGTGCCAGGCACGTGTGTGTTTGCAGGCTGGATGTCAGAACCTATGTTATGTGCAGGTTAAGCAAAGACAGGCAGGGCATTGATAAGGAACAGTGTGCACTTTTTACTGGAATAAGTACTAAGATACATTGCAGGTTCAAGAATTGCGTTGTGTCCTTTAAACTTCAAATATTACTGCACCCTGAATTTCTGATCAGTTGGAGTCTTTCTCTGCATTAAGAAATGTAGCACTTATCCCTTTGAATAGGCTTTTTTTGATAAAATCCAGCTGTTGAAATCCTGGCCCACTCAGAGCCAGTGAGAATTTTCCCACTGACTGTCAAAGGGCAAGACATTCCTAAATGTAGGTATTTTTCTGTTGAAGGAATTATACATACATCACCCTTCCAGCTACTTACATTCTGCTGTCTTTTGGCAGCTGTTTGGTTTTGTTTTATTGTAATTTCTGTAATTTTTGAGCACTCCAGTTGAAAAAAACACCTCTGCATGTGTCTCGCTGACCAATTCCTTACCTGGGTCAGTAAAGGGACTTACTCTGGGAATACAGTATTTTTCTGTGGGCTCTCTGGGTATTGCAGTTCAGGTTTTAGACCAGGATACAATTAAGAACAAAACCGAGGGAAAAAAGCACACTAACAAATTTCCTTTGACACCCATGTAATTACTAACTCTATATTCTGTACATTTGAGGTAATTATCTTTCTCCAGTAGCATTCCTGGCTTATGTAGGAGCTGGGTAGGACTGGACCCACAGAAGTCTGTGAAGTCATGCAATTCAAACTGGGCCATGGTGATTTGGAAGAAACTATCACTAGTGATATGTTTTTAATAATAACACGTATACAGTGATATTTAAAAGAGGCATATCTAGTGACTGCTGTAGTAAATGTTGAACATAAGTTATCTATTAAAGCCATTGATGGAATTTCTCCCATCAGAAGTCCAAGTCTAAGGTTAGGCAAACAAGGCAGGATTTCTCCTTAAGAAGTTGTTCCCATCTGTTGCCAATGTGTTTACGATGTTCTTGATTTGGTACCAAAATCCCTTCAGTGCTTCTGAGCAGCTGCCTCTCCTGTGGCACACACAGTGTTTGCCTTACCTCGGTGCTCTGGCCACCTCTGCTCTGCAAGCCTGGGTAGCTCTGTCATTGAGTTTCATGTGCAGCAGTTTCCTCAGCCAAGCTTTGCACTTATTGAAAACAGTCTTTACTTGCTCGTGGAGCTGCTCTGTCTCTGGGAAGTATTTTAAGTGTTTGGTTTAGCAAATTGTCTGAGCTGCGGAATTAACTATATCCTTGGTACTGCTGTGTCAAGGAAGGAATGAATGCTGCTGCTATCAAAACAGATGTGAGTTGGCAAAAAAATAACTTTTAGTCAGTAAAATAAGTGTGTTTTTATATGTGTTTATGTATATTAGACATATAATAACATATTTAGTAAATTATTTCTACATACAACATACAGAGGTCTATTTCATGCTGACTTCCATTATTGCCAGTGTAGCAACTAAAGAGAGAACAGAGGTTTATAAAGAAACTTTTGAAGTAAATCAACTCTAGACTTCATGTTTTGTTTCTAAAACTGTGAATCACATGTGCTAATGTTCTGAATTGGATACATCTGAATGCTGCATCTTTCTAATGTTTAAAACAGAAAAAGAGAAAGCTTTCTGTATGTGGACACAAACCCATTATTTTTACTTGTTCTATTCAAGTTGGCAGTTCTGATGTTTTCCGTGTAAACACCTTGCACAAAGAGAAGCAGAAAATAGCCTATTTCTTACCTGTTACCTTAATGGAGAATTCCACAGCCAGTGTGGTACAATAGAAAATCTTATGAAATTGGGTTCCATTAGACCATTTCTCTTTAGCAACCATTTCTGTTCTATTTTAGAATCTGGGAAGAACTGAAAGGCTAAACTTTCACATTTTCAAAGTTTTGTTTTAACAGTTGTCTCTCATGCTTCAGTCTCCCAAGTTTGTTTATACTGTTTACATTTTCCCAGCAAAGTCATCCTTTTTCTGCCCTAGCTCTGTGCAAACACTTTCAATCATTTCTGCAGTATATGCTGTCCAAAAGTGATTTATTCCGAGTTGCTTTTCTTTGGAAACATGCATTTGAAATGCACTTAACTCACTGTAATGCACCAAAAATTTCCATGAGAGAAGCCATGTTCTCCCTTCAAGAAAAGAAATCAGGCTCTTGTGGTAAATTTGCATGTGTGTCTGAGGCTGTTACCTTTTAGTATATCCTAGGTGTCACTCAAGCCTTTTCTGGCAGTTTTGGCCATTTTTAAGTTGTAGCTGACCATTCTAACTGGATTTTAGAAAATAAAACAATGCTATACGTCTGGATTTATGTCTTGGTCGTGCAGGCTACATTTGAAAAATATATCCCCTGAAAATTAGTGCTGATTTTGTTTAATGAAGCCCATACCAGCATGACTTCCCATGTAGTACCATGAACAAGGAGCACACCAAAAAAAATCAGTATTTTTTTTCTTCTGATTACTGTGTTCAAAGCACCTACACCTACCTCATACACTGTTGTTTAGCATCAACTGTGTTTAGTCTGAATATCTTATGTTCCTAAAAACATCTTTTCCATCTAGTCTTTGATATTCTCAGCTTGAAAACTGCACAACCTTGAATGTTTGTATGGGCATAAAGCATCACTCTTTGAATAACCATTTAGATTTTTCTCCTTACTCTTTTTGTCCCCCATTACAGTGGCAAAATCTTGCCAATTAATTTTCATAAATTTTGTTATCCCCAAACTGACAATTCTGGTAGAGTTTTAGAGTTTCATTAAAGTAGAGCAGAGAATGTACTGAGAACATTTTTGGTATACTCAACTCATGTGTTTTAGGATTTAACAGTATTTTTTCCATATTAATTTTTTCAGTCATCAATATAAAATGTTGTGCCCTATAATCCTTCCTAGGTAGAAATTTTAAAATTTACTTTTCAGAAATGAGTAAGACCTTTAGTCATTATGCTTCCTTCTTCTGTGGTTGCATGTATCTGTTTATTTAGTACCCTAAATGGAGGGAAAGTATTATACTACACAGCCTTTTATTACTAAAATGGCATGTTTGTGAAATTATTATCCTGAAATATTCCGTATAATGGCAATATCTGCCCTTTAGTTTCATTTAGTGAAATCCAGCAGGTGTCACTCTGGGGATTAAATAAGAAATATTACACAAACAGAGAGAAGCTTTTTTAGGAGAATTTAGAAGTATTTATTCTAACACATTTTTACAGAATAATTTTTTGACCAGGCATGCCTCCTTACATCAAAAATCTGTTTTTCTAGTTATATTATTTAATGGGTATATTTATTTTTCTGTGTGTCCCCTTGAACACTGTCACTGGTATGGGATTGTACAGTCAGAACTTGAACTCACAGGTGACGTGACTGAAATGTAAAGAGTTGTGACTGAGTTTAATGTAGCCTTGATGGTATTAAAAAATGTTTTTATCATCATCTTTGGGGACCAAAATTGTTCTTTTTGTTGGTGGACATCCTCTTGCACAAGTAATGTGTTTTGTGATGAAGTCAAGGAGGTGCTTCTTCAAGTGACTTACATATTCAAATAGTCTACATACTGTTTTACTTACCTCCAGCTGATACGTGAGGTGGCTAATCATCCAAACTTTCACAGTAAAAAAGTTTGGAGAAGAAACTTTGCCATGTGTCATGGAGTTTCAAGTAAAAGTCAATGATGAATTGTTTTGGTGTGGGGAAAAAAATGTGTCAAGTTTAGTGTTTCTTTAGGGAATGATGTACTGATGTTGTATTGTGGTGAATTTCTACATGAGTGTGGAGTTCCATATTCTCAGTTTCATATTGTGTGGAACAGGAATGTGATTGTTAAAAATTCGTGGGTTTCTAGAGGGGATTGTTGTTTATTTCCCAGACTGGGTTAATGCCACCTTAAACAGAAATAACTCAGCAGGCTGCCTTGGAAAGCAATCCACAAATATAAGTCTGTCTTTAAATGAAAGAAGATTTATTTTTTTTTATAAATGCATGCATACACTCATGTGTTTTTATAAATGCATATATGTATTTACAGATATGTATTTTATATGTTTATTTTAAAAATAATCTCATTCTAGAACTTGTAACCTCAGCCTACTTTAAACAATCCAGTTTCCTTTCTCTCACTTCTTTCTCCTGTTTAAGCCCCCATCCTGTTCCGTTTTTGATTCTATTCAACTTCCTTTCCTGTGATGACTCTGAGTGAGTCACTTTGCCAGGCATTAAGAATGTGGCTTGACAGTATTTCCAAAAGCTTATCCTATACTGGCTCATGCAGATGAAATTAACCTCTGCCTTATCCTTCCTCTCAAAGAAATGTCAGTCTTCACACGTCCAGTTTCTTGGAAGGGGAAGGTGGGGGTGGGAAGCCTTTCCATAAATGACCCTGGTGAACTTCAGAGCCATCTTCCTTCCACAGCGTGCGTACCGTAACGAAGCATCGCCAGCGCGAACCTCTTTAACATCGATTTAGCGTGAACTGGGGAAGAAGTTAGCTTCAACCAGTTCAGGAAAGCCAAATTAAGGCTCTTTCCTGAGTGCTATTAAAGTACTCTCTGCGTGGCTACCGCTGCGCGTTCTTCATTCTTTATTAAATGTGTTGTTTATTGCATTGAAATGCGTGGAAGGCCACCAGGATTGTGCTGGGTTTGTATGCGGCTGGCAGCAGTTGGGAAAAAAGCACATGTGTGTTTAAGTAGGCACTTAAACACTGAGCTGAGTTGCAGCCTTTCTTGTGGTCATGTTCGTGCCAGCGTAGTGTGGGGCTTGCGGGGGAGGGTTTGTTTTTTGCTTTTGTTTTCCTTTGGGTTTGGCTTTTTTCTCTCCAGTTTTAGCAGAAGTGGGTAAAGAGGGAATTTAAAAAAATGTTTCTAATTTGTTAATTGTGTATGTGCATAAGGAAATGAAAGCCTTTCTGCTGCAAACAAACAGGGAAATACATAGTCCTTGAAAAGAAGAACTTTAGAAACCTTTATGCAAATAAGAGTAAGAATTCTCATGAAGTTAAACTTTGCTGTTGCTGTCTTCTCCTTGTTCTACAGAACTGGGGAATCTCACCTGCATCGTTTTCCCCTATGGGAGGTGTGAAAGATTATATCAGATGTAATTTTCTGTGCGTTACGTCCTAAGTGCAATTAATGTTGCTGCAGATTACACACCAGTGAAAACAGATATTTGTTTCATATCTATTTGCTATTACAGAGTGGGTTTTCTCTAAAAAAGGAGTTAGGGTTATAATTGGAAGCTCAAGCGATTCAGTCTGGAGTACAGTTGTATTACTTTGAAATTATTTTTAGTTTCTCATTCTGGAAATTCTTAATTTCTTGCTAAAGGTGGTGATCTCGGTCCATCTTCAACTCTTTGAAGTGTCACTATTGGGTTGATTATGGAAGTCACAGCACAATCCTGTAATAGCCTTTTGTTCCCACAGCCCTGTGCGTGCTGGATGTGCTATATCAGCATTTTGAGAGTACCTAGGAAAATCACTCAGATGTTTTTAACCTTTCATCATCCACTGGGGCAGCTGCTGAGCCCAGGTTTTCCTTTTTTCTCCCTCAATTATTTCAGAAGAGCTTGCACAAGCAGAGCTCTTTCTCCGCAGAAGATCCCTCTTCTGAAAATTGTGCATGCAATCCAAGGGAAGAATTCAGACAATGTAGTTTAACTGGACACTTTTTATTTAGGGCTGCAGGGATAAAATAGTCTGCTGACATGCTAAGCTTTTCCTAGAGTCACATTACAAACCAGTGAAGGACATGGCAGTAATTCAGGGTTTGTTGGAAGGCTGGCAAAATTCTTGTGCTGTCTTTGTGGGGGCACTGGGGCACCAGAGCATGGCAGTGGCTGCTGCCATCTCCAGGGTACAAGCACCAAACGAGCCCTGGTTCAAAGCAGCTTTTAGGGACATTTCTAAGTCTGCATAGGTAAGGGAAGAGAAGTTTCTGTGGAAATTTATGCTGTCCAATGAAGACAGACTGTCATGACAGAGTTATCGGTGATAACTCAGCTTCCTCAGGGAATGCACGTGTGCCAAACCAAAGTGTTCAAAAATAGCACTACACATACAGGAATGTGGAAAATTTTAAGCCAGAGGTTTGTTTTGTTTAATTTTATTTTTACTATTTCTTTATCCCTCGTGTTTCATAGAATTCTGAGCTTTTATATTTTTAAACATTTACAGATTTTAAGCAGGGTATTGTCTAACTCCTCCTTCCAGGAGTACTAATTAACAATGAAACCATGAAGCCTGGTAGCAAGGAAGACAAAATGATGGAAGGAATAAGAAATGCACAAAGGGAAAAAAAACCAGTCTAAACCTGAAGATGTTGTTCCCATAGGAAAGTGAACTGAAAAAATCAGTAAACAGAATGATGTTGCCTTTAGCATGACTCTTACTTCAGAGACAAAGCTTAATCAGGTGTCCTGTGGTCAGTCAGACCTCAATAAACAGAAAGATTCCTTTAATTGGTGAGAAACCACTACTTACAGTTATGTCTGTGACATGAATTCACAGTATGGTTATGAAATCAGTTGTCTATTCAGTATTTTAATTAGACAGCAAAACCAGACACTGGGTATATCAGTGTGTGGTCTAGTTAAGGTGTCAGTAATTGCAGTGCTAAGTTAGCTCATCTTTCCTCATACAGAGAGCAGGTGAAATACTCAGCTGTCACACATGGAAGGTCTTTATTACCACCTTTCCTCTTCATCTGTGGAACAGAAGGATACCTCCTATTTCTTCTACCATTTACTGAGTAAATGACTTTGTGATCTCTCAGAATTTAAGCCTATGATTTTTCCATTATTCATTCCTGTTTTTCCTGTAATTTGCCCTTTACAGGTAAAAGGATCCTGTTCTCTTCTCAGTTTACAAATCATTAAGGCACTTACGGATAAGTATTTTTATTCCCCTCATTCAAGCTCTGCAGAGCCGTGGGGGCGTTGTGCAGATCTCCACATCCACTGAGCAGCCCAGGAGTGCCAGGGCCACCTCCTCACCTCCGCGATGGGGCAGGATTTGTGCACGTGCAGTCCCATGTTGCGTTGGTTCCTCTGCTGCCATGCATCCGCTATTAAAAAAAATTGCTGAATGACAGTAATAGCGAGGAACAATAGGCTATTACCGGATGTTCAGACAGGGTCATTACAGTATATTTTCTTGTGCAATCTTGTTATGAACAAGATTCATATTTACCAGCTTGTTTTATTTGTCAGCACCCTATTATTAATTGGTGTTGCAAGGCTATGAACTGCTCGTTTTCTAGCAAAGGTCAATTTGATGAAATGAAGTTTTTTTCTAATAGCTCTATGGAAAGCTTCTTTTCAATATTTATAGTAAATTTATGGATTTTGTAAGTATTGGGTGTTTATTTATCATCATTGGTAATGACAAAAAAAAAGGATTTTTTTTCAACATCAAACTGCAAATTAGCCTTAATGTACTTAGCAAAATCACAGAATTTTGTGATGAGGCTGTTGTATTGGAAAATTTAGGTAGATCATTTTAAAAAAAAAGTATGTTGCTTTTGGATTTTGAAAAGAAAGTGGTTTATTTGCAGCAGCGCATTTTGACATATAGGGGATTTTGCATGGTTTCCAACACTTAGAACCCAAATCCTTTGATTTAAAAGGCAAAGATGAAAAATAGCACCTAGTTGAAGCAACTGTGGGCTGTTTCTTTGTGCAGTGAAATTAACTCTCCCTGAAAGACACCTAGTAATGGGCATAGCTGCAAACATTTGAGAAGGATTCCAGCTAACATGAAATAAGGAGTTCAAGCAAGAGAGGATTCAGTCAAATTTGGGATCCAGGAATTAGCAGAACAGACTAGAAACCAGTCCACAGGGATTTGAGATGCTGATGAAAACTGCATTTGTTTTTGGCATTGTATGAAAATGTTACAATTTTTTATCAAGACGCGTCATTTTCTTAGATGTGAAAATGGTTGTCTTTGTTTTCTTGGAATAAACACAGCCCAATTTGGAATCCTGGGCTCTATTTGTGTAAGAGAGTCTAAGGAATGGAAAATAAAGGGTACTGTAGGTCAGGACTGAGGTTAGCAGGACTGCAAGGGGAAGTGTGGCAGCTGAGGATCCCTCATCGTGTCTGTGGCTGCCCCGTTTGCACGCGAGCGTGGGCAGGGCAGGGGAGCTGGCCATGGCAGGGATGTTCGTGTGAGTCTCACAGAGTAAGGGATGTGTCCATGGACACGAGGTGACATTGGGTGAGATTGGAATTAGTGCTGCTCCTGGAAAGCTTTTCTAAGGTGCATAGATAGCTCTTGTCCAGTTTGACAAATGGCTTATGGGAGACCAAACTCAGCTCTCTTGACTCCTTTTGGCTTTTGAGTCTTCAATCCTACAAAATCCTTGAAGTTACAAGGAGCACATTTACAAAGTCCACATACTTAGTGAGACTGTATGGATGATGCTCAGAGCACGAAGCCAGGTCAAAGGTTTATAAATCCAGATACAACTTAAAAGCAATTAAAAACAAGGTGGGGGGGAAAGCTAGGGATGAGCAGGAAATATTGAAGAGTAAGCCTGTGATGCTGAAAATGTCTTGTACACTGGTCAACAGCACTCCTACTTTTGAAGTGAGACACAGAGGGTGCTCGGTAGTTATTTACCACATCTAATGTTACTTGTATCTAATAAAAAAAATAAATTAATGTATTACTTAGTATAGGAAGGGCTGTGTGCACTGCTTAATGTAAAAATAAAGCAACTAATTAATGCAAATCAACAGTACTTCTGTCTCAGTTAACTGCTGAACAGTAATTAAAGTGTTCCTCCTAAAAGATCACATGATCTTATGTGGATGAATGCTGGCATGTTTTATTGAACTTAAAAAGGTTCAAGAAATATATATGGATTTCTAGAATCCATTTGTAACTTTTTTAAGCAAACATTTGCTTAAAAAACATTTTCAGAGCATTGAACATGACAAAAGTATTAAAGGTGATGATTTTTTACATCAGCTGGGTTTTCCTAGAGGGTGTCCATTTCAAAGGGCACTAGGTTTTTGGGTGACTATCATTCCAGTAAGGGGACCATAAAGCAAGTTAAAACCAGTTTATTTTGGGTTTCCAGAGGGGTGTCCCACAAGTGACTGCTGAAAATGTTTCTTTTGATGAGAGAGATTGTAAGCATACTTTGATAGAAAAATAGTCCTATAGAAAGGGAAGAATGCAGTTTGTCCCAGACAGATAGTTGTTTCCTGACTTTGGGCATTTGGTTAACAACTTCCAGTGTTTGATGATGTCATGGGTCATATGGATTCTGTGTGTTTGGGGCCCTTTGGGCTTTACAGGAAGGTCACCAAGTTATCGAGCAACTTCTCTGTTTGATGAAATTCAGCTGCCCTTCCTGCCCCACTTTGCAGAACCTGAGCTTTCAAAGACAAAGCAGTGCTGCTCCTGGCACTTTGCCAGTATATAGATCTTTTTTCCCAGCTGAAAAGGTAAATACCCCAAGAGATGGAAGTAGTTCTTTTCATTCTGCTTTGTGTCCTTCAGATCCTACTGACTCTTCATCTATCAGAACCTCTCTGTAAAAACCAAATGTGTCTTCATTCCTTTTCCTATGCTCAAAGAGTCTTAGACTTTCCAAGGTGTCTATCCGCAAATGTCTAGATAAAGAATTTGCACTTTTCTGCAGCCCTCTGGAAGAACTTATGATTCTCTCTCTATAAAACCAGAGAGTATATGTTGTAATAAAACAAAGCATAGAAGCAAACCCATGTCAGTAACACAAAAGGTGATTGAGCCAGAAACCTCCTCCAGAGGACCTTTTAACTTATTTTGTCCTGGCTACACAAGACCATGGTTTTCAGAGCACCTGTTTTTAAGTTGCATCTCTTGCAAAGAAGTGCAAGATACAAGTGTGGAAGTTGTGGTTATGTCTTTGTTTTCAGGAATGAAACTGCCTCTAGTTTTGTTGCCAGAACTAAGGAGTAACAAAAAATCCATTGTTGCGTTGGCTTTTTTTTTTCCCTCCCAAAATGCAGCAAGTGCATTGTTGTTGTTGCTGATGGAAGATCCCTTTCCACAGTCTTCCAACGACTTCAGTATTTTCCTTGTTTTGCATCAGGGAGGTAACCTTTGTAACATCCTGTTTTATTTACCAGCCATATCTGTAAACTGCAGGAATCCTTCCTGTTCAGCTCACAACACAGTGCTCAAGACAGACAGAAATCCTTGATCTTCATTAAAAAACCATTTGGTAACAAACTGAATAGCTCTGTGACTCCTGTCAGGTGTTTGTTTTAAATAGCGCCAATTAATACTTTTCTCAAAACTAGAAAAGGTTGAAGTGAGTCAAATGAAATCAGTTCTCTTGCATCTTCCCCAAAATTCACACTGTACTGTATTGTGCACTGGTCATGAATGGGAAAGGTTTTGTGACTGATCCCTCTTTAATTTTATACATCTCTGCAGTTCCTCTTCTTTTGCTGGAGTTGGAATCCAAGTACAAAACTACCATGGAAAAAGACTGCTCTTGCATTTTTTCTGGCAGACTTATAACCTGAGAGTATCTAAATTATCAGAAAGCCTGTTCTCATGAGACTCCTGTCCAGATTTCCAACAAATCTGGAACATTATCCAAGTAAGTGTAGAAACCTACACAATCACACAGTTACAGTGGAGCTTGTGGTTGAGTTTCTTTGATGTGGTGTGGGTTTTTTGAGTGTGTGGTTTTGTTGGTTTTCTGGTTGAATTTTTTTTTGGTTGCTATTCTTCCTTTGTCACTTTGTATAAAAAGACTTTTATATAATTTTAGCATGTTTCTTTGTCCCCTTCCCTTGTTATTTTTTTTTTAATTCAGACTGATCATTTTCCATTCTCATAGAAATAAGTGTCATCTTTTTTTGAACAAGAGTCTGTTACATTGTAGGATGATGAGAGTTTTGCACAATGAGCTATAGAACCAATTCATACTAATTTTCCAATTAGAATTTGATCATTAATGAAATTAGTGGGTGGATACTATTAAGTAAAATGGATTTTATTGCTTAGTTTCAGATAGATTTAGTACAGAGTTTTATGCTATTGGTATATCAAATTGTCCTTGTCCACAAATCTTTTCTAGATACACATATTTCATAGTCTGACATGGTCCACTCCTTAGTTCCAACATTGCTCAAGGTGTGCAGTACATGCAAAGCTGGTTGTGGAGAAGCTGTGCATGGAGGCAGTGAGCAGCATGAGCAAAACAGGCTGTTTGCTGGGCAAGGTGAAGCAACTGTCAGTGCTGTGCCTGTGCTCGTACTCACCAGTAATTAATTCCATCGCCTGAGCAAGAGCGCTCCAAGACCATGTTATCATTCCAGCACAGTCCTGCCAAGCAGCTGGTGCTGCTCCTTGTTTTTGTTTCTTTCTTAGGGAAGTAGGATTGAGCTCACTGGAAATGTTTCTCATCCTTCTCTGATATAAATCAGTAAACATAATCACTCAAAGAAAAACACATTTACCATGCATTACCTGTGTGGACAAATACATGTTTCCCAGTGGTGATTCCTGTTGATGGTTCTGTAATAGGTAAACTAATAAGATATGTGTGGTTTAAATTTTATTTATTTATTAACATCCATATTCTCCTTAAATAAAGTTTGATAATCTGATAAGTTTAAATAAATTAGCCTTTTAGGAGGAAAGCCTTTGTCTGTGTGATGAATGTGAGGGGGAAGAGCATTGGTCAACGTAACTTGTGGCAACAATGCTTTTCAGAATTTATCATTATTTACTTAGAGGTGTTTTGCTAGGGAAAAAAATATGCTTTTCTAGCACCTATGTACTATGTATGTTTCAGTGGCTCATGAAGGAATGTTAATAAGATTCCTGCATTGGATGAGAGACAGGAAAATGTATTCATTTCTGAGGGGGAAAATCCAGCTCTTGGTAGACTGTTAAGTGTTTTTGCTCTGAGACCTGTACTGGCATCTTCTTACCAGCCTTAATTCAGCAAACATTAGTAAGCCTAATTTCAAATTGCTCTTATTAGATAAATCATTGTCCCTCTGCACTCTGTTCATAATGTGAAGGGGCTTGGAAGAACATTAAATATACAGAAGGCTACTTGGCTTTTTCAACTATGCAGCTTCTTATTTGAGGAACTAAATTTGCTCATCAATTCCCAGTCTTTGGGCATCAGCCTCAGCACCTTCTCACCCCACCTACTATAAATTTGTACAGAGTTTTTATGTCCTGATGTGCTGATCTGCAACAATAGAAACAACATATGGAAACCACATGTCTCCAAAATAAGTCAGGTCAGAGAAGACTTGCTGGTCTCAAGTCAAAGATGATTTTATTTGCTGATGAACTTGATTTTGTTCTCCTTTTCTCCTAAATCATGAGTTGGCTCCTGACTATTGCACCTGAGTAAGTAGTTCAGCTTTTTCAAATTTTAAGTGGTTATTAGGTAACTTTATAGCATAAGGACCAGAACTTTGCAGGCTTAAATGGTTCCAAGGGGTCTGTATATGATCATACTGTGTTCATACCATGTCCTGTACACTTTTGTACCTTGCAGCTGTAGCTTGAGAATGATGTAAAACTGACAAATGTGCCAGGTTTCCAATTAACTGAAGAAAATGTGCGAGTTTGTTTCCAGATACTGGGATTGAGCTCCTTTTCCTGCTGTTACCTTCTGTCCCATCCTGATGATTTTTTTTCCCTTAGGTTTTTAAAAGTTTGTCTCCACAACAAGTTGCTCTTAAGACCAATTAATATTGTGGAAACAGATGTTTTTGATTTGTTAGCAGTGACATGTTGTTTTCAGGGATCAGAATATTTCAGGGGTCAGGATATTATATTTTTGTAATGAAATCTGTGCTTTTCATTTATTTTAGAATACTTAATGTTGTTTCACAGGTGTAATTAGATTGGAACCTTTATATTCAGGACATAGGACTTCCCATCTTGAATGAGATATAGGCCAGTGAGCTTTAGTATCCTCCTTTTGATTTCTCCATATACCCTGTGCATGGTGCTTCCTGAAATGGGGGGGAAAAAAAGTATGTGTCACCTTAAGAAACTGAATTTGTATTTTCAATGACTTATCTGCAGAAAAAAGGAATTCTCCTTAATGGTCTTAGGAGCTACTTAGTACTCTGAGACTCACATATCTTTAATCTGACTACATATTTAGGTAACAAAGATAGAATATAATATTATCCAGACTTGACTGAAAGGAGTTGAATGAAAAATCTTTAGTGTTTATGAACAAGCTATATAATAAATAAATAATATATTTATTATATAAATAATATATTTCTTATAGATATAATTATTATATAAATAAGCTATAATACTGCACTATATAAAGTAATACGGTATTTTCATATTTATTGGCCATTAATTGTGTTGACTTCCTTCTCCTCTGAGAATTAGGACAGAAAGGAAGTCATGCTTGTGTTTTGTTTGAAGTCTTGAGGAACAACAGCTCCCTTTCTTTTTTACCTTACTAAACTTGTGGCTCAAACAAAATCAGATTTTGTCAAAGTGAAAAAATTTGGTTGAAGTGACAAAATTCTCATTTGCCCACTAAGAATTTGCTAAGAGTACAACTTCACTTCTTCAGGAATGGTAAGGAACTGCACACTAAGACCATTTGAACATCTGGATTATTGAGGGTAGGATAAATATTCACCAACTACTCAAACCTTGCTTCTTCCTTCATCAGCAAGAAATTGGATTAATAACATGAGTGTCAAGCATTCTGCATTTTAATGATTTTTGATGCCCTCAATAAGTTAGTTGCATTTCAGTGACTGTGTTTTGCCTCTTGATAGGGTAAGGGCCAATGAAGTATGGAAAAGGAAAGAATAAATGAAATATGATCACAGTTTCTGTAATGAAGAAGCCTCTCAGGGAAGACCCAGGATCACACCCAGGTTTGTTCTGTGCAGGGAGGGATGACGAGCCACGAGGCTCTTAAGGGCAGTAACCCTGCAGAAATGCCATGGAGCAGCTGGTTCCCAGCATGCCATCAATCTGTGAGAAGTAGCGCAGGGAGAATGAGAAATGTGTGAAGACTCACTTTGTAGTCGTCTCAACAAGTCTGTCTTGGCAGTTGAATTAAAAGACCCTAATTCAGATTAACTTCCAGGTGTACCAAAAAATGACAGAACTTAGAGATTTTCACAGTTTTAATCAGTTTGTAGCTTAACTGTTGCGTGGGACATTAATTTGTCTTAAGAGTGCAAAGATTTGTCTTTAGAAATTTTAGAGTTTTATAGTTTAGATAGTTCTGCTTTCTTACTTTTATGAACTTAAGTACAAATATGAAGTAATCTGCAGTAACACAAAAGTTACTGAAGCATTTAATCCCTTGCACATAAATGCAGTTAATTCTGAAATCCGCAGCTCAGATACTGGCTTTCTGCAGTAACTCCTCAGCTGTCCCTCTGGGGTGTAGATCCAGCTAGGACAAGGAATGCTAACAAGCCTTAGGATGTAGCAGCAAGTACGTCATAACCACTTTTGCCAAGAAACTCATGCAGTCCCACAGTGATCATCTCCACCTATGTCACAGTCCTGCAGGAGAGAGGATGTTGCTGAGAGAAATTAGTTTGAGCTATTTCATGGTAGAAAACAGTGGGAGATGTATAGGTTTTCAATGAGAGTTTAATATAAACTGGGTGGGGGTTTTGTCTTGTTTTGTTTGAATTTTGGTTTGGATTTTTTATTTTTTTTTTTTTTAATTTTTTTTTTTTTTTTGCCTTGAAGCCTGGAACTGATTGTCATAAAGAAAATTTCAAGTTACACTGGTCAGAGGTCAACTACAAATGAAAGTGAAGTTAGAAATGGACTTTCCACAGCCTAAATTGTGAAAATTGTTTTTCCCAATAAGTATATTGGTGTTACACAGTGTACCTTTCAAAGAACACTACCTGAATATATTGAGAAATAAAAAGTAATTAAAAGCCATAGTTTGATTTTTATAGAGTAGGAACCTATTGCTTGAAGTGTAGTATCTTTGATAAATAGAACATTTTTAATAGCTAAAGTGGAGTTACAAGTAGACTCCATGAGCACACATGAGTGTGCAGTAATGAGTGATGTTCCTAACACAATCACACAGTCCTGGCTGTTGGAAGCTGCATTGTTAGGCTGCTGGCTGGGACTCAGGATATCCCTTTCTGCTTTCACAAAAATCTCTTGGGCCTTTAATTTCCAGCTGAACAGTCACCAAAGGTCCATGAAGAGACCTTGAGCAAAACTTAGACCTCACTGAGCAATGCGGATGCACTTTATTTATTTATTCATTTTTAGTGCATGTTCTGTTTTGGCTTTTCAGCTCTTACAGATGTGGCGAAAATACTCAAAAGAACTTACTAATTGTACAAGGGACTATCTAGATTCACAGCCTGGTCTTATTTCAATGCAGAATAGCATTTCTCCATGAATATATGAATCTCTTTGTCAAACATTGTCTCTAGGAAGATGCATTCATTTTTTTTGAGCTCTTTTGGGAAGCAGAGAAGGTGCTTGTGTACTGCTTTTGTAAGATTGTACCTTCAGAACTGCCATTTTTAGGGCTGTCTGGCAAAGTTCAGTGTCAATTACAGCCTCAGAAACAAGAGTCTAAGCTCAACACAGAATGATATTTAAGTAAAAATGATCTTTGATGGGAAAGAATACCACCCTTTCCTCCACCTCCTCTCTGTACTTCAAGATCACTTGACTCTTTTGGTCCCTTAAACTCTGGGAGGAGCCGTTTCCTGCAAAAAGGGCTGTGTAAACAGCCCTAAAAATTAGAGGCTGCCCACAGTGTTCATCTGTCCTGGTGACTGGGACACTGCAGTCACTGGAAAACTGCTCAAGTGGTGTTTGCCAGGCTCTGGATGCTGACAACCCTGCTGAGGCAAGCTTTTAGCTCTGTGCTAATTTTCATTGTGTTCTCCTAGCTCTTGTTGGGGTTTCTCTAAAAATTGTACTTAGGAAAGTGCCCTTTATTTGCAGTCCTTGGAGATGGCCCAGTGTGTGTGACCCCCTTTTCTCAGGACCTTTGTTTCTGAGTTGATTCTGCTCTGAGCATGTTATGACTCAGCAACTTCAGTGAAACTGACCAGAATGCAAACATGCTATGTGTTTTTTTTATTGTTCATCAAATTTTAATTCTGAATTTTTTTATTTTTTTTTTTGTGTGTGGGTTTGGTTTGGAGGGGCTCTTTTTGTTGTTCTTTTTCTAATTATTATAATTCCTGTTCCTTCAGCTCGGCTGTTTATATAGGGAAGGCGCTTAAAGGGGAGGTATTCAGTGTCTGGGGTGGGATGGGATGAGCCAGCACTCAGGCACCTGCTGCTTCCTGGGAAGCCCATTAGGCCTGGCTCAGTCCATTGGGATACAGCAGATCCGTCGGGGCCAGGCTTGGTAGGTGTCTCTTACACCCTCTGGGCATCTCAGAGAGCACTGGGAGCTCTGTGAGAGGCAGGGAGTTCAGCCTTTGGTCTTGATCTATCTCCTGACCCACACGGGTGAGAGCAGCACTGCCAAGATGTGTGCAGTTAGAGTTGAGTGCAACTTTGCTGTAATTGGAGACTGTACTAGAGACTGATTACCCCTCTACCAGTCTGGAGAAAGCAAAATGAGAGGCAGAAGTGTATTTCTAACGGGTTTGTGCTTCCTGCAATAGCTGTGTGTGTTGTTCACCTTTTGCAACTGTGAAAGGTCAATTAAAAATAAAAAAGAATGATCCTGATTAGCTGGGCAGGTCCATTTCCACTGCACCAGCATGTGTTGTGGGTGTCCCTGGGGTATTTTTTGGAGAGCAAAATAGTTGATGGTGCTGGTACTAAAAAAGCTCAAGTTAGCTTCTGAAGTTAACACCCATTCAGTTCCTTTGTTTTGTTCGGAGTGCAGAGATTTAAGAATTCCTTTGCGTACTTTGACCACTGTGAATAAATTTCCCCAACTAAACAGAGTTGTTCAAAATCACTTTTTATTTGAGTGTGCCAAAATCTAAATGAAGCTTTGACTCCTACATCTGCAGATTTTTAAATTGATCCTCAGTATTGATAATTACCAGGTACTGGATTTTGACTGTGCTGTTGTGTTAAATGGATTTCTAGATTCTTATTTTAGTAAGTTGTAATTATTAAATTACTTTTTAAAAAAATAATTATTAAGTGTATTCTATTTTACGTTGTAGTATTTTTCACATTTTTGTCCAGGAATACATTCTGTGACAAGTAATTTTCTCATGGTTCATGTCCTTCCTTAGACATTCTTGTCCTCTGTCAGGATGGCTTGCTTAAGAGTTGAGATTGCTTTGTGATTATGTGTAAAGGAGATTTCCAGTTCCTCTTAGGTCTTCATGGGAGTAATGAAAGAATCAGGAAAACCAAAGGTAACTGCTTAGCAAATTACCAGAATCAGACATTTCTGTCACCTTTATCAATGCCTGTCTATTGCAGGGGGCTGTTGCTTAGTGGGGTGTGACACTTGAGTTTCATTACATCAAGTAGGAAAACTCCAGGTTCCAGCTGGGAATTGCAGGTAGAACATGATGTGAAGCTATATCAGTTTGGTTATGGGGGCAGAGCTAAGAAAAGTGGAAAGTGACATCCACAATACTGCTAAATGCAATTCAGTCTGTGGGATGAGTGCTTGAAATGGGTAGCAGAGATTAGAAGGGGATAGAGCTGGATGTAGGAGGTCACCTTAGGTAATGGTTTCTTCTCAGCATGGGAAGAAGTCTCCCTCATGTTTCTTAGGAGCAAGGGGATTGTTCAGGTAGATTGTCTCACTTGAATAACACTTAACTCTGGAAAATTCCTTGTGGAAGATTCCTTGTGGGAGATGTTCCTTTAAACTCAGGTGTCCCTAGTGAGAGGCATTAATAGCCAAACCACAGATTTGATTTTTGTCCTGAGACCATCTCAGAGGCAGGTAAGTACAACTCCAGGTGAAAAACTAGTGTAGATAGTAAATGACAATTTATTAGCAGAAATAGTGGTTTATATTTTCCTGACTTTTCATTTCTCTGGGTCTTCTCTTAACCCGAGGAATTTTACTCTCTATTTGCAGTCATTCTGATGACAATCCCAACAGAAGTGAATGATAAATCCATTGCTAATTGCTGAATGGATATTTAAACCTCAGTTGGAATACAATGTGCAAAGTGGTGGTGGGCAGATCACTCAAATTCCTTTTTTTTTTTTCTCTCCAGCTTGTTAAGGGTTTTATTACTTATGGCCTTCAAAAACTGTCAGTTTTTGTAGGCTTCTCAAAAACTGTAAATCCAAGTGGACTGATCCTGAACACGTCACTTTCTCACTGGTATTCACTCCTACAGAGAAGGAAAATTATATCTGTATTAGAAGCTGAAATTTATTTATATCCCACAGACTGTCTGTCAGACATGAAGCTGGTTAAAATACCTCCCACAATAGATGTCTGTAAGAGCCACACATGGCTTAAGAATTCTTTCACAAAGCCCTTTCTGAATATATCAACTGACTCTCAACTGATTTAGGATCAGGTTTTTTTTAATTCTCTTGTCTTCCCTTTATATTCTTTTTTGGTGCTTCTCTGTGACCTTACAGGAAAAATGGCATTGAAGGGCTATTTTTTACGATTTTCTTGCTAGAACTGAAACCATTTTCTTCACAGGGTATTGATTCTACATTTGGTAGCATTATATATTTTCAGTAGCTGACTTGGCTCCCACATTTGGATTAGAATGAATTCCCCATCGGTTTGGTAGTCTGATTTCCAACAGATGCTTTAGAGTCATGTTTCATGTAATGTTTGACCCTCAGAGATCACCAGCCAAGTGGGGTTCAGAGTTCAGATCTCTGGGTGATGGCCACTTGATGTTCCTGAAAAACACTCATGAAAAGTCTCTTTCTCTTCTCCAAAGCTTTGTAAAGTGGTGTAATGAAGCAGCCTGAGGATCAGTAATGCCTTCAAAGATAGAAGTTGTCTTGTGGCAATGACATGAGAGTGGATTTACTTATTCTGGTGGTTACAAATGATGCTTTCTGATTTCAACATCTTACTGAATTAATATTTGGGAAATGATGTGTTTTAGAGTAGAAAACCCAAATACACATAAATTTGTCTTTATGTCATTAAAGTTGTCTTCTTGATCAGGGTCTGTGTCTAATCCATTCCATGCTTGGCTTAGACAAAGCTAGAAGTACTTTGCTTCCTGGTCTATAAAACATTTATGTGATATCTGGAATAACTAATGCCATCTGCAAAATGCCACTAGTTTTGGAATGATGTACAGGAACGATGTTTAGCTCTGCACAGTCAGTAAAGGCTTGAGCTATCACAAGGGAACACCAACAGTAAAAATGATTTTGTGATTTCTGTATGCTGCATTCATCGACTGGTATTCAAATAGACTTTTGTAGTACTTGTTTTCTATTGTTCTCTTGAGAAAGGGAAATGTATTTTCTGCTTGAGGAGGAAATCAACCAGGCTTTATTCCTGCAGATTTTTATTTCTCTTGGAATCCTGGAGGACTTGTGGCAGTGAGAAGTTACCTCATGAGATGTTACCTGTTCTTTGTGTGGTGTAGGCCTGTATCAATTGCCAGACATTTTTGCTTCCATAAAATCACTGACAGGATCAGTAAGACACATACCTGTTAGGGAATTCACCTGCCAGCAAAACTTGCATCCAGTTAGAATTTAGTATAGAAATCCTGTGTCTGCTATCTTAATATAGCTCCTTTGGAAAAACACAGCCACTTGTTCTTAGAGCTTCTGAAGAGAATACAGTTCTCCAGCATATGTGCTGATTAATTCAGAATATCTCATTCATTACCTGCTTCTTTCAGCAAATATCCTGCTCTATCAACAGCAGGAGGAAGCCAATGCAGGAGAAATCTGGATTTCACCAAAGGAAGCTTGGCATAAGCTACCACGATAGAAATTAATGCAGGAGATTTTTTATTTGTGTCTGAATGGTTCCCTTGCATGGAGTCACTTGGGTGATGTTGTTTCCGTTGGCTCCAGCAACGTCAAGGCCATTGATGATGAAAGTTCTGTACTGTTTTTCCCCGTCGCTTGGAAAATTGTCTCTCCCTCCTCCCTCCCTTCCCTCCTCAACCAAATCACTGCCAAGCAAGCAGCTGTGAACAAAATTTCTCAGCAAGATGGATTTGAATTTTCACATGCTCTATGGAACAGGATATACAAATACTGTTTTGAGAGGGTCACAACTGAGGGGTGCAAGTCCAGAATCTCTGAAGGTGCATGAAATGGATGAGTCTTTTGAGGTGTCTTGCTAAGTTAGAGTATAGGAAAAAAAAATTAAAAATGCATGCCAAGTGCATTTCTTAGTGAGTTTTGGTACCTCAGTCTGAGAAAAGTAATGCCTGCAAGTTTGATGTCCAAGCTGTGTATCAAAGCCAAACTAACGCCTGTGAGTTCTGCACTGGTGTCTGAGACACTGACTGAACAATGGCAGGATCTGCTCTATACAAATACAAATTCACATTATTCTTTTTTAACTTAATTTGGGTAGACATCCTTATAAAAGCTTCCCATCAAAATCCATGCGTTTTGTTTCTGCCAAAGACTTTTCTCTGGAGTGTGAAATCAGTCTGAGACTTCTGTGAGGTTTATT
Source organism: Cyanistes caeruleus (assembly GCF_971803275.1). Classification (NCBI taxonomy): domain Eukaryota; kingdom Metazoa; phylum Chordata; class Aves; order Passeriformes; family Paridae; genus Cyanistes; species Cyanistes caeruleus. Next base: position 10,153,476 of record NC_141707.1, on the reverse strand, counting down.
TTTCTTCAAGGCAAATAAATGCAGGATGTGAGTATGCAGAAAATATGGGCACCTATATTAAAGCCATATAATATTTTCCATGCTTGCAGTGGAAATTTTCATTTGCTTGCAGTTTTGACAAGCTTTAAACTTGAGATTTTCCATTACATTTCCTGCCTCTGTATTATTGTTAATATTACATCTGGAGGGAGAAAATGTGCTTAAATATATAAATTATGTGCAAATGAAATTTGTATGCAATTCATGACAAGAATAGCTGTGCTTGATACACATTCCTCTGCTGTAACTATAGTGCTTGTAGTGTTTTATTACATTTGAGATGTAATATTTCATCTTCATGAAGTATCTTGTCCGAGTGAGACTCCAGTTTATCAAGGCAGAGATTTTTGTGTCCAATTTATGTAATATTTTTAATGTTCATAGTATTTTATTTTGGTTTTCATTCAGGTAAGAGAGGGTGGAATACTGCAAAAGGATATGGAAAAGTCTGTTTGTAATTAAAGGAACACTAATTGGACTTTAGGGACTGTGTGTAAGATACACTGGTCTTTCCCACGGCCACACCCTGAGCATATGATCTTCAACTGAATTCATGGAAACATTCACACTGCTTCCTACAGATTGCAGCTGGCACTGTCTGTAAACTCTCTGCCTGACAGTGAGCAGAGGGGTTTATGTGATAATGTGCAATGCTGGGTTTCATTCTGCAGCTCCGTGGGGCAGACGGAATGTGCTGTGAGGAGAGCGACACACACAACACTGGCGTGCAGAAATGCCGGGATGCGGCACCACGGTCGGCAGCGGGGATGGCAATGAGGGCTGTGCTGACCCTCAGATACACGTGTGGCTCTCAGAATGTGTGCCAGCCAAATTGGCAGCTCCCCCACCCACTGCTCTTGCTATTTCAAACTTCTCATGCCTTTCACAGCAGCAGAAGTTCTGCAAGCGGAGTTTTTTCAGTGGAACAGAATCTTTTCTCCTTTAACAGCATGAAAATGTAACGGGGTGTCAACTGAAGTAGAAGGCCAGCTAGACTTGTGCCTGTCCGGTTTTCAGCATTGTTACTCTCTGGTATTTCAAAATATAAATTAAGACTTCAAGGTGCAATTGCTGGACAAATTTGAAAATTAGAAAAGGCTTAGCTGCTTACGTTATGTAGAATTTCAGGTGGAAGTAATTTTGCCTAAGTGGTACTTCAGAAAAGATAAGAGAAATGTATTATTTCAATTGGTGCTAAAGATTTCTATTTAGATACTCTTACTCAGACTAAGACTGAATTCGGGTAAAAAAGAAATTGCTCTTTTAAAAGTACACATAGACCATGATACTTCATAAAGATCAACACTCAAATATGTTCTAGGTGGTTGAAAATGGCATTGCCTGTCCAAACAGTCATAAGTGCCTTTTGGGGGATTGTATGTAACAAAACAAGCTGAGACTCTCAGGTCTATACTGGTGCCAGTTATTTTTTGCCCTCTGTGTCTGGATCAGAATGAGGAATTCATTGGGCAAATACTGAGAGGGATTACTGCAGCCATTGGGCAGCCATTCGCCTCTGTTCAAAGGGTCTCATTTTGTTAATTAACTGGTTAGTCAATTGCTTTGATCCTGTAATTGTCTTTTAAACTGACAGCATCTCTAGCAAACTGTTTCTTTCGCCTGGATGTTTCGGCCAGTGTGGGAGTTTTGCTTATGTTGATATTTCTGTGGGTGTGGCAGGGTGTGGATGAAGCTGAAGGTAATTCCCATTTAGAAGATTTAGAAACAACCATACTTTTTATATTAATACTTTCCTCAGTTTGGGAAAACTAATGTTAACTCAGAACGACAGAAAAGAGTGTTAAGGCAAAATACCATTGGCTTTAGCAATATCTTGGTATATATCTTCTGAAGGAAATGGGCAGAGGATGGGAAAACTTCTATCACTGCCAACCTTATGGCTGCCTTAAGATGATTTCTGCAGCTAGTCTGTGAGGAGAGAGATATATTCCTGTATATGTGATAAAAAGGAAGGCTCTGGTTATAAATGTTAAGAGAAAAGCTTTGATGTTGTTTTCTTAGTGTGCCCTTTGAGTATCTGCATCCATGGTTTTCTTCCATTAGAGGTCATTCCCAAACCTTTGCCCTCCTCCCCCATTCTGAGCACAGGCCCTATGTTCTTGTGGTGCATATACCAATATGCAGGTATAGATTTGAAAAAGGTATAGAAGGTCATTTCCTTCCATCCACACTGTGGAGATTAACTACTTCTGGCTTAACTTTCTTGAGTCTCACAGACTCCTTTAGAGCCAGCATGCCCTGTGTGAGCCCAGCTTAAACCATTTGCTGTTAAAGTGCCATTTTACTAGTGCAGCAGATGTGAAAATATAGGAAAGATGGGGAATATCTGTAGCTAATTAAAGCAAGGGAGACAAGCTGCAGGCCACTAGAACTCAAAAGGTTGGTTTTGGCTGCTGCTTGTTGGCTTTTCTACAGGATGGATTAGTAGTTTTGATAATTTAGCACAGTATAACATGTATTGTCTAATATTCAAAGGGTGAAATATTCCAGAGCTTGCACTTTTGACTTCTGGCACGTGAGATTTTAAATTTAAGAGGAAATGTTCTGAGCTGTAGTGACTTAGGTTGACCTGGTAAAGGCTTTGAAGTAGCTGGTTTATTTTGTTTTAAATAAGTATACCAAGCTGAATTTTTCTGAAGCTGCCTTAAATTTACCTGAACATTGTTGGACTAGCAAACGCATCAGAAATGTCTCATGAGAGAAAATGTTAATATTTGGCATGAGCTTTCCATCTGAAATTTCATCCTTAGCTAGACTATAATTATTGCCAGAGAAAGCTGCCTTGGGGATATTTTAGTTCTCTGTACTGCCTTTTGGGGTTTTGTTTGGTTGTTGTTGTTTGGGGTGCTTTTTAAGTAAAATAAAGAAGTGCCACGCAAAATCAGAATTCTATAATGCTTCTGATATTTCCATGAAGAGTTTATCTCTACTTTGTTCATCAGTTCTGGTCAAGTGATTGACCAAAGGTGACCCCAAAGTTGGGACAACTGTTCTGATGCAGTGGCTGCACCAGCACTTTGTTTGTCCTGGCAATAGTTCCCTTTCCTGGCCACCTGCTCCCTCTCCATCCTGCTCTGAGCTGCTGCTATGCCACAGTTCACCTGAAAATTAACAATTTCATTAAAAAATCGTATTTTGAAACTTTTTCACTTTATTTATAACTGAATGAGAATATATTTGTGCATAAATATTCACACTTCTAAATAGGAATCTAAAAGAAGCTAGTGTAAAACCCGTAAGTTTCATAGGATATGCTCAGCTGCCAAACTGGGCAGGGGCCAATGAGAAAAAGCCTGAGTGGTTAACTCTGCAAAAAACAAAAGTCCTGGTACATTTTGCTTAACCCATTTTCCCATTGCCTTGTTCTGACCTTGAGAAAAGTCTTTGAACTGTGGAAATACTTGTTCTTGTAAAATTAGCGTGTGTCAATGAAGAAATAACAAAAAACTTTTAAAACTCAGCCAATTGAGAAAATTATTTCATGTTGTAAACATTTTCAAAAAAAACCCTTTGGATCTCTTCTGGGTCATTACTTGGTAAACAGCATCAAATGGAGACATTCAAATAAAAAAACACTGATTGAAAGGGGCAGATAGAGCAACAGTACAGTCTGCAGCTTTCAAACAGCAGTGGCTGGGAAAAAATCCCACTTCAATATCTCAACAAGGGACGTTACACAAGTCCTAAGGCCTGTTTGGTCAATTCATAAATTCATGTTTTCTTTGCTTTGATTCAAAACAGAAATAATTTTGCTCAGAGAAATTTTCTTTGGAGGACTGTACTGTATTTTTCACATACGTCAAAGGATTTCTGAAGTTGAGAGGGACCATGAGGCTCATTGAGTGCATCTCTCTGTTCCTGGCAGGGCTACCTAAAATTAAATCCTATGGCTAAGAGACTCATGCATATATAAATGTATCTAGGTAACTACAGTTATATACCTAGTAACAACGTGGGAGCTCTTCAGCTTGTTAATAGAATGAAAGCAATGGAAAAGAATGAATGTCTTGAGTTATTCCCTTTTATTTAAAATAGCATCTTAATTGGACCATCCTTGCCACATCACAGCAGTTTTTTTGGAAGAAGTAAAATTTCAGGGAAGTTTACATGGATATATTTCAGCCCATTTTTAAAATTTCTATAACAGAAATATAATACAGTTTAAAAAAGAATTTTAGAAGGGAAGTACCAAAACTAAGTCATCTCGATCCATCAGCTATTAGACTTTAATCATTCGCTAGTCTGCTGTCATCTTCCTTTCTGTTAAGAGTTGTTTCTAGGATGTTTGATAGTGGATTTTTACAGATAGCTTCATTCAGCAGAGTAGCCTCCCTTCAAAGATTCTTTGTGCTGGAGTGATTGCTCTGGAATTTCAGTGCCATGGCTTGCAGAACTTTGAACTGAACGTTGTGAGTTATGCCTGGCAGCATATGTAGCTATGCTGATGGATTTTAGGCATCAAGATCCAGCTGGGTTAGGGCTATGGGGTGAAAAGGGTTAAGCTTGTAAAATAAGCATAACAATGTGCTTACACAGTAGTAGTCAAATAGCACTCACTGGAAACTCTGCAGGCATTAAGAACTATAAACTGTTGGAAATCACAGTTGCATCTCTTGAGAGTAAAGCCCCAGCAGTCTCTTGGTAAAGATTTGTTTTGCCAGAATCTCTGTTGCCTTCCTTTAACAGCCAGTTCCTCAGAAGAGACGAATAATTTTACTTTGCTTCAATATTTTTAAAATTCCCTGTGCTGCATTTCTTTGGCAGGGTTACATATCCTGCTGACTTGTAACTTTAACCCTCACTGAGTCCTTGTCTTTCTTCCACATGGCATTGCCTGATCTGTACTGCTGGCTTATGTCCTGAAGTCAGTAGGAAGTTCATCATATTGGACAAGGAGGGGCAGAGCCTTCGTAATTTATAGGGAAAGCACAAGGGCCAAAAAAAGACTTTTCAGTGTAAAATCAAGAAGGAAATGCTTTTACTGCTTTTATCAGTGGAAATCCTCTTTTTAAAGAGCTTAAATTGGTGTGATGGACAAAACCACAAAAAAATCTGCTCTGTAGTCTGTTGTGTGGAGAGGAGTAATATTGACCAATGGCAAGAATTGCAAAATATGCCAGGGGAAGAACCTTGTAGACATTCCCTCCTCCAAAATCTTTGTTGTGGTGGCATTTTTGCTCTGCATTTTTGGTTGCTTTGGATTTTAACTGGACCTGCTCAGAAAAAATTGCAATGTGTCATCCACATCTGTGAACTGATCAAAAGAAATGTTAGAAAATAGAGGAAAACTAGCACCACTATCACTCTGTCATAGGTTCTTAAAACTTTAGCTGTTATTGGAACCGGCTTTGAGTGTTGCCAATTACTGCTAGTAATTTCTGTTGGGTGCAGGTGACAAAACTTATCTGAATAGTTGCCAAAAGCTATTCATGGGAAGAATCACCCAGGAGTAATTTAATCTGTATAATCTCATATGCAGATGGTTCTGCAATCTCTGCAAGGCCTCTGACATGCAGCCAGAGCGATGCAAAAACAAAAGCAAAAAGTGTGCTAATAAAGAGAATACAAGATGTGAAACATCTTGGTGAGCCAGTCCTAATTTCCTACTTGCACAGACCTGTACCATGGGACCAACACAGCACATTGCCCAGGAATTAAACAGTGAGGACTTTCTCCTACTGAGCATGCACTTTCTACCACATGCACAAGGAACCTGTCTACCTGCTGTAGAATAACTCAGGGACAAATTGAGATATGCCACTGTGTTTCTTTATTTTAATCCTCAAGAAGACAGGAAATTCCATTGTGCCACTACTTCTACCTAGGAGAAACTCGTGGAAAGAAATGTAGAGAGAGAATGTTTGTGTGGCATTATTTTATTTACCTTTACTTTTAAGCTCCATACTTATTAAGAGGATGGAGTAATTCCCACACATACAGCTGTGAGCAGTTATGGGATACCATTGAGCAGTTTGTTTAAATCCTGGCAGAAGTGATTCCCTCAGAAAAAAAAGGCAGATTACCCAAATAGGAAGATTTCCAAACAGCCTTGCATTGTTCTCTAATATAACTGTGGACATTTTGCAGTCCATGTCCAGGACTCAGTGAATCTGGTGTGTATTATTGTTTGGCTGGTGCTTTCCCACTCTTTTACTCAGAGAAGTATTTCCCAGAAAGTTTATGTGAGTGAAGATGCAAGTGGAAGCTCTGTCTGTAACTCCATTTGAGGCTACTGGCTATTGGGTTTTGTTGGTTTGAGGGAGTTTTTTATTAACAGTTCCATTTGAACATCAAGTTAGGGACACTTTGAAAAGTATTGGGCATTTTGCAACTTGTTGTTTTTGCCTTTACCTTGGGCTGAAACAACCAAGCATTGCCTGAGGTTTTAAATACTTCAAGTTGTATGCCACCCTCCAAAAAGAACCAGAGTAACAAAGTGTCAAGAAAATACCCATTCTGACCCCATTTTCAGATGAAGGTTATATATCCGTAAGCAAACATGTTTACTTGCAGTGTTCCAAGGTTACAGCACACTGCAAGGTATATAATTTACACAGCACAAGTTTTGTGGCTTTCTCTTTGTTGTCATTGGGAATGGTTGTTCTGTTGACTTCTGGGCAAATCAAAGATTATCAATCAGTGAAAAATATTTGGGCATTTTTGGATGGGCCTGCAGTGCCATAAGTAGGCTCTCCCTCCTGTCGCACTCCCACAGGGTTGCATTCTCACTTGAAGTCAGATTTGAGAACTGCTTGAGGTGGAAGCTGCCTATGTTCATTGTTCTGTACTAAACGTGGTTTTAAAGTTCAAAAAAATGGTATTTTTTTTCTTTTTTAATGACTGCTTTTTTTAACCCTTTTACTGTATGGTTGAAACGGGAAGTGTCTGGAGCTCAGCAAGGGTGCCACTTACTCCTGGGAGGATGGGGAAAAGTTAAAAGTAGAAACAGCTGATAAGGCAGGATGGCTCTGTAGAGAAAGCGGGAGGAAGAGAAATGGGAACATCTGCTAAAGCTATAGCAGTAACTATTTTAGCTAAGTCCAGCTTGCAGTTCCCTTTTAATTCCTCATTCTTCAGTAGGTGTCACTGCTATCAGTGACAAACACAATGTGGGTCTTGGGTGTATCATTAATGGCAGCTCCTTTTTTGTTGTTGTTTTGTTTAAGTTATCCCAGTCTTCACTAAATGCACAAACTCGCACCAGAAATAAAAATGATATTTCAAAGATCTGGAAGATCTGATTTACTATTACAATTCCCCATTCTTTTCTCACTGATGTTCCCTTTTAGTGGGAATATACTTCAGCCAGAGGACTGCCAGTAGCTATAGTGCTGTCTCCACCAACTCTGTTTCAGTCAATACCTGCTGTGTAAATGCCAGCCCTGCTGGCTTTTGTGCAGATTCACAGAGTGAATTTTGTATACTGAGTGTCACAGAGTGGAGTCAAGGGATCCATTCAAGACACTCAGATTAATCTCAATCAAATACATTTCTCTTCTCTGCCCCACAGTAGACTTGTCAGACTTAAAATAGCAGAACAACTTGGGAAGCATCATTATTAAGGAAACCTAAGAATTGTCCCTTTTCACTATTAATTTCTTGTGTGCCTAATACCTCCCAGCTTTAAGAGGGGAAGAACTTTCAGAGAATTAGGTTTGGTTTGTTTCTCATCGGAGCAGATGATTAATAAAAGCAGCCTGAGCTTCTTAGCAGTACTGGCTTGCTGCCTCAGTCAATGGAATATATTGCTGTCTATCCCTAAGAAAGTTCTTAATTTTCCTTGGAAGTGTCTTGTCCAGGCTAACTGGAATAAATGTTGAGTGAATGAATTCATGTAGTGATGCAAGAAATGCTTTCCTGCAGTCCAAAAAGGCATGATGAATGACCTTCAGCCTGCATTTTGTAATTAAATCCATAAGTAGTGATGTTTGGAAAAAGGTGGTGGTTGGGGTTTTCTTCTGTCTATATGTTAGCAGCTGAGAGAAATGAGTGGAAAGCATAGAGTGCATTATAGGCTTGACTTAACATTTTATCTCCTGGGAAGGCTTAATAATTTAGCAGCAGACACTGGAGCAGTTGATAGGAAATGTCTACAGAACTACTTGGTATGAAAAGACTTGGACCATTAAAGGAACTGAGCTTAGGGATGAGTTTTGATACTGTGAAACAGAAGTAAACTTGGACTCTGCATCAAAGCAGATAATTTCTGCCTTTGTTTATATGATGTTGTATCTTTTAGATTAATTTAAAATAAGCAAGGTGAAGTGAGAGCAGTATAAAAACATGCATTTTAAATCTTGCATCCAACATTTGTTTTAGCATAAGGATTTTTTGAACTATTGCAGAGAAAATTATTTTGAACTTTTGTATACATGTATAGATAAACATACATACACTAAATTATGGTTGCTATTTTTTACTTGCTTCATCTCTTGGCTTGTCCTATGCACATCATTTGTGGATTTTAACCCTGCACAGATGTGCTTTGTCATACTTGGGAGAGAAAATATTGTTGACTTACATTACGGTAAGTTATTAATTCCAATTTCCTTAGAAGGCCAGGGTTTTTTCCCCCTAGGAAAACAGACACATCTGTAAATGAATGAAACATGTGATAGGTTTGAATTAATCATAGTTGCCCCCAGTTTTCATGCAGGATTGAGCTCATATTGCCCTTTTGTTAATTTAGATATATATCTGTTTTTTGTCAAGCCTTAGTCACTGCACAAACATATTTAGACTTTTCTTTAGTTAACAGATGAGGGTTTTTAAAGTTATCTAATCACTTTATGATTTGAACTTCAGAACCTCACCTGTGCAATTTGTAGCAATCAGTGTTCCAGGATTGAATGCCACTGGTAAAAATAGAAGGAAGATTATGGATACAACTTTAGTCTGGGTTAAACAGCCCCAGCTGATTTTACAACACATTTTCTGTCTTTGCATCAGGCTATGCAATAAACAGCAGCTATTTCATATTTAATAGTTAATATGTAGTTAATAGTTAAGATGCTGTTTATTGTACTGTAGTTGTTGTAGGAGGACCCAGTCCCATCATAAAAGCAGAAGAGTAGAAATGTTGAATGCTTGGTTTTTGTGACTGAGACAGGTGTGTTTTTTTAAAAAAGGGACTTTTTGTACTGTTATCTCTGCTGGTCAGTGTACAGCCAGTTGTTTGTCATCCCCCATTCTCCCACAGCACATCACTGCTGGGTAAGAAAAGCTTGTAAAGATGACAGTGAGTGTGATGTGAGGGGGAATGTGGTCAGGATGCAGGTTTGTGTGTGGGTACAGCACCCACAGCCCTCTGGATTCTCTGGCAGTGGGGTCTCTGAGCTGGATGCGCTCTGTGAGGGACTCTGGCTATGCAAGGATCGTGTTTTAAATCACAGTGTGAGAGTTGGAGTGAATTCATCTGTACCAGGAGCTAAACTCGGGCACATGTTACTGCTTTTATTTTAGCTGAGTACAGCTTCATTAATGCTGCTGCAGTGAGATACTTGGATTTTGGAAATGTGGTTTAGTTGTAGTAACTAAACTGAGTATGCAGAGGTCTTTTTCCACGATGCAATCAGAAGAAAAGCTCTTATCTCAGTTCCAGGCTCAGCTTTGTGATCTCAGGATACTTCAGGGCACTGAAATATTAAAAGACAAAACTCTTTGACATTTTCCTTCCTTTTGAGGCAGTTGTCACAGCAGGGTTACACTAGATAGATGGTCTACATGCTTCATAAATAACCATATATTTTATGCTTTGGGTGAATTTTTCACTTCAAGAATCAATTCCAAGAAGAGTCTGCAGTGTAATGTGGTCACAGCTGGCTTAGGTATTTGGGTTTTCTTCAAATGATAACTAAAGGAACTATGGGTACTGCAGTACAATGAATTCTTGCATTACTACTATTATCCTTGCACAGCTGGAAGTCAAGGATGAAATGGCTTCTCACTAGATCAGTTATTCCAGAAATGGCAAAATTAAATATCAGGAGGTGTGAAGAAAAGGGGAAATAAATGCGTGTGTTTGAAAGTCAGAGTGTATTTGAGGGAGCTGACCTGTAGTTTGCTGGTGTCTCCCAAAGGCAGAGATGGCCCCAAGTGCAGTTTGTGTCTCAGGGCTATTTGCTGTGGGGTTGGTACTGGGCACCTGCCAGGGACAAACCCTCGAAGGTGCTGCTTGAGGCAGTGGAGGCAGCAGTGCAGGAAAACCTTGCTGCTGAAGTTCAGTGCTGAGGAACTGAGTGCCTTGTTTTGACACCATATTGTGCATTCCTGGGTATTTCACATGGCATCACTGTGCATGAATAGAAACGTTGAGGACCTCCATCCATTTGTTTTTGTTCAGAAATAAAATATGAAAATATTTAACAGTTTTGGCTTTCATTAATTGCTTCCTTTTTTTTTTCTATTGCAGTTTGAGTTCATTCTACAGCATAAGATTGTTTGTATCAGATATAAAATGACAAAAATCTGGATCACATTTTTGCTGCTCTTCTTATTGGTTACTATGGTGAGTCTTATGAATTTTTAAAATCAATTCCAGTTTTAACAGCCCTGTACAGAGTACCATAGAAATTATTAATATGGTAGCACAGAAAGATCTAATCTTGTGTTCAAATGTAGCTTCTGCACAACAGAGACTACATTTATCTTATCTTAATCTACTTTTTGTTGTCCATTAAATTCTTTTGTCAAAGCTACACAAATAGTATTGATCTGCTGAATCCAGCATATTCTCTGCTGGCTCAGAACAGTAGCAGTGGACAGGTGACACAGTCAGTACCCTGCAGAGCCCAGGAAGAGGAGACAACTAACTGAGATTCAGAGACATCCTCAGACATCTTAATTTCATCCCATGTACAACAGTGGTACCGTAGTTCAATGTGCGGCTTTGGTTTTTCTGTGAAGCTTAGTAGCTTCCCATAAAATATTTAATTACTATTAAAAATGCTCTTAAAAGGTTCAGGTTTTAGTCAAGATCAACCTTCCTAAGATTTTTCAATTTTTAATTTTAATAACTGTCAAAGTGGATGTCTTTTCTTTTGAATAATGTTCTCTATTCTGAGGGTTGACTTTATGGTTCACCAAACTTCAGAGAAACCAAATAGCTCTGGACAAGCTAAATGTTTCAGTGCACAAAAAGGTCTTTTTTCATAAAGGATCATTTTGGGCCTGACTGAAATGTCTTTAGTCTAAACTTTGATATATTTCACTGAGGTTTGGAAAAATAAACCTCTGACTGTGTGAGTGTTTCTATGCATGTTCCCATTCTTATTTGCAAATCTTGCCAATTGTTCCTACCCCATGCTCATTCAGGAGACATTTATCAAGATTCAGTAGTAAGAATTGCTAAATTAACCAGAAAAACACAAAATCATGTTGTCAGTAATAAGATTAGAAGATCACTCTTTCAGTAAAATAATATTTAAAGTATGATATTTGCAAAGATTGATGTTGAAAAGGTTTGTTGGAGCTTGTACATGATTTTCTAAGAGAAATGTTTTTCCTCTTAGTTCTTTGCCAGTGCAACTCCAGCTGAGGGACATCAGAACACCTCAATGGACTTTGCCCAGCTGAGTGTTACACGGAATAAAATCATGACAGCGCAGTATGAATGCTACCAGAAGATTATGCAAGACCCTATTCACAAGAAAGAAGGTAGAGATTGTTTTCTCATGAGGTTTTACTAATGCAAGTCGTCAACAGATATTTTTGCAGTAATACAGGGTCCTTTAGTTATGTTAATTTCTTATCTTGCTAGCAATTATTTTCCCAATTTTTTATAACCATCACTTGGGGATGCATGAAATAATATGTTATACCAACTGCCCGTTGCACCACCTGTGATATTACACAAAGCTTTTCCTTCTGATGAAATAAGAAAATGTTAATTTAAATAGATATCTATATTTTAAAATCATGGCTAAATAATCTTACAACCTTATTTCATTTCATGCTCTTATTATACCTCTGTCTGCCTGGTCACATCTACCTTTAAAAATTTTAAGTATCTTAATCCACACAGTTTTCCCTGCTCTGAGGGTTGTGCTGGTATCATTATTACTTTTCCTGTTAAGTCACTCAGAGCTGACTTCAGCAACTCCACCTGTTGCTGTATTCACTCGGTAGCTTCTGGGAATACTGAGTGGTTATTGAGGCAAGGAAAGGTGATTGTGTTTTTACAAAGAGATTTTTCTCTTGTGAAATGATTCCTTGGAGGAACTGAGTGCCTGGAAGTCAGCAATGGATACAAATGAGGCATTGTAAGCTTATGCTCACAGCATAGGGGGGCCTCACAGCTTCAGGAGGATCTACACAAATTGGAAAATCTTCAGATGAGGAGGAACTACATGACGTTGGAGAACTGCAGCCTTTGAGATAGGGACATTATTAAGACTTTGAAAGAAAACTGAAGCTAGATAATAAAAACATCTTGAAATTTGTAGAGAGGCACACAGTCATTCTGTGTGCCTTTTGGGAAAGAAGCGGTTTATAAAACGCCAGCTCATTCTGAAGGGAGGTTTATTTTAGATGTTGAAATGTGTGTGAGCAATGAGGCATTGGAACAAGCTCTTGAGGGACACTGGCTTCCCTGTTCCTGGGGCACTTAGGGAGGTGTTTGTCCACGCTGCAGGCTTAGCCCAGCCTGAGGCAGACCAGCTGTAGCTACCTCCCAGCCAGGCTTCTCATGGCTTCTGGGATACCACTGTATTTTCTGTGAATGAGCAAACGTAAGTACATTATATTTTGGTATACATACAAAATAAAAATAAATTCAGGAAAACCATCTTTGAAAGCAAGAGCTTCTTTGCTAAGGTACATTATTGCATATGAATTGATTTAGGTGTTTTTGCTTACCATATTCTAGATCTGAGGTTTGAAAGTCGTAGATGTAGGCCATTTCAAAGTGAATGAGAAAAGATTTTAAAATGTGTTCAAAGAAATGTATGTGTAAGGAACTATCTCTGTTAAGTGAAGTTTTAATCAACCACTGCTAAATCTTTTTGCTGCAGACCTGCCTAACCCAGTCCTATGTCTTACCTTAGAAAGACTATCCTGAAGCAAGAGTTGTTTTATCCTCAGGTCTCTATCTGTTTGCAGGTCCTTACTGCAACAGGACCTGGGATGGCTGGTTGTGCTGGAGTGATGTTGCTGCCGGAACCGTGTCGGTGCAGCGTTGTCCTGACTACTTTCAGGATTTCAACCCGTCAGGTATGAGTGCATTGACTTCTACATCAGCGTATTTCTCACTGAAATGAGAGTCTGGGGGCTTGATGTCTCATGTTCACCTAACTCAAGTCATTAATGCTCCAGGATTTCAGAAACTCAGGACCCATTATTTGCATTTTCCTTTTATCACATAGAAAACTGACAAGTTACTTATTTTCTTTCCTGAACTGTGTCCCTGAGGGACACAGTAGATTAGGAGTAGGAATTGAAGTTAGATCACACTTTTTTCCTTGTAGAGATGAGCTTTTCTGACAGACAAGCAGAAATACAATTTACTCCTTTATCTCAATTTAACTGTTGAAGTTGACAAAGGGTTTCTCCCACTTTGAATCCCTTCCTGTTTCTGTGGGCTAAGCTTTGTAAGCATGTGGAAAATGTCATGGATTTCTTTGTATTTCCCAGGGTCTTTTCATGCCTGTATTTGATGATAAAAATCATTGTTTCCAGCAGTTTTCCAGTTTGGTTCTCGAGTAGTTTTGCTGTTTCTTTTCCTGCCTGTCTAATACTAATTTATAGTGGTAGGATATAAGGCTTCAGTTTCCATGTTGGATGTTAAGCAAGCCATTTAAACATTCTTGTCACTTCATCTGGTAGTTCTCTAACAGTTAGTTCAACGTATTTTGATGCTTAATGGATGGGAGAGGAAAATCTATTTGTTTTCTTAAGGAAAGTCACATCATCGGTTGCCCTTGCCAAGCAAAAGCAACGGCCTCAAGTTTCTCAGAATTCATAGTAACAAGCAAAGTCTCTCTAGTCATATTAATAAAGCTGTCATTTGTTTGCCAATCTTTATTAAATACTTGGCATCAGGAAAGAGAATTTCAGTGCTGACTGTTGTGTTTTTCTTTCACTTTTCTTCTTTTATTTTTCTTTCCATCAACTTTGATTACAGAAAAAGTTACAAAGATCTGTGATCCAAATGGGAATTGGTTCAGACACCCAGAAAGCAACAGGACGTGGACAAACTACACCCAGTGCAATATCTACACACATGAAAAAGTGAAGGTAGGAGAGGAAAGAGTGCATGGTACCCGTGTCAAGAAACTGAACTGAGAATCTTTAAAAGTTTCCAAATTCAAAAGGCAGCAGAGTTGATGCAACAATGCTTTGAGCAGTTTTCTGTATATCAGAAGCAGGCTCTGTACTTGTGTGGGTCTATGCATAGATGCTAAGTTTATAGACTTCAGTTTATCTTGAACATGCCCATCCATTAAAAGATTTAGAAAACCAAAATCTCTAGATGACCTTTTAGAGTTACTTTGTGATATGTGAGGATACAATGGGAAAATTGCTTATTTTGCCCCATTCCCCAGCTCTATGTCCACTAATATTCCTTATGTTCATGAAACATTCAGTCATGGGAAGAAGCAATAAGTTGAAATTGTGAATTCCCAAGAACCAGGAATACAAACCACAGACCGGGACAGGCTGTAAGTTAATTTGGACCTCATGTTAAAGGGCTCAGTAGTAGCAGATTGTGTCAAGGAATCTGACCTGTAATACAGTTTCTACCTGACTGCACCGTCACTGTTGAATGCCTTAGGGTACTTACCTAAAAAGCATATTGTGAAAAAGATGGTTACAGATGATAAGACACTTTATTACTGCTTTTTCTCAAATTATGAGACTTTGATTTTGCTAGTGGCAGTTTAATTCTATGAGTAGAATTGCCATAGTTCATTGATTTTTGCTAATATTTGGCTGGAAATGGAGGATATTATTCAGAAAGGAGCAGATCTATGATGATCCCTGTTTATTAATAATGAGGTAGTTTGCCTCAGGCTGTTTTGCCAGCATATTTGAACCCTGTCACAAACCTGAAGCCGTTGTATGGAATAGCAGCTCCAAGGAGAGCCTTGCTGCTTGCTGCAGTTGTGTGTTATGCTCAGCAGCATTATCTCCTCACAGTGCTTGCAAGGTGGGTGAGACACTGCACAGAAACTGTGGCTGCTGTGCATTGCTAATTCTCATTGTTACTGCCCTCAGCAGTGCTTCCTGCTGTACCATGCTTTTGTGACCATTCTAAATAGGGGGGCAGTCTCTATATCCTTAAAATGCACCTCTGCCTGGATTGGTCCCTGAGTGAGGGGGTGATACAGGATATGGACCTGTCACAGAATGACTGTTGTCATTTATACATCTCAAATTTTAGCATTTTGGGGTAACACTTGATTTTTCTCACACATTTTTCACTTTCCAAATCTCACAGTAAGTTCCACTTATACCTATTGCCTTGCTGTTTGGGTATTTTTAAGGATGCTATCTCATTTTAAAAAATAATTATAATTTGGAAATTGCTAGCACAATTCAAGTGTCATCTTACAACCTACTTAAAGCTTTACCTTTAATCTTTTTTTATTATCTCCAGAGTGAGTATACATAGCAAGCTGCAATTACTCTGTCCTAACTTGGGATGATAAGTTCAGGGGATAGAATTTGCAGTATGAGAGCATTTGGCTGTGTGCTCTAACTCTCCTTATGGAACCCAGTTGGTTGTGCTTTATTGTGAGAATATAAGGTTCAACCTGAAAATCTTCATTTCCTTATGTGCCAAATGATAACCTTACATTTAATGCAGCAAGGGTTTTTTTCAAGACATATTCCATGGCTGAAAGCAGAGGTTTGTTACTTTCTGATAAAACTAATTAGTTAGTTAATATATTACCTACAAGAATTATTGATAACATGAACATATTCCAAATATTAAATCACCAGTTCCTTTTTTTTTTACCTTTTGTATCTACCCAGATTTTCATAATTCCATAATTGGCAGTAGGCTTATTTAACACAATATAATATTGAAACATAATTATGACTGTTTAACATAATAGTCTTCACTGTTTTTGAGTCATTGTTAATTTTTTTATGCCCTTCCTGAAATGCTCAATAAAAACTGCATTTCCAGTACCATAATCATAGCTCACTTTGAAGGAAGTATTTTTAAATGCTGAGAAAAAAAATCTGTGGGGAAAAAATTACATCAATTCATACAGGAAGCGCATGCTTTACTTGGGAGTTGTGTTAAGAGAGGAGTCAAGCCTCAGACAGCAATGCACCTTGTACAGGAGCCTAAATAGCCAGATTCATATAAATACTCAGAAAAAAACCACAGCACTGTTTATTGGAAACTTGATGTTTTAACTGGTAAGATGTAAATTTTAGTGATTGCTTCAATTAATCTGCTGTGTTCCCTATGGAGAGAGGTTTTAGTAGGATGTTGTTTGGCAGGATTCTGGACTTGTTCCATCATTACCTGAAATGGTTTGGGGTGTTCTTTATTTTTCTTATTAGTATTATAATCACTTTAACTGCAAGAAGAGACATAAAAATGTGCTTTATCAGCAGTAGCTCTGTCTGAATCACTTGGCTTTGTTTTTGTGTTGCAGACTGCTCTGAACTTGTATTACTTGGCCATCATCGGACACGGTCTTTCAATTGCATCACTTCTGATTTCTCTTGGCATATTCTTTTATTTTAAGTAAGTATATCTAAAATCCTTCATCAAATCCCAGTGGTTGCCATAACCCTGGTTTCAGTGCTTTGGAACACGAGCCATCCAAATGAAATTAGAGCAGGAAGGTGAAGAAAGCCAGTATATAGGTTTTCTATTGGACTCTATATTGTAACAAAAATGGAGCTTTCATTTCTCAGGAATCTAAAATCAAAAACCTGCAACCCAAAAACTGTAGGATATATTGAAAATAGGAAATGGAAACATGTTTGTTCATTTTGGGTTTGTGATGTCTGGATTTGTTTGATGATAAAATATTCATACTATATGTATAATACATGATAAAGTATTCATACTAGGAATTGGACTCAGTGATCCTTGTGGGTCTCTTCCAAGTCCGGATGTTCTATGATTCTGTGTTATGCCAAGTATCAACTGAACTAAAGAGCAAGTGAAAACCAAAATAGTGATGATATTTGATAGGTACAGTAACATTCCAAAGTGGTACTCACAAAATACAACGACTGTAATGGAAGTAAGGCTAAGAGAGTAGAATGGAAATAATAAAAATAATCCCATTGTTTGATTCACAGTATTGTGTATGACAGACAGGCTGTCATCTGCTGACTCACAGTTATTATGTCACCTTCTTGAATGGAAGATTGAGCAGTGTATCATTGCTGTCCCAACACCTCATAATAATACACAGGCCTTTTAAAATTAGTCTTAATACTTCATATTTGGTGAACTTTCTTTCCTTCCCTATGAAAGACTCCTTTTCTTTTTCTTTTCCTTTAAGAAGCTGCTGAGGCCTGCTGGAAAGGTGAACCCAGGAGTGTTACCACATGAGCAGAGCTGAGAAAGACAAACCATTCCCTGTGCCAGCTGCTGCTGTGCCTAGCGTGGGCTCCCCTAGTCAGCCTGGTTTAATCATTTCATAAACACCTTCTCCTTGGCAATGCACATCTGCCCCTCACACTCACCTACTTCTGCCCCTGTGCCCTGCTGCCTCACTCCAGCTTCCACTTCCTCCTGACATTTAAATAGGAATAGCAGATACACTGGCATTGGGTACTCCTTTTCTCGTGCTGTGGGCTTTGATTAGGTGGAGGCAGCTGATAGCTGATTAAAAAAAAAGTTCTTTTTAGTCATATCTGGCTGAAAGGAGTATTTCCATTTTCCACTTTAGCTGTGCATTACTTCCCCAGCATTTCTGCAAATCCCCAACAAACAGGAGTGTTTCAATTTTACTGGATTTTAAAAGAAAGGCTACATTCAAGATGACATTTCAGCTTTTTCTGATCTCATTTCATGAAAAAAATGCATATAATTGTTTTTCAATCAATTTAGTTTTGTATGATCTGTAAAAACAAAGCTTCTCCTTTCCAAATTCACTTCCCTTCCAGAAACTCACTGTGTGAAATGGCTCTCAGTCCTTATAACTTTGATTTTGTGTAAAAAAGGTCAGGGCTGTTGCAATAAATGTCAGAAAGTTTAACAGTCTAAATATCTAATGTGACAGAAAAACTGCTTTAACACACGGGAAAAGAAAAAGATTTGGAGTAGGAAATTATTTTATAAGTTCACAGAGTATCAAGTGTGATTTTCCTATACCATAATATGAAAACCAAAGTAATGACATCTTTGTTTGTGGCACTTAGTGCAAAAGCAGGTGATCTGCTGTGCTGCCATCCTGTGTCATGTTTGTTGAACCATTCAGGGATTTTCTTCTCTGGGACCAGGATCATCCTTCCTCAGAGAACCACATGGAATGAATCCAGACCCACAAACCACATTTTCTAGACTGTGGTTATGTTGGGATATAAAAGGAAATTACAAAATTCAAAGGAAGCTAAAGAAAGTCCTCTGCAAGCTGTTCTCTTGGGATGTACAGTTCCTCTAAAGTATTTTTAGTAGCAGAAGGGTATTTAAGGACCTAGATTAATACCAGGATGTATTATGTATCGGCTAAGGCTTGGATAATTATTCATAGCTTTAACAGGTGGACTTTTTTTTTTTTCCTGTTGTGGGGGGTGTCTTTGAATTTGTCCTTTCCAAAACATTTTCCAAAACTGACAACTGACCATTTCCAGACAACGATTTTTGGATTTCTGATCGTTAGGATATCTTTAGATTTGACTAGAAATTTGGAACTTTTCCCCAAAGGAAATATCAACTGTTTGGGGTTGGAATTTTTCTGCATTTTATGTTTGCATTTTAAATTTTGGTTTTTCTTCAGAAAATTTTCTCCTTGGAATTACTTGTCAAGCTTGTGACTTGTGTTCCCCAAGTGCATTGGAGTTCTTGGTTTAACAGAATGAAATGGGTCATAAACTTGGAACTCTGAATGTCTCTGAAAACTCATCTATGAGACATAAAAATGACTTCTTGCAGTGTCTCTGCTTTCTCATTCTGTTACATACTGGACATCATGCACATGTTGCAAATGTTTAAATAATTGTATGGTTTTCATAAAGAACGAAAAATGAGGCAAGAGAATACTTAAAAAGCAGTGATTCAGGATGAAGGAGATCTGTGGTTTCAAAGATGCCCCCCACCCCTCCCAACAAAAACTGAAGCAGGGAAAAAAAGACAAAATCAAACAAACTCACCTGAAATAAAGGAGTTGTTGATCAAGTGCCATGTCAAATCCCATGACAACATTCACAGAGGAGAGCAGCACTGTGTTAAGGAGAGAGTGGGCGAAGCACTGATGATTGGATTGTTTTGGAGACAGGAGCTGCCTAAGTCACTCCATTAATGTCATCTGAACAGATGATTCTCCTTAGGATACATACATGGATCTCACTGGTTGAGTTTTGCAGTATTGAAATACCTTAAAAACTTAGATCTCTAACCCACTTAGTGGCTTTTGAAAATGTCACCCTTTTTTTTTCTGGAGAAATATTGGAGAAATTAATTTTTCCCTAATTCCCAAGATATATAGGAGTTGAAAAAAGAGGGGAAATAGATAACTTAGTAGGAAGTCTGTTTTTATTTTACTACACATGGTTTAATTGAGGGGTTGGTCATTCAAATGTACTTAGATCATAAATATGAGAATTAAGTGATAAAGGAGATTATGTCATTAAGAAAAAAGGAATATAGGAAGGAAAACAGAAGAGGGAGGGTGGGGAAGCTTAGGAAAAATCTTTTTATTACGAAAAACAATCTTAGTTTTTAAATGTCATCAGTCTTGCTTTCTGTTCCTTGTCCGGTGATCCTTTCAATCCTTTCATGCATGGGTGGAGGTGGGTGGGGATGGGTGTGTTTGAATATTCAACAGGAACAGCTGTGGGATGACCCGGAGAGATGGCCCCATTAGCTGTACGTGCTCTTCCTTGCCTGAGCTCTGAGTCTTAACAATAAGCAGACAGAATTCCAGAGTTTTTCAGGACTTGTTTACACAAAGCCCTTTGCTGGAATCTAGTATTGTCTCTCTTTTCATATGTAAACCATACAGGGGAAAAACATATAAAAATACATTTTCAAATCATGTAATACCCTGCATGTTATAATAATTAAAGTTTATTAACTGCTTGGGGCATTAAAACAAGACTCAAATAAAATCTTAAAGAGCCTAATGGAATATATTTTTTCCTCAAATTCATATGCAACTCTTGGATACTTTTTCTTCGGTATTTTCTTCAGCCAGATGATAGTGGCAACCAAATTTTCCTGTAGGTCCCTGGTAAATGGCAGCACTGGTTTCTGGTGGAGTTTCTTTCCCCTGTTTTTTAGTGCCATGGGCTCTTTTAGTGTCATGGACTGTGTCAGGGCTTGCACAGTGTGTACTGTGAACTCAGTCCAGGGATCTGTGGGTGCTCAGTACACTGCCCTTGTGAGAGCTGCAGAGGATGCAGCAAGATCTGCCCTATAGCCAGGCTTATGGGGCTGTCCTTTTTTTCCTTTGGATCACTTTGATTGTTGTTTCACCAGTCAGCAGTTTTCAATGTAATCCTCCAGCCTTTGTGAAGATTCCATATCTGCATTTCTCTGAAAAAATGTAAAGGTCTCCCTTCTATCCTCTCAAATTAAAAATGAATCACCAGTGTACCTCCTTTATCTTTTCTTCCAGTCATGCTATTTGAAGAGGCCAGAAAACTTGGATTTTTTTTTTATTTTTCCCTTGGGTGACAGCTTAGACATGTCCCCTACTGCACTTCTGAGTGCATTTCTGATTTCTCTCAGTGGCAAGTGTGTAAGTGGTAGATTTTCTTCCCCCAGTTGGTTATTACAAAGTGTCAGTCAGCTGCACTCCATCTCTCTGGCCATTAACTGGAGACAGGCAGGTGTGGGTATGGGGCACGGACTCTGCAGCAGAGGCTTCAGTCGATGCTCTCTCTGAAGCAACCCAGGAGTTCACTGGGAAAAACTTGAATGAGAAGCAGTCCCTCCTCTTGGAATATACAAAGTTATTCCTGCTTCCTCTAGAATGGCAGAAAACCAGAAAGTTTATGCACCCAAGTCCAACATTCTTTGATACAGTTAAATCCCTAGGTGTTTTTTTTAAAAAAAAACCCTTCCAAAGACATTCTCTCTTTTTTCTTGCAAAATTAAAAGCAAACCTTAGAAATTAACACAGTTAAATGCATTTCTTTAAGGATTTCATAATTACGTTCTATAACTTAGTTATACACAAAAGTCAGGGGGAGATTTGCATTATTTTGCTTAGATATTTCTCTAGCTTTAGGCTGAAGGAAGAAAAATGACAAGGATATGAGTAATAGGAGTTACCCTCAAAAGATCTGAACAGATTTGGGTAAATGGAAAGATGGTAAGACAGCTTCAGCAAGCACAGGTGTGATAGGTAATTGGGAAATTCTTCAGATACTAACCAAAAGGAATGTAAATCTTCTTAAAATTATTGTCAGCATTTAAATAATTTTCAGCTGGCCACTAAAAAGCAAGTTGTTCACTATAAATGTATTGGATCTAAATGCACTTTCTTTCTTTCTTCCTTTTGGTGTATTAAATCTGCTCTGGACCTGAACAAAGGATTGATATAAACTTGTTAGTAAAATCAAGAGCTCTAGCATTTCAAAATGTGAGAGTTGTCCCCAAGTACACATAATTGTTCTCCCATGTACTCATTTGTTCTTGTTTCTCTCTTCTAGGAGCTTGAGTTGCCAAAGGATTACCCTGCATAAAAATCTGTTTTTCTCTTTTGTTTGCAACTCTGTTGTAACAATAATTTCACTGACAGCCGTCGCCAACAACCAGGAATTAGTTGCAACTAACCCAGTAAGTGAAAGTTGGTTTGCCAGCTTTGTTTGTTTGTACATGAATGGCTTGAGCAGCGCAGCAGAGGTGGGAGCTGCACAGCTGATGAAATGTTGTGTGTAGCGAGGTTACAGCGTTCCTGACGCCGTGTCCGTGTGACGTAGCGCAGCAGATGTCTCACGGTGCCTGGGACATTGCACATTCGAGGTTGTGAAATAGTAAAAGTGCTTTGAGGGACTGAGCTTACTGAACAGCTCTTCTCAGCTCCACAGAATCGCTCTTGCCCTGAAACAACTGCAGGAAAGCCTGTTCTAGGTTTTGTCAGGGAGACTGACAGCTGAATTCACCAAGGAAGGGCAGAAAAAAGGTTTTGCAAGGTATTTTGGATCTGTCTGCTAGTTTTTTATGGCTTTAACTTGGCCATCTTCAGTAAAAATAAGAACAATTTATTTTTCCAACACAAGAGTCAAAAGATGAAGTACATAAACAAACAAACCCCTAGCTCTGGCGTTACTGTTATTTAGACATGGAAGATAAATCTTAACTCTGTGGAAGTTAGGGTAAAACTCCAGAAGCTGAATTCAGTAAACAGGTAATTGCTTTTTCTCCTATTGAAGCAGTCATCAATGTCCTGGAAAACATACCTGTTATTATGATTATGTTATTATTATGTTATTAAGTAGCTGCTAAAAAGCATCATGAAGTTAGTTAGGTAGCAGAGAAAATGGTAAAACAATATTGGGTTTTGGTTTGTTTTAGGCCAGGTGGCAGAAATAGAACAATCAAACAGGCAGCAATATTGGAAGGAGCAGGGAAAATAAATGGGATTTAATGTGACCAAATCTGTGAGTTAGCTGTTGCTCTTTGTTCACAACATCACATTTTAGACTTCCCAATAAATTTTATTACAGCATTTGAGCTGTAGAATATATTTTGAATAAAGCTAAATACAAATGAATGCCAGGCTCCTCCAGAACCTACTGCAAACTCTCGGTCCCTCGGTGCAGTTATGAGTAGGTTAAAACTGGAAGTATTGTAAGAATTTTAAAAATATTAATTGTTCTCTTGGGTAGTTACATGTTGTGATGGGTAAAAGTGAGAGGGGATTACCCACATCAAAGTATGCTTCTTGTGGGGTTACTATCAGATAATTTAAGGATTTGGAATGCTGAAGTGTGGCAAGGTTTGCAAAATATCATAACAGCATTCTGCCACGCTTTTGAGGATCCTGGGGTGTATGAATAATAAAAATCTAGAGTCAGTTATTAGTTTTATGTCACCATAAAGTATGGGATTGTCGTGCTATAGAAATTCTGTTTTAGAAAGCAAAGAAATATTTTTATTCCTTCTAGCGGAAAACAGAATAAGCATTACCTTGAGTGGTATTTTTTTCCACTTTGCAAATAAAGCTCTGAGATTTCTGCAAATTAAAAATTTAAATTATTCTCTGGTGGTTTTTTTTCCTGCAGGTTAGTTGCAAAGTGTCACAGTTCATCTACCTGTACCTGATGGGTTGCAACTACTTTTGGATGCTGTGTGAAGGCATTTACCTGCACACTCTGATTGTGGTGGCTGTTTTTGCTGAGAAGCAGCACTTGATGTGGTATTACCTTCTTGGCTGGGGTATGTGATTTCACCTTGTGGTTTTTCAGGTCAATGCAGCCTCTTCCTCCTTCAAACATCTGTATCTCTGCCTCTCTGCACTGTAGCTTTGAGTGATGATGGCACAGCCCAATTCTTTGTCTGTAGTGTTTTAACAAGCTTAGAAATATTGATGTAGGAAATTGTGTGTACCTCTGCTGAGAGAGAGACAGAGATTATGCATTTCTGGAGTCAGGAAGTGGCTCCTCCTTTGCATAGAGAAAATAGTCTCCTATTATAAAAAAGACCTTAAGAAGTAATTATTCATTGTTCCTCACCTCAAAGATGTTTATTCAGGAATGAATGTTTGTTTTCAGAGAAGTCTCGCCATGCCTAGGGTGGAGGGTCAGAACTGAGTTAGAGATGGCTGAGGATTTATTTTTCCAACAGCTCCATTTGACCTGTATTGGTCACTAAGCAAACACAGAAGAGCTGTAACTGAAGATCTCAAGTAGTATCGGTATCAAAACTAACAAGCCAAGCTTGCTCACTTCAGAAAATGCACAAGGGCTTACTCCCAAAGTGAAAGTGAAGGTTCTGGCAGCCTCGCTGTATTGGCACACTCAGCTCCAGTGTGACTTGGTACCTGGGTCACTGTCCCACTGCAGGCACAGCTGAGGTGTGGCTGGAAGGTGCTCAGCAGCTTCTGGATATCGGGTGCCACCGAAGTGTCAAGGGCCCTAGATGATTAATTTGCTTATTCTTTTAATTTTTTTTCATTTTGCTCAATTTCCTGAGTCTAATTTCAAAGTTGTTTTCTAAATACAGCAAGGTAGTGATACCAGTGAGAACATGCTCACCACTGGTCATACTGCTAAGGCTGTGCTCATGTATGTAATCACCATTTTAATATTACCTTCCAATCTGGTGTTCTACTGCAGATTGCAGCCTGAAAAGCATCTGTGTTAATGAAGATCTTGTTACGTTCTAAAAAGTGAAAAGTTGATTTGCCTTTCTGCGTGTTGCTGTGGATTTCTTGGCAAGTCAGTGGGATAAGGTTTCACACAGCCCTCAGAAAGAAATCCAGCAAAAGAAAGTTTAAATGGGTCTATGTTAGTTGATTTTCTCTGCAGGTATATAGTTTGGGTGAGGTGACAATACAGAAGATTCCTGCAAGATACACAAGTTTACTTAATTATTAACCAGATTTTACTAATGCAGAAAATACTTGTTTTTCTCCACAGGTTTTCCACTGATCCCTGCCTGCATACATGCCATTGCAAGAAGTTTATATTACAATGACAAGTAAGTAGCTTCAGCTTGCTCAGCGAAACTTGTATATTTTCTTTAAGGTAAAAAATAAACCAAAGCTAATAAATGCCTTCTTTTTTTATTTTTTCTTTTCCTGTCTGTTTTCTGTAGTTGTTGGATCAGCTCTGATACTCATCTGCTTTACATCATCCATGGCCCTATTTGTGCTGCTCTCTTGGTAAGCATTTTTCAAATAATACTTTGTTTTCTTGTTTGTTTTCTGGCTGCTTTTGATAGGTGTACAAAGGTAAGAGCCTTAGGCTAACATGTAGAAGTCACTGTCACTAGTGAGTCTGCTGCTTAACCCACCAGGTGCCTCAGACACACAAGATACAAGAGGTCTTGGCCTTATTAAGGATCTGTGCCTCTGGTCCTTTGAGAAACTCGAGGTTTGCAATGTTTATTATCATTCCACTCAAATGCTAGCAACAAGGAAGAACTAAACCTTACCCTGGAGTACTAGAGGGGAATTTAAAATCCTTCCTTTAGCTGAGCATGCCTCTCATGCCCAGGCTAATTGCCAGGTGGACCCTGATAGAAGCTTCATTGTGTCACTGTACTGTGGCCAAACAGCCACCAGACAGTCTGAGGTTCAGGGAAAGGGGGTTTGGATGCCAGGACTGACTGTGGGTGGGAATATGGGATGGAGAGAAACTAGAGCAGGCACTTTGTGACAGAACCAGTGCAAATGGTTCTACCAGCACCTGTGACTGCCCCTGTTCTGACACTAATTTAGCACTGTCTGCTTTGGCCACTGGGGTATTGCAGCTCCTCTGTTTCTGGAGTGTTCATGAAATCTCAGAGCAGTGTTCTGTCTGACACCCCTGGTTAATGCCAGCTCTATTCAGTGTTCACTACTAAATGAAATTCTAGGTGAGTAACTGAGGGCATTACTGCACAGAAATCAATCTTGCACGTCAGTTGCACTAGGACTGGATTTACCCTATGAAATTCAGTCAGTAGATCATTGCTGAATAGAAATAGGTGTGTACTTAAACTGTCTACAGAATGAACCCAATTAGTGTAGAGGAATTGCGTATGTGATTAGCCCCTGACTGTGTATGACAGTCATTTGTTTTATTGTAACAGAAACCTTGAGCTGATCTGGCCAAAATGCTGAGTCCAGGGCTGCTGACTTCTCTCCCCACTTTTCAGTTCACAACACAAAGTTGATTAACAATGAAAACCTTAAGTAACTCAATGGATATAATTTTAGTTTCTGATCTGAAATTTCCTCTTCTGTTAACATTTTAATGAATAGCTGTGGAGGGCACTCTCAGAAGACCATTGTATAAATCCTGGGATTCTTGTGACTCCCTTTTTCATTCACAGAGAAATTAACTAGTGAACTTAAATTTTGAAGACTGTGATGATACCATGACACACCTGAGCCCCTCTGTGTGGGCAGGCAGAGCAATACCCATGAAGTTATTGAGAGCTGTGACCCTTGGGGTGTGAATTATTGCTGGTAATCTCTTGTCCTGTCAGTCAGGTCTGCTGTATCTGTTCATGTAAAGATCTGCTGAGCTCTAATCTGTAAACTTAAACCCAGTCCTAAATCCTTTCAATTTTTATTCTCTCTGCTTTACACAGAAGATGAAACCCTGTTTTCACAGAAAAGTATAGGGATTTTTTTGGTGGATTGTTACTTCCATTGTTCTGGGGTCTCCTCACAGATGCATCATTTAAGTTCTTTCAAGCTGAATGATAATTTGTATTAGAATATTCTTTAAATAGCAATGTAAAAGTTTCTGTAAAAGCTATGACTGTACTGTCTTCCATGAAGTGACCTCATTTTAGGATGTAAGGTCTTTTTTTCTCCTTCTGAGCAGTGGCCTCCACAAAATCACACTGCAAGTAGCCAGACTCCTGTGGGATTCGAATGCACTGGATCTGTCCCAAATGATCAAGTCTTGTTTCTATTCAAGGCCACATTCAGAATGTTCTTTGATTTTACTGGAGGCATAATAATCATCTCTTTGGGGTTGGTCTGGGCAGAGTCTTTGTCCATCCTCTTTGCAATTTACAACTTTGTTCACTTTTGATATTCCCATATTTTTCATGACCAAATTGAAAGTGTTTCCCCTGCATTTTTCTTGCCTCAGTACAATCAGTAAATTTATTTTGAAAATCATGCAGGAATAACAGATTAAACTGCATATCTTGCCTGTGATGTGAAAGTACTTTAAAGGAGTTGCTTACCTTTGTGGAAGCAAAAAAAAATAAAGATTTTTTTTTGTTTCTTTAAATTCAGAAAAGAAAAGGCAGGGCTAAAGATGTTAGGTTAAATGCATGTGTTTAGGCTTTGTGAACAGAATCCTCATTTGCTTAAGCAGCTTGCTTGCCAGATACAATTTCCACACTTTACTAAGCATGACCTGCTTTAGTAGACATTTAAGCAACAACATTAAACTGCAAATTAGATAACGAGGGGGAAGACACTATTTCTATATGCAGGAGCAGATCTCAAAGAATGTGAAGGGGACTGTCAAGTGCCAGGGAGAATTGGCAGAAACCAATGGGAATTTAACTCTTTTACATCACTGAAAATCCTACAATTACATAAAGTTAAAAACAACGCTGCTTTTATGGTCCCTGTTGTTACATAACTGTGGTCAGTTCTTCTGCCAAAGAAACAGGTTGCACTTTGATTGGACTTGTCTTCAACTGACCATTAAATTACATCTATCTGCCTAAGCAATCACAATTAAAGAAACAGTAGAGGGTGATGTTAGTTTTCATGCTAGATGAATATTGATCAAAATGATCAAAATCCAATGAGAGGGGGAAGGGAAAGAATTGGTTTGCACTTTAGTGAAAGCAGTAGTGATTTCCATGTAGATTTCAGATGTGCCAGTGCTCTTGTGTTTTTGTTTGTTTGGGTGCCACTGGATTATTTAGCTATGCCATTATTTATATAAATATTGTCAGGGATGTTCCTTTCTCCCCGTAATAAAGTTATTTATTGGTGTTGCAGTCTGACAGACCATTATAGATGCAAGTTCTGAGTGAAGGTGGGCTAGAAGGAAATTCATGTGCTCCCCGCTTTGTCTTTCATGTCCTTGTGTTTAATGACTTTAAGCTGAACTCGGTGCAGGCTCAGGTGTATAGAAGTTGAATGCTCAGTTGTGTCCAAGCAGGCAAAGATACGGAGCTGCACAACTGCATTAAAAGCCAAACAATGGCTACCAACTCATATCTAAGAATATCTGAGTGCCTTGAGTGAGAATGGCCTGTTTATATCATCCTAAGGAAGAATTGAAACAGAATTCAAACCTGCAAGGATTACTGTACTACTTAGTGCAAACTCAGCATGGGGAAAAGTAGAAATATCAGGGATATAAGGAGAGTTTAATTCAAAAACTGCAGCTCCTATTGACTTGGGACCTTGGCTTCAGTTCACTGCCACTCTCAAGCCAGAAGCTAAATGCTTCTGAGTTTCCATATAGGCACCAACACATTTTTTTTTTTTTGTCTAGGATTGACTTCTCTGCCTTTGTTTCTGTTTTTTCTCAGTTGCCCAGTTCAGTTTTCAGGTCACTGTGGGGCTGTTGCTATTTCACTCTGTGTTCATTGTGCAGAACCACAACAGAGGTCCTTTGGGCTTTTCCAAACCATCACAGTCAATTTCATGATAATGTGCATGCGAGGAGTTCCACTGCCCTACTTTTGCTTAAATGTAAAAATCTACTTAGCACCTCACATAAAACCAGGACCTGATTTCATCACTTGAATTAAAAATTCAGTTCATCCCGATCTCACTCTTATTTTCTGACAGAAAAGATATTCATCAAAACTTGGTGCTATATACTTGTACTGACACTCATCCTGTTCTACTCTGCCCTCTGCTTTGCCTCCTCCAGCTTTCTCTTTGCCCTTTTGGCTATTTGCAAACTCTGTGCATGCTTAATTTTGTGCATTTTGGTTTTGATGGGTGAAACAAATAGAAAAACTCTGTGCATATTGTAAAAGAAACAGCTCATTGAGTGCTGCTATTTATGCCTAGCTGCTGCAACATTCATCTTCAGTTAGCTCATAAGGACAATGTTACAGGAATTGGCCATGCTACCAAAACATGAGAGGGCAGAAAACTCAGTGTTTGAGGCATGTTAATGTTGAACAAATAGATTTGAGAAGGATTAAATTTAGAAATGGAGGAAAGGCTCATTGTCTGCACGTACTATAGGAAGTTGGATAGGGATCGTGGGCCACATAAAATCTAAATAAATCCCTCGAGAAAGAACCAGAAGACCTTGGCTGTTTAAACAAAGCTTAAAGGAGGCTTCCAGGAGAAATTCATGCAGTAGTTTCCTATGTAAAACAACTTCCTGTTAGAATGATTTAAATAGCATGTAAGTAGAATATAAATAACACCCCATATCTGTTTGGCCATGTTGCTATAATAGCACACAGCTATTTGTTCTGAAAGCCTGAACTGACAGGAAGAATTCTGCTGGGGCTGTGGAGGCAGCGTGACACCCGTGGTCTGAAATGCCTTCCCTGCTTGCACTTGTGCTACAGCAAGACGGAGCCTCCTCCTAGACCAGCAATTCTGAGGTGTTTTGGAAGGGAGTTGTCTGTCTGTCTGCCGGCTTCTTCCCCTACCTCCCTTTTGTCTCTAGTTGTTGGCAAGGGCAGACAATCCTCTGGAAGCTGAGATAGGAGCAGAGCCTGTGTTTCTCCCTTCCGTAGCCGCTCCCCAGAGCACCTCTGTCCTGTCTCTGTGCCTTGGATAAGGAAGGGGATGGACTGGCTGAGCTCTCAGGGTCTCAGCTACCTGCAGCTTCCACCAGGGGCTGCATAGGAAATTCAGGTGGGGTGGGATCATCCCTAAGGCTGCTGTTGCTCTGGTTACTCATCCTTGGGGGATGTGTGTGTTATCCATACACATATTTGTGTGTGTATGTATCAAGTTTTGTGCTTGCTCACAGTGACAGTTTGGGATTTTTTTCTGATTAAACTGAAGGAACAGAACAGACCATCTCTAACAAAAAAACCTTAGTACCTATGGAAATAAACAAGTTCATTTGTGCAAGGGAACGACATAGAGCATCATCTGAGTGCTTGCTGCATTGGCAGCTCTGCTGAAAGAATAAAAGATCCAACCACTGGCTACTGTAAGAATGGCAAATCCACTGTTTGTCTACAGGAATATACAGTTCCTTGTAACAGCATTTTGCCTTTTTTATTATTATTATTATTCTGATTTTTTCTTCTCTATAAACTTACCAAATACATGTCTGAAAAATAAAAAGCAGCTTTTTGAAGAACCATATTTAAATACAAGGAGAGAAAAACATCATCCTCTCTCTTGATCAACCTGAAAAGAATCAATTCTTCACTCATGCACTGTTCCTGACAGCAGAGAAAAAGGTGTGTGGTTTGTTACCACTGGCAGGTACCTTGCTTAGAGAGTTTGAGGAATGGGTGTGAATACTGGAAGTAAGAGCCACGTCTCAGTTACATAAAGGTGTTTTCAAAGATGTTTATCTGATATCTCTTGTACAATCACAGTGCTATCGAGGCAGTGTGAGTTTGTGTTGTCTGGTGTCCAATCTCACAAATCAGTGTGTTGGATTATTTTTCAGACCTCCTTCTCAATGTCATTTTCTTTTCCGACAGGTGAACCTTTTCTTCCTGCTGAATATTGTTCGTGTTCTCATTACCAAGCTGAAAGACACCCACAAGGCTGAGTCCAACCTGTACATGAAAGCAGTGAGAGCCACCCTGATTCTTGTCCCACTCCTTGGCATTGAGTTTGTGCTGTTCCCATGGCGACCCGAGGGCCGGATCGCTGAGGAGGTGTATGACTACGTGATGCACATCCTCATGCACTACCAGGTGGGAAGCAGCACGCAGCCCTTGCTCACCTGAGCTCAGAGCAGTTGGCATGGCAATCAGATTAAAGATAAATTATCATGCTGTTTCAATTTTTAAAGATCTTCATCCAGTAGTCTTTGACTTCTCAACATGCTGAATTCTTATTTAATTGTCTTCCAGTTTACAAAGGAAAGAAGCATCATGGCAGAAAGCTGGTCCTGTATTTCTAGTGATCAGTTTTAAGAAATAATTTATCATGTTTAGATTTGTCCTGCATTTTCTTTGCTATCTATATCTGAATTTTATCAGAAACCTTTAATTATCTCACACTTGAAATTGCCCATAAGCATATGAATTAAAGCAGAATCTTTGTTTTTATTTTACAGGGTCTACTGGTGGCTACGATTTTCTGCTTCTTTAATGGCGAGGTAGAGTAACAACTTTCACTATATCTATAATAATTTTTATTTTTATATATTTTTGTTTCAGCAATTAAGGATGTGGTTTTTTGGTTTTTTTACATTTTATGTCTAAATTAAAAGAAGGAAACAAAGTATCAGGATGCCAAGAGCAGAGCTTGGAAAGGACTGTGCCATCATTCATGGCGCCAGTAAGTGTGTTAGGACTGATTCTTGGGTGCTAGGCTATACACATTTGTCTTGATTAAGAAATTGAAGAGACTTGTCACTTTGCTATGAAGTCCATATAAATATCATAACACTGAAAAGCAGTTCAACAGCCAGAAGATTTATTTGTCTGTGTTGGAAGCTGTACAGGATGCTATCCTGGAGAATCACTGCTTGGTCCTTCTGTAGCAGGAACAGGACATGCTGCACACGTGTTGCTGGGCTGTACCCTCAGCGGGGGGCTGAAATTAGATGGTCATTTAGGTCTCTTCCAAACAAACTCCTTCTCTGAGTCTGGGATTGTTTTATGACTTTTCTCTGGAAAAATTTTAGGCTGAGGTTTGGAAATTTATTTATTCGGAATTTTGGTTATTTATCAAGAGTGAAAAGCACCATTCCAACAGTAGTCCCTAACAGCTCTGTGCACTGAGGGCAGGAATTTGTGTGGGTTAGAAGTGAGTGTTTAAGGTACCATGATCAGCCAGTTCCAAGGACAAACCTTTTTCTGACATTAGAGGATTGTGCCAGGTTTCAGCAATAGATGATATTGATCCTGTTGAAGCTAACAAGCTTTGCTGTTATCTTGGATAAGTCAAGGTCTCTGGAGTGCACAGGGTGACTTTCATGTAGAAACTCTTGCCCTAGGCTGTAGAGAGTACACTTCAAGAGGTTTAGTGTTAGACATCAAAGCAGTATGAAGGCTAAAAAAATATATCTAAAATTGTTAATGTTGCTCTTGCTTGCAAAAAAAAAATTTAAAGAAATCCCAGCAACCCCAAAACAAGTGAACAAAACTACCTCCACCAAAAAACTAACTGGTAATTTGCCAACACGTTTGACAGAGGAACAATTGCAATGTTATACTCATTCCTACACATCTGTTTGCTCATTTGTTCTACATTTAGTGTGGTTACAGTATAGGCTGTAAGCAGAAATGTGGGAGTAACCAGATGTTTTCCTGAGACTGATCCCTTAGGGTTTTTTATCAGATGTTCTAAAATTGTGTCAGTGTTCTTCTATTGTGTTATTGAGCAGTAATTTTTACTCACAGGTAAATATTTGGTTAATGCTAGAAATGTTTCATGTAGATTGCCTTTCCTTCTCTTCCCAAGTCCAAGGCTTGCAGAATTGCAGTGAAGCTGCCATGGGCTTTGAAGGTTTATTTGCGTGTCATTGTTGTGTGTCCCACCACACAAATGCGTGAGTCCCACTGATATTTTGCCAAGGAGCCAGAAAAGATGAAGATGGCTTTCTCTGAGTTCAGTGAGCCTGGAGCAGGGGCCTTGATCTGATTTTACCATAGAGCAGATGCAGGTTCAAGTCCCTGCTCATACATTGGCTTCAAAGCAAGAACATCATTAAGTGTTCTGGATCAAATCTGATCATTTGCCCTTGCTCTGCATTGACATTTCATGCACTCTTTCCCTTCTACAGAGCAGAAAGCTCAGGATGGCTTCATAATACCATAGTATAGTTCAGAATGCCTTCTAAAAACAGGTATTTGGAAAAAATCAGTTTGTTCTGCTCCAGTGTAAAATCAGGGAGGAGGGGTGGAAAACCTCAAAATTTCTGCAGTTTTTATAAAACAACATTGTCTGCTGCTCAGTTCTGTCTTCATACTTGTGCCTCTTCCAAGGCTGTTTTTAATTTTAAATTATGATTGATTTTGAAATCTATTGCTTTGTCTGATAATATTTCATTGTTACAAACTCATATTTTTTGACATGTCCTCTTTTGCTGCGTAAGAAAAACCAAACCTGAGTCATGTCCTAAATTCACCATGGGTTCATCAGTGGTAAAAGATGAGCTCTTCCACAACTCCTACAAATACTAATAAGTGAATCACTGCTTGAATATCTACAGGCAGAATAATGTTTAAAGCAGGACTTGGGTATTTTAACATTTATTAATTTAGGAATTCAATTTTTAGACCACAGACCTTGACTTAGTTAAACATACATGTCTGTATTTGCTCTCTAAAGAGTGGAAATTTGTGTCTTTTAAACCACTTTTGGGTTCAGTGCTTCAGTGATCACTATTTGCTTTTTTTAAAATTATTTTCAGTACACCTTGTTTAAGAATGGACTTAATGCTTTATAAACAACTGTATAAGTAAGGAAATCCAAGGGGAGAAAGGAGGTAGGGAAAAATGTCAGCACATAAAAAAGGGGTTTCCTTTGTCCCCTGAAAGGTTCCAGCCCTGGCAAGTGGGGCTGCAGGCACTCGTCTGCTCCCTTATAGTCAGAGCAGGGCCTGAACAGACCCTGCCAGCTGCAGCTTAGCTGGGCTGCACAGGGGCTGCTCCTCATCCCCCTTCACAGCAACACCTCCTGAGAGATTACAGAAGGAGCAGCACCAGGGACTGGTGGCAACACTTGGCTGCACTGAGTCTGTGTTTTAAAGGTGATGCTGATGTTGGAATTGACACTTGGAGTGACAGTGGGGCAGAGATTGCTTGTGGGATATTAGCAATTAAAGAATGCTAAAAGCACAATTTTCTTTCTAAGTCTTAGCCTTTCCCAGCTGTTACTGTACATTCTAGTGTATTTTGCACCAAATATCAGGCACCAGATCCTGTTCAAGCAAGACACTTCTGACCAAAAAGTGAACAAAATTGATCTTCTAGGATAAAACTTAAGTGAAGAGAAATTAAGAAATGTTAGAAAAATAGTTGGTATGTGCTGCTGACTGTAGCCAAGGAACATCTCCAGTTTGCTGAGCAGAGCAGCCAGGGATGGCCTGTCAAATCCAGTTCTTACAGGCACTGCAGCTGTTGGTCACAAACCTCCTCCAGACAGAGTGGATGTGCAAGCTCTTCAGCTTGGATCTTCTGTGGCAGCCCTTCCCCAAGGATACTCACATTCTGCTTATGGGCCAGCAGCCCACAGAGTGAGATGCTCTCAACACATCATGTTTTCCAGCTTCAGATGGCCTAGCATGGCTTTTGGGGTCATACAGGCTGTGGCCATAGGAGAAGCTTGTCAAAGATCTCTGATAAATCAGTGGGGATAATTCCTGTTGAAATTTTAATAACAGGTGCTATAATGACCTACATGATCTGTGCAAGCCTTGTGGGGTTTGTTTGCTTTTTTCTTTCATTTCTCTGCCCTACAGAAATGCTGCCATGAAGATCATAGTCTCAGGTTTGCAAGGTTATACAAGCTGTTGTACAACAGGTGAGATAGATGAGGCTGTGTTGTGGTTCGGTTTGTGGGTTTTTTTCTCCTGGTTGGCTACTGAGCTCTTCAACTTGTCTGATACTCAGCATTAAGCTACCAGTGTTAAAGGGCTGACTGGAAGGAGTTCTTCCTGCAAACTCATCAAAGCCAACCATTATTAAGTTACAAGGTGAGAAAGAAAGAATGAAAGACAGACTCTTCCAGCTGGAACCAGCATCTCTGTTAAGGACTGAGAAGCACAATTATATTATTGCAATGTTTTTCATTCAATGCTTTGCTTAATATTCTTTCTTGTAACAAAGTTACAAAGTTCTCCCCCTCCTGAGCTGAATTTACAGCTCCATGCCACTGCTCAAAGCTGAGGAGCAAGTGGTAAAAGTTATATTCTCCCTTTGTGGGCAGACACAAGAGGTATTGTTGAACAGAGTGTAATTGATTTTTCCCATCTTCTATAAATGATTGGAAGGTTAGAGAAGACTGAAAGACATTTATTTCACACTAGATGAAAGGATGTAAGACCCTACAAGAACAGACACACAGCAGGACAGAGGTGCAGTCCTGATTCAGCAGTAAGAGAGAGGCTTTAGGAAGAATGCCAGGAATATACATGACTAACTAGAAATGTATGGAGAGACCGTGATGGGCACTGGGGCAGGCAGGGAGGAAATGCTGTTTGCCTGCACAGGAAACCCTTTTTATAGCTCTGTCCCTGGCATGGAGCAGCTGGACTGCTTTTCCCTGGCAGTAGCCCCAAGACATTTGTCTTGCAGGGATGCTGGTGGCTCTTAGGAGCTATAGAATCCTTTGGGTATCCTTTAGAACTGTTTAACAAATGTTTTTAACAAGCAAAAATAAGATAGACAGGTGTTCCTGAAGGAGCCAGGAGAAGTGTGGGAGAGGACTGGAGTGTGTCATTTGGCGAGCCTAGTTTATCTCCCAGCTCTGCCAAGAGACTCCTTTGACCTTGTTAAGCCATTTAGTTCCAGTTGCTGGCATTTTCCTCACCTCCAGCCTGTCTTGTCTAAAGAGAAAATTGCTCAATGTGTAATTTTTTGCATGTGTGTCTTCAGGAGAACAAATAGAACTTAGCTTAGTGATGAATACAGATTGATGCCAAATTCCAAGCTTCCCTCTTGGAAAAGCTGGAATTTTGAATATGCTTCTTGTCTTGGCTTAATGATAGATTACAGGAGATCTGTGCAAAGACTTAAGGCTCTGTGTTTGCTCTATTCTAAGTTTCTATGCAATGCACACATTAATTAATATAAAACTTCCCATGCTTAAACTAGAACTCTGCCTTTAGACTCTGAAGAAATTCTGAATTTTGATATGTATGAAAAGCATTAAGAGCTGAAACTCAAAATTATGATAATTCTGATTATTGATTTCTCAGTGTTTGGAGATTTGTGTTTAGATGTTTAAAGTGGATTAGAAAGTTTTTATGAACAGTGAGAGAGCACTTTCTTTGCCCTAAAATGCTACTTTGTTATGTTAATTGGTTGATACTTGTTTCCTTATGCTCTGGCATTTCCTTGTAAAGGATTTGAGAAATACGAAGTTCTCCTTTAAACAGAGGTTTCTGATACCAGACTGCAGGAAGTCTGAAAACTACATCCCTTTCTTTGTTTTTGTTTTTGTTTTTCATGATTAAAGCCAGAGTAAAATTAGACAAAAGGAGCTATTGTGTGAGGGAAATGGAAAGCAAACATAAACCCTGAAGACATATAGAAAATCCTAAAAATATTTACCCACAATGTAAACATTTAACCGGGGCAGTCACTGTTCACTGGTTAGCAGTTAGGACTGCTTTTGGTACAAAATTTGTCTGAAAAGGAAATTAAATATTCATGACCCATAGGCAGCTTTTTTAATATAGAAAAATGTTTGGAAAAGCAACAACTGGAGCTCTTACCATTGTGAGCATTCCCCACTTGGAATCTTCCCTGAAAGACTAATTCCATGTGAATTTCATGAATACAACACTCCATCACTCCATTCTGCACAGGTGTTTAACCATATTGGAGGGGAAGAAAGCCATGACAAACGTCACATCCTTTCAGTGGAGGCATTTAACCCAATGGGACCTTCAGCTATTTTATCAGCTTTATTTTTAACTCTGCTGTAGACATGTGGAGTTCAGGAAATTGTGTTGAAGGTATGGTCAGAAACTGGGGAAGACCGACTTGTCCCAAAATCATAGCAAATGTAAATTATGGTGTGTTGAGAGTAAATGAATTTACAGCTGCTGAGGGTGTGGCCTTTTGAAAATAAGGATGAACAGAAATTACCTTTTTCAACTGTTTCTCATTTGTCTATGCTGGAGTGCAGTTCACAGGGGAGGAAGCAGAAAGTTGTGTGGCTTCTGTTCCTCCTGTAACCTGTGCTTTTTCTGAGCTGCTAGCGCACTGCAATTGTAAAATGCCATTACTTCACACCAAATTCGCTGAAAAATAGCGCTTACCTAAGTGGTGAATAATTCTGAATGTCTCAAGTGCTAAAGGGCACGTAGGGGTAGGCATCCTTGTCCAGGATTGCTGTTGCTGAGACACCATTTCCGTGTCCTTCACACAGCAGAGGAGGAAGCCCCTGAGCTGTCCCCCAGTGGTTTACACACATTTTGCTTTGTCTTGGGGCGCAGGTGCAGGCTGTCCTGAGAAGGCACTGGAACCAGTACAAGATCCAGTTTGAGCACAGCTTCAGCCACTCGGACGCCATGCGCACGGCCTCCTACACCGTGTCCACCATCAGCGACGTGCAAGGCTACGGCTACAGCCACGACTGCGCCAGCGAGCACCTCAATGGCAAGGGCTACCACGACATGGACAGCGTGGCACTAAAGACTGAGAAGCTCTACGGCTGAGGAGCTGCCCTGGGCCCCGTGCCTGCGGCATCCACAGCTGACTCAGTGACCTCATGGCCAGAAGATCTTACCTGCCTTGGGATATGTTACTCTCCTGAATGATGCAAACTAAACCAACACGCTTCTCATACATATATGTGTGTGTTTGTGGATCTACACACACATATGTATATGTATGTTTGTGTTTCTGTGTATCTATACAGTATGGACTTCTGTACATATATATCTATATATGTATGTGCATTTATACAAGGATACAAACTTTGCCTCTTCAGTTTCTACTGTGTAGACAAAGTTGGCAAATATTTGTACAAAGGGAATCAATGAAGGATTTCTTATTTTCTTGGAAGTTTGTGTAAGACTGTGCTGTGTTGAAGCCACTTCCTTTGCCTATCTTAGAGGCATCTTAGATATCTTAGAATCTTAGAGTGTAAATACCATACTCTGTTGTCTTAATTCAACCTGAAATAGAACAAAGCAAAATGGTTTAAATAGGTGCAATAATAAGAAGTTTTCCAAGTTCTTTTTTTGGCATTCATTTTTTTGGCTTTCAAAAAAGCCTGACAGGTAAGCTGTGGTAACAGATTCAAAGACAGATACTGCTGTTTTGTTTAAAGAGATTGATGTTTTAACTTTGGTTTGGCCAGTTCATTTTCTTCCCACTGTTTTACACCAAGCACAGAGACACCACTTCAGTGTGAGCCTTGATGGACTTCTGTACTGCAGTGTAATATCTTGCACCAAGATTTGAGCAATTTTATTTCAGCTATTTCAGGATATTCAGAAGTGTCTCCTTCTCCTGAGTTGCATGGAAGTTTCTTCTGGATTTAACAAAGACAAGACTGATGAGGCCTCCCTGTCAGAGAGCAAAGGAGTAACCTGAGTCACTGTAAGTCCCTCCAGACACTTGTAATAACTGCAGCTGGTGGAACTTCACTGTGTGCTTAAGGAATTTACTCAACTGGAGAAGATCATGTACAGAATTTATTGTAGCATTGTTCTGATTTTACTTTTACCTTTTTTCCCTGGCCATATGCTTCATAACTTATTCCTTCATTCTTGGGGCAAAGTTTTGGTTCATTTTGTGGCTGTTTTTGTTGTCTGAGATGAGCATGCAAGACTGAACACAGTGCACATGATATGCTACCTTTAAAGCCAGTATATGAGACTCAGACTAATCAAGCAAACTAATGTTAGTAATTGTCATTATTTGGAAAATCCAGTATTAAGTTTGTATTATAAAGGTTCAAAGCTTCATGGATTGAGAATTTCAGCATTATTTTGGATTGGTTGATTCTGAATCTCTGTCTCATTTAATTGGTTAAGAAAAGTACTTTATATGTTGTTTCTTTGGTTCTGCTGGTGCATAAAGGTCTCACTGAAAACTATGAAGTTGTCAGGAAGGTCTTGAGAAAAATGTGTCTTTATAGAAATTTATATTTTTGTTAAATCTTTATGCTCTAAAGAAATAGTAGTTCTGTTAAGTGGAATGACAAAAATGCTCAAGAATGAGGGCATTAAACAAGGTGAGTTAACTGAAAATTAAAAATGTAAGAAAAAATTGTATACATTGCATTTGCAGATAAGTCTACTTCAAGAGGGGAAAAAACAAAATCAGGCAGAAGAAAAGTTGATGCTGGAACTGTGACAGACTCTTTGGCTAATGAACATATTTCTCATGTATGTAGTCCAGTCAAAAAATTGGAAGAAGTTCTTTCTGAGACCAGTTTGAAATAATTTTGCATACAATATTATTGTGTACAAAATACCTTGACTTTGACATTCAAACATTTTTGTCAGTAGCTTTTCTCTACACTTCTTTAGTGTCTAGGTAATTTTCAGTGTTTATTACTTTGTGAGTTCATAAGGCATTAAATGCTTTGTACTTAGGAAACATTAGGAGGAATGTGGCAAGTTCATGCCACTTGCACCTTTCTTTACAGTTCTTATGTCTGGAGTTTGAATATAGAAAGAGTTTTGTTAATGATTTAGTTTCACAATATAGAATCCCAGCTAGGATGCACAAATAAAGACTTCTCTTCTGCAGGGCTGTCTGGTCAGTGGATGGGAATGATCTGAAGAATCTCTTGGGTTGTGTAGTGTGGACTACACTACACTCTGAGATCTGGCAATCAGATGTCACAGTCTCTTAAATTTAAGAGTGAAAGAATAATGTCTGCTACAACATGACTAGAGGTTACAACTCTGCTTGCTGATCTTTGTAGTGTTACTGAAAATCTGTGCAATGTTCTGAAGATACCAGTGGTGCAGAAAATCCCTGCTCCAGTGTAGCAGCTTTCCATTTGTGGGACCAGATCATCAGCTGGTATAAATCTGTCTTGAGTTCCCTTTGCAGAATCTGCAGGTACCACTGAGACTCAAAGCCCAGACAGGTGTCCATTTTGACATGCTGTAAGCCCTTTATGGCATATTATTAGACAATTATTTCATGGTACCTGGTGGATTGTTGTTGCAATTAACACATAGATGTTGGTCTAGAGTGCGATACAGTATTAGATTTTAATTAAGCTTCATTTTCTGGGAGGCAGTTCAAATTTAACAGACTATGGATTTTGTCATACTTCAATACATACTTCTAATTGCTCTCTGTCCTCTATTAGAGAAACTCTTAATGGTAATTTAGGAGGGAAAATTGTTTTTATACAGAAATTATCCTACTTCTAGGTGGACAATCACAGCTTCCTTCTAGGCAGACACACCCCCATCTTCACTTTTGAAAAGAAACACATCCAGCTGGCTGTGCAAGAAAGTCTTTCTGGCTCTGAAGAGTCACATGGTATAGCAGAGCTATATTTCCCCTCTCCTGCTGAGGATAGATAATCTGTTTTATAATTTGCATTGGAAAATACCAATTCCTTATTTTGTCTTCCTACCTCACCTTTTTTCAGTTTCTACACAGCTGAGAATGATCTGCTTCTTAAAATGTTTTTTTGCCACCGTAACTTAAAATCAAATCCTTATGCTGATTTCTCATGGCTCTTTTCTACTTTAGAGAATGTTGTGGTCCATAGTTGTGTTCTCTGGGATGGAGGTAAACTCTCTTTTGGTGGGGCTGTGAGATTCCTTTGAACATGCACATTATTATTTGTTTATTATCTGTTATTATTTGCTGTTACATTTTTTTTTTTTTAATTGAGGATTTATTATATCAATCTACAGGGGCTACAGCAATAGTTGTCTTATGTTTGTTATCTGTAACACCAGCATGTTATGATTGAATGAGAGAAAATGTCTATTTTTAATGCTACTGTCTTCAGTTAATAAATAGCTGCATTGCAGGGTCCCTCAGTTGGTTGTTTACTGTTGACATTTATGTTATGCAGTTTTTCATGGTGGTGAAATACAAAGAGTATTTGGCTGTAGAAATGCTGCAACATGTACTCCTTATTGATGTCAAGAAACATTTGGGCTGGAAACCAGGTAACATTCATTTATTGTACTATGTAAATAAGATTAATAGAAGCTATGGCATTGTATTTATTGCTTACACTAAGAACAAAATGGAAAAAATGTGAAGTTATTTTTTTGGTTGTTCATTTTCACCTTGTTCATATGAATCATGCATTTTAATTGCTGAGAGAAGTTTCTGATCAATAAAATATTACTCCGTTTATTTGTATCTCTTGTGCTGTAATATAACAAAGCTGATCTAAATTGGCTTTCACAGATGTCTTAAAACTCTGTGCTAGTTAAATATTAACCCAGAGAGAAAGCAATTACATAGTGTTAGTAACAATTATTCTGATTTTTAAGTGGTTTTCAGTACTTATATTAAATACTTGAGTGCTCAGTTTCTGGAGGAAGTTTTTACAGATAATACATGACATAAAATTATTTACCTGAAAGTTTCACATTCCTATTTCTTGTCTTCTGAATCCACCTTTTTATTAAAAGTTATTAATATTTACTTACATTAAGCCAAAATGTCTGTTCATCAGGAACTAACAGCAGAGTAGAGACTAAATTGAGTGTATCTGTCTTCTTCATCCCATCAGTCAAGGTAGAGGTAGATAAGCAAAGCTTATGATGAGCTTATTATCAGCTCAAATTAAAAACCCAAGCAATATTTAAGCACACCAGGGGATCTTAAATATTGGGTGTTAATACTACTGCATGCCTGTTATTCCTATTTAAAGTGTGCTAATATCCATCCAAAAAATGCACAATCTCCTGCCTGTCTTCATGACTTCTAAGAAAGAGCCTGTAATTCCAGGTAGGTGTTTTTGATCTTCAGTTCCTAGCACCAAATGTCAGGCAGTGGAAATTGTTATGGACTCCGCTCACACTAAGTTATATGTATTCCTTCAGTTCTCTACTAATACTCCCACTTACTGATTCTCTGTATGTTCAGAGTTAAATCTGTTCCATTTAACAATTATTCTATACTGTTATACAACTAACCATAGAGAAGAAGTAAACCAAATCCCACAAATTCAAAAGCTGCTCCTTACAACATTTTATTGTAACTCATGCCCAGCAGTACAAAAGGAACACAAATGATAGCTACAGTAACATTTACAGATGCAGTATAGGTGCCCAAGAGCAATTAAACAGCAGAATGAAACACAGCATCCTAACCTCCTCAGACTAAACAGTGATCCTTACAC
The DNA here is from genome assembly GCF_971803275.1 of Cyanistes caeruleus. Taxonomy (NCBI): domain Eukaryota; kingdom Metazoa; phylum Chordata; class Aves; order Passeriformes; family Paridae; genus Cyanistes; species Cyanistes caeruleus. The sequence continues at coordinate 10,111,510 of NC_141707.1, read as the reverse complement.
TTCTGGATAATCTTAAAAGAGAAGATGTTCTTATAGCACAAGGAGCCTCACAGTAATTGAAACAAACTTGCCAATATCCATCAATATTGACACAGACCCCCATTTCACTCTCTGCAAGATACAAAGATTACTGCCTTCGGAAGAATTGGAGTGCCAATAGTGTTTGTCATGGCAGCCACCAATGAAGTCTAAGTTATAAACCAAAGTTTTAGCTTTTATCTGACTCTAAACATCTGTGTGAGAAGAAAATACAAAGAAAATACAAAATTCACTTTGAACTAGACAAAATCCATTCCAAAGTGAGTCTGACTGCAAGTGCAGAGGTGACAGACCCCTCTGTATAATTGCAATATCTATCATTACCCTACAGCTGCAGCTCTTTTACATCTTTTAAACCGTACTCCCTAAATGAACAATTCCAGTTCATCCACATGGAGTTCAATCTTCATTTGAAGCAAATGACATACAAGATTCTTTTAAAATTAAATTCAGTTTTAACACCTCTCCGTAAATTTTAAAGATATTTTCAAGTACTACTTTTAATGTCTATTGAAAGTTTTCTTCCCCTCAACAAGATCCACCACTCTCAATGAAAACTCTGATGAAGGGAAAATATAATTTGATTATTGATAATTCCTTTTAAGCTTAATGCTTTGTTTTATGTGAATTTAACAAAATACAAATACAAAAAAAATCAAAGCCTGTTTTCTGAAAAGAGCTTACTCACTTTTACACTTTTGTTAATTCCTGACCTAAGATGAACAGGCTTTCCTGGAAATTCAGATTTCACAATCAGTATCAAAATGAAAAATTGCCACAAAAGGAAGAAGTGTCCAGAGGTGCTGGGGTCCCTGGTGCTACCTGGTGAATCCAAGTTTTATCGGTGGATGCAGGAAATGTAAACTGAGTTCTTCCTTGTGAAGGAGCCAGAAGAAAACCCTTTGATGCAGAGAACTGGTTTGGAGCCAGTGGGCCCATGGCCAGTGTTTGGGGCAGAGCCTAGCAGGGAATTCCAAAGTTGTACAGGAAACACATAATCATAAGCCATGCACAAATTATCAAAGGAGAAAACAGGCTTGAAAACAAGCGTTCATGTATTTGTTTAATTCCTCACCTTGATATTTGCAAATGAAAAGTGACAAATGTTTGCCTGTAGCAGAGGAATTCCTTCCAATGGTTCTCCATGCATTGGGCAGGGATCACTGTAAAGTGGTGGTGTCTGACACAGTAAAGTCCATAGGCAGCTGTTCCCTATTGTGGCAGCCCACTGTATCTCCAGTAGCTTTACATACAAATATTTAAGAAAACAAAATACTGAATTGGGGAACAACAATACTTAAATGCTACAAAAAGTAGATTGCACTAAACAGAAACAGTTATTTTTATATATTATAAACTATATTTATATATAAAATATATTTATATATATTATAAACTCCCTATTATATATTATTAACTCCCTATTAATATAGGGAGTTAATGCAATAAACGTGATGAGAAAAAAACATTTCTAGATGTGAGGGAATTAGAGCAAAGGGGACAAAAGGGGACAAAAAGTAAAATAAACTGGTTTGTGCCTTTTCTTTTAAATATGCTATAAAAAGTTTTCAAATCAGAGTGTTGCTATCTTTCAAACCACATATTTATAGACTTAGAGAAATTATAATGACTTGGTCCCTTATTCTCCCCTGGATGTAGACCTGAAACAGTAGAGAAGAGCTAGGAACACAAATAACCACATTTTCCTTAGCTAACCTCCAATAGGTTAGCCTATATAGGAGCCAAATTTAGTGCATTTAGTAGAGAGCTCCAAAGTGCATTTGGCTGGGTTTCCTGGAGGGATCTGCAGCCATGTATTCCACAGAGCAGTGTCCATACCCAACTTGAGCTACTCACAAGGAACTCCCATCCTGTGATGCCAGATGGACTCCGGGAGTTGTCCTCAAGCACCGGCTCCTTCTGTTGGAGTTTGGGCACATGATTACAGTAAGGGTTTCCCTATTCCAGGGTTTGTTTCCAGAGCCTGTAGGCATTTAGCCACCAGAGGTACTTCACAATCTGCAAGAAGAACCAAATTCATAGCAAGAGCTCTTGGTCTGAGATGACTTGAAGATTCCTAAAATTTGTTATTATTCCATGGGTTATAGCACAGTGCAGTGTCCCCAACTCTTACAAAAAGCATCTCCATTTAACACAGCTGGGATGCTCTTTATCCAGATGTTGCAATGGACTTGCTAAGAATTTAGACAGTTAGAATACCAATGCCTTCAAAATCATCATAGTAAATACCTGGTGTAAAACTAGTTAAATTTCAGATGATTTCAAGGCATGGACTCTGAACAGTCCTTTCCAATCCAATTCTGTATTTGCTATGAAGCGTAGAAATTGTCTCCCTCTCCTTTGTCTGGGAAATGACAGTAGCTATTTTTCATTTAAAGCTAATTACCTCTTATTTTTCTCCACATGGACTCGTTTCTAACAGTCAGGAGTGTTCTAAATAGCTTTCTCTAGCTGTAATTAAAAAGCTAATTAGAATGATCTGTAATTCATGTGTAAAAAATTATTAGAGAAGAAGGTTCAATCAAGAAGCTTTCACAGAAAAAAAAAAACAACATTGAAAGCAAAAAATAGAAATGTGCTATAGCAAAACTTCATAAATGTTTTTGTTGCAGACAACAACAGCAATACTTACGTTTTCATTATATAACGCAAAAAGGGCAGTCACCAGCACTCCCTGAGTTTCATGGCACAGGGATGAAGGAAGTGCAGCTTCAGAGAGTTTTCACCTCACTCATTTCCTAGGCAAAGTTGTTCTGGCACTGGGGAATAACTGGCATTGCTCCTTCCTGCAAGGAAAAATGCACAGACCTGGTTTCTGGCTGGACTCTCCTTGCTGAGCTGTGGAATCGCTTGACTTTCTCTTCAGTCACTCCTTGTTTATGCCTTTCAGTGCTGCTGAAACAAGTGATGGGAGCAGGAATCCCCATCAGTTCCTGCATGCAGTGGTGACTACAAACAGAAAACCAGACAAATCTAAGAATTCATCCTATTCCCAATCCAGTGGAAGCATAAAATAAATAAAGCATAGAATTACTAAACATACAGAGACAGTAGGAGCACACTGTGAGCAAATAACACCAAGGTCATGGGTTCAAGCTCTGAACAGACCATTCCCTTTGGAGTTGGACCCAGTGGTCCTTGTGGGTCCCTTCCAGCTCAGAACATTCTATGATTATGACCAGACAACATTAGCATGTAAAGCTTATAGAGCAGTGTTAGAAAAAAAAACCAAAAAAACAACAAATTGAAGAGAAAGTGAATAAAAACTATGCTTATACAGATGTGGACTGTCTATGATTTAAGAATTCCAAAAACAGTCACTGTTCTGTCCTGGCAAAATAATTGTACTTTAGAATAAAGAAAAATTGCACATCCATCTATTTGCCGACATTCCCCACTGGTTTTCCAGACACAGATATGCTGATGAGATTAAATATTAACAGGAGGCCTGGGGCTCCCTTCATTAGCACCAGTGGGCACAGCTCATAGGCTTAGCAGAAAGGGGTAGAAACTCTACATATCTCTCTTGTATTTCCTTATTTTCTCTTCTTTTATGCACAACATAACATCATCTGGCCTTATCTACAGTGATTCTACATGATGAATTCCTTAGCCATCCAGCCCAGTTCCCAACAACGAGTGCCAAGACAAAGAAATCATTTTTATTTCTGTTAAATTTATACTTTCTGTCAAAGGTATTTACTGTAGACTTAAATACCATCTCCTTTGCCTAGGCTAGATAGGAAAGTTCCCATAGACTTAAGGGAAGCAGTTTGGATAAGATGTCCAGACCATCCTAATAGTATTTAAGTAAGCATGAGTTTTTTAAAGGTTGAAAATTCATTCTTTCTTAATAATGTCTTCCTTGGTTGCATCTGAAAGCAAAAATCTATAGAATGATTAGCCTAGTAGTGGTTTCTTCTGAACCGTAATTAAGTTGTAGAGGACTAGTGTGAGTTTGGGTTAAATACAGGAGAGTGGGCACCATTAAATAAATAAAACCTAAAAAAGCAAGTTTTTCCTGCTTGCTTCCACCTAGTCCTTGAACTAGCATTGTTACCATATTCACAAACCATGCAGTCTGCCCGTGGAGCACCTTTCTGGCATGTTCCATTCACCAGCTTCTTCACAACCACAAGGAGACCACAGATTCCAATTTATTCTGCGTTTGACCAGCTGACTCTGTTCTCATTCTAACTTTCTTATATGGGCTCTGTGCTATCTTTGTTCAAGTCCTGTACATTTCTTTTACAGCCTCTGAAAGTGCATTATCACCTACAGGCAGGAAAAATATAAGGTTTTAAATCTCTTGATATGGGTGTGCTCTCTAATCAAGGGCAAGGTAGCTGTGCATTCTGATGGACATGCTGTGTATTTAGCAAGGTACACGCAGAGAATCAACATTTTCTTCAAGTCACAAATAATGGGCATCTACTGGAGAATGTGAGTTACCACAAAGGGAGAAAATAGGCTCTGAAGTCCATTAAAAGACACAATGAAAAAAATCATGTTAATGGTGCCCTCAGAAATCTAACACTGAAATTATTACCTTTTCCTGGCCTTTTGTGTTAGGTTTTCAGGCCCACAATGAACTGAAGGATGTGATGCACTGAAATCACTATATGCATGTCTGACTTCAGGGCACAATAGGAAAGAACAGAGGGGTACCTGCAAAAATAGGTTGCTAAGATCAGAGGGTTTTTATCACTGCTGCTTCATTGCCATCATCATCAGGGTACTGCAGCGCATCTCCTTTTCTAGACCCAGTGTGATTTTGACCAGTGCAGATAATGCACTGGCTTGATAATTACAGGTCCAAAAATTACACTTCCTTGCATAAAAGAGATGTTTGAATTTAAAGGAGGCTGGCAGGTATTTCTGTAAAACCAATTTCATACTCCATTTTTCAAACAATGCAGCTCAAAGGCCATACTAAAGATACATGAAACATGATCTAGTATGTTCTTTTGAATGCAGAGAAAGGCACAACAGACTTTTCCTCATGTGAAGTGTAAATAAGTGTTTAAAAATAGAGGAGATCTTCTCACTAACAAATGCATGGTGAGAGCAAAATGTTCTCGCTTTAGTGATGACAGAAAGTTCAGAAAAAAATTTTACTTCTCCCCATTTACTTTGAACTTGTCACTATATTTTTACAAGCTCCCTTCCTCATCTGTAAATACTCAGCATGGTCATGTGATAGGAAATTACAATATTTTAGCCTCTCCAACTATGTGTCATTAAAATCATTGCACTCTGCTTTGAGGCTCAAAGTTAATTCATCTGCAGATGAGTCTGAGAGCCTCTGAAGGCTGCACTCCCCAGGAGCTGCGTGCCCTGGACCTACCCAGCCTTGGAGAGGTGCATCTGCCCTGACAGAGCTCAGAGAGCCGTGGGCAGGACCTGAGCTCCCAGACATGAACAGTCATGACAAGAGCCATTTTTACCTGTCAGTTCAGTGAAGATCTCTGACCACCCAGCCATCCTGGAAGTAAACTTCTTCAGGGATTCTTTTTTTAGCTGACACTGCCTGACGCTGGATTATTCTCTTCTTTCCTGTAAGCCACATAGGAACATCTGCAAGAGAAAAGCTCCTTCAGACCTGCACCTCTCCTGTGAATTTGAGCAGGGCCAAACATATTCTGACTTTTTACTGTTTAAATATTTAGCTATCTTGCCTCCTCTGAGTCTATCTTGGCTCTTTTCTGAGATGCCCTTTTCAACAACAAATACAATTTTTAATGTTTTGGAGGGTTTTATTGAATCTGTTGCAGTACCCATCAGTAAGTGCCCCGTTCATACACTGGCAGTTTACCACTATAGCTATTCCAGACTATCTATTCCAGAACTCCCGTTGTGAACAACTATTTCTCTCCAGAATAAAAACAGGTTTGTGGAGTTTTTACTTAAATTGCTTTATTTATGTTGGAAGAAAATATTTTAAACCATGGATTATTTTTTCTGGAATATCTACTCTGGCAGATGTCCAAGCACAGTTGTCCCATCAGTAGCAAATGGGGAAGTAAACCAGAGCTCTCCAGCAGTCCAAGGCATATTTTGAATCTGTAAATCAGCAACTTTTAGTATTAGGTCCTTGTTTAATAATTTTGTTGTAAAAAAATACTGGTTTTGTCCACTTGCCATATCTGGTATGTGTGTGTGTGTGTATATATATATATATATATGGTATAGCCCACCATTCAGCAAAGAGTCACAAATATAACTTTTCTAGGCACAGAAAGAGAAGATATCTGCGTTGCTTAAAAAAAAAAGAATTAAAAAAGGTACTACAGAAAGCTTATAAGCCTTCAAGAAGGTTGTCACTCGAAATCTGTGTGTAGGTGACTGTGTATTTTACAAATGCACAAAAGCACAGACATTGGCAATAAAACAAATTTTACAGATCAAACTCCATTCCCTCCATGAAATACAGTAACTAAACTCTGCTCTCAGAAAATGAATCAACTACTTTTTTTTTAAAGTTATTTTCTGAATTGTAGTTTCCATATATTAGGGAAATAGTGAAGGAAATATTTACTTACTTTTAGAGCAAGTTGAAGTGATTCATTAAAAAATTATTTTGTAAGGAAAAAGTTCATTATTTTTAAAAGGCTATGATAAAATACAGAACAGAAAATCAAAATATATTATACATTAAAAATACAGAATATGAAAAGCAAAATTCTGAAATGCTAACATTTATCATACTCTTTTCTCTCTGGTCTTTTATCATATTCCTTTCTCTTTGGTCATATTTAGACCAATATGCCTCGGGTTTATTCACCCCTAACATTTTCCTGTTGTCCACACATACCATCATTTCAAACACAGTGGATTAAATCTACTCCCATCACCAATTACTGGTGCAGACCCCAGTTTTTAGATCTCTGCCTTGCAGCGTAGTCTCCCACATAAACAACACAGCTTGATCTAGCGCTGGGATCTGCTGTAATACAAACTCCAGCTGCCTGCTTCAGCTTCAGAGTCTGCCTGAGCTGCTCTCTGGACTCCCTTCCAACACCCCTCACAGCTGTGTGAGCAGCCTGGACCAGCAGTGTTGAGTCACGCTGAAGAGTGGCTCCTGCACTGCCCACAGGGATGGATCTGCTCTGGGTAACCTATTCCTGTGCCTCACCACCCACATGGCACAGAAGAAATTAGGATTCCTTCCTAATATCCAATCTAAACTTGCCGTCTCTCAGTGTAAATATCCTTCAAGTGATAACAGCACACTGCCTTAATATCATGAATGTTATTTTGTATCTTCTTACCTTGAACAATAATCCTGGATTCTTAAAAAAATTCATGAACATGGCTTTCATATTTGGGGCAAAATAAGAAAGTTGTAGGGGTTTTTTATGTTGTCTGATGTCACTCAAAGCCAAGGGATGCTTTGGGCTTTGTCCTTTCAGCCAGTACATTCAAATCCTTAAAACATTCCAGGTTTATATTCAATTTGTGGGTCATGCTTTATATCTAAAACACTCATCTGTCTACTCTTGGAAATGAGAAGAATTTGCCAAGATAATTTTTGCAAAATATTTTTTTTTCTTTTCAGACAGTTTCAAGCACTGTGGCCTGTCCAGACTTTCTTTTCCCCAGCCCAACCCAATTAGATTACAAATATTTTTCTTCATCTGATCACAACAGCGCTAAGATTTGTTCGTGTCTGTGATGCACAAGCTGCACAAGTCCAGTTTTGCTCACAGCTGGGCTGTGCCAGTATTCTCCCTGGAAAGGTCTCCACACAGCTGAAGTTTACCCCTGTTGTCCCAGTAACAAAACTGCTCAGGCTGCTTACCAGGAGCTCGGTGCAGCTCTCATCCCTCGCAGAGCAGCAGTGGCACATTGCTGATTCATGCAGCTCCCCTGGGCAGAAGGTCTCCAAGGGCTCCCTTCCAAGGGAATTGATACTCACCGGCAGCTGAGCCAGCGGGACGCTTGCTGGGACCCAACAGAAATCTGCCTGCTCACCTCTTCCCCAGGACCCTTATGTTCAGTATCACCAATTACATTATCCTCTAGCTATGGGCTGACATTCCTGCTTCTTTCCAATGTTGCCCTGAGCCTCTGTGAGGTTCTGTTTCCTCTTTTAGGTTCCTAAATAAATCCCTGCACTCTCACGGTGCTGGACAAAGGGCAAATGTATCTGAAGTGGAGAGAAGTTGGCAAATCCTAGCCTGCTACAAGAGAGAGTCCTAAAGGCCACAAGCTGGTATTCTGCCTGTTTCATTAAATTAGTGCACAAAACCACCAACTGTTGGAAAGATATCTGACATAGCATCTTTCAAATCATATTTTTAAAGAGTGAAAATATTCCTTTTCTTACTTACTTAATTATTTTGAGTCTGTTCATACAACACAGTCCTTTGGATGAATTTGTTCCGTGCTACAGCTAGGTGCCCATTCTCATTTCTCTGTATTCTTCCCCAGAATGACAAGCATCCAGCTGTGGACACGGGAATTCTAGGCTCAGCTTACAGCTTTCTTCACATTACCTGCAGCATGGCCGCTTCACAGATCTTGCTGGTCCATTGCTGAGCACACATGAAAAGCACATTGGAGAGATTATGTATTCTTAGCCACAAAAAGCACTAGAGGGTCCCTCTACTATAAGTTGATATTAAAAAATAAGATCTTTCCAAATTCCACAGTACATATGGTGATCTTCCATCAGGTAGTTGCATGTTGAAGCCATGCATAACACTCAAAGCAGAGTCAAGTTGTCTTGTCTTTGTAATAAAAATACAGCTGAATTTGCACTGGTCTTTTCCAACCCAAAGTATGGAGTTATATTTTGTGAATTCATATGTGCGAAAAAGAGAGTCAAAAAATTACTCATAGGCATCTGAAGTTTTCTCCAAAGCTAGGTTTTCTCTTAGGAGTGATAATTCTGTTGCCTGTCATGCAATGTAGTGAATTTAGTCATGTATTATTTTTTTCCTTCTCACTGAGAGCAAGGGAGCATGAACTTTGACTGGTGACTGTGAAATGCTCTGAACGCTCTCCAATCCTTTATTAATCCATTAATTCAGATAATTATTAATCCATTATTTCAGTTTCTTAAAATGTATTAACAATTATACTCAGAGGGCACATTACAATTTCAGCAATCCAAATTCAGTTTTTCACAAGGAGCAGGAGCTCCCCTGGGGGCCATACAGTTCCCAAGCTGGAGATTTTCTAATTGCTTGTCTCAAGGTGATCAGGAACAAAGGGTCCAAGGCCCAGAGCCTGGTGGAATTTTCTCCAAACAAATAACTGAGCTATTTCTCCTGGAAATATCACTGCCTACGAGGCAATGATATATTTTAGGTGGTTTTAGAATTTTTCCTTCTCCTCCTCCCACCCTCCATGACAGATAAATAATCTGGGATGAATCATGCTGAGTGTAACAGAATGAGTTATCAAAGACAAGAACCTGCAAATAAATGGGTTTTTTTACATTGAGTTCATATGCATTTTCTTGGAAAGGTAAGAAAAGGAGTGCCTGATAATTGAATTGCTGTGCTTCTTTACTGAAGTCACTTCCTGACAAGCAGCCAAACTAATTGGTTAAAATGAATGTGAGAGCTTGAATAACCCAGTCATGGCCAGCCACAACTGGTGCAGCATTATACTAAGATAACCTATGTTATTTACTCCTAAACAATATGTACCAGCCCACTAAAACCATTATGATTTTTTTGTAGCATTCATATTTCTACATTCAAAAAGGTAAAATAATTTTCAAGAAACCACTGTCAAGATCTTAACACTATCTTCAATCTCAACCTTTGTTTTTATTTTCTTTCCCAAAATCAAGTGCTCACATGAACAGCTTTTACACTGTATTTTCATAAAATATGTTTTAAACCACATGTACATATAAGAAAAGCCAAAAAAAACAAACTTTCATCTGAAACTCTCTATGAAATAAGTGTAAGATTATTCCCATGGAAATTAAAGATTTCTGTATTATGCTACCTATAGACCATAAGGCTAAGTAGCACTGAATATATTTTCACAATTTTTTAATATACCTTAACTCAAGAGAACATGCAAATTTCAAATATCTCTAAAAGCTTTTTTGAAAGTTCTATTAAAGTCATTCCAGCTGTGTTATTGAAAGTAGCTCCAATCCTCAATGCAGTTCTTTCATGTTCTGCCATCACGTCAATGACCCTTTGTAATCAATGCTTTGTCTGCTATAAGAAACCAAGCCAAAGAAAGTAGCTTTCTTTTTTCCACTTTTCTAGTAACTTACTTTTTCAATGTTATGACCTTAATTCAGAACATTTTGTTGCATTTTAAAAATGCTCATTTATTTTAGAGCAACAAGCTTGAAAATTTTCTCAGAAGTTCTGCTGACTAGAAAATGTTCTGTTTCTGCCTATTAGAGTTTTTAGCTTCGCAATTAGGACTGATAATTAATCTAATGCTTAAAAGTTATTAATCCTTTATTGGCAGCACCCTTAAATTAACAACTTCTGTGCTACTGAAATTTATGAATTCTAGAGTTGAAGTAATAAGATTTACAAGTGTTCTTTACCAAACCTCCTTTACTATCCTCTTGGCCCTCTCCTGCTGAAAACTGACATAATGGCCTACCTGAGTCATTTAGGCACAAAGTCTGAGCATGGGTACACAAATTAAACTTCTTTAAACTTACTGTTGTTGAGCAAGTGACCAGACATCATCATGAAGTTCTTGAAGAGGGTATCCACATGAGCAGAATGCTCCATGGTGGGGCTGCAACAGCAGCGTGTGTTTGAGACAGTACAGTAGTGTGTTTGTACCCAACATATTTCATTCTTGTTACAACCTGCAATGTTGGAAATCTTCACAATGTAAATGTAGGGCTTTGTTAATGAAAATAAAAACATGAGAGGGGCCTCTCCATGGCATCAGGCACAGTGACCAGGCTGCAGTGAAAACAGCTAGGAGTCACTGGTTATCGAAGCCCCTAAATGATTATGACTCAACAGTTTTTATACAAAATATTCCCCACTAAACAGGTGTTTTCCTGATCTAAAAAACAGATGTTCCATGAAGGAACTGGTTTCACTAACATAAAACATTTTAGGCATAAAACTCTTTCAAAAGCTAAAATATTAATACTATGTGGTATAGTGGACCTGATATCAAACTGCAAACCGAACTATGAAAGAGGCAGCAGTATCCAAAGTCAAGTTAGTTAAGCCTTATTTTAAAATAGCACATTCGGTGATTACTTTGAGATATTGAAAGGTTGTTTCCAGCTTCTTCATGGGCTGCATCCTGGACCTGACCAGCATTGTACTGGAAGCAGGAGGCTCTGAATGCAGCAGTATCCCTGCCTTAAGCACTAATTTCAGCTGATGCCTAGCTGACTTGTACTGGCTGTGTTTCAGAGATTATGGTGAAAGCCTGTGGCCAGTTTTTAATGGTTGGGGGAATGGTATCAATGGAGATTTAGAGAGAGGATGACCCTGTTGGGATGCTGCAAAGTAATAAAGCATATTACAGAGAACATAAGGGAATGAACAAACCCACCAATAGATTTCATGTACAAACCTCTGTAGAAAGTGTTTCCTTCCTAACCACATGTGGAAGTGTTAGTGATTTTCACTGTGAATGAAACAGTGGGATATTGCCAGTTATGAAACAGGATATAAAAAATTCGATCAATGAAGACCAACATCCTACATTGGTAGCAGCCAAGGGGCACAAGGAATTCTAAACCATGAAAACTTAAAATATTCTGTAACCAAATTTATGTGTTCAAGTAGATGAGCACTTAACATCACTGCACAGAAAAGTAATTACCCTTAAATACATTACCTTCTCATCTGAATTTTAGGCCACTTCAAGACACCTTCACAAACCCTATGAATTTAATAAGACTTCAAAGTAGGGTTTACTATATAGAAAATGCAGACTTTTTATGGCAAATTTTAAATTATTTTTCCATTCAGTTGAAAGTACAGGGTGTAAATTTCTGTTTATAGAATGCAATTTGATCTATGAGATCATTAATAGTCTAGTGACCACTCTGTCACACTGTGTACTGTGACTAAGAAAAAGGAACCAACCCAAAAATGATACAAACATCCAGTGGCAATTTTCAAAACTGCACCTACATGTTGTATCTGAAATGCTCTGAGACTATTTAGATGAATATTATATGCATATGCCTGAGCAAAACAATAATTGCAGGGTAATACTGTGCAATTATTAATAATTAGCATTTCTTGTACTTTCTCCTCTTTCATTTACCCTCTTTCTTCCCAGGGCAAAAGTTCACAAACACAGGACTGTCCCATCTGTTTGCAAGATGATTGTTACCACGCTCTCAGCAACTTCAGTTTACAAATATTTGGCTGCAGTAAGAGATGATGTGCTTTTCATTGTTCGATCTTTTTTCACCCAGACTGAACTCCCACACAAAACTCCACCTTAAGAGTGATAATTGGTGCTTAAATAAGTAGATTATTTAATATAATGATTTAGTTATATTTTGCAATGTTTGAAATTCCATAAAAGATCAGGAATAACTGCTGGAGCAATCTGGAGAGGAAGGGTTTACACTTTTAACAGAAAACAAACTTCCCCCAAACACCACCCCCTTTAAAAAAAAAAAAAACAACAAAAAAACAAAATAAAGAAAATAAAAAACAAACACCAAAAAACCCAAACAAATTAAGTTTTTTTTAATTAAATTTAGATTTAATACTAAATCTGAAAAATTCTACCTGATAATAATATAACCAGTTTTGTTACCCTAGTCAAGCTAATAGTAATTAGCTGATCTCTTGCCCTTGGGGAAAAGCCTGTAGGTATGTAGCCAAATACACTGAGAAGCAGGGTAATTTGAGAGGTTAGAAGGAAAGGAGGAGGATGCTGTCTGCCTGATGGGGAGATACTGCAGCTGGAGAGTGAGAAAAGATTCTTCTCAGGATGCTCAACACTCAGCAATTGGATTTCCGTGATGGATGTGCGAGAGCACAAGGATGTATAAAGAGCATAAAGTACACATTTCTTTCACAGTTAATGGAAACATCATTTGTGGGAGAAATTATCACAGTTTATTTATAGTATTTATAGATATCACTATTTTATATATATATATATATACACATATATATATAAATAAACACAGTATGTTTCTAGTATTAACACCAGGATATGAAACACACTAAAATAACTTCTTTGGAAGAATGTTAGTGCAAAAATAGGTTGCCTTGGAATGTTTAGGAAAGTGTCTTTAAAAAGTTTAAAAGGTTTGGATCAGATGTACTGATCAGTGGATCTTCCCAGCTGAAATGTGAAAGGCCAGAGTTAGTGCTTTACATTAACCCTGTTATATTTACATGTGGATTCCAGAGGATTTGATTCTATATATATTTAGTGCTCAATATGTCACGAGACCCAAAATAAGCATGAACTGTTTCTGTCAAAGAATGACCAAGAATGTTCACATAACTCTGAGTACCCTTTGAAAACCATCTCTGCTGGAAGCTTATGGATGAACCTACTGAACATTCATGGGCTCTTAGTGACTGTGGGAAACTCACCAAGTTATCCCACAGAAAAACAGGACTTTGTGTGCCATAAAAAGCTCTCAGCCCATTTGTTGACAAAAAGCAGTAGGGTTTGCTAGATGGACTTTTTAGCAATTTCATCATGTATTTTTAAAGACCAATTGTTTTAGGTGAATTTTTCCCTAGCCATAGGTCTAACTGAACAAAAGGCAAGGTGAATTTTTATTTGCTATCCTACTTAAAGAGGAAAATGTAATTTTATGTGATCAAGACTGATCTTCCATCATCTGACAATTCCCAAGTCTTTTTTCAGAATTCATTTAGAAATATGCATGATGTGAAATACTAAACCAACTGGAATCAGCTATAAAGAAAAAGGGAAGCCAGGAATGCTGTGGAAAAAAACAGTTTCTAAATTCCAATTTCACCACTTGCTTTCGCAGCAGAATTGGAATATTAAAAATATGCACTTCCCAAATATTACAATTTAACTTTGGGACTCATATCTCTTTGTCAAAAGTTGTTTTTTTTTTGTGCAAACTTTGCCTTTTTGTTGAAGAAGAAATTTGCAAGGCTTCAAGATTGTTTCCAGGAACAATATGATACTTATGTTTTTGTAAATTCAAAACTGTCCAACATAGAATTCTCAGGGGGGGGAAAAAAAAACTTTTCACTGATTAATTAAGCAACAAATTCCACAGATCAATTTATCTTTCCTGATAACAATCAGAAGAATTTATAATCTTAGTTGATCCAATTAATAAAAAGTAAGGGAAAGAAGAAGTAAGGTACAACAAAAGAATTACAGGATCTCATGGACTGTTACTAAGGCATGTAATCCATCAATAATATGTGTTAATTTACTGTTTAAATAGTTACTATAGATATGGGTAGAATAGGGCTCAGATGAGTAACCTGAGTGTTGGAGTAGCTGATGAAAGCGGCTCCAAAAGAGAAGACTTATTTGGAAAAAAAAACAAACAAACAGTGGAAAACAAGAGATTTTTGAGCTGGTCAGGAGCTGTGCTCTCAAATACACCCAAAAAACATACAGTGGGTTATTTCTTGTAATTCTGTTTATGTTACCCATTGGCAGATATTTTGACACACCAGAAGGAGAAAATTGCTAACAGTGTTATCTCCAAGAATCTGAGAATTAATCACTGGGGTTTTGAATAATAAGCACAATGATTTCTTTTGAATCATTCATCAAAAACACTCTTGTGGCTGGTGTGGTTTCTTCAGTTCTTTAACTTTTACAGCAGCAGCTCAATGTCCCACTACATAAGTTTTGTATATCCAGGAGACTTTTAAAATAACCTCCAAGAACAGTTAAAATTATAATATTTATAGGAATTTATATGCTGCTGGAAACAAGAGAATTGTTTAAAAATAAAAAAAAAAGAAAAGGGAAGAAAAAAATGCACAGGTGACTCCTGCTCATTTTAGGATAGATATATATATGTATAGATATAAGAGATTAATCTAACTTGGAACAGTAGACTTGAACCCTGAAGTTTTATTTTTATAATTTTCAAATCATATAAATTAGCATAAATTTTTAGTGAATAATCCTAAACAATGAAAACATCAGAGAAACAACAGAGAAAATATCTTTGAGAAGGAGCTGATGGAACAGGGAATTGAACATGGAATTGAACATAAGCAACTTCATCAAAATTCAACTACTGCAAATAGATTCCTACTGGGGTCTAATTTCTACACAGTGGGCATGCAGGAGGGAGGGCTCCTACCTGACAGTGCCCTGGCTAAAACCACAGTGGCTTTCAAAATAGTCTTTCCATCTGTTTTTCCTAAATTTTCCGTCTTTGGAGCACCAGCCAGCACATCAAGGACTCAGTTTTAACAACCTGATTGTCTTCTCCCTCCTGTTACCTAGCTGAGAACCTTGTACCACATCTCCTTTTTACACTGGCTCCACAACCAAGTCTCTAACGAAGCACTGAGTGGAACTCCTGCTGCTACAGGAGGACTTCTCCTCTCTCAGCTCCAGCCAGCACCATGAGGGATGGCCAGAAGTACATTTGAACTACATTGTTCCATGGCAGTATCATTAAATGGCACAGAAAAAAATCTCTTTTCTACTCCTTCCCCTGATGATGTAAGAAAACCTTTAGAGCCGTATTTAAATGGTCAGAGTTGTACCCACCTGCACATGCACACACAGTGTTCAGTCAGCAGTGCTTGGCTGAGGGCAGCTGATGGACCAGGCTCCTAAAGATAAAACTGAATATTCCAAAACCAATTTAGGTACAGATGGCCAGGATAAGAGCTTCCTTACATATCCTAGTACATTAAAATATCAGTTTACTATCCATAGGCTTCTTACATTTGGATATTAAATTAATGACATTGAGCCTGACTTTTTCATTGTTATTTTTTAATTTGAGATATTTTTTTCCTTAGACACAAGGAACTATGCAATTAAGAATGTAGTTTCAGTACAATATTAAATTTCAAATTATTTGTATTAGACAAATATGGTCATACAAAGCCAGGCTAAAAGCCAGATTTTCTGAAATTCAGTTATTTTGCATCACGCATGATTTATATTGATCTCTTTTTCCTTGCGTTACTACAAGAACAAATGACAGAAGTATGGGGTTTTTTCTTGTTTTAAACCCAAAGAAAATTCAGAGTTGTTCTAATTTTAAACCTTTTTAAAGAGGTCACTACAGTGTTGATTTTGATGCACAGAGGTAGAAATTCACTATGTTACATGTTCCTATCACTTATTATAAAGCCTCCTTCTGCTAAAATATTTCAAAGTGATAAATTCAATCATTTCTCTACAAGATTGACATAAAATGCCACAAAAGCAATGCCAGCTAAATTCAGCCACCATAGAGGTAGAAGTTATAATCTCCAGTTCATAATGCTGTGGAGCAAACTCCAGTAAGGAAGCAGGTTTTATGGTTTTGTATTGAAGCCTCTGAACGTCCCTAAAAATTTTTACAGTAAAATATTTGAACATGAGCTGCTTTACAATGCTGGGTCACTCTCACATATCTGCTAAAATGGAAATTAGAGTTAACTGACAGCAAACTCAGGATTGAATCCAAGGAAAACTATCCAAATAAATGAGAAGAGAGGCAACCCTCTGCACAAAGCTAAGTTTTGGATGGCAGGTGTCCTAGCAACAAATATAGAAAGTTCCTGAATTCACCAGCAGAAGGAGGAAGGCATTTTTCTCCTTTGCTTTAATGACTTTGAAATGATGTATTACCTGCATTCATTTTAGTGTCTCCCCAGTGTTCTTCCTAGTGAATTCCTGTAGTCCCCTAATTTATTGCTCCAGAACTTTGTTACCCTCAAGGACAAAACAAAAGGACTGCTCCTGCCCCAAAAGTTTTCATTACCGTGAATATAAAGTCTCTGTTAGAAGACAGTAGGCCTTAGAAAAATAAATTTATAGTCCTTCAAACCCATGGTCACCTTCCTCCTTGAAAGAGGAGTGAGTACTTCTCTTTTCTTCCCCTACCCCTCCTCCCCAGTGCTGTTAAATGTATATCTGAAAACTCATATCTCTGTCGTGAATTTAATGATTTATAGCTCTGCTACTTCATGTGGAATAACCAGAGAGCCTGTTTCTAAATTAAGAACTTCTTCAATTATCTTATTGCTAGCTTCATGTTAGCAGCATTTAAATTAATGAGAAGAGCATTCATTAAAGATAACTTAGAGACATGTTTGGGAATACATAATGTGCAAGCTCCAGCTTTTGTCACAGTTACCAAGTACAGAAAGTTCCACTTTAATCCCCATTTCTTACAGATCCAACCATCCACTTTTCTATGCACCTTCTATAGAGTTAAGCAACATTTCTTTTCTTTTGAGAGTTGTAGTTTGTTCTAAACATTGATTAGTTTAAGTAATTTGCTTTTACCAAGTTGTGTTCCTCTCAGACTGAAGTCTACCCAGTTCAGCCTCCAGCAGGGCTGGGATTCTAATTAACAAATGAAGAATATATTTCATAGAGGTAAACTGTAAGAACATTTCTTTAGGACATGTGCTGCTACATCACCGTGGTTGATTTCAAAGTTGTTTTCTGCAGTACACACTAGATAGTACTAAGCCCTCCAAAAATAGACTTTTATGTATATATTTAAAACCATTTTTTGAGGCAACAGATTTATTTTTGCTCCTTCAGACTTGGACCACGTGTTTCAGGGTTAAATGTTAACAAGGGCTGCTTAGAAAGAACAGAAATCCTGTGCAGCATTTTCTGGTGCTTATTCCCTGAAAGATAAACACCAGTGTCTTCTGACATGATACAGTCACTTTGATTAGAAAGAAGCATCGTTACAGTAGTGACACACTGAAACTAGAAATAATTTATAACTAGTGAGTTTCACTATAGATTTTTTTAGAAAATACCATCATTGTGATAAAAGTCAATTCATTTAATCAAATATACAGTGTATATTTAATCAAATCCAGGCTGTTAAACAGGTAGCCCTCACTGATTTCTCAAGGAGGAGAGAAAGGCAATCTGTTTAATGCTCTGCCTGGGGAGTCAGGCAGTCTGGATTCTGTTCCCAGCTCAGATCTACACCATTAGTCAAGTCACATCATTGCTCTGTTCTTCATCCCACATTCTTAAATGAGATAATAACATTTCTCTTATTATTTGGTCCCTTCCAAGTATAAGTTCACCATGACAGAAGCCCATTCTTACTATATATGTCTAACTCCCCTGTGCCTTGGATTTTGTTTGGGTTTTCTAAATGATTCCTTGTTTTACTAATGACAATGGAATTCATTGCAGTATTAATTTTTAAGGCTAAAACTTAAAGTCCCTAAAGCTGCCTAAGTGAGAAAAAAGTAAATGCCCATTAAAAAACAGGTAAAGAAAAATGAGAAAATTTAAAATTAGAGGAAAATTACCCTCTCATCGGCAAAATTACTCAGTTTCTGTTGCAACTTAGCAGTCAAAAGCACCATAGAGGACAGTAAATCAGTGTAATTATGTTCTGGTTCTTCAGAACAATGAGGAAACAGATTTACTTTCAAAATTTAAAATGTTTAAATAAACTACTTCTTTTTTATTTTTCTTTTTCTGCACCTGCTTACTCTTTGTTTCTTCATTCGTTTTGGTTCTTTAGTTGTTTTTTCCTATTCTACAGTGAGTTTTTCTTTTGCTAACAATAGCTCTCATTCAGGCCCTTTTTTTTATCCCTTCATGGTTACTCATATTACAAACAAACACAAAGTTGTATTCACTCTAGAACACATTCTCAGAATTGTCTTCATCATCTGGTTTTCTTCAGAGCATGTCTACTTTTGCTTCATGTGAACCCTGCTAAGGCCTTCCTGCCTACACTGAGAACCTGTAGAGAATTGAAGACCCCTCAGGATACATGGGAATCCTAATTCTGCTAGCTGCTAATGTATCTCCATTATGGATCCTGTAGTAGCCTTAAGAAACATCAGACTGAGCACACAAAAAATAGTGGTGCCTTCATGGGCTATCACTCCCTCTGGGAAATCTCATTAAATTAAGTGGGAGCTCCAATTAACATATTTCATTATGCCTTGTTCAGGGCAGTAGTAGAGGTGTATAAATCAGTTCTTTTTGCAGCTGACACACTGCTCACAACCGAAGCCAAAGCAGTGGAGCAGCACCTAATTTGTATTCTGGGCCAGATATTCCCATTAAGGATTAGCCCTGCAAGGCTTCAGCACAAAGCCCCTCACACAGATTATGGCTTCCAGGCACCAAAGAGGCGTGTTTGTCTCTCTGCATTGAAATACTCACTCAGTTTCTCAGACAGCACAAGCACACAGGCAGCAGTTTTACTTTTGCTGAAGAAAATAGGGTCAGTCCACCTTAACAACAGGGACTCTAAGGTTGCAGTTGGGCTGACTTTACCATATATTTTACTGCTTGCTCTGCTGTCCTACTGAGCCAGCAGATTTCTTACCTGCACCTCTGTGACTGAACACGGCTCCTGCCTCACAGGACACAAAGTTCCTGTCTTTAGGGACTACAGCTTGGAACAGGGAAGATTTGACTTTTGCCTTCTTGTGCCAGTTAAAGTACTGCCAATGTGACTTCACTGCCATGCATAAAACACCAAATGGAAACTGAGATGAGATTAGCACATAAAATGACAAGATACAGCCCAGTGCAGGAAGAAGACAACTGGCCTGCTAGAAACTGGTTTTAAATTTAAGCACTACAAATTTTCTTTGTCCAGTATCAATCTAGAAGGACGTTTCTGTCTATGAAGCACTGTTTCCTATCAGGATGCTGTGTTTATTCCTTATTAGCCCTGCCTTTCCCTGGGATTTGCAGTTATAGCTTACTGTATGGTGTGTGTCCCACACTGTGAAAATTCAATGAGAAAGGGAAAAATGACAAAAACTAAAATCAGACACAAATCCAAAAACGATGGTTGCATTAAAATTGCTGAAATTTGTTTTCTGTAGTAATAAAATCATTAGTTCCTCTTCCAAAACTTAGAATACAAACCAAAAACCACAAAACCAGAACGCAATAAACACTACGGAAGAAAAACCTAATTCTGGGGAAAAATAATTTGTTCTACCTAATGCAATGAAGAATTTGAGAGCAGCACATTTTCTAATAAACAGTTGTACCTCAGAATAACTAGGGTGAACTCTAGCAGAGATTCCAAATTTAGTGCCATTTTTAGCCATGACTGGTCTGGTCTAGTACATCTCCAGAGTGAGGAAACAGAGCATGAAAAGGTGGAACTGTTCCTTCCATAGATTAAACTCCATGTCTACAACTAAAAAGAATATTTACCTCTTTCCTCAGCTTCTGCATTGCATTGACACCTGCCCTACAATTAGATAAAAATAAATAAAGATTAAAAAAATTCCACAATATTTTAAAAATTAAAGAAACAAAAGTTATTCATAAAACTTGGTGTGTTCTACTCAGGAAGTTTCAGGCAATATATATGGATTGGTTTACTGTGCAGAATCATTCACTTCTGAAAATTAACTTCTCTCTGTAATTCCTATTTAAAATATAAATTTGTACTCATCATAAGAAAGTTGACAATATTATTTGAATTTAAACTTAGATTATAAATTCTAATTAATTTACTAAGCCTTCCTAAAGGTGTCACTTTCTCTATAAATGATATTTTATAGGAAAAGTACACTATCTTAATATTAATCGTGATGTTATTTTTAAGGCTGTAGAAAATGTAAAGTATTTACTTCACTGACAGTAAACTACTGTAATAAGTTCTGAAGGAAAAAGGTTTCCCTTTATTCGGGTCACAAGTCAAACTAAATCTGCATCCTCTGAAAGTTGTATTGACTTTGAATAAATTCATTAATTTCAGACAATTTTACTCAAATAGTAGGATTTTCACAATAGAAAAAAAAAAGGACAAATATTTCTATATTTTCACATATTTGGTTGGATATGCTTTTTTCCTAATCTTTAAAATGACAAATGCCTTAAACATTGAAATAGAACTTCTAATAAGCCTAGAAAAATTACAGCACTAATATATAACTTAGAACAGTGGAAATAAAGATTTTTAAGATCCAAGAGTTCAAAGTAATTCTCTAGCAATCAAAAGAATTTCATGGAGGAAATATTTCTTCCCTGTTTTTGGCACAAGATCTGTACCTACTTTGGCCAGTCTCAAAAACTATCCTGTAACAATAATTTATGCTAAAAGTACAAGTGGCATGGGAAACGATCCTCTTTTTTTCTATGAAGTACAGAAATTATAAAAAGCAATGGGTGCTTTTTATATTTATATATAAATATATGGGTGTGTGTTGGTGAAGAGAGATAGAGAGCCTAGAGTAGCATGCTGAAGAAATAATTTGAAAAATAAGTTTTGATTAGATTGATTCCCTTGGTATATTTAAAATTTTAGCATACATAAAACTCATGCTTACCCTGAACCAATTGCATTTAAGGTTAACATGAATTTAAGTCCAGATTTAATAAGCAACACTAGAAACAGAGGAATACAAAATCCCAGAAAGTGACTAAAAAATCCTAATTGTGTGCAAACCAATTAGGGCAGGGAATTGTTAATGCCACTGCAAGAGGACTGTATAACTGAAATTGCAGGAAAGTAACTGGCACAAGAGGAAAATAAATCAAAGGCTAAACAAAACCTTTTCGTAGAAGGAAAAGAAAAGAAATTAATCTAGAAGCTGTCAAGAAGCTTAGAGAATGTAATGTACTGAATGAGGCAATGCCACAAGGAAACAAATGTGGAAAGAGATAAGAAAAGTGAAGAGAATGCAATAGGAAAAGCGCTGAAGAGTGACATAACTGATGAAGTAAAACAAGAGAACATGAACAAAAGGATGGGGCATGTGTCAGTTGTGAGATCATCAGTGAATGCTGCAGATCCTTTTCGTATCAAGAAGGAATCTGTCCCAAAATCAAAGATTTCCACTGCTTCTCATCCAAGTGTTAGTCACATACATTGGAGGCATTTGTCAAAATGCCTGAGAAGTGGAGCTCTTCAATTACATTGAATAACCCTTCAATTACATTCAATAACAATTGTAACACCTTAATGGAAGCCTCTGTAGTCTGAATAAGTAATTAGCTATTTAGAATCAGAAATACTGTCAGGGAGGAAAAATTAGGTTCTGGTTTTGGATGAAGCATTGATAATGATGTTTTATACAGCCAGAACAAACTAAATAACAGCAAGAACATGACAGTTTCTATGCTATTTAAAAACAGCTCTGTAAACCTTGTGCAAGAACTGTACAGAGTCCAATCATTCAAATTTCAAGCTGATGTAGGAAATACTCACTTTTGTTGCTGAAACCAGAGGGGTTTGTACATTGACGCAAGTGACAGGTTTCTGTATCTTGTTCCAGAACATCCACAGTTCAGAGCAGCTGCCTCTTCACTTCCAATGCAGTGTTCAGCTAATGAAAATTAAGAAGCAGAAATTAAATATTTGTTCTCTAACTTCTGACATTTGGCTTTCATTCTGTCATGTCTTCAAGATGATTGTATTTTGTGGTAAGTTATCCTTATGGCTAGAGTCTACTTTGAGAACTTAATTCTCAGGCAGAACTAGTGCCATGATCACTTTAGTCCTTACAAATGTAAGCTGGTACAATCTTTTTATCTTCTCAGAAATATCATCATAATTTTTTCACTTTGAGCTAAAAGGCTAATATAACATGAAGACTTCTGCTTGTTTTATTTCCAGTGAGATTAACTTTGACGCGCATATGCATCCCCATAATCCTGTGGAATAGAGCTCCAGATTAGTCCTGAAGTTTTGTTAATACATATAATTTGTCATACAATAAATACAATGGTGTTTTGGAAGGAGAAAGGCTACTGCTTGGCTTTGTTTAAAAGTCAGAAGTAATACCAGACAATTGCAATTGTCTTTAAAGCAAGCAGAGTTCCTTCAGACAAGAGTTATGAATAGTAGATGAAAAGGACAGTGGAATTGGAAGGCAGTATAACAGAGAGAGTAATGAAAAACATACTTAATTTGCAGAACAGAAAATTATTTCAAGCCACAGAAACCTTTTTTTTTTTAATAGCTAGTATTTTATACATTAAAAATGTATAAAAATAGTACAATTCATTAAAAATTGTTGGCTGAATTGAATTTAATAAAGTGTTTTATTATTTTCTTTTAGTAAATGGAACTATGCCTTGACATTGTCTTGACATGTGCAAATGATATGTGTGTTCAGGTTTTCTGGTTCACTGATGAAAACAATACAAGCCATGACTTACAACTCTGCAAGCACCCCAAGGTCTGAAACTCCAGATTTGTGCATTCTCATGTTTTTCAGTGCAAGTAAAGGTGCTGAAGACAAAAATGTTTTTCTTAGAAATATACCCAGATACCCCCAGTGTGTTCTGATTGGCCTGCCACTTGCTAACACTGTAGATTCCAATAAAAATAACAAAATCCGAAAAACAACTATCAGCTGAAATTTGGCACTAGAGTGAGATACACTAGAACAAACTTCACATTTGTTCCACCCTATGTTACCTTGGATATACACGACACACACTGATTTGTCATCTTATTTTGCACAGGCCTACAGTGGAGAATAGATAATGGGTAAATTTGAAGGCCTGAGATGAGAAATCAATTCTTTTAAAAGCATAATTATTCTTATTCTCTGGTCTTTGATAGGTACAAGAGCTCCCAGTATTAGATAGACGTTAAACAACTGGTCTAAAATTAAGTTTCATAAAAATGCTTTTATTTGAAAGACATACTCTAAGTATGTGTCCTTTAAATAGAATATATCTTTATCGACTATTAAAAGAAAAAAGAAACAAGTATTTTACTGCATTTATCATCAATTATGCTAGAGAATAAATACTTCTAGAAAAGTATGTGATACTGGTGAAGAGAAAGTTAAAGCTGAAAAGCTTAGTAAAGGTTCTTGGCAAAGGTATATTTAAAGAAAAGAGCTTAAAAACTTCACAATCAGAGACTCTTTTAAGTGCCAGGACCATTTGCACCAAGTTAAGGCACAATTTAATGTACAAAATCAATATGATGGGAAAGGTACTGAATAAGAATACATATAAAATTGAAATAATACTCTCATATTCCTCCCACACACTTAGATGGGAAGCTGAACTGAAATTTCCTATAAACCCCACCCTGTTATATTTGCAAACTGAATCATAAAGACATAATTGCATTACAAGGAGTATAATAAATAAAATGCACATATTATCTAATTCCCTAGTAAGCTTCAGAGCGCAATAATGAAATAAAAGTCTAAGAGAACCAATGCAATCTGTAAGAACTCCAATTCCAAGATTCCCATTAACAATTTGAGGGTCTTTTGCAGTTTATTGTCTCAGCAAAAACTCTTTGTGGTCTAACAGTAGCTGTACAGAGTAAGTTACAAAGCAAGTCTTTCTACCTGCCTTTTCCATCCTCAGAGTCTCAGGTACCCAGAGTAGGTTTTTAATTCAGCCAAATCATCATTTACAAACTTAAGGATGTCAAGAGAGTATCTGATCACTCCATATTAAGGACTGCATTTTTCCTTCACACAACACAGATCCCACACAAGAATCATCAAAGTTTGGAAGATTCCTTTACTATCACCCAGTCCCAACCATCAGCCTAACCCAGCCCACAAGAGTCACCCCTGAGCCCCATCCCAGTGCTCCATCCAGATGGTTCCTGAACACTCCCATGGACAGGGACTCCATTACCACCCCAAGTAACTTATTCCAAATCCTGACCACTCTTCCCCTGAAAATGTTTTTCTAATACCTAATCAGAGCCTCTGCTGGCAAAACCTTTACACCATTACTTGGCTGGAACCAAGTAATCAGGGCATAACATATTGCTGTGAGTAAAGCCAAAGCAACTTTGAACAAGGAATTATAAAAAAAATTTATACTGTTTACAAAAATCTTGGGGGATATATTTTTCTGTAATGCATAACATAAAACATTGCCTTAAGCTGAACAACTAATTTTATTTTTTTTACTTCAAATGGCATTCAAACCCTCTCTACATTTTCCAGGAAACAAAGAAATTTCAAATATTTGGTCAGTTTTCCACATTAAGAATGTATTGCAATTACTATCAGATTTTTTTTATTTTCTATTTATATGAACTTCTAAAGGTGGTTTCCATCAAAAAGCAAGATTCCTAATAATTGTATTATGTCAACCTCTTTGGTGACTCTAAGATTAAGACAAGGCTATCAGCAGTTATGAGTTTCAGGCTATATAATATTAGCTTTTTCAGCAGAAATATAATTTATTTGTCTAGCTGGAAAGAAATATGCCTGCATCTTCTGAATGGGATTTGGTTGCAGACAAAATCCATCTTCACTTTAAAAAAAATAAATACACTATAATATTTCCTAGGTGTGTCCCAAAGGGAAAATAGAGCAATAAAATACATTCTTTTCTTGTCCTTAGGTTTACATCTGAAAAAATAAAAATGTTCCTGTATTCATTGTCCAATTGTATCTTTGATAGATCAGATAAAGTGGGTATGTTCTTTGTCCCTTTGAAGTTCTACCACTCATCTCAGTGACAGAGAGTTTTGGGCTGTGTATTTACACAGCATCTAAACAAAAAGCTTGAAAGGCATTGTATGGAGTTTATGTAGTAATATCCACCCTTCATTTATAAGTACAAGATATTTTGTTCTGTTGTGAAAGTACATGAATTATTAGAATGATCACTGAAAAGCTCACAATCATAAGATCTTTACCATTGCACTACATTGTTTCTTATCAGCAGTTTCTTCCTGTCCCTTGGGAACAGTGTTTAAATCTAAACAACTTGCCATTGAATAACCATGGCAGGGGTTTTTAAGATATGTTAGAATTCCTATTTTTCCTAAGGGTGTTAAATTTGCTGAGACACAGCATTTTGGGGGAAAAAAAAAATCTTATTTATTTTATTAAAGAAAAGGCAAAGTGGCTCTCAATAAGTTATCTCAGCCTGGTATCAGCTGATCCTCAAGGGTTCTTAAAAATGTAACACAGGTCTGGCCAAAATTAATGTGTGGGAACTCCTGCATTTAACAAATATAAGGAAATTAACTACTTTGCTGTACACTTCCTACAGTTCCCCCTTTCTTTCTCAGTCCCATTTGAGTCTCCACCTTCTGCACCACCGCCTAAAGTGACTTTCCTATCTCTGCACACACATTCTTTTGAAAATCCAATGATGGAAAAACTGCAGGGTTCACCCACCAGGTGTTGATGCTGTCAGGATGTGGGAAAAAATTATTGCACAGCCTGCTGAAGAAAAATGGTGGAAATGTTCCTTGGCTAAAGCAAATTCAAATTTTGTGTCAAATCTACTTTTGAACAGTATGAAGAGTCTTTGTGTACACAAACTGAGCTCACAAGATCCTCATCAAACTCCACTTTTATTAAATAAAAATTTAGGTGAAAGTCCTGAGTACTTAGAATGTTCCTGTTGTCTAAATTACACTCCAGGATTTGCTGTATTTAATGAGTTTGCACACACTAATGGGATGTTTTAAAAATGGAAAGAAATTAAGCAGTATAACAGCATATATGATCTCTCCTGATATGAGATGTGTCTTCTCTTTAATAACCTTTATTACTCTAACTTGAAATAGGTTTACAGTCCCAAAGCACCAGAAATGCTGAACTCTGATTATGTGCCTGTGAGTGCCTTCCAAATTTAACTCTCAGTTGCTATTGAAGGAGGGAAGAAGGGAGAGGAAATCTCCTCTGACAATTATAACATTAACCAATAAATTATTTTTTTAAAAAAAGAGTAAATTGTAACCTACTTGTATTAAATGCTCAGGTAGGCAACAAACTATTCACAAAATAAAAGAAAAATCTTCATAGAGTTTGAGATAATAGGAAACAGCACCAGTTCCCAATTTTATTTACCTGGGTTTATTGTCACCAGGATGAGTATGCTCATTAGCAAGAAACTAAAGAGGCCTCTCTGGGCTTGGTCCTCCTTGGACTTGTGAGCAGAAATAAATGTAGTACAGCCCACCTATTTCAGAATCATGGAGTCTCTAAATCACAAGTTCACCACACCTTAGACTAAAGATTCTATTTCAATGAAAAAACAAGATTTTGGTTAATAATTACACAGACATCTCAGGAAAGGGAGAGTTGAGGGGGTAAAAACCTGTTTTTTCCTCTCTTTTCCTTTGATATATTGGAAAATAATGGAATAATCCAAGTGATGAATACATGATTTGTTATCAAGGACTACGTATTCTTTTGTCTCTATTAGTAAAGCAATTTACAGTTATAAATGAGCAACTGTAGGCTGCAACATAAAAGAAAACTCAAGAGACACGCCTTAGCAACCTGATATCTTGCAACATGTTTTGTAAGATAATTTTATCCTGTGTGAATGTGTTAGGGGAGAAACCACTGCCTAAACATTCTTAGGCCATTCAGAATACCTTTGCTTTGAGGTATTAAGAAGCCAAACTCTTCTCAAATATTAACATAAAATCACTACCTTGCTGTAAACACAAATCCTGGTTACACCAGTGCACTGCTAAACCCCAAGTGAAGTTTTGGTTTGGTGTCTCTGAGCTGTGCTTGTCGCTAGGACAGATGTGGTGGCCCGTGTGTGTCACTACACAGCCCCAGTGACTGGACACAGCTGGGGCTCTGGACTGGCTTTGCACAATACTTTGCCTATGTTATTTTGATTTCTTTTCACCTTCCAGAGTTTTACGAGGAATACAAGCATAATGACCCGCTCCACCCGGGCCAGGTATTTCCTGGTAATTAATTAATGGCAGTTGTGGGATTTTAGATTTTCTGTTGGCACTCAGCTTAATGAATTATCCACCATCAGGAAGTACCCTCCCTACTTGTCCTATCTGCCAAATCACTAATTAAGAATCTAATGCTGAAAAGCAAACAACATTTTTATGTTGTTAGTTTCATGCGCTTCAATTAAATTAATCAATTAAATCTTGTAGTGCCTAAAATCTGAACAATAGACAATTTGCATTGTGTAGCAGTGACCACTTTTATTGGTGGAAACAGACTACAAAATAACATAAGAAAATATAAATGAAGTAATAAAGGAGATGGGCAACTCTGCCTACACCTGTCTTTATTAAATTAACTATTCACTATGGTATGTATAATATACTCAAATATTACCTATATCCAGCTTCTCACAATAATTTTACAGCTGAATAAAAATGCTAAAAAGCCAAATTTTTATCGAAAATATTCACATGATTGATTTTTTTTTTGTTGAATATGGAGAAAGATGTAAAGAGAATGAGAGAGAAGAAAGGAGGGAAGAAAGGAGAGTGGGGAAAGTGTTGAATTGTGTCTCATTTTGAGAAACAAAATTCACAAAATTATTTTAAAAAGTGTAAGCACAGTGTTGCTGTTCACCTTGCACATTACAATTCAAAGATCAAATGGCATAGCCAGAATATTTGGGACTTCAGGTTGATGCCTCTTGGCACATGAGTCAAAACAAGTATTTCAATAAAAAAATCCTCTTGAGCTGTTGGTCTCCTACACGAGATTCTTATACTCTACAGTACACACTAAAAGAAGCAATCCCTCCAGCAGCAATTATTACCTTTTAGATAAAATGAAAATACAATCATTACAACAAAGAATGAAAGCATGAGCATTAATGCAGACACTGAATCTCAGGCACCCCAACCATCTCATCAAACTCTTGTGTATACATTAAAGACAGAAGGAAGTGTCCCTGACTGCTTGGTCTTGAGCAGCTTCTTCATTCCTATTGCAGCTGACTGAATTGGGCATTAAAAAAGATAGAAACTTGAACAAAATAATATTTTATGGCAAATAAAATTGCTTCTTTTTGTTAGATATTAAAATAAATTGCTTTCATAAAAACAGCATCAGTCTATGTAGGAGTAAATCATATTTCTACAGACCAGTCACTTAAAGGAAATTACTCTCAGGTCTCACTGTTATAAATGTCCAGCCCACTTTACTTAGGCTCTGTGTTTTTGTCCTCTGCAGAGATCAGACCTACTCTTAATTCTGATTGCCCAAGAGATGTGCTCAGCCATGCTGGAGACTGGGTGAGAAAATACTCAAAAATTATTTTAATTTTCTTATGACCTTTCAGTCTCTTTCACAAATGTGGGACTCTTGAAAATGTTTAGCATGGCAAGCATTAGTGCCAGTTATTGCCTTACACCAGCAGCAGCAGCCAGAGCAAGAACAATGGGAGCAGTTTCCGGGAGTGATGAGGAAGCCTTTGTTTGGATTATCCCTTGCTGCAGTGACTGCCATTGCACAGCATCTCAAGCAGTAGGTAATTACTCATTTTTAGCCTCTGTTTTTTACCATGTCATTACAAGAAGTGAAACTGTCATAGCCTTAAAAAAGACACTGTCTCTTCAACTTTTACTTCTCTTATATGAAATAAAGAGTTATAAAAGAAGTTAAAGTTGTTTGATGTAATTTTTTTCCCATTTTTGCAAAAATTAGATTTATAAAACATTACTCACTTCCCTTAGCTATCCAACATTTCAAAAAGTGAGATCACCTGCTAGAAAAATTACATTTTTTTTATTAGATTGCCTTAATTAATTGTAAAAAATACTTTCTAAGCACAAATCACATGTTCTTTATGTGCTTAATTAGTAGGAGCCTGCAACAGTGCCTAGGCAGCCAGTGAAAGACCTTGAACTGAAGGTATTTAATGAACCAAAGTTTTTGTTGTTTTTCGTCAAGTTCAATAGGTTTTTCAAGTTCTGAAGGAAGAAATGAAGGGTTGACAGAACATACAATTCCATTTCTTTTAAATAATTTTCTTTTCAGAAAGATTTTCAAAAGCTGTTAAGACACTTTTTACATTTCAGCTGAAATAGAAGACAAACTTCCTTTTAGCTTCAGTAGCAGTGTATTTTTATTAACCCTAAATTCTCTTCAATATTCTGCCTGTAATTTTAGATTTGTGCCTTAGCTACAGGTCAAGAAATGTTCTGCAGCTGCAGTAACAAAACCTCTGAGTCAGTGGAATTAAATCATTTGGGCCCAGAAGGTACTTAACATATGCACTGTAATAAGAGACAATATTATCTTAAGAAACAAAGCTGATATATAGGATATACTAATATTTAACAGTTTTGCAATATAAAGGCTAATAGACATAAATGTTAGGTTGGACTGCAGTTACTTATCCTGCTAAAATGAATTCCCATGTTTCATCATGAAATAAGTGAAACACAGAAAATGCCTCTCAGAACTTCTTTTAGTGTCAAAAGTCTGCATCGATCTACATTTTTTTTTAAGAAAAAGGACTTGTCTTTCTAGATAACAAGTTTCACCTTTATAACTACCACATGAAAGTAAAGCTATGATTAACAGAAGCCAAGTTTTAGATAATGCTAGAACTCTACATGCTTCTAAATGAAAGTTCTTAGTTTCAAATGTACTGGAATTCATTTTTGGGGAAACTTTTTTATGCACACTGAGCAGCAAGGTTTTATTCAAAGCATTTTTACTATTTTACTATTATTACTCTACCACTCATGTTATTATGATTGAAAGTATTGTCATTATGACTAGAAAGTGAAGCCACACACAGAATAAAAAAAATATCTGCATCCCTATTTCACATTTCACGGTCCTTCTACTTCAATGCCAAGACTACTCAGATTTACAGCAGCAGTCAATGGCTCCAAAGAACTGAAATGGCAGGAAAAGGGGATGAAACATCCTGGCCACTTTCCTTCTGAAGGTCAGCAAGGCAATTAAGACAATATAGGGAAAGGAGATACCATTGGTGAGGTACAAACAAGTGCAACTTGTCTATGAGGCACGGACACCAAAAAAAGAGGACATTTAGCTCCAGAAATCCTCCTGTTTACATCAAGGTTGCATCTAGCACAGGATTTTATAACAAAATACATTCATGCCAGAACTGACAGATTTAAATTCCTATGTTAAACCAATTTATGTCCAAGTGTAGGAATGTGGATGAATCCAGATTTCATTTTTGCTTTCCCAGCTTTAGAGAGAGCTGTCAGGACCTAATGCATGCAAGCAGCACATACCTAAAGGTATCCCACACTAGGTGCCAACATTAAATGCAGTGACCTACAGGCAATGCTTTTGATGAGGCTTGCACTGTCTGTGCACTGCATGCTCCAAGCTCAGCCTCAAGTCCTTGCAGGGAGCATCAAGTGCACGTTGCCAGGACTGTGTAGGGATGATTGTGAACCCTTTCCTCCCAGCCTGTGGGCTCTGAGAGGGCTCCCATGGGAAGCAGCATTCCCTGGATGCTGAGGGGCTTGGTGCTGTACAAATGAGGTTACACAACTCCTGGCCAGAAGTGCCTCACGTCCGGCCTGCTGAGCACACAGGGAGGGCAGATCTATAGCAATTTGTTCTTGTACTCTCACACTGGTAGGCTAGTCCATGTTTTCTCAAACACTGCATATAACTTATCTCTTCAGGCTCTGAACCTGACAGAAATATGATTTTAGGCGAGGAAGAAGCAGTTTTAATGAGCAATAATGCACTTTGTCATCCCTAAGAGATCACAACACTTGTTCAGATACTTGAGTATCCACTGAAAGTTTGCATAGGAAACCCGTGAATCAGACATTAGGCAAACCCAGCAATCAAAATGAAATATCTATTTGAAGACATCTAAATGTGGTAAAGCACATCAAAATGTATATATGTATATTTTCAATTCAGTTAATTACCCACAGCATAAATTAAACACATGTTCTATTGTAGCTGCAACAAACAGGTGTGAGTTCTAAGCCAATACAATTTCATGATTTTTAGATGGGCAGAAACACACAAAGTCAATACAGAAATAAGCAGCAAAGCAGTGGGACTGAAAACCTGTGAAATAAAGACAGATATTCCCACAGTATTAGTTGATTATCCACATTTTTTAATAAACCTATGCCAAATATAAGAAGTTTGTAAACAAGAATCATTCAACACCAGAATTCATGAAGGTGCTAGTGGGTTGCAAAACCAGTCTATAGCACTCAGCCAAATATTACATGATAAAATAGTAAAAAAAACCACAAGTGTACACATACACACAAACTTCTTTGCTGAAAAATGTCCTCATGTTTCCAGCCTTTCCAGAAAATAACTTAAAAACATGGTCCCAGATCTTTTGGATCAGCCTTTAGGACTTCAAGGTCAGAGAAACAAGCTGCAATTGCAAAGGGTGTAATGAGGTAAGGTCATGAAAAATGAATAGGAACATGACCCAGCACCAGAGAGCAGTGAGGTACAAAAACAAACGGGGTGGGAAGGCGCCAGCCAGCATGCTTTCCTATCTAATCAGCTGGGGCTCTGATAAAAGAGGAAGTAAGTTAAGGGAGGGAGTCTTCAGCACTTAAAACAATCCCCAAGATTCCATTTCTGCACTGCTAATGGAGTGTCTTTAGGATGCAGGCCAAAAGCATAACTAAAAGGAAGCTTAGCAATCACAAATTGTCAGCTATATATTTGTTCATGGATAATAATGACCTGTTTGAACCAGGACAGCAGATATGGCTTTTCCAAAGTTGCTCAGCACTGCCAACATAGTGCTACAGTCTCTGAAGCCTCACAAAACAACATGACACTCATCTCTACCCTGGCAGGGCTGTGCAGGTGCATTAGAGCACCCACTCCTGTGCTGACTTTCACACTTCAGCTCTCTTTAGATGTCTAATGACACTTCAAGCACGCTGTTCTCATTCATCACTTTTGGTAACATTCACACGGTCACGCTGTTCTAGGAGAAATCTGGCTGAGTCTGAGTTGCAAAGAAGTAAGATTCAAATTTCTCCAAATGCTGTGAAGAGAGATCAGATTTAATTAAATTAAGAGGTGATGAAGCCAGCTCACTGCAGCTATGCAGGTTAACTAAGACCTGCCATTTGCCCATCCACCATCCATGAGGATGCACAGGCAACAGAGACCTACAAGAGCCAGATATACATTTGTTATTCTCTGTGGGCTAGCATTTAAGGCAAACCTATCAGTAACACATTTCCATGACTGACTACCTGTAGTTTTACTTTGGTAACAAGAAAAAGTGAATTCCAACAGAAAAAAATCCCATCGAGTCTTAAATTGTAGAGACAAATGAACGGAGAAATCATTACTTATATCATAAGCTATTTCATTCATCCTTGCTTTTCCTAATTTGCATTTAATTTCGCTATTAATTTTTCCCTTGTCAGGTACCAGATGTTGTGTTTTGCTACACTTATCTCTTGTTTTAGTGTCTTTATCCTCCTGTGTTTCAGACAATCCCTGATGTAACCCAGGATAGTTACTATTGCCTTCACTGGGCTTTCAGCAGTAAGCATATATGATATTCAAGTGATAGTAAAGATCTTCAAGATCATTTCTTTGATGGTTAAGATCTTCAAGATCATTTCTTATTCCAATTTTATCATAAAAGGTACGATCTACATAAGCCTGCCTATGTGCAACTGAAGAGAAGTGTTTCTAGACTGCTACTATCAAAAAAAGGAGAAATGAATGACAGAAAAAGGGTATTTCAATGACTAAATCCTCCTTTCTTGTGAACATTCTTGCTTTTTCTATATAAGGCTTGTTTTAAGATTGATTATCTCTTTCAATATTGCTTATAAATCTGAAAATGTATGAGTTAATTGCATGTGCTGGTTTTGGGTGTTAGTTTCTGAACGAGCTGTGTGCTTTGGGAGAGGCTGATTTCTGTTGTCAGGGAGCAAGTTGTTTTGTTTCTTGTATGGAGAGGCATATTTTTCTACTGTTGTAGAAATTAAGCAGTAAAAAACAATAGTCCATCTGTGCCCACAACTTTCTCCTCCCATGACTTTAAAGATACCCCTTTGCTAGGATCCTGTGCCTATTACCTGGCTGGTTTTGAAGAGGAACTACAGCCAATTGCTTTCCATCACCCCCAGTGATGTTCTCCTGCCAAACTGTCTGCATTCAAAACCTGAGAATTTTACCTGAACTGTTGCAGTTTGCTCTGCATCTCATCCAAAGAGACAGAATTATCACCTGAAGTAGGCAGCAGGAAGCTTTCTTGCTGCATGGCCCTCCAGGAACTCTGCCTCAAGAAACTAAAGGTGACCAACAAAGGAAGAAGGGAACTTGCAAACAAACACAGAACTTTTGTCCAAATGTCCTTATGCCTAAAAGGATTGTCCAGTCATGCTCCAAGTTATTTTGAGAATTCATTGGTAAGTATATTTCAGTGCTCTGCTGCATTGACTCTGAGCAGCACTCCAGAGCAGAACTGCAACATGTTTGAAACAATTGCTTTGGCTTTGATTCAATAATTACTTTGATGAGAAAAGTGAGCTGTTTATATTAAGATATCTTGCTTACACAAGACAAGCTGCTTCACCACAGCCAGAATTCATTAGTCATTATTAAAACTGGTATACAGAAAATTACAGCCTCTAGCTTCCCAGGATTAGGTATTTTTTAAAGGCTTTAAAGCAAAGTAGCTCATTCATTTACATGCAGAGCAAACAACATGATCATTGATTTGAAAAACACTATTTGCCTCTTCACCTCTAAAAGCAAGTGATTGAAAAAGCTATTTGAATATTTCAAAGTTAATGAGAAAGGTGGTTCAACTGAATATTCCACTAAATTCTAGATTATGTTCACATCCCAGTAATTGTCTTCTGTTGTAGCCTGGATAAAAACATTTTGAGAGGAGTTCTGTTCTGCTCAGTTCCATGTGATCCATTATTACCATTTTATACTCAAGTGAAAAACATCTTTCAAAAAAACAATCAACCTGACACTATTCCTCGCCTCAAAATTACTGAAAATATGCTAGGACAACAACAAAACTAAGACAAGAAAAAACCTTCAAAGTTTATATGTTAAATAAAAATATTAGGAAAAGAGCTAAATAAATGATCTAATTTCTTAATTATTTCAAAGTCTCAGTATGAATTTTAAGAAGACTTATTACAAATGTTTACTTCAAGCATAAATGCAATATTCCTAACTTACTAGGCTACATGTGAGACTGCTTAGCCTAGCATTGCTCTTTCAGCAAACAAGCTTCTCCTTTCACAGAGAGGATTATGAACTAGAAATTATCTTGGGAAAGTCTTGCTCACATGTTTTTATTTGTTGCTACAGTCATTTTATTTATTGTTCTTTGCCTTCCCAGCCAAGTAAATGACTGCCTTTATGTTCTCTGGATCACTTTACAACTAGAACATCTCAAAATATTTCGACAGCAGCTCTATTTTTTTTTCTTTCTTCTTATTTTAGGGAAAGGAGGAGTCCTAATATTCCTTAGGAACAAAAGAGAAATTTCATAAACTGGAAGAAGAAATTTCAGACTGTCATGACATGTCTATACAAAGGATTTTGAACCAGACAAAAGTCTCTACTGTTCATATTCTGATGTCTTTATTATTTCAAACTAGTATGGGAAATGCACAAGAAATAATAGCTTCTTTCTCAGAAATGAGATTCCTGGAAAGTAAAAATCAGGCAGTGAAGAATGACAGCTATAATTTCTAAGCTTCAAACACATGGCATAAATCAGTCAACGTGCTGGAAAGCCAAGCTCTCCACTTTGGGCAAGGAGAGGGCCAGGCAGCAGAATAAAAACCAGCCACAAACCAGGAAACAAACTTGCTTTCTGTCTCTCTCTGGATCACAGGACAGAGTTAAGTGTCATCAGAAAATGTGGGACTCTGAGGCACTTCCTCACAGTGTAAGAAAGGGAATTAGTTGAACAAAGGGGGAAGCAAAAGAATTAAGCTGCTTTCATAGCTGTTGACTTCTAGCAAATATGAAAGAGAACCCAGCCCAAAAGAACAAAGTAGGCTGGGTTGCTGAGGCACTGATGCTGCAGAAGCCTTTTTACTCTATGCACCAGAGCACCACAGTTCCTGCTGCCCCAGAAAGGGTAGGAAGACACGTATTGTAAAAACTTTGTGCAATAATCACTACAAGCTTGTTATTTTTGACCACACTAATTCATATTAACCAGTCAATTATTCCTTAAATAATGTCTTGCCCCAAACAAACTGGTGTGACTCTGCATTCTGCTTCTGAATACCTTCCTTGATGATCTCCTCCTGGTTTAAAACTTTTCAACACTACAGGAATTGACGTATTTATTCCAAATGTCAGAAATAATAGAAGTTCTTGGGATTATAATCTTCAAAAACTATGCTCAGTAACTGAGGTTTTAATGCTTGCAAACAGTGCATAAGTATGCCAGCATTTCCAATGATATACAATTTATGTAATTTCTGGAAAAGAAACAAGAACTACTGTCACTTGATTTACTGCTTCCTTTGATAACCCCTTGTCTATGCAATAAATCATCAGTCATGAAATACAACCACAAGCTGCAAATAATGTGATGCAGACACTTCTCCAAGCATATTGGCCACTTTTCTGATAGTAAGTTGTTGCTTGGTATGAGGTGTTTGGGCTTTTCTGAATTAAGATAAAGAAAAAATAGGCACTTGACCTGTCAAGCCAAGAAGCCATAAAACCCTTGATTAAACAAGCAAAGATGCAGTTGGTCAATTTGCTCTTCATATATTTCAAAACGAATTTGACAAAGAACTATTAAATAACAATTTTTTTGTGAGTCTTTTCCACATTATTTTTTCCACATGTGCCTTAGTTGTGGTTCCAAAAGGAGGCTTTTTTCTCAGCAAGAGCACATCTGCTCCAGGGGCCTATTTCTCAACCAAAATAACAGCCCACTATAAGCAGTATCAAAATTAATTACTATGTAAATTACTCTGTTTTGACAAATATGATTTAATGAGAGGAATAAGTAGTTCTCTAGAACTAATTGCTTCTTTGTAAACAGACACAACTTTCATTCAAACCAAACATAAAAAGAAGGATTAAATATGAATACCTAATTTTGATTTCTCATCTAATGTTTGTGCTTGTTATTTAGCTATTCTCCATCTGACTTATATCCTTCAAGAATAAGAGTTAGACACAGAGAAACCCTCCCAAATTAAAATTATGTGTAAATGGACTTTCAATGGTTTTTTTTCAAAGCTCCAACAGTTTTTTTACACATTTGGATCACTAAATATTGAAAGTGTGCATTGGCAATTACCAGCACACCAGAATGGACATATTTTAGAAATTCAGAGATTTTCTTACATATAATAAATTGAACTGAAATGTTAGTGGGGTAGAAGTTTTAAATCCACCCCCTCACCATTATAAGATTTTTTTTTTTTAATTTGGAAAATAAGAGGATGAATAAGGAGACTTTTACTTTTTCCTTCTATTTTCATCTGTAGAATTCCTACAAATTTAATCAGAGTTGGATTCTGAACAGGCATATTCCATTTAAAGTAAAATCAAAATACATGTCAAAAGCTCTCTTAAATATATAGAGACCTGAAAATAAAGTTTCAGGTCAGAACAGCAAATATCTCTTTCTAAATATTCAGGATTTTATATAATTGATGAATCTGGAGAGAGACAGTTATTCTACTGAAAGCCTTCTTAGGGCATTACACACAGTGTGATGATCTGTAATTATAAAACTGCAGTGCTAAAGGTGAGATCCTGACTGAATGTTCTTGAACCATCACAACAGAGAGGCCATTGAGTCACCACAGTCCTAAGAGGCTGAATTGTCACTACTTCTGCTCACCAGTCATTTAAATACCCCTTTTGTCCTGATATGTAATTATATACTGCAGGCTATATACATCACACACAATGAAGCTGGTTGGCTATTACCTTTGAGGGATTTTCCTCAGGGAAAGAAGAGATTGATTACATATATATGAGATTTCTGGAATTTCTCCTCTACCAGGATGGCAAAAACTGCTGAAAAATCCTAGCTTGACATTACAACCTTAGCAACAGGTCTGTTACAGGTTTGTAACCACAAAATACAACAGGTATTTTTCATTGTTTCACATAACACCCACAAAACCAATAGTCAGCACATCTATCACCCGAGCTAGAAGGCACTTGAACTTTATCTCCCAATTTGCTGTGACTAATTTATTTTGCAGGTGCCCTTTTCAAAATTACTTACCTTGAAAAAAAACAAACCAAACAAACAACTGGTTTGTATATTTGCAAATGTGGGGCTTTGGAAACCTGATCTCATAGTGGCATAATTATAATATTGGTTTCATGACTCATTCAGTGATTACATGCTAAATGCTAACTGGCCACTCCTTGTCACTCACTATTTGCCAACACAGTGTTTATCTAAACCAGAGTGCACTGACCAAAAAGCACATGCTGTTAAAAATGCACTTAAATTAAATAATGAAGTTGCTCTTTTTATTTATTTATTTTTAATATCCTTGTGTAATTTTGCATGCGTAACACAAACGCTGAAGTTGTGTATCCCTTACATTGTAAAATCAAAATAGTATTTGGTTTAGTTTCAATTCTTTTCCATTGCATTTATAGCCAGACCAAAGAACCAACCACAAAAAAGACTCAGTGCCTTCAGATCTGCACTGACTTTGGAGCAATAATATCTTGCTAAGCCCATCCCTGAAGTGTGTTAGCACAGGACTGACAACAAAGGGCGAGTTGCTCTCTAGAACTGACACAAAGCTCTACACACTTCTTATTTTTCTGCTGAAGGAGAAGCGGAGAATGAGAGGAGAGAGAGTTGGAGATTGCTGGAGCCTTTATCAAATCAAACCCCCCTTGTTCTGCCACGATTTGCCTGCCTTATGCCAGTCTCCACAGGGTGGGGAAGTGACTTCTCTTCACTGCTACTTGTTTTCCCTCAGGTTCTGCCAGGTGAGCTCCAACACACAGCAACAACTCAGTGCTGTGCTTTTGCCAGCATGGAGATTGCTCAACCTCCCCTTGTGCAGAACCACACAAAACTGTCCCAGGCCAAGGCCCTCCCCTGGGATGTTCCAACCTTCCCTCTGTGTGAGGCCACACGAGTGAGCCCCACAGCACTTGCCCATTATGGACTTCTAATGTCTTATCCTATCAGACCAAAAGTATTGAAGCTTAACAAACCCGTTCTCATGTTTATAGTACAACTATGTAATCTCAAGATACTTTGAAAGTTCAGATAATGACAAATTACAAATAAACAGCAAAATTGGGTGCTTTTGGGAAATGAAATTCAACTTCCTGTAACTAATAAAGCAAGGCCAAGCTGGAGTGGGAAGAAAAATTTAAAAACCAACAGGAATATTTTTCAAGCAGTACTTAAATACTGAAATTCCCATTGATGCAAGTGGTCCAAACAGCTGCTTGTAAAACCATTTAACTTAAGCCAATCTACTGGTTGCATATATTTGCCATACTATAAATCATCATGATGTAAATCAAACATCACAGTTTGATGTTTATAATAATATATAATGTTCAACTGCAAAACTAACAGCTTTGCCACAAATATATGCTGAGAGGTACAGAATCCATATTATTTGTCAAGATATTCACACATGATAGACCAGCTTCCAGTATTTCAGTTAGGTTAAGTTCCTTCTTTTCAGCTACCTGAACACTGGAACAGGTTTCTCAGAGAATTTGTAGTCTCCATTCTTGGACACAGTCAAAGTGGAGCTGGCCCTGCTCAGTCTGCTCCGGTTGATGCTGCTCTGAGCGATGCTTTTCCCTGGTCTTAAAATTTGAGAGCCAGACATGGTTAAGGGATATGGGGTTTTAACCTTGGTATTTTAATAAGGATCCTTATTTGTGCACCACTTGGCCAAGGCGGAATGCTCTGCAATGCACACACGTGCTAGATCACCTATACAAATTATAGACATTACAAATGAGGATATCTAACAAGGATACCCCAATGGGACGCCTGGAAGAACAGCATGATATTCTCCCATGCATGGAATTCCCCCTGGATGGGCCAAATCTCTAGTTTGTTCAAAATCAAAGCTCTAGAATATGTTCTGTAGGATATGTTCTAAAGAGAACCCTGGTTTCCCACCTCCTAATATGAGACCTTTAGGATGTTTGATTTCCTGGTTTAACAGAATTCTAGGACTATGCTAAATTATCAGACTTAAGGAATTACAAGCATGTATGCTAAGAATACTGAGGATATATAAAAGTTATAGAAAAGGTATAGAAAAGGCAAAAAATCATCTTTGCATCAGGAGTAGTTAATTAAGTGTAACTAAGTAATCTCAACAGTAATTAATAAATAAAATTAATAAATAATAAATAAAAGTACATTTAACTAAGTAATCCAAACAGGTCTCTTGCAACCTCAAGCACTCTGTAATTCTAAAGCAAGGTCTCTCAGACACCAAATCCAGAACAGTGGAGAATTCTATGTTTCACTGAGTACTAAAGATGCTAGTAACCTCTTTTTTTTTTTTTATTTCCCTTTGGTTCTTTTTGAACTAGAACTTCTAGACACAAGTATAGCAACCCTAGTGAGACCAACCTTTATATCTGAGATGCCTACTATAATGATAGTTTTATCTTCATTTATGACCTTAAAATGACCCTGAGTTGCATTACAGTATATTTGAAAATATATTTTTCCAAAAAGCTCCTTATTGGGAAAAAACCTCCCAAACTAAACAAAAAACATGAGGGAAATGGTTCCACTTACATTTCCATTTTTAGCACTAAGTTTGACATGACCTTGAATTTCCCATGTTATAATCAGACACAAATAAGCACATTTACTGATGAGATTATACTTATTATTGTGGAGGACAACTCATGTATCTTTGTAGTCTGACTTTACTCCTATAGTTTTCTAGATGCACTTTAAAAAATTTTGAAAAATCCTCAGAACCGATGTGTTGCACTCATACAAATACCCTAGACTTAAGAGTACTCTCTCTAAGTATATATTCAATTCTCTCTATGTATATATTCAGCCTGGGTTATATCTAGGATATTAAAGTTAATTTTTGTAAAAAATGCATTTTAGATAAAATATCAGCCTAAAGAAGATCCATGACATGACAGTGCTCTAGGTGGATTGACTGTCATACTAAGAGACATATTTCAGAGCATGTGTAACATCTGATTTTATTTTTTCCTTTAATACATGTAAGACAGACAATGAAACAAGCATTCTTGAGTTTTTCCCATGCTGAAGGAACAAGCATAATGGCTTAAGAATATTTATTACTCAAGAAAATTAAGACAAAAAACTTTTCCATGTGATACAGTATGCATAGCCTGTTGCTAGTAGATACTGATAAAATTTCACTGCTGTTCAAAGAATATTTTTAATTTCACCACAAACTGATAGCAGAGCTGAAGAATAAGACATAGGTTCCTTATTGTTCTGTTCAGATGTAAGAGTTTGTTAGCTTTTTATGTAAAAAACTAATACAAGGTAAGGACTTATAGGTTCAAAAATGTAAAGAAACTCCCCTGATTCTTCTTCATTGTGAATATCACTCATGTATAACTTAGCTTTATAAGTCATTAACTTTTGATCTGATTTGAAAATGTCCTTTAAAATTCCAAGGAAAGCTCTATTGCCCATCCCTGTTCACCAATAAGCAAAGGTCATTGTACCCAAGGACAGATAATCATCCAAAAGTCAAAAGCAATGCCAAGTAGTCTTACAGCAGTAAGAAGCATTTAGTGATTCTCTTAAAATATTTTTAAACTCAAGTGTCTCGAGTAGAAGAGGCTCATGGATCAGCAATTCAGAACTCTGTTTAGTAGCTGATAGCCTACTTTTATTTATATAACCATAACATTTCTGACACACTAATAGCAAACAACCTACAGCTTTCTGCTTCTGCTTGGTGTGTTCAGTTTTAGATATCTGAAAGATTCAAGTTTTGCTCTCAGTAAGAGTGGCTAATTTTGAAAATTAAGAGGTAACTGGGGAAGTAACTTAAAATACTCAAAGCAGAAAACCAATACATACAACCGTGCATAAATTATCACCACTCTGTACAAAAAAGTACTTTTTGAAGTTACTTTTTCAGATATTCTTATTGCCCAGTAACCCATTTTGTACTATCAAATTAGCACAACCCAATGTATAGATCTATTTGTCTTATGGTCTACTACAAAGAAAATGAGATAGGTAATAAAAATATTCTATTCATGAAGCCTGTCTCTATACAGGAAGCTTATTCATCTACATTAAGGAAAAAACATTTCTGATACTATCAAAAACAGGATGCTGGGAGACTAGAGACTAGAATGCAATATTTTGAACACTTATCTAGGGATATTCACTTTCATTTGAACAACTTACATAGAAGCAGAAAACAGAAAGGTTGAGATTGTTTATAAAATACCTGTATCTGAGGCTCAAGTTTTGACACAGGTTGGAAGAGTCATGCCATGGCATCAAGCAGTCAGCCATGTCTCACCTAACTAAGGCTGCTTAAAACTCATACATGCTCCCTTATCAGGCACCAGAGTGAAGGCATCCATCCCACCATGAACAATCACCATCAGGAATGTTGATATGAACCAGAGAACTCAGCTCCATGAGTCACATCAGTGACCAGAGCAGCACCTGCATCTGAGGATTTTACTGCAGTTCAAGATCAAAAGTTATTCAAAGATCACTTCTGGAATTGACTATGAGAGACTTTAGCATCAGCATAAGTGACAATGACTTCATACACAACAAATAAATAATAAAACATGATTAACAAAATGTAGAGCTTAAACCATTCAGTTATACTTGGAAAATATCTGGATACTGGACTATGTTAGGCCTGCACAATTAAAAGATGAAGAGAAATCTGAATAAAATAACTATATCCTCTCTCACACACACCCCATCTTACTCCAAATGACCATTTTTTACTGCTAGTTTCACTTTGAAATTTAGGTGGTTTGTATTCCTCACAGTGTATTTCCACTCTTTAGATCTGTTCTATGGACACTGGATATATTGCACAATTAATTCCTTCCTTGATTGCCCACGTTCTCTAATATACTAGAAGAAAGGAAAGCATTTGAAAACTGACTTATCTAGAAACCAGCGAAAAGTCTTGCTATCTTAAGCAACACAAGGGTAGCAAAGTGAAGCCTCAAGCTGTCATTTTTTTGCAGTTATGGGATGGAAAGAAACCAACTGTCTGCAAATTGTTATTTCACTTTTTTGTCAGGTTTCAAGAGTTGATATCAAACCTAGAGGAGCCCACCCCAGCTGGCTAAATATTTGCCTGTAACTCCTTCCCTCCAAGTATCCTCATTTGCCTGATTACACTCATTTTGGGTAAGGATTCCAAGAAGATGCATTCAGTGCTCCAGGCTCTGGTGGGGGAGTGTGATCTGTAAGATGTTATTGTTAGAGCTTTAGTAGGAATAGCTTGCCTTTTCCCCACTCGGTTTAACTTTTGCCTCCTACTGCTCTGCTGTTGCTGGCATCAGCCAACATTTCCCCGAGCAAAGCCTTGGGCACTCTCTGGCACAGCTTCTTGGGCAAAGGTCTGAATTTAATGTGTTGCAACAGGCTGAAAATTCTGTAGTAACTTTATTGAACTATATCTCCACGTTTCACAGTTAATACATCATCCTAAAAGAAATATACCACATATTTCAGAAAATGCTGAAAAAGAGAAAGGCACCTATTCCCAACCTCTGTATTTCAACTCCTTAGACTTTTCTCATTCCAATTAGAAGAGATGTTTCTAAGGTTTATTCCATACCAGCCAGTCCATGGTTATAGAAATTTAAGCTTAGCTCAGAAACACCATCTTTTTCTAAGAATCAGAGCAAACCTCTCATGCAAAGCCCAACTGAGAAACCCACACAAGACCCAGAAGCAAGATGATTTCATTAAGCATTGATCCTGAAATTCCAGGCATCAAAAATAAGTTGAAAATACTTCTGAATAGTCTATATCTCTTACCTCATGAGTTTTGGCATTACTCCCATTTTGCCCACAGGCTGATATTGAAAATAAGAATTTGGTATTGGGGACTTTTAGAAAAATAAGCCAAAACATCATGAAATATGTTTCTTATTTCAGAGACACTTCTAGAAGTAGAATGATGAAAATATTTA
This sequence comes from Cyanistes caeruleus, assembly GCF_971803275.1. NCBI lineage: Eukaryota > Metazoa > Chordata > Aves > Passeriformes > Paridae > Cyanistes > Cyanistes caeruleus. The sequence goes on along the minus strand of NC_141707.1, from coordinate 10,067,522 downwards.
GCTGAAACTAAAGTCAGGAAAATATTGTTTAAAAATAATAACTATTCCAATTTTTGGTAAATATACTGGGTTTCATAATATTGGAAGTCAGTATGAGAAAATGTTTAAAATTGTAACTTCTTTAAATTCTTGAAAGAAAAAAATCACTGTCAGGACTATCATCCTCTTCACCTAAATTTACCAGATACAGTGCAACTCTTACTTTTAATGGACATTTAATTGATGCACTGTTAAAGCAAACTAAAGAGAGCATTTAATTTACATGTAGAAAGAACAGTGAAGGATATCCCAAGATTAAAATCACACTAGTGGCCCAAAAGACTTACATTGTGAAGGAATATTAAAATTATTGTGATTAGTGACTAGCAAGAATCTGTCATTTCCCTCTTTTAATAATGTTTATGCAGGTCACAGGGACACTCAGTTCCACTGAGACATCCAACTCACAAGGTAACTTGTCAAACTTGTAATAACAGAATTCTTAAAAATAAAAAAAGACTAACATCAAGATTTCACATTAAACATATATTCAGACAACTTAAATGCTTAGGTTCTATTCTATAAATAACATGCATCAACCATTTTCGTTCTATTCCTCTTGGATTTAGTATTAGGTAATGAACAAAATTACACCAATTATGACAATTAGCAATAACACCCTCTATTAGCACACTTTTGCTTTCCAAAGCATTACTGAAAGACACATCCATTATTTCAATATCCAAGGTCATTTCTACAGGCACTCCTAAGTGTGGCTTTTTTGTACAATGGTAAGTCACTAATTATGCTCTTAGGGCAGTATTTTAGGTTCAAAGTTGAGCATGTTAAAATAGGGTGTATGAAAACAGGTGCTGTGGGCTTCATGCAAGTCTGTACTAAGACCCCTCTGAGAGGATAACATCACCTTAAATACCTCAGACACTGAGACCATGTGTACGTAAAGATGTTGGATGGTAAAATGTAACCATGTTTTACTAATGATCTTTTTACTTACTTCTCTATCTCCATCACATTTCTTTCATGAATACCACCAGATGCAAGGATCACATGTGTAATTTCACATATTCCTGTGCAGGGAAAAATAATAATTCAATTATACAGAAAAAAATTAATCACAGATGCACAGAATGGTTGAGGTTGGAAGGGGCTTCTGTAGATTGTTCAGTTCAATTGTCCTGTAAAAGCATCATTAACAGAGTAGGTTGTCCAGGGTCTTGTCTGGCTGGGTTTTGCCCATCTCCAAGGCTGCATAACCTGGAGATTCAAGATTTTGCTTTACTCAGCTAAACCCACTTGACACAAATTTAGATTTAAGATGCCTATAAGTTTTGCTTTTTTGCTAAGTTCAAAGTTTTGACAGTGGCACAGCTTCACAACCATGAACCAAGGAGTGAGTACTGAAGAGGAAAAGGAAAATTCTCTTACTGTGGCTACAAAATCCATCGGTTAAAGCAGGAATTATGTGAGTTTGTTGGTCCAACATTTTTTGCTGTGAGGGCTTAGTCTAAGACAAGAGCATTTGCACAGGTTATCAAACAAGTTAATATCTTCAATTTGCTTTGAGGTTATCAAGCAATCAAATGCTCTGAACAAGCTCAAATGATTTAAAAACAGTCATAAATAATTCTCTGTTATTTGGGCAGCGTGAGGGGAGTTGTTAGTTTTTTTTTTGTTTTCTGAAAATGAAACATTACTTATGGGATTAAGATCTGATCATAGCAACAGTTCCCACAAATACAGAAAGTAGTTGTGTCATCCCCAGTGGTCCGTCCCTACACATTGGGTGGAAAATTTGGAAAAGAAATCTCTTGAACCTGAATAATCAGTGTATTGGGTGGAGCACTCACTTTTCTGCACTGAATATTCACCTCTGGAACTGAGTTCAAATCCAAGTCAAACTGATGTAACAGAAAATTCTCCAAACAGAGCATTAATAACAAAACATCTTGTCAGAAATCAGCTTGAGAAAGATAATGTCTACAGCAAACTATTTTTTATTTTTATTAGCTGTTGAACGTTATGGTCAGGGTATTATAGAGCTGTGGTCTGAAAGATAAATCCTTAATACTTTGTTGTGCCTTTCAGGATTGCAACTGCTAAATTAGATACTAACTGTTGAAATTTATTTCTTTGTTTTAATCTCTGAAGGATTTATAATTCAGAGGATAAACCGAAGGATGTGGAAATTGAACTTCACAGAGAAAAGTACCTAGCCTAAGAATAAATATTCAAGCCAAATTCCAGTAAGAGCAGGTTTTGGGGCACAGAAAATACACCTGTATCTCATCCTTTTCTGATTGTAATCATTTTCCCTATCTGGAGAAACCATTCTGACTGAGACAGAGGAATTCCAAAAGGCAGGAAAGTACAGAAGTTCCGCTGAATGTTGCTTCTCTGTACTTTTCATATATGCTAGATCCAAACAGTATCAGCAGTGCAATGTCTTGAGAAAGGTGCTGTTCTGTCTATGTTTGATTTTGGCTGAAAAAATAATTCTAGAAACGCCACTGAATTCCCAAGCAGAACTGCACAACCACAGGTTCGCAACAGGTAGTTGTACTCTTGAATGTTAATCTGTGATTAAATATGCCTTTTATATCCATCAACTTCATAGTAGTAAAATGTTTGGTTTACTTCAGTTAATAACAAGAATGCAAAAGTCATCATGAGACTGCTTCAGAGTATATTCAAGTCATATATGACCTCCCTAAGTACGAAATTTGTCGAAGTCTCATGAATTCAGAAACATACATTGAGACAGATAACAGAATCCAAAATTTAGTCTCTAACAACAGCATTGAATAAAGCTTTAGGTTAGCACACTGGCACCTATGAAACAATACAAAGTGAGCCAGTGACTTCAGTGTAACAGATGACAGAGATGTAGTTCCAAACCCCCAGGCACAATGGGTATGAAACAAGACGCCTTAACCTCCAAAATTAACATCAGAGGAATTTAATCAAAACTACATTCAGTGATATTTGGTGACCCTCTTCTGAAATTTAAAGATAAAAAAAGCTCTGCTGTGAAAAAGTATTAATATCAAAAAACACTTGTGGCATCACTGTTCATATTTGGCCTATAGGATGAAGGAATTAATTAATTTTGCACCATATATAGGGCAATGCTCTAGGAAAAAGGCAGATGAAAGAACCCAGCTTCTCCCTACTGTCTACTATAAGGATTTCCATTAAAATAACCAAGAAGTGGTTAAAAAAAACCTTGCTTCTTTCACCCACCTCATGAAGGCTATTTTTTTTTTTTTTTCCATTTGAAGCAGGAAAGAAAAACTGGAAGTGAATATTTTTTGACAAACCTTTGTGATAAAATGAAGAATAAGGCAAAGTATTGCTGCAGGTCTGGCACAAAATGAGCCCATGTGACCCAGCTGAGTGCACAGAAGCATGCTTTCCCTCTGATTAATATTAAATCTGTCTCTAAGGAAAAGTACTTACCTGAACAATTGATTTTCTATGAAAGGTGACAGTGCAAACTTGGGAAGAAAATTCTTCAATTTCAGAATAAATATTTTTGAAGAAGTATTTTAGAAATATGTGTATTTTTTTAGGAAGAAAATACAGCTCAGAGCCTGAATGAAAAGGCAGGGAGCTCATCAATAAGCCTCAGGCTTATTCAGCCAGGAAAGCTTTACATTTCACATTCCTTACTCTGACATTTTCTTACTAACTGTCCTCAGAGATAATAAAGCAGCAGGTTACAGTCCAATGATTTCAATTCCCTAGAGGATTTTGGTCAGATGCTCCTTCTTAGATGCACCATTTCATATTTACATCAGTGTGAGAGGCATTAGAGTTCACAGCAGAATCACAAAAGGTATTTTTTTTTAAGTACCAGTTTTCCAATAAATGTAATGAAAAAAATAATGAATTTTTAGGCTCATTTCCATAACCTCTGTTCTGGAAAAGTCTTCCATATTCTTTCATTATACATTCCATTCCTGCCTAAGAAGACAATGCAGACTTAAAGAATCCTCAGAAGCTGCAGAAACAGGTTTTTAAAACTTACTGCTATACACAATTTTTTCCAAAATTGTTACTGGCAGGTTACACTGGAAGTGGCGTTACTCTGTTAGTGTCAAAGCTTTGATGCTTGATAAAAAGAGATGTAGAACATGTAAACATGTGAAATGATATCTGAAACTTTCAAGTTATGGAGGATCCCAAGGTTATAATTTTATTTGAAATAAGCACTTTGAAAATAGTGCCTGTCAAGACCTTGTAAGATTCAGCGTTCTCAGAAAGTTATTTTGCCCTATGAAGAGACACTTCTTAATAAACACTGAGCAATTATTCAAACTGCTAAGCACACCACAGAGAGCAGGCACTCTCACAGCTCTGGAAATCCCTGTCAGGAACAGAGCTGAACTGTTTGAAGCTCTGGGGATTGTATTCTAATGGCCTGAATTGATCTGTCTCTTTCTTTTCTTCAATACTTACTCTCAATGAATCTACAAATACATCATGAAATGCTTCCATGTGTAGTCACATATTGAAACATCCAGTTTTAGCAATTTTAAACAACATTTTAAACAACATTTAAAACATTAAATCTTCCTTCTAAACAACTTGTACTCTTAGGCTATAATATTATCTCTAAATGCGTTGTGGAAACAGACTGGGAAAACTTGAGAACAACAGGAATTGCTGTTATCCCAATGAAAACAGGATAAACTTCAAGGAATATTTGCTTGCTCTGATCAGTGATATACCCAAACAGTATAACCAACCAAAATGTTATAAAAGGCATTCTTATGTCCATCACAATTTATTCTGAACTAAGTATGTTCCAAGATTTTCCATCTTTGTGACTCAATCATTCTGGATGCTATTGCTTTCTCATTTACACTGGTTCAGCACTTTGTGCATCTCCTAGTTAATGAATTATAATTCATTAAATACATTATATTTGTTAAGTATGTGCTGGAATATACAAACATACAACTGAGAAGAAAACTTGTCACAGTTAAAAACATATCAGTGAAGATTCCCAATGTCAACCACATCTATTAGCAATGGAAAAACTTTAAAACACTTCAGTACTACTTTTACTATTCATGTTTCATTTAAATTGCTTTCTGTAGGATTCAGGCTTATTTCAAAAGAAATACAGCTGGAAAATAGCTGGACTTATAGGAATATTGGTCCAAAAATATGATCAGCTGTGATTAGTTATGTTTTACATATCTGATTTCTACAACCCTCTCTCAACACAGTCAAATACTAAACAAACAAATAAACTTCATTTGTACAATGACAATATCTAACAAATACCCTTGTTCCCTAAGGTTTAATTGTGGTGGGCAAATTTAAAAAGTCACCTAATAAAGAAATGAAAGTTTCAAACTCAAAATTATATCTGCATAACTTGTAATTAAAAGCTATTTCACAGCAAAATAATCTACATTTCAAAATAGACAGAAGCAGTGGTAAGAGTTTAAGAAAATATTATCAGAGTATTTTATTACAAAACTAACCAACACTAGGCTGCTCCAAGCTTACTACTGAAGCATTAATAATTACAAAACTCAATTATCACACAAACTGGATGGAGAGGAAGAAACTAAATATATTGTGTGACTTGAAGAGAAACTAAAACCTCAGAGCACAGCTCTCACTGCACTTTCGTAAGCAACAGATTTTAGTGCAGCCACTGGTTTACAAAAGATTTTCCCAAGTAAGGCAAAACATCTAGCTAGTGATTTATGACAATAGTAGGAAGTGCACTTGGAGCTGGGGCTGCTCCCAGAATTTTTGCAAGTATAGCACAAAACGTTCTCTTTGATACAATTGACTTATATGGGTGAGTATATAATAAACACAGCATTCTGCAGCTCTGTGAAGTGAGAACAAAGAGCTTATTTAATTATTTTAAAACTTTAGGAAAGATTCATTAATACTCTAAAATACGCAAAATTGCTTACAAGAGTAGTTAACATTTCTACCAGAAACTAAGCTATTACACATGGCCATCAGGTTCTGCCAGGGATTCATCTCTTCAATTTACTTTCTGGTTTTTCATGCTTTCTGTGGTAAACGTAAGAAGCTTAGCTCTATGACCAAAGCATATTTTCCTCTTCATATTATTTCTAATTTATATTCCTTATAATCATATCCAGCTTGTCTTTGTTTTTGGAAACCATGAGATAAAATCTTCTTACACATAAAGCTGGAAGCTTTGATCAATACATTCCACTGATATGTAGCTCTTCCTCATTTCTCTTACAGTTGTTCCCAAGATCACTACATCCAAAATTTCTTAGGATCAGAGCCCTAGTGAGTGCACAGTGACAAAAACCCATTTGCTAATATTAAAAACATTCAAGTATGAAACAACAATTAAATAAAAAGAACACTACAAATAATGCCTATTTTTAGTTTCCCAGTAGTTGAAGTCCACACATGAGGCACTACAGATAAGGTCTAGGAATAATTCTCTGGAGGTAAAGGCCATCCTTTTATTCTGCAATTACATTGGCTTATCAAAGTGAATATGTAGCACCCACTCACCAATTCTGATGTTATGCCAATAAAGCAAAAGATGAAGTAATGGCAATAAAAGTTTAAACAGTGAATTTTTGAAAGGTCCCTTAGGATAACTAATTACAAAGGAACCTGCAGCAAGGACAGGATTTGTAAGGACAGTAAGATTTGTAAGGTATTTTAAAATATCCCCTTTTAACTCTGGTATTAAACAAAACGCTTGTTTATTTTGTGGTTCATCAAAGGATTTCTCCCTCAAGATTCAGAGTGATTTCATCACTTATCAGTCAAAAAATGCATCAGAACTGTTTTAATGAAATTAACTTTCTCTAAGACAGAAGTTTAAACTGAAAGAGGCAGTTCACAATTCACTTTCAGGAAAAAAGATACAGTAATAACATTTAACTAATTGAATTTTGATATCAAGTTGCATAAGAGTTTTATAATGAAATAATATAGAAGAAATCTACTCTTGGAACTAAGATAAGATCAATTACTTGACAGATTATACAGGATTTATAAAGGCATCACAGAAATATGACATTATTCTTTTTAATGAATGGTCCAAACACAAATTAGGTAATTAAGTACAGAAAGCACAGACAATGAGAAAGTCCTGTATAAATTCTGTTAATGACATTGATGTCTTCAAGAAATCTGCTGGCATATTTATTGTTCTAAATCCAAAGTCGTGTTTCAAAGCAATTACAGAAGTGGATTCTTTACTTTCCTGTCACACATTAATTGAAAACACCATGCTAAAAGTCAGTCAGAAGCATTGTAACATGTTCATGCTATTGTAGGTGGCCAAAAGGCAATATGTGGCAGCCACCATAAACAGTTAAATCACTAACTCTTTAGCAATGGTGAAGAGGAGAACTTTGAGGTCTTTTGTCTCACAAAGGATATTTCAGCAGAACACAGATTTACCCATGGGACCTGGGCGCACAGAGAGCAGAAGCAGAGAGAAGCTGTTGCTTGTGAAGCACAGTTCAGTGGGCTCTGGATGAAAGTACCCCCAGGAGCCAACTCAGCACAGGGGCACAGAAAGCACAACTCTCCCAAGCCCTGGGCAGTGCCCTGCCCTTGGGCCTGGCCATAGGGCTGGAGTGCACTAACACAACTGTACAGCCCCGTGCCTGCCCCCAGATCCAAAGTTCAGAACAAGCTATTAAGCAACAAAGTATAGCAGACTTTGTGTCCCCGTGAAACTCTCACTAAAAGAGGCATCCAAATTTTTACTTACATATCTAACTCTTCACCCTCTGGGTTTTGGAAGACCATGTGAGGTAGAGCAAAGGTAAGGAAGTGCTGCCCAACACTTGGTTTCTCTGACGTATTATTTGACAACTGAGTCACAAAGATGCCTTATGCTTTCAAAACTGCAGTTTTAGCACACCAGAACAAAAATGAAAAGGTGAAAGGCAAAAGAAAAGTCAAATGTTTTCCAATTATTTTAAAATCATTCTGTAATTATTCCTTTCCTTCTGAGCCCAAACACCTAGGTTAGGAAAGGATTGTTTTGAGGTGTTGTAGTCAGATGCAGACAGGGCTTCTTTAGCACAGAATATCCTCAATGAGGGAGTGGTGCCGTGCTATGTGTGTGGATCTACAGAGAGAAACAACCCAGACTGGGGTCATATAGGCTTCTTTGACATATATTCGTTGTTATGTGGGCAAAGGAGAATTAGTTCTACTACTAAGAGTAAGTACTGCTACAAGTGTTTCATATTTCCTTAATAAAATCTTATCTACAAAAGTAGTTTCCCTGAAAATAAACAAGAGAAGATATTTGTTACTCAATGTTCACACCACTATTTTAGCTTTTGAATTACCTGAACAGCTGCCAGCTTTTCCACGAAAACAGAGCATAGTGTCTCTGTGCTATTTTCTTTGAATATGCTCTTGGTTTATCCAGTAAAAAAAAAATGTACCTCTCCAGCAAAATATTCTGAGCCATTTGCTGCAACTTTGGCTGTAGCTTTGGCAGACCTCCAGGGCTATCCACTCAGCACGTTTCAAAGCAAACCAGAATCAGCAAGCAAGTTGAAAAGTTCTCAGCCCCTCCTTGGGTTCACACATTGGCGTCAAAATGGTTATACAAATGTAAACACAATAGTAATTTTTTCCAGTGTGCTACTGGAGCATGCTTTCTATTTTAATTTTTTTTTTTAGGTTTTAATTTTTTTTGTTTCTCTGCAATGTGAGCCATTGCATAGTAAGGGTGAACAAGAGAGATTCACTTCAAAACCACATTCCTGATCAAAGCAAAGGCTTGGTGAAGATGCACTCTCTTTTTTGTTATTACAGAGACTTGAATACTTGTACCAAGTTTTACTGTTAGGGACATTATATCTGGCTGTTTCCTTGAATATTTAACAAAAGTGAAAATCACTCAAGATATGGGCTGTTGTTCAGTCCTCATACCAGCCAGGCAGGCAGTTTGAACCCTTTTCTGGCAGATGATACTTCAAAGAAATCTGCAACACTCTCACCTGCTGAAGTCAGGGACACCCTTGCTGCAGAGACGGAGCAGAGCATGGTAGTAACTAGTCAAAAAAGATATTATTTAAAGATAAGGATATAGGCAGAGATAGGACTTTGTCTATCTTTGCACAATAAACTTTTCCTTTGTTTTATTTGAAGTACAACATCTCCTCTTTCCTGGGGGCAGTTTTTTTATATCTAGGGAGTTACAAAACTCCAATCAACTGATCAAAACACCAAGATTCTATTTTTACAATTAACAATGGATTAAATGATGAGCTATTTTTACAATAGTGATCAAAATAAGAAGCTGAATAGCAGCAAATTATGCCTCTTCTGACATTTCAAAGACCTGGTGATATTTTCTACAGCAATATTTTGCTATCTACAGCCTGGTGATATTTTCTACCAGTTTTATGGCTGTTCTGACTAACTAGCAATGAAACTGCATGGATGCACTTTACATTTAACAAGACTTATGTAGATTTTATATCATTAAATCAAAGATTACAGAGTTAATTCTCTACTCTTTTAAGTGGTAAGAAATTTTACTCCTTAAAAACACAATTTTAATAGACCCTTAAGACCTGTAACACTGCTTATGTTAATATTTTATACTTTAAATTTTTGTTAAATATACTCAATTTATGGATTACTGCCATTGTATTTACTACGGTCGGGATAAAAATCCTTTTTTAGTGGGAAGAAAACAATCTGACACCTAAGGAAATATGCATTCATGTTAAAGTTAAGAACTCCCAAACACAAACATTCAAATCATATCATCGCCTCCAACTCTACTGTGTTTTCACGTCCTGGGAAAGCTTCCTCTACTTCTGCCAGCATATAGCAACATTTGTTTTTCCACTCTTTGTATTGTTCATATTCTGCAAAATTATTTTTCCTGGACAAGGAGTTTCTATGAAATCTTAAGGAATAATCAATCTCTTAAAATCAAGTATATTCCATTCTTTTCTAACAACCATCTGAGTTCTAGCTAATTTCATAGTTAATGTAATAAATTAAAACTTGGTAAGCAAAAGGTTGTGTCCTGACTGAAAAGGCTTCTTGGATTACTTCAACTGTGTTCATACTTTTCTCAAAGGCTTTTCATTATTGCTCTCACATGCTGAGACTTTTTATTCTTACTAGTTAAATTTGTTCCAAAAATCTCAATTCACAAAAGACTGTAGCCAATGTTGCAAGACTGAACAATACAGATGAGGTTTCTAGAATGGAGCAGGTCATATGAAGCAGAACTCCTGGTTTTGTACTTGTCTCCAGGCACAAGAGAACATATTTAATGAACAGATGCTGAATTGCCCAACCACCCTTCGTCTGGAAGAACAAACACAGATTCATATCCTTTTTTTGCAGGTGCAGTACTATGAAGTTCAGCCAAATGAAAATTCAGCTTTTATAATCTTCAACACAAAGCGAGGTCCTTTTAATATTTTTGTGCCTATCATAAACTTAAAATCAAAGTAACTGACTATCATCCATAAAATTAATGTTTTGTGAAGCTCTTCATAAAACCAAATGTTACATCAGTGGCGCTTTTAAGTACTCTACAAAGATTACTTCTGGTGCCTTGGAAAATTTCATATTTCAATACTGCAGATTTTATTCTAAAAATTAACCCAACAATTTTTTTTTTCTTTCTCTTCTAAATGTATTGATTTCTGTAGAAAGAATCTATTTGAGGTGTATTTTAACCTCTAAACAAAAGGTAAGCACTGTCATGCAAATATTCTAGATGTAAAAGCTAACCAGAATAATCCAGTTTTAATCTGTACTTTTAAAATGCATGCATTTTAAAAATCTGGGCTTTAGGCTGTTAAAATCTTTATACTTAGTGCAGAAATTTTCTATTCTTTTCAAATGACACAAACCAGTCTTTTTCCATAATTATAGATCACAATAGCATTTTGTAAAACTCAAGAGGCATTCAAATCTGCTGTTCAAGTTTTCACCATTTTGCTCTGAGGTTTATTTTACTCTAAACTACAGCAAATAAAAGAGAAATACTTGGAGAACACATGCATGGGAACACACACACACACACTGATTTTCATCTGAACTTCTTAGGGAAACTTGTAATGAAGCAGATAAAAACAGTGAAAAAGGGGATAATGATGATACATAATATAGATTTTCTTTTTTTTTCTGAAAACAGAGGTAGTGATGCCTTGGCCCTGCTACAAGTGCCACTCCCCATCTCAACTTATGCAATAAGTGAGTGAAGGTTATGAAAGCTTTGCCCATGTTAGGCTGTGAGACTGGGGTCATACTGTTACTCTGAATCCACAGATTTCCCTTTAAAACCTCCTGCAAGCAAGGAGAACACACTGACCATTAGCCACTTACTCCCTCCACACAGCACAGCTAATATATGAAGGTGAATGGTTTGTGACTTTTAACAGTTTGGGATTTTTGTTTAAAACCAGAAATTTCTGAGAATCACAGTCACATTAATATTATTTTAGGGAAAGCACCATTTCTGGCACAGGCAGCCTCCCAAACAACAATAATTTAGTTTTGGCTTTTTTATGAGTCTCTTAGAACAATGCTGTATTAAACAGCACAAGTAAAAAGTGTGACACTGAACTGCAGAGAAAAGTGTTTCATATCTGTGTGGACCTGTCATGATATCCAACATTTGTCTGGACTCTATAGCCAACACAAAATATTGACAAAAGAGCTTAAAATTCTCCTAGCTGTTAAGGCAGAATACTTAAAAACTTTAACAGCTAAACAAAGAAGATCCACATCTTCTCACACAATTTCCCTATTTTTTAGTATTGCTATTTTGGTTTTTACTGAGAGAAAAGGTCTTTTTCTCTTTTCTGTCTGTCTCAAATGAATTACAGTAACCAAGTAAAATCTTAAACCGTCTTGTGCACCACACACATCCATCAAAGAAAGATCTGAATGTGAATTAATCCCATGACAGAACAGGAGAAAAACAACCACAGATGTTCTTAGGACACATGATACAGTGAGAAATATGCCTGGATACCTGTCTAGTATCAAATATATTTGGAAATATTCTAAAGTGAACTAAAAAATACTAAAGTGAACACAGTACTGAACTCATGAGGTTTTAGAAAGGAAGAAGAATTAATCACAGCAACCTGGGATATGGTCTCTTAAAAATCCAAGTGCCCCCATAGAGCATTTATTGAGATGCACAACATTTCCTAGACTTTCTTAGTCTTTAATGGCAATTTATCATAGAATTGTTTGAACTGCTGCAGCTAGAGATTTGAATCAAATAAAATACTAATAAAAAAACAGAGCCTCAAATAAACAATTTAATCTTGATAACTAAATTTTTATAGGTTGTGTCTCTGAAACCATAGTCTGTGGCTATTACTTTTTAACTTCCACTTTCCTAAAGAACGAATTTCATAATAAAAATAATCCTATTGGTGTAATAATTTGAAATCTAATTAGAAATACAATTACCATGGTCATGGGATGGAGTTCTCCAGAAGTAGGAAATACTTGACTATGGAGTAGAAGGAACAATTTATGAAACATGATCAATTTTTAAAATGATTTTGTATTTTCCATCCATTGTGCAGTTGAAAATTCTTATTTGTGATGTTATAAGGCTATAAATCAAACAAAATAGGAAATGTCTCCTCAAGCCCTCAGCAGAGTACCAGCTGCAGTAATAGTACTGTGGAATGAAAGCTTTGCTACATTCACTTAAAAAAAAGCTTGAAACATTAACAGCCATTATTCTAATTGTGTTTTATTTTGCAATAATAAAGTACTGTTCTATTTGGCAGCTCCAAAGTTTAAGTAGAGGATTATTCAATATATTTTAGCATTGTTTACATTTAATTTTAGACTAGCCAAGATTGGTTGTGTGACCCTAGTCCCAGGTCAAATAACAGACCTTCTACTATATTATGTGATTTAAAGCAAAGTCCCATCTGAGCTAAAATAAGGAAGCTGCAAAGGAAAGAGGAAGCAAGTTCAGGCACCCTCCAACACAACTGATTGTAATAAATCAGCTGAACAGAAAAGTGAAAAAAATATTCTTCATAAGATATAAGCAGGATGTTTGTCCAGCTACACAAAACCATGCTAAGTTACTGCATTAGCAGTTTTACCCTTGGGCTTGTTAATTCTTACTTTTAATGAGTTTATACTTAGAAAAAAGATTAGAAAAGTATCTTTTCTATCTGGTCTTGAAACTAAAGATCAAAAAGTAGACAAGCTTCTGTCATTTGAATCTTATCCCAGGAATCATCACTGCTCTGCTGCCACACAAGGAGAACAAAGTTCCATCCCAAAGCCAAACTAAGATTTCCTAGTGAGTTAATTGGGGAGAGAATGAACAGTTACTTCCACAGAATGGGGAATAAACAAACAAATATTTAAGAGACAGAGGAGAGAGAAAAAAGAGACAGATGGCGGTTACAGTATAACTCTCATGACCAAGTCTTTAATAACCTTATTAAAAATAAGGCCTCTGGGCTTGTTACTTGGAAGCCATTTACCTTTTTCTTTATTAACTTTCAAGTTTGTTTGTAATTTAGCATTGAAAACTTCTCTATTCAAGAGAAGCTTCCTTCCACTTATGAGGACCAAGTCCATAACCTAAAATCTAGACAAAGATTTCAAGTCCTCCAAAATCCAAATTCTTTCTTCCCCCCTCAAAATTAGCCAAAGAACTTTGATACAAGCCCATTTTCAACACTGGGCTGTCACAATATCATGCTATTTTCATAAGATTACCGAAATATCCTTTAGGAGCGAAACAAAGTAACTTTTCAATATTTTCAAAATTCATACAATTCAAGACTGAACGAGTCAGTCCATTCTGTGCTGAAACAACTTACTATGAACTGAGATGCCATGAAGCATGCAAATGAATTAACATCTTCTTTCTCTGACACTTTAATGACTATTCTTGTCTACATCACTCAGAAATGATTGAATCAAAAAAATGAGTGTGGGAATAAAATATCCTGACAGACATACATTGATTCAAATTTTACTACAAGTCCCTAGAGAATTCCAAATTTTCTGAAAAGGATCAATGTTATGTAAGTTATTGTCTAGGAAACAGCTGCCAGATGGGTGGTAAACATGCCTTTGTACATTTATATTTCACATGTCACAGCCCTCTTTGATTTAGAAATGCTGTAAACCTGTACAAAGTAAGCACATTTATTTCATGCTCAGAAGATTGCCAACCCCAGCTAGATATCCAAAATAAATGCAGAGTGTTCAACATCCATATAAATGATTGGAATGATGGAACTGAAAGTACACCCTCCAAGTCTGGGTGTGACACTGAGCTAGAAGAAGAGGTAGATACAGCAGAGACAAGAGCCTCCTTAGGAGGAGAAAGCAGAGCAGGCTGGAAGGCTGGGTTAACTAGAAAAATCTTGAGCTTTAGCAAAAATAAGTGTAAAGCTTTGCATGTGGGATGAAATAAACCCAAGCAGCAACCGAGACTGGGCTCTCACTTGCTCAGGTGTGGTTTTGGAAGTGCTGGTGGACAGAAAGCTGAACACAAGTTAGCAGTTGTCTCACAGCAACGATGAGGGCAAACCCTGCCCTGGGCTGCATTGGTAAAGGCATGTCCAGCACTTCAAGGGATGTCATGATTTCACTCTGTCACACCCAGAACACCAGGTCTCCTTGGAATTAACCCACTTTGAGAGGCACTAGAAACTTGCAGAGGGCCACCAAGCCAAAGGGATGGCTGGAAAACTGGAGGCATGAGGAGATGTCAAAGGAAAGGGATTTGCTCAGCCAAAAGAAATGGTTTGGAGGCTCTGATCAAACTTCTGATATTTCAAAGGTGGTTATGAAGAAGGTAAAGATGCTCTCTTCACAAGGATAAATGGTGACAGGACAAGAGGAAACAGACAAGTATCTTCAGGAAGAAATCTCTACAGGCATAAGAAAACAAGTCCTCATCAAAAGAAGTCAACATTGCAACAGACAATTCCTTCAATTCAAGCTGCACCCTATAAAAACCTTCATCTTGTTCCAATACCCACTCCTGGCAAAACTCTAAATTGTTTTAAAAAATAAAACCACCATAACTTCTAAATATTATTTTTAATTTTTTTTTTGGCTACCTAAACTTTTGGTGGGACTGGTGGACTGTTAGTTAATTCTGGTTGGACAATTAGTTAATTCTCTGTTTATGTGTTTAAAGTATAACCTTCTTCTTTCACAAGAACTACTATAAAGTTTGTTTCCATTAATTTCATGGAGATCTAAACTGCAGTTGAAATACAACACTCAAGGAATACAAAAAATAAACTTTCCCAAATGGTTTCTAGATGAAACAGTCATATGAAAGTCACTCAACAGAGTTCAAACTGAAATTATTTTTTCCCTCAACACACACTCCTAGGCTTTTCAGATGTTTATGAGCTATCCATGGGGGTTTTTGTTAATGAAATCTTATTTATGTGCTGGCAAAACTGAGGTATTTAAGCAGTCAGGCTCTGAAACTGAACTTCATGTCGTGAAGTCCATCTCTTTTTATCAGCATCCATTAAAATAACATTTATTTAAATCATATAGTAGTGGGTTAACAAGCTGAAATAAATTAATGTCAAATCAAAGCCAAACTCTGCTGGAAGCATTCCAAACACACTGTTTGGCCATACATATAAAGAGTCCCATTTGTACTGTGCACTGGGGGAATCCACTGGCCTGATTTACAGCTTATTTAAACCTGTAGAAAAATTTTAACTGACCTGTTGGGCTTTGGATTAGCCCCATGTGTATTTGTCTAATAAACACTCCACTTTCTCCCATTTTAAAAAGCATCTGGTGTTTTCTCAAGGAAATTATACTCAGTGTAAAGAAAAATTCTGCAATATTTTCAAATGTTATCAAACCTAAGCAAGAAGTTGCCTTTTTATGTAAACTACCCCTCTAGCATGATCTTTTACTGCTTTATAAACAACTTCAAGGTTAAAGAAATATGGGTAGATATTCACCTAGTGAATACTGCAGTGTTTTAATTATAATAGTTAATGTTTTAATGCTGGGTTTTATATGTCCCTTTGAGAATTATCACACTGCATTCCTGATTTTGTCTCTAATTTCCATAATTTCACTACTGGAGAACAAGATTCTTCTAATTTCATTTAACCAGGCTATGAACTTGCCATGATACCAATTCTTTAATTAGGTTCTCCAGAAACTACTTTTGGACTGTCAGAGTCATGCCACATCCAGATTTAGTTTCTATGCAATACAAACATGGAAAAGACAACAACAGAGATACAAACTGAAAAGATCCTTTCCAGTGAATGACCATGCCAACACACCATCCATCTACAATAAGAAAACTAACATTATTGATAAGAAGTCTGAAAGATTAAAGCTCTGCATTTAGCAAGATAGGGAAGAGAGTAAAAGGAGATTCATCAAGTCACCAAGACTTGTCTTGTGTAAACAATCCTGAATACATCCCTGTTCACAAACTATTCATAATGCATCTTAAGAAATAAGTTGGGAGATTCTCTCTCTATTATTTAGATGATGGTTAGAAATCAGCTTATTTGCAGCTGAAATTTGTTAAAGGGCAGTACATTTATCTGACCATTACCAACATGTAGTTTAGTTTAGATAATAATACTCTCAACAGCTACATGAAGGGAGAGAGATTTAGAGTAATAGGAAAAGAGAAACCCCTGCATGTATTTTCCTGGTTAAACTTTGGTAATCTCTCTTTGTCAGCTAAAAAATAGCAGACACCATAAAATTTTGTAAATAAACTTGTCAAACCCACTTAAAAGTGAATCATGGTATCACATGGTTTGAAAATACAATATATATGACCTAAAATCCTAACAATCTAAAGGATGGGAAACCCAAAATCTGTGGGAGCAAAATGCAGCTCATGAAGGAATGGCTTTCTCCAGTAAATGAAAAGGATTGATTGCTCTGATGACAGATGCAATTCCAGTTCCCAAAAACATATTTACCAACAGAATATACATCCCAGATGTTTTACACCAGTAAAACTCCAAGACTTCTATTTTATTATGAGGTCTTAAAGCCTTGGTTTTCTGAGCTTAATGACACATGGGGAATACTCCAGGCTATCAGGCAATTTGGGGTCAATGAGGGTGGTGGCTAAGGGGGCTTCTGTATCAAATGTATTCTAAGCAACATGCAGAGATACAACCAAAATTCACCTACACTCTTAAAATTAACTAAAATAATATTCTGCAAGCACTACACATTAAATAGTTCTGAATCTTTGGCTTGATGTAATCCCAAAAAGTCTGGCTTAAGGTCTCAGCAATTCAATGCCCTTCATCTTAAAACCTTCTGTAGCTTAAGAAAAGTATATAGACCCATAGAATATTAATCCCATTTATAATTTCATATCATTCTGAAGAAATTTATTTAAAGCTGCTTTTCATTTTGATGGTGAATATTTCTCTACAGTTTTTTCCCCTGCCCTTGTGCATTAAATCCTACAATGTGTCCACAAGCAAACAAAAATATACTAAAGAGGTTTAAAATGTTAGTGTTAATCTCTGTGGGATTTCATATGAAATAGATATTTTTGTCTCATCTAGGGGTAGTGTCAACACAATAATTTGTAATTAAACTGCAAAATTAGCTCAAAGCTTTACTGGTTAATCTGCTGGACATGAAGCCTGTCCTTGAACACAGCACAAAACAATTTCCTCCCTCAGCACTCCCTTCTCCCAAAACCAGGAATACAACAGAAATACCTGATATATTAGACCCCTTCTTATTGTATTCTTAGGAATACAATGGCTCAACTGAAATAGGTGCTTTCTGAACTGAAATAGTGCTTTCACTGCCTTTGCAAATGGGAAAGCTGGACTGCCACAGCAAATGAGCTTGAACCATTCTGATCCACTGTTATACTGCATCATGTACCTGTCAGCAGAAATTGGGTGTGATTCTGTATGTCAGCAGTTCCAACAGATTAATGATATTTTAAAAGGTCTATTCTGTCTCACATCTGTCAGATTAAATCACATTCAATTAATAAAAAATCATCTTTCCTTATGCCTTAACTTCAGATTTTTCCTGTCTTGTTTCCATGCCTAAATACACCCTTTTTCAAACCTTACCACTGAGATTTCAGGTTGTGTTCTCCTAGTTAGGAGCAGCAGAATAGGATTGAATTCCTAAGAAATCAGTAAAGACCCCCAAGAGCAAGCAATGCTAAACAACACAGTGTTTCTGCTTCTTGCCAAAGAGTCACTGCATATTAATTTCCTAATGTCCCTGCCAACTACATAAAGGCATCACTATCATACTAGAAAAAAATATGGCTTCAATCCTAAAGGCCTTGCACGTGACATCTTTAAAACCTGATCACTGATGAGAAAATAGCAGCAGCATCGAAAAACTATTTGAACATGATATTTTATCCAGAGGTGTATAGTCACAATTCTGAATATTGTACCACAGAAGAATTGCAGGAAAATAACAGAATATATATATTTGGTCATGAAACACAAACCAGTCTTATTTTGGCTGTTCACTAACCAGGGTTAAAAAGCTCCTCAAAGTTTGCACTCCTCAAAAAAAAAAAAAAAAAAGCCATTTTCACTTAAGGAGCTCCTTGTGCCTCTACATAATTTCAGAGGTTCAGTGGGCCTCCCATTTAGGCACAATCAGCTCTGCCAGCTGAAACAAGACCTATGTGTTCCTTTCCTTATGAAACAAAGCTCAGTGCATTTCTTTTCTGTTTTAACTTGTACAAATAAAATTTAAAGGAACACACTGATGTTTTCTGTCATCTAAGATATCAGATTATTATCTTTAGGAAAAACTGATTCTACATCATGTGTCTCTGTCACTACAGCATTAAATAGGTTACTTGAAAGAGAATAGTTCAGGCTTTTTTTCTGAGACCAGCTAGGGGTCAATTAAATTTACACTGACTGTACAGACACCAGGCTGGTGAGGCAAAGACCTTTTCTGCTTCTGAGTAGTGCTAGAGATATTTAAAGAATTTTTTTACTATATT
This sequence comes from Cyanistes caeruleus, assembly GCF_971803275.1. Classification (NCBI taxonomy): domain Eukaryota; kingdom Metazoa; phylum Chordata; class Aves; order Passeriformes; family Paridae; genus Cyanistes; species Cyanistes caeruleus. The sequence goes on along the minus strand of NC_141707.1, from coordinate 10,048,519 downwards.
AGCTAAAGGTTTTCCCTTGCATACGCAAATAACACAACTAGTATAGGTACAGAAATCTCCTGATTTTGTAATACAAGTACTTATCACATTTTTTCCTTACTTGAATTGGGAAAATGCAATTTTATTTATAGCATTTTAAATCTTTTATGCTTCATCTGAGTTTCATAGCTCAAAACATACCACAAACATATTTTAATGCTACAATTATTTATGCAGTTTAATTTTCTGTTCTTTCAGCTTAAGGAACTATTATTATATTCTAGAAACACAGACAACTGTTCAAATTATACAAATAAGATTAATTTCCATTACTTTTGGAAATGCTGTCTTTTGCTACATTTAAATGCAATTTCAGACAACATAATGAGGAATGAATAAATCTTTCAGAAAACAGCAACTGCTTTTTTATTTTAAAAACCTCCTTCTTTTGGGTGGACATCTGGCACTTACTTCTGTTTAAATTGTCTTTCAAAGAAATAATAACAATAATGCATCTGTATTTGCTAATACGAATCTTATCATTCCTTCCTGCTATTGTAAGATATTCCTGTTAATTTTTCTCTACATGAGCTCCGCTGACATTTCAAACGTCTCAACATAATCTGTGAGAAAAAATCAGGCCTAAGATACCATGAACTTATTTGGGCCCATTTTCATTTCACCATGAAACAAATCTATCCTATTTATCCAGAGAATCAAGAAAAGACAAAATTGAGGTATACTTTTAAGCAGTAGAATGGAGCGATTCCAGAATGATTTGGTCTGACTGTATATCCACAAATATCAAAGTTTCAGGCTACCAAGTAACTAGCCCAATGTTGAACGTCACTCACTCTGGTGATCCCTTTCAAATGCCTTTTGTTTGTTCCTCTCCACTGTTTCACTTCACAACAGTATCCCTCTGAGGTTACACAGAGACTCACTTCTGCTCTGGCAAGTGAAAACTATACCCATTTGCCCTAAACTTACCACTTGTTCAAGTACACTACAATTTTCCATCTCAAGAGCTCTGTCAGCTCACCCATCACCACCATGATTTATTTGCAAGCTGCTACTTCTGTCATATCTCACCTTGGTAAGAACATCTTAATATAGGTAACTGCCTCCACGCATACTTTGATATTTTAATTAGCCAAATTACTAACCATATCATCAAGAAATCTCTAGATTTCCAATTAATATAACAGATATCCACTTTTACCACAATCAGCTGGGAAGCAGCATTGAGATGAGTTTAATCTATAATTCAATCTCTGGAGGTAAATGGGAAACTACCATTTAAATTGGTACATGCAATGCAATTACCAAGAGTGGTGCCAAATTAGGAAGGTGTCCTTTAGGACAAGTGGTAAAAATCAGCTTATTTGGTAGAAAGAAAACTATCAGTTAAAGTTAAAATACCAAATTTCAAAACTGAAATGTCATCATACTTAAGCATTTCAAGATTTTATTCTATTGACAATCTGTGGAAGAGAGACTGCATCCTTGCAAATCAGAGGACAAAGCCTTGGCTTTTATTTGAATGGAAACACAAATACCAAGTTTGGACATTATTCACATGAAAAGTTCGTTCTGTATTTTGACATCTGCAGAGGGATTAATATGAAAAGGGTGCTGCCTTTATTAACCTACATTTCTAAGGATTATTTGGTTTTGAAACAGTAGAAGAAACAGTATTTAAGTAGCAAGGTCATGATCTAAACAGCACTATCAAGTCCAAAATAGAGGCTCTGTTTTGTTGTTTCAGGGCAGAGTCAACAATCAAAATACAGGAAGGTAATTAAAGGTTTGGCTTAAGACCAGGCCTACAGCAGTTTTAGGGGCCTGGAGGTATTGTTTTCTAAGCACTATTAAATCAATGTAAGACTACATGTACACAACCAAGAAGCTCCAAACTCAGGCAAATAATTTCTCAATCCTGCTCTAGTTTCTTGACATCATGGCCCTTCGGCTTCTGTGGAAGAGACATCCAACACATCTCTTGGGAAAGGTATCCAAGCAAAGAAGCTGCAGTGTCACAGCTTTTCCCCAGCTCCCTGGGAACCAGCTGAAATTCAACTGGAAGAGTTCACCAAGATCTTCCTCCAGTGTTTATTCTGGACTCAGGGAGGCAGTTGATTCATGTACCAATAGTTCTGCACGGCAGCTGATCAAGTGGCTATTCAGGAGAATATCTTATCAGGATTTCATTCGGCCTGAGCCAGTGCTAGTGCCTGCTCGGCTCCTCCCTGTCTGCTGCTTTACAGGCAGTGATCTCACCAGCACGGTAGAAATGCTGGTAAGGCAGGAAAAAGTAGAGGGGGAAGCACAAAAGCAAAATGAAAATAGCACTAGAAAATTCCCTTTCCCACAAATTCTCAGAATTTTCCATTAGCATCTCTTTTTCTACTTCCCCTGATTGCCACCTTACCTTCTTAACAAAGAAGGCAAACAAAACTCTTTTGCCTTTGGAATCATTACATGTAGTTTTAGAAAGTTTAAAGAATTCCCTTTGCACCTCACTGTAACTTCTTCACAGAAAGGAATAATCAAACATGGGATTTGAAAGTGTCATTAAAGAGAATAAGAGGTTTAGCACTGATTGGCAAGGTGATTTGACAGTTAAAAAAAGAGTACTGACAAAAGTAAAACAGGAATACCATAAGAGATGAGAGTGAAAACAACCAAGTGAAGTGTAGGCCAAGACAAACAGAGGAGAGTGGTCAGCAAGGAAAAGTAAAAGAAAAAACCACAGACAAATAGGAAGCGAGAGACAAAGTGATGCAGGCATGCAAAATTAAATACCACAGGTAGAAGGAGGGAGAGGGAAATCCCTTCTATGTTCATCAGTTGCAAACAAAGTAAATCTTGCAATCTGAAGATCTAAATTTGAACCCCCAACTTCACATCCTTCAAACCCAGCTGAGTTACTGCAGAAAAATGGTTATTTTCAGGCAAAACTGGATTAAAGGTTCTTCAATTACTGCATTTTCCCTATGTGGCTTTGTCACATGACTATTTTCCAAGCAATAAATAAATAAATACTCTCACTGATATGCTACAATATCATAGAACTCCAAAACAGACAACAGGGAAAGGTTAAGATACCTAGCATTGGAAAATTTAAGGCAACATATGCAAAAGTGGTGTCAGAGACAAAAAGTAAGCAAACTGGGAGTGAGGAATTTTAGTTTTCTCTTACAATTACTTTTAAAATATTATTATATGTTAAAGTAATTAGCTAATACAATATCAGGGGGAGAAAATACATAATCTCAAATTTTCATTCTGTTAATATTAGTGAAGGAATAAACCTACTAAGAGATAAAGAAGGAAAAAAACCCAAATTAAAGTTAAAATATGAACTTATTTTGTTCGTAAACTCTGTTTCCAAATTAAATTTCTTCTCTCCACTGTTCTACTTCAACAAGGGTTAAATCCTTTTTCATTTATTAATCCTTTAACAAGGATTAAAAAGTGAAACGTGCTTCAGATCTCACAGAAATTACCAGCAGCAGCTTTGCATTTATGCAGCTATGCATTCCTGCGAGCGTCAACACCTACAAATGTTTTAATCAAGGAATCCCATGAGATCCCACTTGATAATTAACAGCATAAAATCCTCACTTCCTACAGGTAGCTGGGTAAAAGCAAACTTAATAATAAAAAGTAATGCTACGTCAACTTCTCAAAAAAATTGCTCTGTTTTGAATCACCACCTGTTCTGTTGATGTGCCAAGATGGAATCTGCTTCTCATAATGGCAATTTATTTGTAAGGATATCTGCTTCCAAGTGTTCACAGTCCCACAAACAGGGAGCTACAGTGCACCCAGCAACTGATGAGCATATAAAGCTAATGCCAAGAAAGATACTGCTCCCTACTGGCTCATCTAGATTAGAACATAGAGCAATTCCCTTACATATTTCTCAAAGTAAAAAAAAAATTAATCTGCTGATAATCCATGGGCTTGAGCTATAAAACAAACATCCCTTAAAACAGTTGCTAGACATTAATTTTTAAAGTTGATTAGATGAAGCACAGACTGTTTTCCAAAGGGAAACAAAGTGAGAAGAATGCCAAAAACCTCCAAAATAACTCTTCATTTTCTCTAAGTTTTATAAAGGGAAAATCAAAAAAAATAATCCACACAAACACTAACAAATAAACAAACTAGCTAGGATATAATAATGATCTCTGTCCAGAGTAAGGATACTTAAATCATTAGCAACACTTACAGTTATTTTACTTATTTTTAGCTTTGTCTACATGTAACTTTTTACTACCCTCCCTAACTTCGACCGAGATGTGAAAGCAGAAACCTGGAATACCGCCGCTGCAGATCAGCACTGATTCCATGTATGTCAAAGACTTTGCATAGAAAAACACCGGCAATAATTCCATGGACTTGACAGTTCACAAAAGCTAACAGGATCCATACTTTGATTCCCACACATCAAAACAATCTCATTTAAGGGCTTGCCTAGCCAGAGAAATGCAAAACAAGCTGGAAAGTCAATCAAGCTGAGAGCTCTTCTCACTGACATCCCTCAGGGTCACTCACTGAGAGGTAAATGGGTCATTCTGTGGTTTCAACCCTTTCCAAAGGTACTGGCATTCAACCACATGAAAATACTTGTATTTCATCACTGCTAAGAAGCTTGGAAGAACCGTCAGTTTTTCATTAAGAAAGTTGTGCTATTTTCTTATGCAGACTCTATACCAATTTAAATTTTGGGAAAAAAAAACAAACAAAAAAAACAATCAAACAACTTCTGAGCATTTACCCAAAGGAGGCTTGAGATATTTTAGTTGTCTAGCTTGGATAGGCCTATCACCTCTGAGAAGAAAGGCTTGGTTTTTCCCAGTCTGCATAGCCAGAAGTGGGGATTTTTTTCCTGTTTCTGACCTGCTTGTGACTATAGATCTTTGGAGTTTTTTTCTCCAAAATTTCTGATCTGTGAACCCTGGGCTAAATTTGGTACTGCAATCCAGAAATTGTCTTTATCTTTCTGCCTTAAATTTACACAATCAAATAACTCTAAGCCCTATAAACATACCCACTCAATTCCAAAGAGTACTGTATACTAACAGAATAGTTACTTTGAGATAGCTTCTCTAAAGTAAAATACAATTGTTCCCTGTTTGCTATTTTCAATAGTGTGCATCTGAAAGGGTTTGAGCTGTGGTTTATTCCATACAGTAAGACAACAAATATCCCTCTTACACAGTGCTTTGGACACACACAGAAGCTACCAACAGTTCAGCAGTGTTTTCAAGTTGCTAAGCAAAAGGAATGGTTGGACATCAGACATCCATCTGATAAATTTTAATCCCACTGTGCAACAGTCAAAAAAAAGCAGAACGGGTTTGCAGGAGAATGGCAATACAATTCTGCTTTCTATGAAAGGAGAGATACTTAAATTCTTGCTGCTCAGTTGGCTGTCCAGTATCATTTACTGCTGTACAATTCCATTATCAATGAAGATGTCACAGCTTACCATATTCCCCCTCCCTCTGGCAACAAATTAGGTAACAAAGGCAATTAAGAGTTTCAGGATCCTGTCTTTTCTCAGCTATGCACATATCATCTTCAGCTTAAGGTAGAACAATTGCAGGAAATGGTGGAATTAGAACTTTTTTTTTTTTCCCTAGAAGGGGACTTTGAAACTTAGAAAAGAAACACCTATCAGTGCTCTACTTACACAAACATGAATTGGAGGAAACTGGTTGCATCAAGTGGATTTAAGCTGACTGACATGACAGAGAACTACATTGTCACTTCCTAAAAGGGATGGGCAAATACACTCCCCGGATGCACCTTCCTCTAACATTTCCTGTGCTTTTCCCTATTAACCCACTCGTGGTATTCCACAGAAATCTTAAAATGTGAGCATGAAAAAGGCACTCAAAAATCCTCCAAACATATTCAGTGGAAGAGATAAGAGCTGTTGCATGGAAATACTATAAATAGAGGAAGAGCAAACTTTGAAGGGAGACAGATAAGACATCCATTATGGAAATCAACTGAACTCCTAGCAAGGTCACTGCCTGAGGATACAAAACTATTACTGAACAACCCAGTATGGGGCTAAAGTCTTTGGAGTTGAAACAAACCCTCAACTTCACAAGTTATTTATAATAGAAAGGTTATTAAGTGCTGAAAACACAGGGATCAAATGTTATATTTTCATTGCAAGTCATTACTTCCTATGGAAAATTATTAACAAGATCCTAAGACACAGCTGAAACCTCAACAAGAAAACTTTCAGCCAGGGAATAGTGATTGAAGGGCAAGGCATTGCCTTGGGATTAATAACTGGTGAGAGCTGATGGCACCAGGCTGAGCTTCAGCTGATCCCAGTTGATCTCTGAGTCCCAGGAAACATCTTGAATCTTAATCTTTATTCCTGTTGTAATGTGACAGCTAAATATGAACACACATGCACACACACTACAGCGTTCTAACATAGGACTTGCTGTTTGTCCTCTGGTATTCTCCAGGACATTGCTGCAGAATTACAGCTCTGTAAATTAGCCAGCTTGAATCATTTCTCAACATGCCATTCATCTTATAATAGATTACATATGGTATTGCCACTTGTCAGGCTACAGCACAGACATTTTGCGTCTATTTCTACATGTCTTCCTGTTTTAAATGTCTGCTCAGAGAAATAAAATCTCTGGGCAAAACTAGATTTCCTCCTTTAATCACATTCAGCCAGACATACCAGTTCTGAATTTAGCCTGCAAGTTTAGCTGAGTGTGATTTACCTCTTAAATTGTTGTTTACAATACATGTATCAGCTCTCTTTCTAGACTGAGTGGTCTAGAATAATATTCTATGCTTCCACTATTAATATTTTGCTTTTATAAACTACAGAGGTTGACACTGCAATGCACAAATCCTATAATGCCCACAAAAAGCAATAGAGTACTTTGGATGTGTATATCCTAAATTTGATTTTAAAACACTTTAAGGCACAAAGACATAATCCAGATCCAGAAGGAATAGAGCTAACTAGTTTTGTTCAGTTGTCCCAGGCTCAGAACTATGCTGATTGACTTTTTTCTACTAGAAACAGTAACAGATATTCAAGATGGAACAGTAGACTTCTAACTCATCAATGAGCCTAAGGGAGTCAGCAGCAACACGTCTCCAAAGCTTTTATATAGCCACAGTGTGCTCAACACCAGAAGGACTACTAGGCATTTATATGCTGCAGGCATTTAACAGGTGAGCCTAGTTTAGTTATCAATCATTAATAACTAAATAATAGCAAAAATAATTAGGCATCAGCATACTTGGAATAATTATAAAAAAGTCACTTTGCATTTTAGCAGTATTTTTTGCATTCCAGTCTCCAGATGCACACTTATATTTAGAGAAAAATCTTATTTTTATGCTCACCATAAAGAATTTGAGGCTAAAATGAAGAGATTAATCTTGTACAAGGCCACACATTAAGGACTGGGAACAGAGGTGAATAATTATGATTTTCAGTCCCTTTAGATTAAATACATGGCTCCTGGAGTGCTCATCTCACAGGAATTCTCACAACAGCAATCAGCCAGAAACTGCCTTGTAAATGTGGTTTGCAATCTACTGGTTCATTATTAATGTGTGAACAACATGGAAGAGAAGAACAACCACAAAACAGAGATATTTCTGTGAGTTCATGGTTATGTTTCATGACAAGTATTGCTCCCACACAGTTAAAACTAAAATATAATCAATAATCCAATTACTTTTTCTTCTCCCTAATTTTTCCATGACACTAAACACTCATGAAAGGACCCTACTGAGGGACCTCTCACATTCATGTTCCTTCATTGGGATGAAGCAGCAGCTACGCTCTCTTCTAAATGGGCAGCACATTGCTCTCCCAATCTTTTCAATGATAAGGCACCTGTGGAATGTGGCTAAAGCTACATAGCATTGCTCAGAACTCAGGCTTTCCTTCCTCCAGTGGATTGGGTGGAGTTCTCCCCCTTTTGGCTAGAGCTTAATAGCCAAGCATAGTGTAATTCTCCCACCAGGTGTGGCCCTGAATACTGAAAAAACATCTGCAGACAAGATTTGTCTCCTTCTTATGCCATGAGCAATGAAGTGAAATGTTGTCTTTTTGCTCTCTGAGGAGAGCTCTGGGACTAATTCAATTGCAGATTTTTCCTTTTTCTCCTGCCTAACACAGACCCTGTTCTAATCTAATGACTAATGCTTGGGCCAGAAAAGGAACGACTTTATCCCAGCAGGAACAAAACCTCAGGATAAAATGAAAGAGGTATTTTGTACAAGGCTATGCAGCTAAGGAGTCAATTGAAAAAAAAAAATCATGTTAGCTTCACTTACTTCATATACAGTAGTACTGTTTTGTTTCTGTCCTACCATACTGTATGATTTTCTTACGTGTAAAGAGAAACTGAACGGAAATTCCATATGAATTTTTGTTACCAAATTTATCTGCTAGCTTCTCATAAAATACAGAAATCCTAAAATGCTGTGCTTCAAAGAAATGTCAAGAAAATTATTCAATTAAATGAGAAAACAAAAAATGTGAAAACTGGAGAATATGAGAAACGAAATCATGTGGCATTGCACCATTTGTCTCTTCTTCACAGGCAAGCAATCAAGCCAAATTGGGGATATTTGGTCCAGATTTGACCTATCTTGGTGGTAAATCCAAACCAGATCCAAACTATAAAGCAACAAAGGATGACAGAGTACTATGGTCGTCGATGGATCTGTCCATGGCGTTACCTCACCCTCTCAGTTTTGAGAGACAGAAGTGAGACTGTTTTGCTGCCAGAAACAGCAGCTGCCAAACCAACAAGGATAATGAACTGCAATTTACAGAGAAGAGGATGGCTGTTGCCTGTTGTATGCTGAGATATCAGATAGCACAAAACCAGAGAGAGAATGTCTGTGCAGACTAAGTGGTTAAGGATGCTCAGAGCTAGCTGGGAAAAGATCTGGGTGTTAGGAAACATTTGTTTTCTGCTTCAGTGTTAAGTCTTTGCACCATCAGGACTACCTAGTGATTCTTGGAATAAACTTTTCAATATTACAGCCCCATGCTCTCTGTAAACACTGGAACTGTACATCCAAATATTCTGGCTAAAAGGAGCCACTAAACTGCTATCAAGAGAGCTGTTTATCCAGAAAACTCAGCAGATACAGATATCTACAATCTGGGTGGTAAATACAGGGCTCTACATGTCAACTGTCAGCATGAAAATCTCTGAAACAATTGAAGGCAACTGCATGCACATTAACATCAAAGAAGTTTCTGAGTTACCAGGATTTCTATTTAAGGATTCATTGAGCACTGTATAGCCTTCCCAATTATCCAGAAAAAAACACAATAAAAAACAAAGTAGGTTGCTCTCTTGTGTGCTTTCTACATTGTAACCACATCCTTTGGCATTTATGAGCAACAGTATAATGCTCCAGCTTGTTTTCATATAGCTCTTCCAAAGTACCAGGTATTACAATTTTTTTAGTCAGATAAACCTCACTTCAGAGTTCAGTTATTCAAATTAATCATATACTGAAAGAGAAAGTTGATCCATTTTATGGATGGTGCAAGCAGCTGTTGAACAAAGCCTCCAATAACTACCTTTTATGAAGGGATATAAATAAAATGAGTGGCTTCTATTTATAAGCTTCTAGTTCTGAGCCAATGTTCCCTTCAATTCCGCTGCCAGGCTCAGAAAGGAGACACAAGAATTGAACTGACAAGAGACAAAAGTTGACCTTCAGCGGTTAGGGGAAGTTGGGATGCAGCTCTGAATTTGAATGCCAGAGCTTTGGGTATTGGTTTTATCTGATTCATATCTTGAGATCACTGCTGAGAATAACAAAGACCTTCAGGCAACAACCCATAACAGAGCTATGGATTGTTGAATATTAACAGAGATCTCTGAATATCCACCCACATTTATGCCAAAGGATGGCAACAACATGATGACTCTGTGAATATACTTTAGGTCATTTTCTGAAATCCAACAGTGATTTGCATTCTCCATGCAACTGCATTGATTTCAGTGTAAACCAGGGTATTAAGTCAAAACAGAAACCATCAGAATCAGTTCTACAGCTGATTTCTTGACACTGCATATTTTGAAAAATATTTTAAAAAAATATTCCTTTTTCTGATCAGTCCATTCCTCATGTGAGGAGCATCAAGGGAAAAAAACCAAACCCCCAAAACCATAAACCATACATCAACAGTCACAGACTTAAGAAAATCATTATGTTCTAAAGAAACACCTATATTTTCTTTAAATTTACTATGCTTCATGTGAGGTATGTTACTAACACCTCACATCTTTCTTTTATAAAGAAACAGAGGGCAGATAAAGCATACAAGTCATGGATCATAAAATAACTGAAAAAAAGGCAGCTTGAACTAGACAGAAGGGAAAAAATTACACTATCTATCATTAAAATATTTATGCAAGAACAGCAGGCTATATGACTTTTTTCTAATTCTGTGAAAAACTATGAACTAAGCTCTAATGAGAAGCAGATAACCTGACTCTTTATCACAAGCCTGAATGTCTGAAGAAACAGACTCTCTTGGTACTTTTCTCTATTTATTATTAACTGCAGTGTTCTGAACAGCTGATGTTTTTTGAATCCAAAAGTCAGACACGTCAGCAGATGAACTACAGTACACCCAGTTATGTCAGTATTTTGCATGGCCTTTATCACTGGGCGTGAACAGTAACTTCCAGGCGTGTGAAACTCAGAATTAGATGCAGTTCTCAGACAATCATAGTAACCAAAATTCCTCATACTTAAAAATCAGTTTACATGGGAAATGATTGCCTTGTTGTTGCTGTTTTGATTTGTTTGTTTGTTAAGAAAATACTGCATATAAAATCAACCATTTTTGCTAAAGAATTGTTTTGATGCTCCCTTGCTAAAACCAGAATTGTTTTACCATGTTGCTCATTGTGTGTTCAGGGAAATTTTGCATAATGAAATTCCCTTGGTTGTTTTCCTTTGTAATTTTGAAGACATGCTACAGTCCAATGAAAAAATATTTTCAAGTTATACATTTCTGTAATTATTCATACTTTTACTAGAAATAAGAATTATAAATTTTGAATAACAGATTGCCATGTTTCAAGATTATTATTTCTTTTCAGAAAATTAGTATCCAAGTGAGAAGATTTATATGTTTAAGTAGGAATAGGCTCTGCAGTATGCACACAACTCATCTAGGCTGTCCTTGTGTAACCTTAGATACTCTCAAGGATTTGAATTACGATCCATGTCAATGATTCCCAGATTTCTTTCTTCCTCACTCACTTCCCTTTTGTTCACACTTGTAATTCAAACTGCTTCTACAGAATCTTCTCCAGATGTCCTCTTGCCAAATGAAAATCAATGTGTCAAAACCATCTCTTCACTCCTCCCAGCTCCTTCCCTCCTGTTTTGCTGTAACTGTCAACAATTCCACCATCCCCCTATTCTACAAGCCTTTTAATACTGGTATCATTTTCAGCTCTTCTCCACTTCCAAAGCTCCACACTACCCAAGCACATGCTTAATGTTAACCCTACTGCCTGCCCTAAAATCTCTTTGCAGCAAAGTTTCAAAACAGACATCAAATAAACATCAAGTGTCACAGACTGAATGAAGTCAGGATTTACCAGCCACAGAGAGTGCTACCTAAATCTGGCAGCTGAGAAAATGAAAATCATTAGTCCTGCAAAACAGATCATATTTGCTTGCTCATATCAATTATTTATCTTCTGGATTTCTGCACACAGGTTTAGAAAAATGTGAAAGATTCACAATGCAAAATAATCATTAGCAAAACAACAATATTTTAGGCATTTACTAAAAAAGAAAATGCCATCTGTCTTAAGCAAGCCTGCCTCCCGTGAAAGTCTTAACACAATATCTTACACAACTCCTATTTCAAAGTCTGAAGACAGTTATGCCTTTATAATAGAACACATAACTAAACTAGCCCCCAATTACTGGACTTGTTTAGTCACTTATCTCAGTTCTCTTTACTATTCATGCAACTTTATTCAGTGCATGGGCACATGCACTTTGATTACAACCTTTAGATTTAATCTTAGAACATAAGACGAATATCTTTGTTTCAAATGTGATTTCAAGGTCATTTTATCTTTTGAATGAGAGAAAAAAAACCCACAATAGAAACTCAATTGTATTTTTTACTTCATTTTAGAGTCTCTGGACTTCACTTCAGTGGCATCTTCTTGAAGCAATTTTCCTAGGCAAGAATAATGTGTGCATGTACATAGGGCTAAAAAAATGACATTGTATGCAGCATGAAAGATAAGAGATTTCATCTTTTTTGTTTCCTTTGGTCCACTTAAATTCAGCACAATCATGTGAAAGATACTTCCTCCTGTTGAGATAACAAAGGGACCCACTGTGATCTCCATGATTTAAGAAATTCTCCAAAACAAGAAAGTGTAATGTATATTATGAACTATGAAATATTAAAGTTGAAAGAGCTTATCCTAGTTTTCACAGATAGGTAACACTTTCAAATATAAGGGAAAATCTTCTATGTATATTTTAAATTTTTAAAAAACCCATTGCCTCAAGCACCTTATGCGAGTTGCCTGAAATAAGATGACTAAGCCCTAACATTTAGCAAAATTTTCAGTTTTTAAAGGCAGAATTTGCTCTCATCTAATCTGGCTACTGCATTTTTTCATGCATGTATTTTACATGCAGCAGTGCACTTCAGAACCAAGGCCTGAAACAGAGAGGGGTTATATGAAATTCACAAACAAAAAGTGTCCAGAAATTCAAACCCACTCTTCAGGAAACTGATAAGGACAAAAAAAGCAAACAAAACCCCCCAAGACAGTGACTGCTCATTTTATTTCAGATAAACACCATCAAGCTTATACCAAATTTCTTAGTTATTTTTATATAGAACTATATGCTATTCACTGACTGTCAAGAAAGATGAGATATGTTATAGATATTTAACACTTATCTAGTATCAATGGGAAAAATCTTGCCTAATCTCAGTATTTCTCAACCATTAAGCAATATAATTCCCTCAGCACTGATTACAAAAAAAAAAAAAAATCCATGAAAATATTTTCAACTTACAGGATATGACCACTCCTGAGTGGTGCACTTGACTGATGATTTTTGACTGAGAAAATAGTTTCCAGAAGGAGATGATTCATGTAAACCCAAAATTTCACGGAATATAGCACAGGGGGCTTTTTTTGGGGGGGGGGGGGGGGGGGGGAACACATTCTCAAGAGATTAAGTGTTGTTTCCACTGTCTTTGTACTTATCATTTCCCTAGTTAAAGGATGTTTTCACTGTCTGCTGCTCAGATCTTTATAAGGACCATCTGAGAGTGTCATTTTGCAGGCTATCTTCCCCTCCGTGACTCAGTGAGCTCTGTCTGTCAGTTCAGCTCATAAATAGGGCAAACAAGAACAGAGCCATATGGGAATATAAGTACAACTAATTACTGACTTGTTTTAGTTTCAGCCAAACCTGGATTTCATCCTAGTATTTTCTTGACATAAGTCATCATGTCACATGTTCAGGCAAAGTAAGGAACATTTATTTTCTAAACATTAAAAGGGCCTAATTATGACTTAGCTGTCCAACTCCCCGGTTTTCACTGCTGGTATTTACATTCCTACCAGGGATCCCATTTGAATTAAGCTTGATTATTTGTGGCACAAAGAGGTAGGGGGAGAGCCAGGCCCAGCCCCAGGCTGTACACAGGCTCAATTTTTTTGGAAACAGGCAATTTTGTTTGGAAGACACTGCACTCTATGTCAGCACAGCACTGAAACACAGGTCAGAAACTAATTTCCTCTCAACTGAGAAAAGCCTTCCATCAGGCACAATTGCTCAGGCAGCAATTCCACCCAACAGATTTTGCAGCAGAGAAGATACGAGTGACAACATACTAACTCACCCTAGTAAGATGATGTGCTGGAACACCATAACAGCGGCCACCATGAGCGAAGTTCTCACTAGGACAGTTTTGAAAACTCTTTATATGCTGTTTGCTGGTCCATCCTGAGGATTCAAAAGCTACTTATCTATTTATTTAGGGTGGTGGAGTGGGCTGGCTGTCTCTTTCCTGTTGGTTTTGGTGCTCTTTTTGGAAACAGCTTTTTTTTTTCCTTTCCTTGGAGGTGTTCGGTACAGAAGTTAAACAGAAGGTTTTTTAGAGCCCTCATACATTTAAAGATCATTCAAAGAAAATCCAAAGGCACAACCGTGAAGAATATGAAGGCAGTGCACTGAAAAAACTCAGAACGTCTGGGACAGCAGCACACAAGCTAAAGAGAGTAAGAGTACTAGAGAGAAAATACAAATGGAAAACTTATGTATGCAAAAAGACATGAAAAAATGAAGCATCACATGGAGTCATTTTACTACTTTGTTCTACTGCAAAGAGAATGTTTATATTTAAGTGAAGCTTACTTGTGCTTGGTTTTGGTTGTTGAATTTTGGTTGCTTCTGCAGGATATTCATATGCTGACAAATTTTTAGAGCCTTACTTTTTCCTCCAATTTAAATAATGGTCATGTCATTCAAGTGCATTGTAATTTATTGTATTTTTATGCTTCATATACTAACAAGCCTCACAACAATTTCATAATTTCGTTAATTGAGGCACAGAGCCTGTGTTGGAGGAGTACGATGGCTAAACAAGTTAGAAACAAGTATTCTCCTAAATTTCAGACTTGTGTTCTTTTAATTAAAAATCTTTTCAGTGTCAGCACAAAGAAACATCTTGCTCAACATCGATCGTCTGGACAAGCTTGTGATTTCGCTCAGCACAACAGCATCCACATTAATAAAAAAAATTCAAATCCCTTCAAACTAAATACATTACAAAATCAAGGAAGAGAATAGCATTTGTGTAGAAACAAACAACTGAACACAATATTTGGCTTTTTTTCCCTTGCTAGATTTATTGAGATGGTAGAAGCCAAAATTATTTTCTTTTTCTTTTTGTTGTTGTTGTTTTTGTTTTAATTTAATGCCAATATCTAGAAAAAACATCTGGTTATTCTACACAATATTAAAACTAGAACTCCCAGAGAACAAAACATCTTTCATAAAGTGCACTGAATGTACCTCTCAACTTTCTCAGGTTTTATTTTCAAAATTATTTGGGCTCTTTGCTGCTTTCTTTAATGTCTTTTCATAGATAGGCAACTCCTGTACAGGAATCAATCTTGGATCTAAATCACCTACTCTTACAACCCACTCAGTGACACCAAAGTCTTATTTTTATTGGAGGGACATAATTACTGATAATTTACCCAGACTGTAAAGAATCACTTAAATATGTAGGCTTTGAGAAACATTGAGATCTGAAAAGTGTTTTGAAGTTTTCTTGGTGGTATATTTTAATACATATATCATGGCACAAGAAGAACAAAAAATTAAAAAAACCAAGCCAACCAAAATTCTCCATCCTGGATTTTCCTACAGAATGCAGCCATCATCAGAATCTTGTTTTTAAATAGCAATTGAATTCATCTGGATCATGGAAGGTGTTTGTGTAACTCAATATTTACGTGATTTTGTTATAAATTGTGACAAATAACCGATGACTTAATCAGATTACAAAGTAATCAAAAATTACTTTGATTAAGTAAGTAAGCTCAAAATTCCATATGCATTAAAAAAGTCAATATATTTCCTTTTTGTTATGCCAACATAGATTACAGATAGCAGCTGCTAAAACATGGAAATTGAAGCACAATTTTCAGGATTAATATCAGACCAAAAAAACAGAAGGGAAGACATCTAGAGATCACATTTATTTTAGCCATTTTTTCTGAAAACTATGGTAAACAAATTTCATTAATATTTTACTCTTTTTTGCTTACATTTAGCTCTCCATCATAATGAATTTTAAAAAATCCCAAAATATTAGCTTCAATAATTTTATTGCAGGATCCTTTGAATGTCTGAGAACAAGTAGTTTCATTCATGAGACCAATTCCCCAGCTGGTATGCATCATTAAAATATTACTGATTGCACTGGAGCGATGCCATTAATATCTAACAAGTCCTTGAACTAGGAAAATTTATAACAAATGAGAAAGCTACCAGATTAACAAGAAGAGTACTTAAGTGAAATATTGAAGAAAATCTTTACAAGTGGTCATGCTATATTTACTTACAATCTGGCAAAAACTCCTGAGAATTTAGGAATATCTGAAAGCCTAAGATGAGGGACAAGATGCCCTAACAAGTAAACCCACTATATTTTATAAGTTCTGCAGTGTTACGAGGGTAGCAAAGGCTTTTTGTCCTTGTAAGCTGTTGCTCCAATGTAGCATCTGCTGCAAACATGCAAATAATCAGATAAATATGGAACAGCAGCAAGGTAGCACATTACATACACAAAGTAGAAAACAAGAAAATTCAGTAGCTATTGTGTCCAGCAAACAGTGTCTACATGCCACATGAATCCTTCTGAAGACTAATACCTCTTGACATACTCATAAATAACGATTCTCATATCTGCTTTGCTTGTGGCTGTGACAAAGTACAGGTTCAATTTTATTGCAACAATCCTTTCATCTTGCAACCCAATACTGTGTGTCCAGATGCAAATACAAATGCTTAAGGAATTTAAGTCTGTTTACCAATAGAACTTGCAGTAATGGGACTTCACATTTGCCCACCCAATATTGTTTTGTTCTAATAGCTTCACATTTTTAAGAATTTGCTTCTAAAACAAAAGGCTGATAAATCAGAAAACAGATAATTTGTTATTAAGTGCCTACATAGAAATGCCAGCAAATGGGAGGGGGCAGAAAATATATTGAACTCGAGTGTGATTCTAGAATGCTACTTCACCTGAGATAGCAAGAGGACAAGGGAAAAGGCATCACTGACCTCTGAGTAATCTCCATGGTTTGGCTGCCGGCGCTCTGGGTCTGGGAGGGTATGACAGTGGTCTCAGCACACATTGGCAATCAGGATGATTGTTCCACTCAATGGCCAAACCTCTTTTAGTTTTGACAGGCTAACTTTTCATCTCTTACCATGCCTGGATGCCTCTCATATCTTATATCACACTCATGTGATATGAGTAATTATAAACCACAGTTTAATGAGATTGAACAAAAGTATCTAAATGGAAAAGGTTTTTTGAAAGGAACTTCCATTAAATGTTCTCTCTATTTATTAGTGTACATCACTGCAAAATTTTTATGTGACTGAGGTTTGTTTCAAATGTGACAGGAAATTTTATTTGCCATACCATATTATAACTGTCATCATTTAATGAATTAATTCTAATAGAAAGGGGGAAAAATATCCCGTAAATATATCCTCCAATAACTATATCCCACCTTAGTCAGAAATACTTCTGGGAATGTATACATTATATACTTCAAATATTAACTCTTCAGAGATTTGTTTCACATCTTCTTGATTCACATCCATGTGCTCCCTCTTTTGACAAATACAACAAATCTTAGTTGTACTGACTAAACAGCAAACACAAATTGTGGCTCTACAAGTGGATACATGAACATATATCTGCAATTTGTACAGATCTTGCTTTATGTTGTTATTAAAGAAATGAAGCTGTCACAGGCCTGGAGTTGTCTTCTATAATCTTTCCCAAAGGCATAAAACATACAGACTAAATGACAATTCTCAGGACAGAAAAGGGTCAGGAGTATACACAACAGTGGGCAGGAGAAGGCATTTTTCTCTTATTGATCAGTAACCTGGAGAAGGGAGAGTTTCCCAGTTTGTGGACATCATCATACTCTTTCATGCCATTGATTGCCATGCCCTGCCAAGTAGCTCAAGTCACCAAACTCTGTGAACAGGGAAAAACACAGCAGAAAAGCTTCCATGTAAATAAGTGGAATAGAAGACACTGCAGGGAGGGGAGTGGGAAACATGGATGGGGTGGAGGCAGAAACAATCTAAACCGTGCCTTGATGACACTGAAATTGGGACTGGCAGTTACAGCTTAAGAAAAAGGACATTGGAATCATCACTGGCTCTTCTCTGAAAGCAGTGATAGCCAAAAAAGCTAACAGATCATCAAATGTCATTCAGGAAGAGTATGAAAAACAAGTTCTTCATTTTGTGACCAAAAATCTTTATTTTATGCTATATTCACATCCTGAATGTGCATCTGGTCATCTTGGATAAGAAAAACTAAGAAAAGGATGTAATCACCTTAGAAGAGGGGTCCATGAAAAGCAGCTGAAAATACCAAGTAGATGCAATAACTGCCCTATCAGGACAGACCTAAACAGGCTGGGAAAAATTAGGCAGAAAAGGGAAGACTGGAAAGGTACAAATATAATCAAGTTCCAGAGAAATCTTCACTGAATTAATGTTGTGCAACCCAGAAACAGACAGGACAGAGTTGTATTCTCTAAGATGCCAAAACAACAGTTTTGAATGATGAGGAAGGGCATTCTGTCATGGAAAAAAAATAAAAAAATAAAAGGTTGGGGTATTCCAAGCAATTTAAATTATTGTGAATTAACAATATTCATTTTGCCTTGCCACTCCTCAGGTGTTAATCCACCTCTTAGGTGTGGGTCCCTCCACTGGCCACAGTCACTTTGGGTATGGCACCTTCTTCTTTGCTTTCTCTGAAGCCCTGTTCAGAGAGATTTTCATTCCTGCCCCTGCTCAGACACCCCCTCCAGGCCTTGCATCTCTCCTGTTTCTCCTCCTCTCCTTGACATCTCTTCTTCTCCACTCCTCCTGCCCTGGCATTCTCTCTTTCATCTTATGTTCCTTTGCCAAAATGATATTGTCCTTTCTTAAAGAGATTTTCCAGAAGCACCACAGACTCCTGCCTGGACCGGTTCTGGTGCACAGGGTGCCCATTGCTGAGCCAGGAGTGTCTGACACAGACAGTCCTTAACCCACACACACAGAGAGGTCTCCCTGCAGTGTCTCTGCTACCAAACTCCTGTCCAACACAGAGAGCACAGAATTTACCCAATCTGTGCCCATTCTCACCGACCTTTCCTCGACACTGTTGGAAGCACCCATGGCCTTTACAATGTAAGTAATTTTTTTGGATTTGACTATGCTGTCAGCCATGAAATAAGTCAAGGCTCCTTTAAATCAAAGCCATGGCCTGAGGCACATATGAATATGTATGTATATGTAATATTTTATATTATATAATGTTATAATATATGTAAAAATATAAATATGTATTTTTTCAGAGCTTTGAGGACATCTTGATTTCACATATGAAATTTCTGCAAAGTCCATTTATCTACATTTGCCTTACAGTCAGTGTGTATGCTGACCTCATAAAAATTTTAAATGGCTGGGGAAATTAGCATTTTAAAAATCCAAAAGAAATGGTTATCCATTACAGCAGAATTGTAATATTCTTTTTTATCAAGTTTTGAACATCTTAACAACTGTTCTCCAGAAGGAATTGTCAGTCCCCGGCCTTGTAAGAGCATTTGAATTTCCATCAGCACACAACCTCCATTTGCACTCAAATTAAATAAAAATATATTTGTAAAGCAGTGTAGCTAAAACCATCTTATTTTTCTATCTTTTAACAGAGTTTAACAAAATAATTTGTTTCAATGTCTATTTTAAAGATTTACCAAAATACTCACGATAGAAGCTCCCCTAGCTATAAATTTCCTTGAGATACTATTTCAATAATTTTTTCATCTAAAAGAAAATTTGCAGCTGTTGTGTTTTGAAAAATTTTGGCAGGGATGTATTTGTATGTTGTGAATGATGTCACCATCTTGTGACAAGCTACAGAATGCTTTTGGCTGGGTCAGATTTTGTCTAGGCCACAATTATCTACATTTATTTTAAACTCTTAATTGAAATATGTCTTTGAAACGAACATGCACGAAGACATACAACAACGAAAAGTAATCCCTTTTGCTTGCTGCATTTGAGTAGTTAATTTTTGATACCAAAAAATACCATATGTTTCTTTTCAACTGAAGCATTTAATTAACACATGGCATCAGACAGATTCACATGGAAGTTGGGTTTTCATCTTCACCTCCTGAGAAACATTTTCCCAGCACACATTGTGTCTCAAATAATTGTTTCCCGTAAGGAGAATTTTGTTCTAAACAAGGCTGATCCACTGTATCAGTTTTAACAGTCAGCAAAGACATTTGCATTTGCATAAGGTCTCAAATAGGACAGGAAAAATCACCATAAAAGCAGAGGTTGTGTGAGAGGCTCAGGGGAAAAAAAGACCATGCAGCTGTCAGGCATCCCTCCAAAAGGGCTGGGCATAAGGAAGGAGAAGTGAACCACAGAGAAGGGGAGGCTAAAGATTGACCAGGCTGCCACCTCTGCAGAATTGAATTTTGCCATCTCCAGGCCTGAGGACTAAATAAGTTAATTTAATTTGTTTAATGAGCTGGAAAGCTTCTAACAAACCCTGCTTTTAAATGTCTGGTCAGGAATACAGAAACCTTTCCAAAGCATTAAATCTACTACTTGCAGAGAAGAGGAAATGTTCCCTTGGGATAACAATTTGGGGTGGTGAAGGACAGAAAAGTACAGAGTCCGGTCCAGAACCTTAGCAAGGCAAAGCACTTCTCATTGGAGCATCCAGCCTTTTCAGAAATGTTAATTACCTTTCCCATCTCCAGAAACACTCTGCCCTATTTGGGAGCGATCCAGGTAGGAGGCTGGAAAACAAGTTTCCACTTACAAGGGTGTTTACAAATTTTTTTCACAAAGTTTTGATTTATTTTCATAGAGAAGTAGATGAGGATTCTTCCCTCAGAATATTTTCCCCTTGAAAGATAACCATGAAGGAAAAACATAAATCAATCTGATGTTATTATGTGCAAGGAATCCCTCAGTATTTTTCTCAAAGTTTGTTTCTGCCCAAAACATTCAAATCTTTTTTACTTCAAAAGATATTTATAGTGACTTTAAAACTGACTGAGGACACTGAAGGTATATGCTAATCTTTGACTTTGACTGCAAGCCTTGCTTCAACTCTTTCCCAACTATTGTATGAATCTGGACAAATACAATTTTTGAAAGCATATAGAATTAATATTACACAGAATTGCAATACAATGTTCTGTATATTTTTTCCCTTCTTTCCTGAAGTAAGTGACATTTAAACAGCATATTTAACTCTCAGGAATTTCAGCAAATTACAGTTCTCCAAAGAGAATATTTTATTTCCATCTACCAGATTATGTTCCTCTCTGCACATTTTCTGTTGTCTTTTAAAACAAGAAATATTCCTGAATAATTTATTTTAAAATATAGTTGACCATCCAAGTTCCAGTTTTACTCAGACTCTTTCAACTTGGCATAGTAATAGGGAAAAAAGCAAACTCCACTATACCATTCAAAATTAATTATCCATACAAAAGAAAAGTGATAATACAGAACATATTTCAACAAATACTCAATGTCCTTGAAATTTTTTCCAAGAGAATTTAAGCTATTGGTATGGATTTGAGCAGAGCAGGCTGACTAAAATAAAGCTGAAATACCTCTTTTCCCACCCCAAAAAACCATGCCACAAAGCAAGTTCTGAGCTGTAAACCAACAAGCGCACCTCTGCCAACCATATTCCTAAATGTTTTGGGTTACTCTAATAAAGAAGCCTCTCAAGTGAAAGAGCATAAAAAGGAACCAGCTTTCTCCTTTATTTTACTTTTTATATTAAAAAAATGTTAATTTCTGATAATAACACACTTGATGAGATGGAGAAGGAAAACAAAATCCAAGTGCCATGGTTCTTAATAAAGAATCCCAAACACAGTGTTTCTAGGATGTCAGGATTATGGAAAAATCAGCCTAGCTAAATATTTACAGCTGATCAATAAAACAGAACATCATTTCTTTGTACATTACATGTCAAGTCTGTGGTTCTGCAAACGTGCAAACAATTCAAAACTGTCTGTTCTTCCTTTTCAACATTACTAAGCCTCATCTCCTAAAACACTGTAACAGAGTAGCTCTCACGTCCTGCAAGCAGCATATAGGATCTTTTCCATACATCAGTTCTCACTTTCTGTGACATGACTTTCCTGGTAACATACTACACCCAGCATCTAGAACCCAGCAGGAATTACAAGGCACTGCTCAGTGCTTGTCAGCAAATAGAAACTGGGCCAGCTTGGTAAAATGGTTTCCTTGTTGCTGATATAGCCCAAAGAGGAATAATAAGAAGGAATATTCGAAGAGGAATAACAACAGGGCATAAAAGATGTTTTCTAGAAATGACATGCATGAATAGACCTTCTGATAGGCATTTAACTGTGAAAATGAGTAACCAATTCTGTCTGCTGAAAGGACAAGCTGAAAATGCTCTATTTTTATTAAACTCTGGTATGATAACAGCCCTGATACAGACCACTGAAATGATAACATCTCTTTTTTTCCTGGCTAAATGCAAGAGAAACCATTCTGCTTGCAGGTACAGAATGAGGCTACCAACTGCTTATCTCTGTTGCTGCTCTGATGTACCTCAATTACAAGAGCAATATTAGCTGCTGTGGTAAGAGACAGGGAAGACAAAAACTGCATTAGAATTCTATTGCAAGACATTTTAATAGTGAATGGTACTACCATTAGTAACCATGATCATTTAAATTCTGCACAGAGAAATGTATTTCTTTATTGATTAGCTAAACAATTGCAATTGATGTTGTTCATGCCATTCTACTTAAAGATTTCCGATACAAAGATTTGATTAAGAAAATATAAAACACTGCCCTACACACTAACTTTATTTTCTACATCGTAATTTTTGCAAGTTTAATTCCACACTATTTTCCTGCAATCTATGGACTAAAATCACTCCTCATTTCAGTTGTTTCCAACTTCCGTCTTATTGCACCTGCTACAAGAGCTATAAGTAATCAAAGTAAAACCCTCTTCATCACCTTCAATTCTTCCTCAAATTGTCCCATGAGGGTGACTTGCTCAAGCAGTGCTTCTGCAAAGTATGGAATGCATGTAACTTTACTGTTCTGTCAGCATTATGAACCATTTGTTGAAAATTGCTACATCAAGATATTCTTAAAAGTAAACCATGTTCTAGAAAACAGAGCCAATATAAAATTTTAAAAACCCAGAATATCTAGTTTATTGAAAGGGAAAATACTCTGAAGAGTAGTGAAGTGTTTAAAGTTTTTGCCTTCTGCACCTTACTCTTTTGCCTTTTAGTTTTGCTTGATGCTCAGTAGCACTTTGAGACTTTACAGTTAAAAACATCACTACATTTCAGTGCATTCCACCTTTTTTTTTTTTTCTTTTTGGATTCATTAATTTTTCTGATGGCATAGGAAACCCAAAACTGTAGTACCAGGAATTTGTCCTTACTTTTTATTGTAATACAGAGAGAACAATGACTAAATTTCTCAAACACTTAAACCACTTCAGAGTGCTCTGATCCCTTATTATATCCAGTAATTAACCTCCAAGATATTATGGCATAAGCAAATATTTTTAACTTCCAGCCCCTTGTGGGACATTTGACATTGACTTGGGGAAGAAAAGGGCACAGGTGGGGCAACTCTAAGCACCAGGAAGTCTATGAAGGAAATCAGTTACATAAACACAAAAAAGCTTCTTTCTGATAGAATAGCTTGGAAACTTGAATTTTCTTCTCTCTTTCCATGGCAGAAGCAAGGCCTAGATAAAAGCCTAGATGTGATAATGCAGCCTGCTAGAACCAAGCTGCAGTGCTGTGACAAAGATGCTGCTCCCAAAAGTATCGTGGAGCTGCATTGAATTTGAATAGTGTTGCATTTCAAACAGCAAAGATCTACTCTTGGCTGCAATAAAAATCATGGAATTGTCGTCTGTCTGCTGCCCACCACACACTGCTGTGGCTTTTTGAAAATGCAGAATAATAACTAAAAAAAGAAGATATGTTATTTTGATGGAAGATGTTTCATAAAGCCAGCAGTATGTTGTGTGAGTTGAAAGCTTAGTAACCTTAGTGACTTCATTGATGGTCGTCTCTTCTGAAATGTGGGGAGGAAAAAACCTGAATCCTAAAAATAATTTTCCCCTCCACATCTCTCACTTGGTTTTCTGTAAACTTGAATCCATTTCCAAATATAAAAACATAAAAATATGTAACTATTGAAATCTGTTTTGTATCAGAACAATCACATCTGTTAACATTTAGTTTTCCCTAAGTCTTCATCCTGTCCCCCTAGATTATGGGTTTTTTTTATATGAGACTAATTCATTATGATGGTTTTTCTCTTTGCAGGTGTTCCTACAATGCCCAACACCTTTTTCCAGTTTTCTTAGAACAGGGATTCTTTTGGTCACAAGGAAAGTTCTGCTCATTATGATTACATGTGCAACGCACTAAATTGCTCCAGACAGCTTTGCTTGGAAATGCATGAAAAATCAGGTCTCACATGGGAGAAATGCCAAGAAAAACAATCTCAGCTTTCTGACTAAAGTGGCAGACATTAAATCCACAATGAGAATCAACAAACTTTTTACAATAATGAAAATCACTAACCACTTAATCTCTCTATGCGGTTAATTTCCTCCATGTTCCCTATATCTCTAAATACATACAAGACTTTTCTTGTTTAAAAAAATCCCCCAAACAAAACCAAAATGCCCCACAAAAATACTCAAATTGGTAAACCAGTAATAATTCACTGAAATATCTTTCAAATCAATTAGCCCCTTACCATCCACTTCTTATTAAGCCATCATGAATAAATAATTCAAATTTAGTATTTCAATAATTCACTTGGATCCACATGAGCAATAAAAACCTGTTGTCTTGAATCCAAGGGGGCAGTGTGTCATGGCCATGAGTACTTGGCCTATCTACTCCCAACAGGGGCAGCCAAAAGCTAGATAAGATCATTTTTTATTTTTTTTTTTCAATTTAAAACCAAATTCTGCCCATTCACAGTGGACAGTTATGAAGCAGATAGTCAATGACAAAGCATGAATAAAGCAACAATTTGCTAATATCAAAGCTACAATTTTCTACTTTGTTCTCTGTGTGCCAAAAAAGTGTCAGAGTAGACACTACTTATCCATGCCAAATGGCTTAAGACAAAGTCCTGGTGCTAACAAAAAGACACTTATTCTCAAGATCTGATTAATTACCAGCACATAATTTTAATGTTTCCATGGACCGTTTGTCATCACTAGTCTTTTCCTTAGCATGCTGTTAAAGTCTATTCCCCATGGCACTGCAGTCTCTTTGTTGCACCCAAGAGAAGCTCCCACTGATACTTACAGAGATCAACCCTAAGGGCAGTTCCTCAGCCGTTAGTGCAGTTTCTTGAGATTACTCCAGCTGAGGCACTGTTTCCTTTAATTTGTTTTGTACCACTTTTCAGAAAAACAATATGTGAAATCTAGTTCTATATTCAGGCCAAAGAATAAAAACTAAGTCTTTAGCCACCCATCTTCAGGCATGGAGAGATAAAAAGGGAAAATTTTTCAAAGGAAAAGACCTGTGTAAAAAAGCTGAGACTTAAAATGTACCTCTCATTCTATTAGAACATGTCTAAGTAGGACTCCAGTTGTTCTAAGAGTACAATACAATTAGTTTCATGTTTTGCTTGAATTCATCATTGCTACTTCATCTAACTTCTGCATAAAAGCACAATTAGGAAAAAAAAATTACTTTTGACTGAGAAATAGTATTTCTCTCTAGAAGAACGACACATCAATAGCTAAGTTGCAAGCTCATACTGAAAAACTTAACTCTCTGCTTCAAACTATGAAAAACTCTGGGTTTCTTAGAAGCTGTTGGCCTAAAAACACCTGCACATGTCATCCAGGTGCCAACAAACAGACAAGTAGAGTACAGTCTGCGAGGCAAGATCTGGGAGCCCCAAACAAATGAAGGGTGAGACATGAAACTTTATTAAGAGCAAAAGGCAAAGCTTAGAGCTGGCTCATATTGCTAGGTTGTCGTAGTTGGCACTGGCAGGAAGGGATTTCACTTTTTATTGGGCAACAGCTTATATTACAGAGGCTTTATGGACTACTATGTATAGGAAGCTATGGCAGATTCCGTCAGCAGAAGCTGACACAGAGCCAGCCTCCAATTTTACACTTTGCCAGAAGTCAAGAGACATCAGACACCTACTGACAAACAGCAAGTCTTTAGAAGCTTTAATACACTTAAACTTGCCAATGCTTGTGAGATGGTTTATCTCTTTTGGAAGTATAAGTGACATTTACGGCTCCCCAAGACAGTATTTTACAAATTCTAGCAATTCTACTTGTCTTTCAGTCTATATTATTATGTTTGTGCAAATAATACAAGCTGGCGATTGACAATATTTCCACTATGTATTTATTTTGTTCAAATTCACAGAACTACTTCTTTGTTCATGTTTCAGAAAGTAATTAAGTATTAGACCTCATAATAATAATAATAAGCAGAAAGAATGGGATTCTTTGCTCAAAGAGGACTTCCTGTCACCAGGAAATTAAATGTTTCTTCTGGCAGACAGTAAAGTACACACAGAAATAAAAATTAATCTATAAGCTTAAACTTACATGCTTTCTCAAAGTTAATTAAGAAGGAAGGTTACCCAAGGTTCAATGAATGAGGCAATGTCAACTTAGGAAGTGATCTCAGCTTAGGAGAGCAAAAATACAAAATTTCAATTGTTAAACAGATATACTAGGTTCTCGTCCTGTCTGATTTTTGAAATTGTGACTGAATTCCTGTATGAACACAGGTGGGGTTTACACAGAGAAACACTCTCCCAAAGATGAATAAAGTGACCAAAGATTGGATAATTGACACAGAGCCTGACTTCTTATTAGCCTGACTTGCCTAGATATCAAGAACACACAGAAGGGAAACCAGTTCCCAATTCATGCACAGGCAATTCAAGAACTGAAATTCAACAGGTGTCAAAATTTCCCAAGTTTTCATGTCAGTAAAAATAATAATTAAAAAAAGATCAATTGCTTTACCATTATCAGTGCTATAAAAAGGGTAAAAAATTAATACTATTTTTGGGGTGATGGTAGTTTCTCAATCATCCTGTAATTAGTAGCTTTGTCAAGGATTAACTTGTGGTTGTGTTTTACCTTTTTACTTGTCATTTTTACCTCAAGATAGAACTTAGGAGTGACAGTACAAACCTAGCAGCACATGTTACTTGATTTAAGGGAGGGGCAGGAGGGTAAAGACTTCAGAATTTTTTTCCCACAGTCATTCTAACTGCCTGCACTATTAAGCTTTCATCTTCAAATGAAATTCAAAACAACATATTTATCGCCTCTCTGCAACCCCATTTTTGCAGAAGGCACATCGATACTTGGATAAGTGAAAAACATCTCAATGATAGCTCGGGCTATGTGTCTTAAAAATTGGTGTTACAGAAACAACTTATCTCCTGGGAATAAATCTAATTAGGAAATCAGGACTAATATAACCCTAGAGACTAAAAATACCTGAGATGTAGGATTAAGCTCTTCTAAAAACAGTGTAACAGAAGGCCATTCAGGGGCATTCTGCTAGATTTGGTCATACAAAGGTAGCCAGAATAAAAAATTCTGCAGTATAACATTTACAGTCTTATTTCAGTTTAGGTGCTTTCTGAAACACAAAATTAATAATTTTCAAATCTGTCACCATCCAAAGCATTGGTCTAGGAAAAGCATTTTAAATACCTATATTAATTTCACTTAATTCTAGTAAACAATGACTAGAAAAGAAGAGCAAAAACTTTATGGAAAATATAAATCAAAATTATCCTTCAACACCATACATTCTTTAAACTATAGGATAAAGCAATCTAATAGACCACCAATGGTACTTTAAGACACTTTTTGAAGTTCATATATTTTGGCAGTGCTATAATTGAAGTACTATCCATGCAGAAACAGAGAAACAGCTCATTGCTTTCAAACATAGGGCTCCAACTAGGCACAGAAACTTTCATATGCCCTTTTCATGCTCACAGCTGTGGGATCAGGACTCAATTGTTAAGCAAACTCTTCAAAACTTTACCGGCACCAACTCATGACAGAGCCACATAACATATTCCTAAATTCATTTTCTCTAGTGTTTTTGTATAATGCTTAGGCTCTAAAAATACTCCACAAAAGCTGAAAAGCATAAAGCTAGCTAATCTTTATGGCACGACAAATGATTTTTGTAATACACTAAGAAAAAGATTTATGCACATGCTAAAAACATTAAATAGGTTTGCTTTACTGTAATAGACTTTGATGTTTTATTTTGACCTTTTAAAATGTTTAGATAGGGTCAGAGTAAAATTAACAGGCAGCAATCACCTTCTCTGACAATGCAAGTCTAAGAAAATCCATACTGCTTCTCCATTAAGAATTCTATAGACCACTGCATACAAATTTAGGAATTCCAGTGGGTCATCAAATGCTTGCTAGCTGCAAAAATCAGTTTGGAGCCACTTTTATCAAATGCCAGGAATAAGGAGACAAATCCTGCATGTTTACTCTATGCTGCTATGGCAGGGAGCCAACAATAGCAAAGGAACTTGGAACTGCAGGACTAAATCCCCATTTGTCTCACCCTTGAAGTCATAAAACTGTTTATACAGATAAAAGGACAGACAATTGTATCATGTGCTGTGCACTGAATTACTGAAAGCTTCCAAACACCCTTTTTTAAAGAAATTTACAGCCTTAATAAATCAGCTTTTTACCAGACAGCTTAAGAATTTATGCCACTAGTAAAATATGGTGAATTTTTTGTTCTTTGGCAGGGTATGATTCTGTCTTACTTTGCATGAGAAATACAATCTCAGAGAGTTACCAGCCTTATATTACACAAGGAGAAATATAATCCAGAAGATTTACAGTGTTTGTATCAAGAAAAAAAGAAATTATGTGTGCAATGTGGAAGGAAAAAATAAGAATGACAGGTGGCAGACACAAAATTGTTTTAACACAAGTTCTGTAGTTACAGCAAATACCAACTGCTGTGGAGAAGGTTAAAACAAGTTGGGAATAAAAATAAGTTTCAATTGCTGCATTATTTACTTTTGTAAGAAATGTAACAGTAGTCACATTTAAAACATCAGACTAAGTAAAAGCAAATGGATTTAGAAAGCAGTTAGAAGAATTTCTGATTGATTCTTCACATTTCTCCTAAGCAGCTTTTCTTTCACATCAGAAATATTATTAAGATCCTGTAACTGGCTTCTGATATGGTCTTCCCATGCAGAGCATAAAATAAGTGCTTCCATGGTTAATTTGGTACATTCCAGACACATGGTTTCACAAGAGGAAATAATAGGGAAATCATCACAAGGTATTCCTGCTCTCCCTCCAGTCCTTGATCCCCTTAAGCCAGCTGATTTTGACAGAAGCGTTGGCACACCATCAACAGAAGAAGCAGCAACAGCAAAGTTGATAGATGGAAGAAGTACTTTAAACTGGTGCTAGCACTAAATACTTCAAAATTAATGAGCCAGGCACCCAGCAGGTAGATAGTTGAAATCCCAGCTTCAGCAGCCTTCCCTGGTGCTCACAGCCTTCCCACATGCACCCCGTTTTCTTACTCCTTCTTATTTATGCCAGAATAGCTAGTATAATTAAAAGCCTAAAACGTACAGGGTTAAAAAACATAAAACCTTCTTTCTCTATGTGCTGCTTTCACCTTGAATGAATTCAGACGTTGAATTTACAAAGTTCTACAAAAACACTTTGTCAGACCTGAAGCAAGGAGAACTGTGAACACAACAATTTTAAGGCAGCCTTGCTACAAGAAAGGCATCTCATGGAACTAAACATAATATGAGGGAGAAAACAAGTCCTGCATTATGGCTTTATTAGTCTGCATGGCTGGTGACATTTCATCACAGATGTCCCTACTAAATATCAATAAAATAGAACAGCACAGAATAAACAAAAGACAAATTACCTATGTCATTTGACATGGGTCATACCTCAGGTGACAACGCTTCGAGCATCAGTGCAACAGGAAAATATAGCAATGAACTTGGAAGAGATAAAGCACAGAAGAAAAGTCCAAGTCCCATAAACACACATGACAATCTACCGGATTTTGTCAAGGATTTTCAGGCTCCAGTAGTTTAAAGAAAAAAAAGTCATGATTCTAAATATGGATTTAGAAACCTTACCAGAGAATGGAATAAGAAAATATATCAGCATTCAACAGCTCTTACAAGTTTAAAGAGCGCAAAGCATATGGAAGGGCCCTAAGAGGGTCTGTCCTGGAGGCTTGTCTGCCTGGGCTGAGGGCCAAGGCAGGGAGTGCAGCTGCAGCCTGTCCAGGCTGTCCCCCTCCCTTCCTGCACAGCCTGGGCCAAAGCCCCTTCCCGTGGGAGCTGCTTTTCAGCTGAGCCTCTACTATCAGCCCCTGACCTGAGCTGCACCTCCTGCTGGGGTACAGCCCAGCCCCTGCCTCATGCTGGGTCCTGTGTATCCAGCCCACTGTGCCCAACAGTGCTGCCTGGCCATCCCCAGGCTGTGCTTGCCCCTCTGTTCCCCTCACTCGGGTGCTGCTGGCTGCTTAACCACCCTCATCTCCTGGCTCACCCTCTCTCAGGGAGCAGCCAGCGCTCATTGCTCCATGTCTGTCTAATGTTCTTTTCCTCTAGTATTCTTGAGGGAATAGAGATGACAGGACATGATTAATACTGGTCTAATTACAACTGAAAAAACTCTTATCCAGCTAGCTTGACAAAATGAAGCTGAGAGGAAAATGTAGAATAAAAACATTATTATGGCTATCTGACATTTGTTGCAGGCAAATATTCCTTATGAAAATTAGACTTTTTGGTCTAATAGTCGCATGAGTTCAAAATTAATATGGGAAAGATGGCATCTATCACCATTGACATGACATGGAACACAACAGGAAAACCTGAGTTTTGACTAGAAATTGAAATAACTGGCTGGCAATGGTTAAATTTAGCTGTGATGAAACAAGAAGATATCAATCAAAATGTTGAAGCTTAAAGGGAGCATATTTTTTAATAAACTTTCTAAACATAACTTGAAAATTGTAAGATTTAAAACTCTAGGATAAGTAGCAGACTAATCTGGATATCCTTCAGGGGAAAGGTAGTGTTGTTTCAGTAGCTCCAATTATGAATTGTTTAAACTTGTTCAAGTCGCACAGCTCTTCCCCAAGTTATTCTGTCAAGTGACAGGCCTGCACTCGCTATCTCAATTTCCCATTCTTTAGAATGGGACCACTTATATTACGTTACCAGGTGCAGTATTGATTTAAAAATGAAAAATCAAGATATTCCACAGAATTATATTCCAGAGAATCTTTGTTCTATTATCAGAGTTTTTTTAACATATGACATTTCTTAAAAGTTGCTTGTCATCAGGAACATAGTCCATTTCACACAGCTCTCCAAATTGCAATATCATCTTTTACATCAATAGTTACTTGTGCTAGAAAGAATCAACCTCTTTAATTAAGAGCTACTCAAAGACCAGAAAAAATTCAGGGTACTAACAACCAAGTACTTGGCCTTACATAATCCTTCCAAAAACAGCCACTGTTGCTGGAGTCAGGGAGAAGGAAAGAAGGCCTTATTTACAATACATGAGAAATTAATTTTCCAGTGAGTATCATTTCATGAGTATCCCTAATCTGGGAAAAGTCTGATCTCTCTTCACCACAGAAGGAATTACATATCCCCAAGGCCAGGCTATCTTCTTAATCTAATAATTACTGGGTAACCTGAGACACAGAATTAGAACATAACTGTTCTAAACAACCTCTGTTGTGCAGTTTTCTGACAAAAGGCACTTTTCTTGTAAATTACACTGGCAACTAATGGTGCTGGATCTATATACCAGCAGGAAACAGGAAAGCAATGCCACAGCCGTAACTTGTTCTTCCATAAAACCCAACTGGGACTATGGAAAGCTGATCCTGAGCTTCTGCAGCGAGTCAGCACATGTTATCACATTAGCAGGGTTCTGATGTACATAAGCATCCACACCAAGTTACAGCAAGAGAAACCAGAGCAGGGAGGAGAAAAATGGTAAAGAAATGCAACTCTTCTATGGATGCTCGGCTCTGCACTAACACAGAAAAGAGGATAAGTAACCAAATACAGATAAAAATAAAGTGAAAAATAGAAGGGTGGGAATATTAAAGTGATTAGGAAACAGAATACAAAAGAAACAAACTATAAGAGAGATAAAATAAGTTCATGGAGCAAAAAGTAAGAAATGGAACAAGCTGAGTGTCCATAAACATTAATTATGGACAATTCCTTCAGCTCCAGATTTTTCTTAGCAATAACATTGACTGATTCAGTTACAGATTTTAAAAATTAATCAAGAACTCATAAACTCAGACAAAACTAACAAATTTCTGCCTGTAACTGAACTGGGTTGAGCATATAAAGCTGGTAATCAATTTGGCCCTGAAAACTTTTATGGCTAAACCCTGGCAAGAATGACTAGCTTTAGAGCTTAGGGGTGATTCACAACCAGCTTGACTATCATTCCTCATTTAAATTGACATTTGATTAACACAAGTAGATATGAAAATATCTGCAGCTTGACAAGTAAAACATGCAGTTTTACATAAAACTTTCAAGTGATTCAAAAAACATGTGTGTGTTGGCAATGAAGTATGTTTTCCATGTAAAACTACTATTTGCAGCCCTCTAAACCCACAATAGAAATCAGGCTACACACAGAAAGATGTAGTTCAGCAGGAAATTTCTTAAACACATAAAACATACAGTAGATCAAATTTCTGCCATAACAAATAGATTTACCTTTGGTTCAGCTTAGGAAAAATAGCAAATGAAGTCTTTTGTGAAAGTTAAACTGGGAAAATGTTACAAAGACAAAAAATAGAACAAATAGTTTCATTGTAATCCAAGGGATTCAGCAGCACAAATGGGATCGATTTGCAGTTAGGGGCCAGGTGCACAAGCTGTGGCAGCATCTATTTGCCACTCCTAGAGAGAGACTGCTGGCCTGACACAGGGCTTCTTAATACATCCTTAATGAGTCAGCTTCATGACCTGCATGCAAAGGTCAGAGAAATGAGCACCTGCACACTTCTCACAATTATGCCCTCATCTTAGCACCCCACTCTTAAAAGTGCAGGGTAAACAATGTAGAACAGTAGAGCTAGAGGTGCCGCAGGGTGTGCTCTTATGGCCATTTGTTTTATCTTTACTGCTTTCTAGCTGTCTCAGTTTGAGACAAGTTAAGAGGAAAGTCAGTCCGTACAAATTATTGGCATTCTACAAAAAGTCTACCAAAAACGTATTGCATGAACTTCCAGCAAGTGGAAGTTTGTCAGCAAACAAAAAAATATGAAGAAATAGAGGTAACAAGCAAACTTCAAAGCTTAAACACATTTAAATCACCTACAAATGTAAACCATTGTGGCAGACAGCACAAGAGATTCTGATACAGTTTCAAAAAAATATAAAAGGGGTACATTTTTAATCACATCTCTCAGGATTGGTGTATCTTCATACAAACAGTATGACTTGTATATACAGTTTCAATACTCAGAGGTTCAGCTGCCTAAAAAATGAGATCAATTTATTGTTTCCGAGCTCTTCATCTGTTCACCCCTGTGCCTCAAGAATTTTATGACATACTGACAGTAATAGCACACTTATAGACACATACACAGACATTTAAACAAAAAGTAAACATAGCTTCTTTAGCTTAAATTTTCGGCCTGAACATTAAAAAAGAATTAACCTTTAGACACTTCATGTTTCCCAAAAGGAAGGCTTTTTTCCTAAGGGAAAAACTACACATCTAAATATTTCCAAGGATTCCTCTTAGTCATTTTTGCTTTTGCAAAATTTGAAGGGGAAGGAAACCTACAGGAAAGAATTTTTCAAGTTTTGATAACATACAGAGAAGTCACTGAAACCTTCCAACCTAAACTCTGAAAAAATAAGTCAAATAACTGCATCAGCTATTAAAACAATGTTATTTTACAATAATTCTATTTATACCAGTGCACACTCATAAAACAAACAAATATCTTATTTTGGTGAGATATGAATACTTGAAAAAATGCTTTAGCATCCCATCCCAAGCATTTAGCTCAATTTCTTAATCTCCTTACCAGTAATATCCGTTGTAAAATATATTCACTTTCTTTCTTTTTCTGACATTCCCAGCCATTCCCCAGCTCCTTCTCCAACTGCAACTGCTCCCTTTGTGAGTGGAAAGAATGGTGTCGTCCCAGCAGGTAATTAATTGGCTGCCAGGAGTCAATTTTAGAGAGATGAAAACACCTGAGTGGGAGGAACAGCTGTGGGGCTGATGGCAGAACAGACATTTGTGCTCTCGCCCCATACAGTCAGGGTTTAAATGACAAAGTCCTAAGAGCTCTGCACTACCTTGGAAATTTAAAATTCTTATGTGAGGTAAGACTAAATGTCTCATGATGCTCTCCCACCTGGTTAACAGGCAGCCTTTGAGCTGAGGACTGCACCTTCTCTCTGCTGGAAGAGGGAGGGAAGAGCAAAGAGGGTCTCAGCTGGGGATCACCCCTGTGGGCAGTGCAGTTATGTGCCCTCTTCCGTTTTTCTTCCCACTTTACTCTTTTCCAGTGTGATTTATCTTGACTGAAAAAAATGCTATTGAGGGAATGAAACAAATGATTTCAATATGCCCAGGAGAAAACAGGAAATTTAAAACCTCAATTATAAGAACCATGTTGGAAAATAAAAAAGAAAAAATTGGTCTCCATTTTGGAAAAATGCACTATCAACCCCTCCTGACCT
The DNA here is from genome assembly GCF_971803275.1 of Cyanistes caeruleus. NCBI lineage: Eukaryota > Metazoa > Chordata > Aves > Passeriformes > Paridae > Cyanistes > Cyanistes caeruleus. Next base: position 10,013,801 of record NC_141707.1, on the reverse strand, counting down.
CGGTAGTGTAATATTACAGTCAACATTTGTGTCTCTGCTTTTTCAAGTGTATTCAATTTATTTTGGAAAGTTCACAATAAAAATCACATTCAGTTCTCTTGCACGTGACTCAGACAAAACGTGCATTGTTTCAATAAAGGTACTACAGGTAACCTGGAAAATTTAAATAATCCTGATGATTAATCCTGATGGCTCATGATGCTGATTAAAAAATTCTGATAATCAATTTCTGTCCCCTCACATGTTAAAATTAGAAAACAATCTAAATACAATGCAAAAAGGTGTAATTAAATTACTTTAAAATGAACAGATGTCTAGATTTTATTTTAATGTATTAATAAATGCCACATTATTGGTACTTTTATTTTTTTGGTCACGTCAGTACCATGCTTTATAATTTTAAATTATCTGCAAAGATGAGGATTTTTTTTAAAAAATGATAAAATATGACTAGAAGCCAAAACTAACTGTCCATCCTATACTAACTATAATCTTATCACGCCAGAAACAATTTCATTTCATGATATTGCGTTTATTCCACATGGAGTAGTTAGATTTTCACTGCCTGAAGCTAAATATGAACAAAAGAAACCTGAATTACTTCCCAGCTTCAGAAAAAAGAATCAAAGGAATGTCATCATATTTTATGTCTATTCTATGTTTAGTGTCATAAGTATGTATATATAAAGTGCCATAAGTACTTTTACTGTCCTTATGAAAAGAAGAAAATCAGACATTCTGATTGACTATTTAATTTCTTACTGCTTTTTATTTCTTTCACTAATGATTTACATATAAAATATTTTTTGATTTCCATGCTTTTAAACTACACAAGGTAAGGAGACATGGAGAAACAGATCAGATTTAACACTAGGAAATTATCAATATATTCTCTTCCTTCTAGAAATTTGCATATGGACAAGAAACCAGCTCACTGGTTATTTTAAAGTGAAACTGATAATATTTAAAGACTTCCAGGAAACAGATGGATAAAAGGTTCAGTGAGGAAATATTTAATCAGAAGAGATTTGGCAAATTAATCTGTAAATGAATCCTTGCATGCATTCTCTTTTCATTACAGAGAAGCAATATCCCTACTGTCAATCATTTCCCAGCATTTTCAATACCAAAGTACACCTTACCCTACATTGCCCCACCAGACTTTGCTGTTTTAGCAACAGCCTCCTATACTCACAGGCCAGATAATAAAAAATACAACCTTTTACATTAAAACAAAACCAAACCACCAAACTTCCCATTTTGACTCCCCTGAGGATTCCCAGGCAAGATCCTGCTTCCAGAGGTTGTTGATTAGAAAAATCCAGAGGTTACTAATATGGGAGTTGGAGTGTGGCTTTGATGTTCCGGACAGGAATGATTCGGGGGTAGGTGTCTAATTTTACAATTCAGTGAAGTGAGCAAGAAAATATAATAAATGTCAGTTTTTAATTGTCTGTATTGTTTTCCAAAAAAATCCCACCATTCTGATTTTTTCAAACCCATTCCATAATGGCCTAAATTCACATCACAGAAATACCTTACAAGCCTTACTATAATGTTAGCTTTTGAGTATTTATAGCTCCACTCTTTATATCACAGGAAAAGTATGCAGGGTCTTATACTCTGGCAAGCAGAGATCACAGTGTCATGAAACTCTATAGTCACTTTGCTATAATGCAGGAGCTTCAACAGACAATAAACCACAAGCCTTAAAAAGACACATCCAGAGTGTGGAACATCTTAATCTCCTTCAGAAGAATTATTTAACTACAAGGTAATGATTTCATACTGGTGATTCTTTTTTCTCATCAGCTTCCAGGCATAGTCATAATTTATATGTAATTCTGAATAGAAACCTAGGCTGAAGTGACTGCTTGAAACTCTAGACAACTTTTCTTTGCAGCCCTTCCTGAGCTTAGAAAATGGAACAGGTGTTATGGTAACTGGACTTGTTCCTTTCCCCTTGAGGTAACTCTGTGCCACAAAGAAATCGAGAAGCTCTTGTTACATTTCTCCAAGCATATTAAAGAAGGCTTTACTGTGAAAATATCTGATAGAAATAATAACACTAATTTACTGCCATTTACCACAGCTGCCTTCCATCTGCTTCACACTGAAACATAATTATGCCTGTGACATCCCTTTAGGGAAACCTCCCTAATGCATCATACCTACAGCATTAAATTAACAAATAATTTTTGGGGAAGGTACAACATGACTATTCCAAGACAAGCAGGTGGTTCTTTGTCTAAATTGCTCCACTGTGACAACTGCATTTCATCATTTGTGTGTACTACTTAAAAAAAAAAAGATGTTTATATTAGAAATCCAATCTAGAGCGATCTCTAAGGGGTTAAGTAAGAAAAAAAAATAAAATTATATCCTTTCTCAGAATTCTAAATCTTTAGGAAGGATGCTTTTACTGCCTCCAAAGAATAAAATTTAATTATTTAAAATCCTGTTAGGATTTGGTTACGCTACTATAAAATTTGGTATTCTGTATGCTCCAAACCTGATATGACTTTAAATAAACAGTGCAATTGCTGTACTTCCCTCCCAAATATTATACCTTATCTCTGATACAAATATAAATGCATATTCATGGTGAAGAAGAACATCTACCATCTATGCCTGCTCTTGGCACACAAAAACTACCAGAGACATTGCAATTTTGCTGCCAGTTTATCCTCATCCTCTTCAGAGAAAGGGAACTGTGCAGCTCTTCAGCTAATATGAACTGAATTTTCAAAGATATGGGAGTGACTATTATAATTATTCATATCAGCCTCTATTCCTGTCCCTTTAAAATCCTTAATACAGCTTTTTTATTGTAAAGTTATCAATACTCTTTAAAGTCTGTTTAATGAATAGTTATTATTACCATAAATATATCTGTAACCCCCAGATATAGTCCTTAAAATAAAAAAGCACAGAGCCAAACAGGCATTAAAATGAACAGTTCCTCATCTTTCACAAAATAGCTCAAGCCCATTTGCAGCATACCCTTTCTGGAATTATATGTTCTTAGCTCTTCTAGAGAATTTCATTACATTAAGCTAGGAAACTTGAGAGTATTAGTATTTTACTTTAAAATCCAGGAGCTTGAGCAGCTCTGAATCACAGTTCTCATTCCTATGGCCAGCTATGGGCTAATCAATCATACATTAACCTCAGTTTGACTTGTTATACTGACAGCAATGTGGAAATATGTGATTTATGTGATTTATGAGGTAAAGCAAGTTTAATCCATTAGAAGAAAACTACTAAATCAAGCACACCACATTGTGGACGAAGTAAAAGGCTCATTCCCACTAGAGATTCATTCCTTTCTGGATCTAACCCTTCTTTGCCAGCAACTGCCCACCCACATTGATTATAAAGGATTGTGTCAGACTAGATCTTAATGTAACATTAAGAGAGAAAATTGGAAGTTTTCTGCTGGCTTCTGCATAAGGGCAAATTTCACCCAGAATGTAAATCAGATTTTTTATATGATTCTTTTTGTTTCAGGCTATTACCTAATAATTTCTAAAGCTGTCAGAAAATTATGGAACAAACAGATTTTGTCAAGGGGATAGCCTAAATGGTTTCTTGAGGCTTCTTCCAACCCTATTTTTCTACATTCCTGTAATTTTGGAAAGATGCTAATATTTTCATACCGTAGCTGGAATCTGAACCAGAGTATTGCTTCACTACCCTGAATGGCACATGTGGAGCCTGAACACCAGACCATCAAAGCTGAGCATTAAACTCCATGACATACAACAGAGGAAATGTTCCATCCAACTCCCCTGTGTCCTTGCTGGAATTCTTGAAAATCCTGGCATTGTTTCTCTTTTCAGAAAATCCCATTAACACTAGGAAACCACAAAAGTCCAAAAGAACCACACAGCAATATGGTTAGTAATATACTTTGTACACTACACAAAGAGTACAGAACACAGAATGTAGTAAAAGAAACATTCTAGTATGTGTGTCCTTAGGGCTTGGACAGAGGAGAGGGAACTGAACTCCTAAAACTCCTGGGGTAACTTTAGGCAAATTACTCAAGCTGAATCTAGAATTTGTTATTTTGGAGTGGTTCTGTGCTCTCAGTCAATTTGCTTTCCTTCTCCATGTTCCAAACCCATTCCAAAGGAGAGTCCACACCCTCTATACTTTGATCTTCCATTGAACTAGAGCCACTAGGAATATTCTCACTGCTCAGTCTTTCAGGACAGCTCTGGGCTGACCCACTCAATCTCCAAACCTGAAGCTATAGTAGATATCTTCATTTGAGAAACAGTGCTAATGAGTCTTGCAGCAGGGCTGTAACAAGACAACTGTATCATTTCCAAGACCCCAGCTGGTATTTCTAATAGCTATGTATTTCCATAAGACAATTTAGTAGGACTGTCTGGGGATCTCAGTACTATTCAGTACTGTGTAATATAACCAGGCCCTTTACAATTTAGTTCTCCATCTAACACAGGACTTGTATTCCCTTCTTTATAAAAAATGTAACTGCAAGAAACATTCACAAAAAATATTGTGACACCCAGGTACTAAATTATTGGGAGTGAAAAGAAATACCCTAGAATGAGATAACTGGCGTATAGTCATTAAAAAATACCATGATTTTGAGTGGGCTTTGTTCTGTCCACAAAATAAAGCAAAGCCACACCAATTCCACAGCTCTACATAAGAAACAGGTTCTCTAAAGCTGTTTTTAGTACACCTCTACCTCAGACTGAAAAAAAACAGGTGATGTTTTCATTCCAGGTTTATGTTTAACCTCTAGGCAACAAAACAATGTAGAAAAGTTCTAAAGCTGAGCAAACCTAGAAAAAAAATCTAGAAAATGCAACATTTTGATCAAACTAGGCTCCCTCTAACCATAGCTAAAACCACATGAATCTTAAATTAAGAAGAAAAGAGGCATGAAAGAAGGGGATGGGGCTTTATATGAATGCATATACCTCTAAGATGAGATAGAACACCCACCTCTGATTTCTGAGGCTTCATAATGCAATATTAAAACTGTAGTGTTGTGAACAGATTGATAAAGCTCTTCTGGGATTGCTTACAGAGTGTAAATAAAATATATCAGAACCTCTTTGCACTTCAAAATATGTTTCTCTACAGTGTAGACAGCCCTAATAAGTAAAGCAGCCCATCCCAGCTGACATACTTCAGCAATTCTAAACCACAATTATCCTTTTGTGTTATTGTTATGTGCATGAATAATTTTTTAAAAAACTTGCAAAACACAAAATACTCCTTCCCAGAAGGGAAACTGTATAGTCAGAACATCTCATTGCTCTTCGAAAGAAGACAATTATGAATAATATGATGGGAACTTTCAGAACATACTGCATCAATCAAGTTCTGCATGAGTAATTATAATAATGTTTTGTAACATCATTAATTTTGTCAGCAGAACACGTCTCAGATTTCTGAAATACAAGATTTTTTCCCCAAAAAACATTGGCCCTTAGCATAAGTTCCCAGCTAATTTCTATGATTCTGCTGAGAACATCTGAGTAGTAAAGAAACATTTGTTTTCTGGGCTAGATTTGGGTGTTGAGGTCACAGAAGGTATTGCCTGCAAGCTGGCTTTTTCCTTCTATGACAGTCGTTGTTTTGAAAGATTTCACAAAAGTGTTCAGGCTGTTAGGTGTAAGAAGGATTGTGTTGGTGAACATTGAAATTCTTTCTCCTTCCAGTGTGAAGCCAGCTCACGTCCTTATCTTTATTGCTTCTCAAATAAGAATCTGTCCATGTCTTACAGCTATATCTTCAGATTTCAAGGGGGATTTTTTTTTTAGTTGTTGATGTTAGTATCAAAAAGAAAGGAATTAATTTTTCTTCAAAAGTCAACAGGCTGAGAATAGCTTTACTGTTATAAAAAAGAACAAGATTAAGGCTTACCTTGAAAGGGCAGAAATTGGAAAAATGCATCAAAGAACTAGTTTATTACAGAGCATATAAACTTACAGTAGATTTAGAAATTATTTCAAGGGTTCTTATAAGCAATGATCCATATAAAGCAAATAAAAGTAGTGAGAAGGAAAAGATAAACTTTAAAGAAAGGCCAGAAGTTGCCCAGATAAGATAAATGGAGGAAAACAGATGAAGAATCAAAATGGGGGAAAGGAATAGAAAAGAGATAAGGAACTCCTTATTTGAACTGACAGCATCTCCACGGCAGATACCAGAAATGTGAGATGGTTGTCAGTGACAATATGACCCTTAGATTTAAGCAAGACGGTCATGTAACAAAGCCCTCAGTTTTCTGAAACATATTTGCTTCTGCTTATTTTATGTCTGCTTCACCATACAAGAGGTACAGCCCGGCTTCCAGGACACTTGTGAAGTTAAACTCCTTTTTAATGAGGAATCACATTAAATCTTTTGTAAATTACACCATTTTGTGTTAAACTAGCTCTGAGTTAACAATTTCACCAGAGTTAGTAAGCAACACTTTACAAACCAAGAAATGTTTATTCCATTTTTTTGTAAGGAATTTGAAAGTCATCTGTTTCAAATGTAAAACAAGTCAGATGAGATGTCAAGAATGAGATTTGGCCCAACCTGTTGGCAAGGAATTCAGTTTGAATATAATATTTTCTCCCTCCAAGAAAATAATATACAGGATTATCCTCTTCCTCAATTTTGTAGTATTTCCTTACTTTCTCATCTATTCATACCTGCTCCTTGTCTCTCCCCTTATTGTGATATATTGGGATATATTGTCTCTCCCCCAAAGTGATATATTGCACTATATCCCAAAGATATCCTATGGTGTATATATTTAATTGACAGTACATTGGTATGAGAGTAAAAAACCTTTATACATTTTTTTACTTTTTTCATTTCAGCCATAAATTTTGCTGATACCCAGCCTGATGCTTTATTAGACATTTCTCTACTACCCATGGTTTCTATTGCTATCTTCCTACTTGCTGTGTTTCACAATAATCCAAATTTTTCTTGAGACAGAACTAATATGTGGGGAACAGAATGCACCCTTGCATTCTCTCTGCCTTCAATCCTCCTATGCATCACAAAGAAATCAAGAAAATCAGACTCTGGTGCAGCTGTATAATAAATACATTCTTCATAGATTCATTTATTCTTCTAATTAATGACAGTGACATGAAACCTGTCTCTGATGATGTGTGCTTGTCTTTTGTATTCTAAGTTCATAAGGAATTCAGCTGTCTGCTCTTCTTAGATAAGTTTTAACTTTAAGATTACTAGTGCAGTATTTTAAAATAATATAAAGATGACCTTCTGAATGTAGGCAGACTCCATAATTCATAATGCCCTTCAATTGCTTTCACTTGGAAAAATGGAGTCAATAAATGAGCTAATACTATAGCCTTTACATGCCTTTACCTATTATTCTTCTCCTGCTCTGTATATTGTTGATCATCTTACACCAAAATAAGTTTTTTTAATCAAATATTGAGGCATCAGTGAAAGATGAAAAACATAAATGTTTAGGTTTGAGGTTTTCCATGTGACGGCTGGCCACTAAAATTAGAAAAGGAGGAAAGACGATTTTTATATCTGCAAGTCACAAGGTTTTCACATTGTCTGTCTGCTACACCTGAGCAAGAATACACTTGGGAGACGTAAACCAAGCAGGTGTATTTGTATCACTTTGCTGTCCAGGCTCTGGTCCCAACCCCTACAAGCAAATCATTTGTTACTAAAGTAGTTCCCCCAGAATGCATGCTGGAAGGCAATACCAAGAGATTCAAGTGATACTCAGATGTAGGCCTAACATTTTCCTTAAGATAAGGCTCAAAAATCCCTTCCTAGGTTAGGCAAGACCCAATCTGATGGACAAGCTGAATAGGAGTCACAGAATGCTTACTTAGTGTATTAGCCCCCATAACAATTTCCTTAGGATAAAATAATTTTTTTCAGTATTCTTTTATATTTTTGATATTTCTTATACAAATTTTGGCTGCAAAAGTGTAACATTAATTTTTTAACACTAAGAATTTTAAATGAAACTTCCACTTGCAGGAATTCCAGCAAGAATTTGCAAGAATTTTGCAGCAATTCAAACAAGAATACTTCTGTTTATAAACATCTCTTTCAGAGGTGTTTGACTGCAGCTGCCTATGAAATGCTTTCTGAATAAGAAATACTTGGCCACGTTGCATGACTGTTACCAGAATAATTTAAGAAGAGACAACTGAGATTTTCAAAAAGGGTACAATTTCATATAGCCCTCATCATTCACCCTGTCAGGATCTGAGACTTGTATGCTGTAAAACCGCCATCAGTCTCTCAGGAAGGACATAAGAAATAACATAATAACAATAATAATAACAATGATGATGATGATAGTAATAATAGCAAACAGTCACAAGTTTAGGAGACTTAAGTTTGTAAAACACACCTCCCCAGTGGAAGGGGTATGATGCTTCTCATACAAAGTACTCAGACATCTAAATTTTGTGAACAACCCTGGTGTATCTTAGAAAGAATGTTCCTATCTTCCCACTGAGACCATTGTACTTACTGAGAAGAAACAAAAAAAAACCAGAAAGGTGTCTTTTGGTGAAATTTGACAAAGTTTCCATAAATCCATGTAAGTAGTCCACTAAGGCTACATGACAACAATGTGGTAGCTGTAGGGTCAGGATTGGATGCTATGGGTAATATCAGTGACCTCAAAATGTGTGAATCTGCAGACAGCAAAGGCACACACTCAAACAAAGGGAAAGGGTAAGATGCATTATTTCAGAGACTCAATCACTTTAGCCCATAGTGGACTTGACCACCCATCTGTTTTGCCACTGACTAAGCTACACTCATGAGCACAGGACCTTAGAAAAGCCTAGGGTAGGAGGGAGTCTGGAAACCATCTGGTTTAATCTTCTGTAGCAAATAGGGCTTTAGGTTATGTTATCCAGGGTTCTATGCAGATATTTCTTAAATATTTCCTGTGAGAGACACTCCCCCAGTTCTCTGGGTAACTTGTTCCAGTGTCTAATTTTTCTCATGAAGAAGAGTGACAAAAGAACCTCTGTCTTGTCTATAAACACCCTCCAGTATTGCAACACTATAAGATTTCCTTCCTTGAGCATCCTTTTCTCTAGGTTCAACACACCAATTTCCTTCAATTTTTCTTCATTTTTCAAGTTCTAGAACCCTCTAATCATCCTGGTAATTCCCTGCTGGATCCTTTCCAACTTTATAACGCCTCTTGAAACAGGGAGACCAAAATTGGACAGTGTTCCATATATATAGCCTAATGAGTGGCTGAGTAGAACATAATAATCACATCCCTTAATACCTTGGTTGCACTTCTGCTGACACAGCCCAGGCCATGGATATGTGGATTTGTACACCAGAGACTTAACTACATGTAACTATGTTTACATATATAAAAATTCCAGAAATGGTATCTTGACATTCCCAGCCTGGCTTATTCCTTACTTGGTCTATGGCAAGCATTTCTATTTTTTGGTCTCCATGGCAATTCAGGTTGTTTTTAATTAGATAGTTGTTACAGCATCTCCAGGCTGCATTGTGCAATAGTAAAGGAAATCAGCTTTGAAGATAGAAAAGGTTTGTGTTAACTAGATTGAACAAATAGTCCTTTTTACAAAAAATAATTTTCTCCCTGCCCTAAATTATAATTGCTCTGGGTCTACTGAGTCTATATAAATTTTACTTCCTAGTTTTGTGGGCAAATCACAAAGAAAATTACATCAATAAATCTATCCACTAGGTATTGAACATCTTACCCAGGGGCTGAATAAAAAACATATGCACAACTAAAAGAAAAATGTTCATCCTTTTAGAGCTACTTCGTTTTGAATCAATTGTCAGCAATGCTAATCTAACAAAGTACACTGGTAAGTGAAGAGTAGGCCACAGTGACCTGTTTCCAAAAGAGCATTTGTGCCTCCATGGTAATCCTAAATCCTTGTCATTCATACTTAGTGATTAGTTACTGATGCTGTGCAACATGGAACAGCAGCAGCAAAGAAAGTCTAGGAGACTCAGACCAGAATTCAGTGCAGGGTACAGTTAGGATATTAAATCAGAAGCTGATCATAAACAGAATTTCTAGTAATCTCTTAGACCATCAGATTTATAGAAATCTGCTGTAAAGCCTAGTAACACAAAAAAATCCCTTCACACAGCACAGCTAAAAGTATGTAAAGTGTGTCCTTGGCACATACAGTCCTTTCAATTTCAGTACATCCTGAAGCAGATGGAAGCTCTCCTGATGAGAGTTTTCCTTCCTCTGCATAGGAGTCCCCCATATCAAAATAGAGTTACTTCTTTCCTGTCACTCATTGTTCTGGCCCTGCGGGGTTAGGAGATCATTTTGCAGAGCCGGGCATCTCTTTAATTAAAGATATCCTTTTAGGAGATAGCTCCACAGCATCTTCACAAGGGCTAGACTGGGTGGGGTTTGATCAGATATGGCTGATTTTAAAGAGTGTTTCTCCTTCAGAACAGCACTATGGCACGTAAAAGGAATGCACTATTGCAGCTTGTGTTGGCATGCGATTACTAAACTACTGAATTGTGAAAGTTTTATTTTGCTGATACTCATATAAACATCTACTGTAAGTCATAAACTTTGACAAGAGGAACTCATAGCTTACACTTAAAAATCTGTATTTCAATAAACATAAAAACTGGAAATGTAAATCTAAGAACTCCCCTATAGATAATAGAGGTGTCTTTTTATGTGCTTCCTCAATCTTTGCCTTAAATCTGAAAATCTAATCTGCATAAGTCTACACTCCACATTTTCATAGCTGTCTTTTCCTATACATAATTCATAAATTTCCTATTAAATAATCTAACATTTGTTGGAAGGTAAATTCTATTGATTAAAAAAAAAGTGGTTCATTTGAAAGACAGCTGTCTCAGCCAGAGAAATTGGTCAAACAGAAATTTAACATGCACTGCAAGTTGGATTTTTTGATGACTTTACTAAAGATTCTCTGAATAGTTGGATAAATTCAAAATACCAGGATGCTATCATAATTAAAAGATTTTAATGCTGGAGTTTGATGCAGAATCTTTAATCAGTCAAGGATTACTTAAAAGACTTCTCATATTCTAAGGAACCTGATTTTGAATTTTGTACCTTTCTCAAAAAAAAAAACCCAAAAACTGAAAAACCACAAGCAAACCAGAGCAGAACTCAGCCAGCTTTGGTTGTGGTCACAAGTATTTATAAAGCTGCTTTATTTAATTAGGAAATTTAATCAGAAAGAGATTGTATGGCTTAATATCTAGTTGAGCAATAAAGAGTACAGCCCATTTTTTGTGGTATGTTTTAAGATAAAAGTGGCTTGAAAATGCTGAGGCTTTGCTGAGCAATTGAGCAATCTAATTGCATGTCTTTAATTAGCATATATGCTAACTTTTCCAATAGTGGTCCTCATCAAAAAGTCTGTCTTAAGAAACCTGTATTCTTGTCCTTTAATGAAAATGCTGATCTGCTGTGTAAGGAATGTGCACAGGGTTTCAGATTTCAAATAATTACATACAATGACATCTAATATTTTACACAATGAAATATGCTGACAGCTACATTTGAAAAGCATGATGTTATTAGAGAAATTAAGACACTTGGAAAAATTAGGAAAAAAACTTTAAATATTTTGATTCTCTGAACTGCCAGGCATTATCTTCAGTGCAATAAGAATGAGAAGGCAGTGAAGAACTTACTGGTGTAAAAGTAAAATGTAGATGGCTGTCATTTAGGTCAAAGATAATTCCTCATTGACTGGCTTCCATAAGCAGTGTAAACCTATATAGGTAAACAGTATTAATTGTTCTCTATGAGTGAACATTTTAAATTTGCTCTTGTGAGATAAATACATAACCCTGATATCCTTGTTGATGGTTTTGCATGTGTATCTTCAATTTTAAAACATAAATGGGCCTGAAGAAAGCTACAGAAGGATATGGGGAAGCTACCTGGCACTGAGTGCTAATCGAACAAACCATTACACTGACCAACACAAATACATGGAAGTAGTAGTTTTCAAGTAGAGCAAGCAAAGAGCAGTACCTGAACAAGCCTAGAATCTTTTCCATCTATAATTATTGCACATACAGCTACAGGTATTTTATTTGCATCAGCTGTTAGTCAGTTCTCAGTGTACTCCTGCTGCCCCTCAATCATTTCAGAAGCGATCATTCCATTTTTCTGTCTTTCAGGAGACTGCAGACGACATGCCTGTATTGTCACAACAGTCAAACAGAAAACACACGCTCTCTGTGGCTCCCTGCCGATGCCTTGGTGAAAATGACAGCACAATGGCAGCCCTGCATATATCCACAAGGTATCCCAGGAATGAGCATACTGGATCCATGGCCAAAGAGGGGTGTCAGGAGAAGAGACTGACAAGGAGCTGCATTCTGATCCAGGCAGCCATGCACACCAAATTCTTGGAACTGTAGAACGTGGTATGTACCCAGAGGCTACCAAGGGATTTTGAAACCTACAGAAGTGGCAGTGTCCATTTGCAGAACTGCACTCTGAATGTGCCACACCTCTCAGAATTCTCTGAAGGAAGAGACATGGAAAATCCTTTTATTGTGGTTCTGACTTACTTTGCAAATTGCATTTTTCTGAACAGCTGGTTCTAACCATGGAAGACCACATTTTCAATCTCTAATTTAGAAAAAAAATCCACAGGAAAGAGAACCTAAAGGCAGTGTGATGATTCATAGAAATGATTTTGCACTTGGTACAAACATCATAAGGTTTCTTTACAAACTGCAGGCCAAATACCACTACAAAGATTTCTGGTATTATTGTTAGACAGTCATTTAACTTCAAATTGCAAACAATTTTTTCAAATGCTCCAGATGTGCATATGTCTGCAGGGTAGAAAAGAGAGGGGAAAAAAAAAATTCTGTGTCCTTTTTTGATCCTGAAATATTCCCCAAAAATGAACCTTAAGAAAACAGTGCATGTGTCTGGATTGTTTCAAAATCTAATTAACCAAACTTGAATGTCCTGGGGGTATATTTTCAGATTCCTTACAAAATTAAGCCAAAGGCTTTAGTGGATACTGTTAAAAACCACCAACAGCTCATGAAAATATTTTTATTCCATTCATAAAGCTTATCAAACTCACAAATTAGAATGCAGGAAGAAATTATTCCCTATGTATTGGTTCAGAGAAACTATAGTTATTACTTACTGTAGACTCTACATGCTAATTATTTTAACATAAATAGTTAACAGCTTCTTGGAAATGTTGCAAAGTTTATGCTTTCTAGTTGAAGAGAAGGTACTAAGGAGGCTGAAGAGAAAGTAGATACCACCTGAAGTGAAGGAACTGTTACAGATATGCTCTCCTTTAAGGTATTACAGAGATGCATTTCATAGGGCACTTTAGGGAAGTAAAAGGACACTTTGGGTTATCTAGTGATATTAATGTTTGAGCTTTACACTGGTAGAGAAACTTATTACACATAATGTAATTATGTGCATGGTTCATTAAGCAAAGAACTTGAAATATTAGCAGCTAAATTGTCAAGGAAAACAATCTACCAGAAGTAATGTCTTTGATCTACATCCCCCCAACATACATTGCACTGTATGTGACTCAGGAGCAGGTGGACTCTGCTGCTGATGATAACTAGAACATTTTAAACATAGGATGAACACTTCCTGTTCCTTTCTAAAGCAAAAGAATTCTTCTCAAAAGCCAGCACTTTCTCAGAGCATTACTGGATCCTGGTGAGCAGTCCAGAGCATTTACACTCCAAGGGACTCCCACAGACCTGCAGAAAGCATGAACAGCTGGCTCAGGACTCTAGACAGCCTTCAAGATAAACCCTGAGTACATTTCTAAGCCAGCAACAGTAAATGTATGTAGGGGGAAGGGGTCAGAGGGGCAACTTGGCATGTGTACAGGTCACTGCACAAGCCCAGGCATAATAAGCACCATCCATAGCAAAACTCATAACACAACTCAACACAAATTAATCTTCTGACGCCATTGTTTCCTCTGCCTTACTCATTCTTTTCATGCAAAACCAGATTTTAATAAGTTACGTGGGACTTTTTGGTGGTTTTTGCAATCATTTTGTATCACTAACCAAGATAAACTACTCAGTATTTTAAAAAGAGAAACTTGTTTGAGACTATGGAAGATGTCCACTGAAAACCCTTCTATTATCTCTAGAGACATCTGCAGCATTTCTACTTCAGTTTGCTTAAGCCCAATAGAGAAAAGGGCATCAGCCTGAGGAGAACACAAGAGCAGGCAAGTGCGGTGTCAGCACCTCTGTTCTGCCCAGGACAGATGTGCTGACAGGCACAAGTGATATTCCAGCAACACAGATACTAAATTTGATATTCCAGCAACACAGATACTAAATTCGCTTGTACCCACTGGAAATAACATGATGGTTCCAAAACCTAATTGTGTGTGAGATCTAATAGCCATTATATAAAACACTCCAAAATTATGCAACTATGTTATTTACATCAAAAAAAAAATAATCTGAAATTATTTCCATGTCTTTTAGAATTATCTAGCCTTGCAGAAAATTCACACAAGCCAGTGGAAAAGAATTTCATCATATACATCACAAATCAGTTAGCTGAACCATTATTTGGCTGACTGTGAGGCCGCTTTCAGGCTGCTGTAGTAGCTCTTGAACAAGAACAGTAAGTGGAGTTTTGCTCATTTTTTTCCTTACTATAGGATACTGATGCATTTTTATGCCACTTGTATTCTCTATGTGGGTTTTTCTTTCTGCTACTGCTCTTATGAAACAAAATATTAAAATGAAGAGCTGCTAGAACTGAGCATATTACAGATTTCTAGATCTAGTACTATAATTGAAATGAAGGCTTAATGAACAAAATCTGTTTAGACCAATGTTTTGCAGTTTTGAATAAAAATTACTTAAAAAAAATAGATGCTCACATAGAATTGATGACAAAAAAATGCAGTTTAGTAATTACCATATGTGACAATCAATAGACTGTTCTTAAATCACCTTCAAAAGATCCTTGAACCTCTTAGAAAGTATAATGCAGTAACTTCACAAGGAAGACACTTAAACACTTGTGGTCCAACTGACTTCCATCCAGATTTCTGATGGAATCAAGAACAGCTGCTTGAGCAGTGAAAACTCTTTCAAATTGAAAAGCCTTCTCTTGTGTGTGCTGGAGCTTAGCACAGTTGTTGCCAGCTATAGTTGCTGGGACAGGAAAACAACCACTGAAAGAAGCAGGTGCTGGTTTTAGAGTGAGATGTAAAGTCCTCCAGAAAAATGTGTGAAAGGAAGGAAAATGTGTCCCAGGGAGATGGAGCAATACTTAGATTTGCCTTTCACTCTGAGAGATTCAAGCACATTTATCTAAATGGTTGCAGAGCTTGGTCATAGAAATGTTTAGTCTGAAAAGAACTTCTGAAGTGTATCTCATGAATGTTACCCAGATGTCAGTTTTGTATCATGTATTATGCCAGGCATAAAAAAAATTAAAATATTATGTAATGCTCTTTATTCCATGTTTCCAGGAAAGAGATTAAACTGAATCTAATAATAATTTATTCATATGGGTCTCATTTGTTATATAATGAAAAAACATTTTATACAAATATGTGATCAATATGTTCACCAAACAGGCAAGGACAGGAGTGTGAGTACATCAAGCAGGCATTCATATCACCAAAGCTGTCAGACAAGAGAAGCAGAACAATCTCCTTACCAGTCATGAAGGATGACCAGCAAAGCCAAAACTGAGATGAGTCCTGTGACACCCATTTGGGAAGGGAGAGGGCATTGACACAATCACACACAGTCAAGGAAAATCAGAGAAGGAAGAAATGATCACCTTGGTCTCAGATACTAAGAACCATGACTATGTTGCATCAGCTCTGCCATACTGTATGCTTAGGGATAATTCTACAGCTTTGTAGAATTAGTAAAGCATAAGGATTAATCATTGTCAAGAAGTGTGTTGTTGATGAATTATTTTGGTAAGGTTAATCTTCTAAATACTCATTACAGCAACCTGTAATTCCTCTTTCTTTATCCACATATCACCAGCAACAGCATTATAATAAAGATGCAGTAGGTAAGCTATAGAATGCATTTGCTGGTCTCTAGTAAATCATTTCAGTGCACAACAAGCCGTCAGCACATCTAATCCCACTAAATGCATCACAAATACTTATTTTAACAGGTGTAGCATTAAGGAGTCTTGCTAATTGTGGGAAGTCTTGACATCAGATCTTTAATCATAACATTTTATCTTTTGAATAATCAGAAAAAAAAAAACCCAAAAAACACTAGGACCACAGAATCATAGTAGTGACATGGTAAACTCCATCATGGACTTCCCACAGTAAAAATAAATTAACTCTGCACAGTAGAGAAAGCAACTGCAGTATCTATGTTTTATTATTCTGGATATCTCAAGTGACCATGATCTCTGAGATTATACTCTGATGTCTCTGAAGTCTCATATCTGTAGAAGATTTATTCAAAAAGACAAGACAAGAATTAAGAAACACGTTCCCAAAATTTGGGGGTACTTTTTCATCTTATATTATCTCTTGAAACTTAACTTTTGGAACAGCATCTTGCTCTAAGTAGGGCCAGCATCACAAACTGATTTGAAGTCAAACCAGGCCATGAACAGGCAAGAGCAAAAGTTAGGGTAGCAGCAGAGAGAAAACCACCAAGCCCTATCCAAACCAGTCAGCACAGGTCACAGTCCTCCACAGAACTGGGAAGGAAAGTAAGGAGACTCCAGCTGGCTGCATATATTTTATTTCTCAGTTTTCAAACCTGTTCTCCAGGTGAGCTCAACACAAGCATTCAATATTAAAGAGCTGGGGGACAGGGGCTGATAAGGCAGGAACAAAGAGAGTTTACTACAGCCTTAATTATTTTCAGTCTACAGTAGCTACAAAATACCAAAATCATAACACTGGAATTTTGCCAGAGAGGTGAAAGAGTAGTTGTGTTCTAAGAATTTAGGGCATAGAAAATTAAAGACATTACTTTGATTCCTATTTCTTGCTGCTTTGCTTTTTTTGGAAATTCTCCCAGGACATTTCGGGTTGGTCTCTTTACACTTCCTCAACTGCTCTATGGGGATTTCCAAAATCCAAGCTACAAATGAAGACGTGTATTTTATTATAACATCTAACACGAAGCACTATTAATAAAGGAAAATGTGATGTGTTTATATTAGTCAGAATCACGTAATTTATCAGGGGCAGACACAGTAGCTCAGGAGGACTGAAAAAACCTGTATTCTCTGTAGACAGAACATGATTAAAACATTCAACATTTCTCACATCCTTTCATAGCATTAGGCAGGGTTCTGACTATAATTTGAAGACTAAGCAGCAAACTCAAAAAAACTCCACTCATTCCTTCATCTTCCCTAATACTGTAGTTAAACAGACTGCCTTAAACCTGTACAAAATCACATGGAATCATCAAGCTTCCTGTTTTCTGGCCATGAGAAACTGTTTCAAAGATTTGATTTTAAATCACTGATTCTGTGGTTTTAAGTCATTTGTCTTACTGAAATGCTGAAGTCCGTAAGTTTTCTGTTTCTGGGAAAATGGGATAAAAGGCACTAAGGGATTCAGGAGCTTTTACAGGATATTTTTCATCTGTCATCTTGACCATTTATTTAATTCCCTATATGTCAGTGTCTCTTATTTGTTTCCCTTACCTGTAGATTAAATTTATTAACACAGGACCAATTACTTGGAGTTTATGCTCCTCTGCATGGCACAGTGCATGCAGGGCCCAAGAGCCAAGTTCCTAAACATTGCAATAACACCACTGTCAGTCATTAGTTGAACTGTATATTCCTGATGAACACATTGCATCAATGTATCTTAGAATGAAGGATGGAACAAGGTCAAATTGAAGATTACAGCCCACCCTCAATGTAATGCTTCGTGCCTTGATTTAAAAGCTGTGTTGGGTTCTAGTATTTTAATGAAGCACAGCAACTACATACAAATTTTACTGAAAGTCCATTTACAGTCAGAATGGCCACACTGTAATTGTGTGGTTCTCCATCAAGAAAAGCATCTAGCCAGAATTACAAACATGCATCAAGTATCCTACAGCTGGGGGAGGAGGGAGGAAAAAGAAAGCCCTTTCCTTTCTCTATCTAGTATATTAAAATGTAAAGTCTTTAGAACCGGCTCAGTCTTTTCAATGTGACTTGGACAGTGCCCAGCACAAAGAGCCCGAGTCTCCAATTAAAGTGTCTATTCTCCATCACAAGAGGAATGAATAAGTATTGAATATACTCAATAGGCATTAATTCACCCAACAGTTTAGGGCGATATTTCCGTTTCCTAGAAGGCGAGAGCTCGAAAGGAAGTCACTTCAGCTGTAAACAGAAGTTTATCGGATTCCACTTCCTTCTGTGATGATTTTTCTTTTTATGGCTACCTGATTTATAGCACCATACAAAGCCCAGCTGCCAAGTAAAAAGGAATCTGAGAAGCAGCAGAGGCTCCTCTCCCAGATTTTAACTCCATTCTCGCTATGGCCCACAGTGGCCATGCAGCACAAGCATACCAGCCTGTAGATAGAATAATCACAGCACTCAAGTTCTGTACTCAGGAAAAAGACACTGCTTTCCCACATTCTGAGGGTGTGCCTTCCCGAAGAAACAGGAACAAACCACAGAAGCAGCACCTCTAATCCTTTTCTCATTCAAATTCTATGGTAGGAAGGAAGATACGGTTTATGCCAGTGTATCTAACATCTGAACTTTCAACTCACACCGGCACTAAGGCACCTCTAGCCTGATCATCTGTATTTCTGTCAGATGATAAGAACAGATGGTGATATTTGATACAAACTAATCAGCTAACTTAGCAAAGAGTTGGGTATACATTTTCATAACAAGGCATCTGATGAAGCTTGATAAATAAAATTTCCCATGGGAACAGAATACTGGAAATACCACCCTTATAATAGAAAAATGTAACTAATTCAATAAAGAGCAAGTGAAGGTAACCTTAATTATAGAAACCTCAGTGCTTACAATCTTTATGCTTCTAGAATTACATTTGCAAAATATAATTGCCAAAAGGTGACTTTCCCACAGCTAATAAATGTCAGCTGACAAATCAGTCATGAATGTCCTGTTCTTTTCCTAAGAATCCTTTTTTAGGATCTTCTATTAATAATCCAGAATTATAATCATTATCAAATAAAATAACTGGAACTAAAGCCGGTCAGGAAATTTTTAATAAATGCTCTTCTTCAGAAAGTACTAATTTTTAATATCATTAGCATTGAGGGTTTTGGCAGAGAAGACTTGAATGCCTCCCCCCACACCATCAAAAAAATCCTCAAACCTGAAGTGTCCAATTTCTATCATGTTTTTCACAGAGATGATTAATCCATTTTTTTTCATTACTTTTGGCTGTCAGAACAGTGTTCTAAAAACCTTCATGGTAACAACAGACAGCTTTGCTTGCTGATTTTTCTTTTTTTCATTTTAGAACTAAAATATATTTCAGAGATTATATTTACCCTTCCTTCTGAATGTATTTTTATTTCAGGAAAATATCAGAGCTATTATAATGGCATCTCAGCTGTGCTGAGAATGAGCAAAGTTTATTTAGCAGAACAGGATACAATAAAACTTGCTTTGTTTTGTCTGATCTCTTGCATATGAGAGGATATCCATTATTGACCAAGAGCCAACAATGAGTTCAGCTATAAACTGAGTTAGTAGCTAACTCTACAGATCCCAGAAAGCTTAGCCTTTTTCTGTACACTCTTTGAATGGGCTTTCTCAAATACAGACTCAACTGCGCATTCATATTTAAAGTGCTATTTGTATTATATTCCAGAGCAGCTTAGGTTTTTCTGCCCACAGGATATTCAAGATCACAGGGTAAAATTGCTTTGGTGTCAATGCAAATTCATGAGATTCTGGTATTCCAGAGCTAAACACTTAATTGTGCCTCTATCACACTAGCTGGTTCATTGCTCAGACTGTAGAGGAATTTCACCTGAGAAAAGCAGAATTTCACAATGCAAGAGCCTTCCTGTCTGCAGACCACAAAAAGGCAACATGACAACAATAACTACACAACAGGAGCAACAGCTGATTGATAGGCCCATTTGGTGTTTTATCAGGTTTACCTGTCTAGAATAATCATACCGTGGAGTAACTGTCACCAGCACAGAATAATAAAGTTACTGAACTGGAAGGAACTCATGGTTTTTTTGTAGGCAAACCTCCTGCTCAAAGCAAGGTCAACAGAAATAACTGTGTCAGCAAAATATATATTTGTCTTAAAAGATACACAAAACTAGTAGGTTTCCCTGTCAACTTTTACCCTTTGAGGCTCTTTAAAACTTGATATCTTTAATATTGAAAACAATAAAAGAACTAACAGCATCAGTACAAAGGTCTTCCAAACAAAATGCTATTTATCTTGGTAGTGTAGTATGACACCTGTTTCATTGTGATCATGTACTAATTTCTCAGCAGGAAGGCAAGAAGCAGAAGTATGTTTATTTGAACAGCTGAAGAGCAGTGCAAAGACTTTATGGGAAGATCATGACCTACAAGAATCTCTTCTGTTGCCAGCTGTTTTTAAAACCTGTATCAATTTTAAACTCTTATCACAAAAAACAAAGAACTAGGAATTTCTTACTTAATGAAGTGAAAAATATAAAGTCTCTACCTGATGCTTTGAAGAAAAAATTAAAAAGAAAAAATTACAATTTTTTTTTCTTTTTGTCCCCATGGATCTTATTCCTAGCAGCAATAATCCCCATTAAAATAAAAAGGATTTTTTGCCTTCTTCACATCATTCAGCTATTGATCAAGGTCAGCACAAACAATAAGCTAGAAGGAGGTAAATGGGGTGTACTCTACAATTCACAGTGTACAGCCAGTGCCTACCCTTACATTTGGAATTCTTGGTCAAAATTAAGTAGTGCTGAAAAAAATCTTCATGTCCAGTCTTTGTTCTGAATTAAAAAAAAACCCAAAAAACACTGTGGGAAAGGGAAAAGGGAAAAGGGAAAAGGGAAAAGGGAAAAGGGAAAAGGGAAAAGGGAAAAGGGAAAAGGGAAAAGGGAAAAGGGAAAAGGGAAAAGGGAAAAGGGAAAAGGGAAAAGGGAAAAGGGAAAAGGGAAAAGGGAAAAGGGAAAAGGGAAAAGGGAAAAGGGAAAAGGGAAAAGGGAAAAGGGAAAAGGGAAAAGGGAAAAGGGAAAAGGGAAAAGGGAAAAGGGAAAGAAAAGAAAAGAAAAGAAAAGAAAAGAAAAGAAAAGAAAAGAAAAGAAAAGAAAAGAAAAGAAAAGAAAAGAAAAGAAAAGAAAAGAAAAGAAAAGAAAAGAAAAGAAAAGAAAAGAAAAGAAAAGAAAAGAAAAGAAAAGAAAAGAAAAGAAAAGAAAAGAAAATTGTCAAAAAAGTGCTTCTGACTTGAAAACAAGAGGAGGAAGGAGTCCTCATTTAACTGATAGAAACATGACAGAACTAATGACTAACTCATAAAACTTCAATTTATGAATATTATGTGTCACATTTCAAACATGAAACAACATGATGGACATAAGTGAGCCCCAGATAGATTCCTTCAGTTGTGGGAAAAAGAAAAGTGTGGGAAAATACAAATGGGGGGTGGGGGGGTGGTGTGGTAATGAAACTAATGCTGACCTTTGTTCAAAGTTCCCAAGAGTAAGTACAAAGCAAATCATAGCTCGCATTGTGGCAACCATTAATGGTGCCCTACATTTGATTTGTGAACTCTGCTGTACTCAATAACAACAGCGGAAAAGAGTGAGGATATAATCCCTCTTCAATTCTTCTAAGTAGTTCTAAGACAAAACCCACTTAAGTGTGAGCTATTTTATTTACCAGTGCACTGCCCAAGAGATTTTTGTCTGTTATTTTTTTTTTCTCCAATTTTTCTCTAATTCTTTTTCCTTTATTTTTTTTTCTTTTCTTTTTCCTTCTTTCATTGCAATTCTCAACAGAAGATCAAAATGAACTAAACAAAGTTGAAAAGGAAAAGTTGTATTCATTTTCAGGAGCAAAAAAGCAAAACATTATTCTGTTCCTCACAAGAGATGCATAGAGTCTCCTTCCTACATGTTATCACATGTGTCAACAGTGTTTACAAATTATTTTTCATCATTTTTCATTCATTAGTGTTTCTCAAAGTATATGTGCTGCTACCTTGAAACTATTTTTTTCCTAAAAATACTGTATTTTTTTTGCATTATATTATTTTAGTTCTAAGAAAACTCACACAATAAATATTGAAGTGGACAGAGATCTTCCAGGAGCATTTCTGGTGTCTTAAAACACTTGGATTGATGCCAGATGTGCAAGATGTGAAATCAGTTTATTGCTGCAGGGTGAGATTTTCTAGAAAAAGGTCCAACCCTCGTGATATTTACAGGCATACAACACAATAGAAACTCAAAATGTGGCTAATGTATATATTAATGAGAAAGTTTTTCTAAGAATTAAGGAAATAAACCAATATTTCAAAGAGAAATTACTAAATACTTCCCAGAATTGGAAAGAACAAGAAGGCTTAGATTTCCTCACAGACAGAAACAGGACTTCTACATTACCTTTCTTAATATACTCCTCCTTTCATGTCTGCATGCTAAAAGATGAATGAATGAGGCAAAGATTTATCCTACAAATGGTCAGGTCCTTCAGAGATTATCCACCAAATAAAATTTGATCTAGAGTTCTACAATTACTTTTTCCCAGACCTGCTCACAGTTAGCATTCCAAAATAGGGCAATGACATTTGTCACTCAATTACAAAGCAAGGACAGAACCTTTAAAAAGGATGCTGGCATGCTAGAAATACCAGTAAAAACAGGGATAGTGTCTCAAATGGACAAAGCATCATTATTTCATTTACTTTAGCTTGGATAGCTCATGGCTTGGTTATATCTCATAATGGTTCCCTAAAGAAATACAGTTTCTCATAAAGATTTTTTTTCACAGCTCCTGTTCTATTAATTTCACTGCCAGACAGTATCACCATGCCCAAGAATCCTTTTCACATCATTATTTTTGCAATTATGTATTTGGCATCAAGGTACAAAATAAAAACCAGAATAGAGCAATTGATTTCTTAGTAAGTGTCTTTTCTCTTTTTTAATTCTAAGTTTTTCAATAATTTTTGAGTCTATTCTTGAAAAACAGTATAATACAACAAAAAAACCCATATGAGGACTTCCTTTATCCTCGCAAAAATATCAACCAACGAGAACACGCTCAATTAAAACACATCAACTTTTAGACATTGCAAAGAACTCCAGCCCCCTCTTGTGACAAACCATCAGAAGACAAGCACAGTTTCATGGTGCGACACTGCAGTTTGAAGCTGTTTCCATCCTAATAAAATTTCTTTCAAAAGATTGTGAGGCTAGAAGAAGATAACTTGGCTTCCTGTAGTCGCAATCCTCTCTATCTTAACTTAGATAGAAAGGTAAAATTCAGATAAAATTGCACTAATAAGAACAAGGTAGCCTTTTTTACCAACCAGCATGAATTCCTTCTTCCTCTGTCACTTAAGGGCTGTTAAGCCTACTGGATATAAAAAGTAGTTTTGGTTAAACTCTTGTTCCAGTGGTGCATAATGAGCACAGCTTTCAGGACCACAACACTAGGAAATTCTCTTTAATCAGAGCACTTCTAGCATAAATTCTTCATGTACATGGTTGGCAAAAGGGCAAAGGACTAAGAAAAGAAGAACATGTGGAAAAATGCCCATTAATGTTTTTTACCTGGTCTGACGTATCTCTGTGTATGCATGTCTAGATACATGTACATAAAACTACTGGTAGACTTTGTATCTCAGAAATTGCAGTTCAGCAGTGAAGAGAATACCAGCCTGCATTGACTGACTCTACAAATGGAGCAATTAAGCACTGGAGTATTGGGAAACCAGCAGCAGCAGCCATTTTCACTGCTGCAAAGGAAATTTGTCAGAGACCTATTTAGGATATGATAAAGCTAATAACTTTCAGGACTCAGGTAGGATCCCAAACACAGGGTTAATTATCATGGTTCACAAAAGGATTGGATTGACCCTTCCTGTATAATATAATCTCTAGTCCAGGATTTTATCCACAGGTAGGTAAAATTCATTGCAGACGTTCTGCAGATGTAGAGAAGGGGTTTGTCTCTGCTATGCAGACTTTAAGAAGCATTTGGGGTCCTGAACATTACCAGCATTCAGAACTGTGATGAGATGACAACTCTGTACAGATATACTGGTCCAAGCTAACAAATCTTATACTGAGCATAACTTGGACAGAGCCCATTGCATCCAAATGCACAGCAACACTTAAATTGCAAACCCCTTTCCAAAAAAAATTTTCCAAATACAAATGCTCTGAATCCCCTCAAACACTGATGGTATTCCAAAGTTATCAATATAACCCTTCATAACAAAGAAACATCCGTTAAGATGGAAAAGCCCTCTTAACTGTTTCCAAAATGTACAGTAAGAGAGTGCAGTCATCAGATGTGTTTGAAAACCTTTTGTAGTTCAGAGCACCTCAGTAGCTCCAGCTTGCATGCACATACAGTGCAGAGTTCCACTGGAGGCTACAGAGATCTGTATTAAGCTGCACAAAGCTTTGAAGAGAATTGCAATGCATCAGTCTTCTAGAATCAGGACTGGAATTGTTAAATGCCATTTCTGCGAACTGCAGATAGACAAAGATCAAAAGCTTCAGATTAATTAAGATGATCAGTTGTATAAGATGATCAGTTGTACATACAAACAGGCTACCTACTCACTTCAGACTACATTGAAATCAAAGAAACAGATCTCAGCAGTTCAACTCAAATTACTCCATTGACTGGCTTTGCTCCAAGACTGAGCACACCAAAAATTTCAAGGATGGCAGAAGAAAAATAACATCACTCATACTTCTTGTAGAACCACAAGCACAGTCCTCCAAATACCTCTTCTCTGAGTGAGCCATCTGCTCTGAATAGACAGTTTAAATGTCAGTTCACTAAAAGGTTTCCCTCAGCCTCATCTCTTGTTTCTCTAGTTTCACCATCTGTTTAATTCCGGTCATTTCCTCAGTGACATGTTTTATCTTTTACTCTATCTGTGAGCACAGGTTTTTCTGCACTTGGA
Source organism: Cyanistes caeruleus (assembly GCF_971803275.1). Classification (NCBI taxonomy): domain Eukaryota; kingdom Metazoa; phylum Chordata; class Aves; order Passeriformes; family Paridae; genus Cyanistes; species Cyanistes caeruleus. The sequence goes on along the minus strand of NC_141707.1, from coordinate 9,988,653 downwards.
TTGTAGCTAACATGAAGGGATGCCAAGTATGACTTACAGATTGCTGTAGCAATGGATAATTCAGCTTGAAGTCATGGAAAAATGTATTGTTTTAAGCTAAGTTTAAAGCAGATGTGTAATGTCATGCCAGTACACTTGGCTAAAGCTGTAAGTGCCATTTAATTTCTCATTCAATACCCTATCTTCAGTTCTGTAGCCTGCCCTTGCTCCTACCTCTAGCCCTGCTTGTCACTGGTACAGGTGCATATCTACACATTGTGTCTACACAGCCTCGAGCTTTTTGTCATGTGGTCACACATCTCTTTTCCAGCTAGTAGAATTATCCATTAACAATCCACCTGCTCTCCCACTTCTTTTCCCCCCAGGAAAATCCTAACATTTCTGACGTGATGTAAACCCAGGCATTTACATGTACACAAACTCTGCAGTATTGATACAGACCATAATATAAAACAATGTTAAACTATTCAAGCACTTTCAAGTAAAACAGAAGAGATTGACTGGATTATAGCAGGATGTGGCAATGGCTAATTTATATTTACAGCAGTAACTCCATAGTGGAACAGCAAGAGTTACTTGCCATAATGGTCTATTTCAGGATTGAAATCTCAAGTGTTATTGTTACCCTCATCCTCCACCTCGGAGCAGCAGCCTAAAGTAGTGCTTAATGCCAGTAGTCTTTAGGGACAGCCTCTAAGCCCAGCTGCTGCCATCCCTTGTGTGAGATGAAGACTTTACCAGCAGTGTCTCTGAGTTTCTGTTGCTGTGAATACTTGTTTCTTGCTCTTGGTGCTCCCTGCCAGATATACAGGCAGCTCAGGAATGCAGAAGGTTGTGTTTGAGTCATAACATGATCCTATTTACTCATCTCTCACACCTCTTCACCAGACTTTCACAGCTGCTTGCTCTTTTCATCCACACAGCACTCCAAAGTGGCAGGGTACGGCACTGGAAGCAGGATCGATACTTCTGAATGGAAAAAGCTCAAGTGCTGGTTTCTCATTTAAAGTAATCTAGTAATCTCAATAGAGGAAGCAAACCATTTTAAGGCCCTTCTGAAAGTATACTAAGCTCTTGGCATAGCCACTGATGGTGTGAAAACAGAGATACAATGAGTAGAGAGGACAGCTTGCAGTAAGGCACTCATTGGCACTGTCATCAGACCAAAGACCCCATTCCTGACTCCCCTGAAGGCATGGACAAGCATTAAACATAACTCTACTTCTGCAGTACTCTATTCCCACAGATATCTGTGTATATTTATGGTGTGGCCTAGAATTTCCAGGTAGAAGCAGTACATCATAGCAGAGTTTGAAGTGGTCCTTAGAGACAGAAGCTGGAACTCAGTGTGCTAACCTGATTTGTTCTGTGTTGAGCAAAATCCAGAGGATAGGAACTAATATAACGTATTGGGAAGACTTTCCTGAAGCAGTAAACAATGTACCGGAAGCAGAAGAGAAGCTGCAAATAGACCCAAATTTAGCACTAATGACTGTGGCTCCAAAATACCAGATATCAGTGCTGAAATGTAAAGGTTCTTTTAAGCCACCTTTCACGTTGTAAAATTACAGAGGTGGAAAATGCACTTTTCCCAGAACTATGCTGTCATGATCCACAGCATTTCACTAGATGAGCTTGCTAATATATCAAACGTTATTTTAATCTTGATACACAACACACTGCATGTTAAAACGAGGAAATCCAGAAGAAATGTAAGGCACCTTACATCCTGTTTGTTAATTAATAGAGTGAGATTGTATCTGATCAGATGAACTTCATGTTCAACTCTTTACCACTTAATCCCGCTGCAGCTTTGGTCTTTACTAACTAAGCAATTATTCTTCTAATGCAATGCAGCCCCACCACTGGAGATGATCCCAACTGTAAAAGGTTTTAAATTGATACCTGTAGTTATGTTATAATAATATTAAACCCATCAGCAGCAGATAACCACCCTCCCTTGAACTGAAACATCCCCAGCATACAGCATGGGATTGCTGGGTTATAGTACTATTAGCTCTATACTACCTTAGCGCAGCTCCCTCAGCTTTTAACCAACCTGACGCTCTTCCTGCATTTGTACTTTGCTGAACACAAGCAGGCTCACAGCTTCCTGTGTGATGGTGATAACATATGTCTGACTTTGTTGTTGCCAGCTGGAGTGAAGGGGAAGACAATGCCCTTTGAACTGTGAAAAGCAGTATAAAGCTTATCAGATCCTCTCCAGATATCACTGAAGGAAATGGGCTGGAAGAGTTGGCCCCGCATAGGAAATATATATAAAAACCTGTCAGTACTAATCTTTCTGAAATGTCATTAAAAACATACTTTTGCAAACCTGAGTCCCTGCTTGACAATGTCATTTGTACAAAGTGAACTGAAGTAAAAGTAGAGAGGAAGAACTGTACAGCACACATTAAACTTAAGTACATATCACTCAGTAGTCAGTAGTATCAAGACCGCTTCATTTTACTGTGCCAAAATAAACTGCTCTTAGTGATTATTTCTCTGGTCCTTTTCTGAAGTTGAGCTTTAAAGGTCATGTACTGTATAAAACATTATACACAACTGTTCCCACTATACAGTTCATTAGGGGGTTTTGTTTATCTGCAAAGCCTTCTAGATAAACTGCAGCAAAGTAAGATCATTGAATGACCCCCACAAAAACCCCACACATAATAAAAAATATCTTTTCAGGCTATGGTTAGTGTATATGTCCTTACTGTCCTGCCAGATATTATAGGCAGCATTAGTATATAAAATTTTTAATATTAATCATGCCGTTTTATAATGATAAAACACCTATGTGATTTACCTTGTACTATATGGTCACAAAAACAGTTAAACAGCACAAACACAGAAGTTTTAGAAGAAAAAAAAAGAACACTTGGACATTTTTATATGATAGTTGAAAAAAACAATCTAAACAAAATATTAATATAAAACACAAGGTTGAAAAGATTATGAGCAGAGATCCAGGAAACTCAATAATTCTTCCTTTTGATGTGTTCATTTTGTGGTTATGGCAACAGCAGCTGAAAAGCAAGTTTTCAGTATTTTCACTGATATAACTGGGGAACATTTCTAGGTTTTACTAATTTTAGGTAACTGAAAGAAAAAAGAGATCAACCAAATCTGCAGATGTCAGGTGAAGCATCAGCAACAGAAGTGCTTCACAATCTTTTCATAGAAAAGATTTTCACTTGCCGTGGGGTTTTGTTGCCCCTATAGCAGCATTAATACACAGTACATATGAAAACATTGTGTTTCACACTCAGGACACTTGTTCTCTTAAACAATAATTAAATAATTTAGGAGTCATGAAATCCCACTGGAGATCATTCTGTGGAGATCATTCTGATTGTCCATATAAGAATGTAAGCAAGAGTAAATATTATTCTCCAAATTATTTAAAAATCTATTTTAAAATAACATCCAGGCAAGTTTATTGGCAGGACTGAACACACAACGTTCCATTGCAAATCTGCCCCAATTTATCAATGCTGTACTCTGTTCCAAGGCTGTGTCACAATGCAAGCTTCATATTTCGGGTAGAGAGGAAAAGGAGAAGTAAGTTTTTCTGATATGGGGTCTTTGTTGGTTTTTTTTCTTATATTTATAGCTTTTGAAATTATGTGGGAAGAAGGCAGCTGGCTGATGTCAGACAGAGACCTGTACCCATGTGGCTTTGCTCACAAACTACTGCCCAGTTTCAGGAGCTCAGTGTTCTATTGGTCAAATCCAAATCCCAAACTTAGGAGCATTGCTCAGTGATTGTCAGTAAAGCAGAAAGCAGCTGATCAGAACTCCACTGTATCACTGCCAATATATACTGGGAGCCCTGAACTACCCCTCCTTGAAAGGGGGAATTGGTCTATCAGACCAGGCAGGGAAAAGGAGAAAGGAAACACTCCTGAGAGAAAACTGAGGCACTAAACTATTGTGCTCAAGGTCCCTCAGGAAGCCTATAAAAGAACCAGGATGAGTTTCTCTTTAGTCCTCTTCTACCACAAGGTCATCTTACTTTTTAAGTCTCACAATCCTTAGGTTTTTTCACCACTAAGTTACTATCTCTGACAGGAGTTATATATTCTGTTTTCATTATTTTCAGGGGATTTCAGAAATATTAGGATTACAAATCTGTTTTCTACTTGCTCGTATTTAATTTTGTTTACTATAGAGACTTTCTCAAAAAAAGTCAAAGTGTTCACAGACCAATATATAAAGTAACAAGAAAAAAAGTCATCTTTGTGCTCTCTGGCCCAATAAATCTTGACAAGGTGACAAGAGAGGGGAAAAGTTCCTTTTCCTGTATTATTTCACATAGCTTAAATTGTGGAAGCCAGAGACTTCCCAAGCATACAGAAAATAGAAATTTGACCTTCTACAGAGATGGGAAATTATTTTCCTTTCCTACTTTCTATTTCAAAATGAAATTCAGAACTGGGATCCCACAGTATTCAAAATTTCATTCCATGAGGACAAAATAATCCAGTGTTACCTGGACATTTCATGGTAACAATTTAGAGAGTTGAACACAGACAGCTGATGCAACCCAGCTGTACCTTTTACACAGCAAACAAATTCTGGGGTTCAGGAAGCTTTTGTGCAGTGACACTAAAGATGAAGATTTCATTACCTTAAAATGCAATAAAACTAATTAAAAGGAAGGTGCCATCTCAAAAAACATTAGGACAAAACCTACAACAGTTCTTACTTTTATACACAGCTGTTTCTAAAGAACATTAATGTAAGTGGATTCTGAGACAAAGCATGAGAGTGCCCATACTCTGAATATGCCATTCAAACTCTGCTGGCAGAAATCAGTACAGGCTGATCTGTTCCAATGGGGAGTAAACCAGAGAAATTTCAAATTCTGTAATGTTACAAGGGACTGAGGGTTAAGAACACTTGTACTCCGAGGCCAGTAAAGCCAAACAAAACAAAAAGTGAATAAATATCAGACCAACTTAGGAACAGGAATAGTTCGAGAGGCAAACAGTTTGTAAGAGCAAACTGATGCATCTTGTGTCATGTCATGTAATTCTGAAACTGCAAAAGGGAACTGTTTGTCATGCCTTACTTATAATAAACAAATTGAATAATATTCCCATGGCTCTCACTAAAAGTGTTCCCTATGCAATGACCTGGGAAAAATATGGTGCAAAATATGCTCAACACAGCTGTAAATCTGTAAAATTTACTGCAACAGCTTCTTTTCTGAAGCTCTTCTTCTATGGAGAAATTTGAAATAATCTGTAACTTAATCCTTTAAGTATTTGTAATTCCATGCTTCAAAAGTTTTGCAAGGTAAAAGCATTGTTAGATACCATTCTCAAACCTAGAATTAAGAACTGTATAAATCACAAGATCATGGATTGATTTTATCCACTCTTAGGATTCCTCTTCCCTTACAGCAGGTCCAAAACATTTCTGCATGGCTGTTAACGCTATAGTACCTCACGCCTAGAGGGGAAAGAAAAGTGAAAAATAACTTTTTATTTACTAAAACGTGTTTCAGGAGAGATGATGCCACGGTGAAAACAAGGAAGAGAACCTGAACAAGTTGATCCAGGAGATTTTATGAGAAGTCTGTGATACCTAGCTAAAAATGGTATCTTGAGGATTTTGCTTAAGAACATTGCACCTAGGGATGTTGTCTACTGATCCTCTTCTAGCTCCCTTCCCTTTATCCTCATTCTGTTGGCAGGATTAGTTTAAAGATTATTTAAAATTGGATGAAAGAATTAACTCTGAGGACTATTTGATATACAACTTAGTTAGAAACAGCCAACTGTTCCAGTTTGATGTGCCCACTTGAGCTGACTCAAGTCACAGCTCACCTGAGTTGTTCCCTGGTTAAGTGACCAGCTCACCTGAGTTGTTCTCTGTTGTGGCTGTATCAAATCCCTGTGCAGTCGGTGCCTTTCACATGACAGCTCTCTCTCACTCAGGCCCCTGTTTCTTTCATGGGTCAAGCATTCAAAAACCTTTCTTTCTAACCTTGTTCTCACCTCTGCACCAATCAGGATTCTGCAGCTTGATCAGCTTTTCCTCATCAACACTTTTCCTTCACCATCTGGCACAGGGAGGGTTTATCCATTTTGGTGTGGCACAGTGGCAGGTCCCAGAACCTCATCCCACCTCCTCTGGCATCCCTGTGTCCCTCTGCTGTCCCTTTCTGCCTGTCTAGGAGCTCAGCTCCATCTCTGTCACGTTCCAGATGGACTCAGTCACTTCTGAAACAAAAAAGTACTTTTTTGAGAAGCCAAGCACAGAGCAGGAAGAATTTCTTATGCCGTATAAAACATACATGGGATTGAAACCTCCAGTACCACATTATCATAGAATGGTTTGGGTTGGAAGAGACCTTAAAGGCCATCAAGTTCCAACCCCCTGCCATGGGCAGGGAGACCTTCCTCTATCCCAGGCTGGTCCAAGTCTTCTCCAACCTGTCTTTGGACACTTCCAGGGATCCAGGGGCAGCCACAGCTTCTCTGGGAAATCTGTGCTAGGGCCTCAGCACCCTGAAAGGGAAGAACTTTTTCCTAATATTTATATATAAATATAAATTTTATAAATTTATAATTTTTTTAATTAAATTAAATTAATTTTTATAAATTATATATATAAAATACATAATTTCTACTGATATTATAATATATACTATAATACATACTATAATATTATACTGTATTCGGTTATAATATAGGTGTTATCTACACACACATACTATATCCAGTATAAAATTGATCAATTATTCATCTATTACCAAAAGACTCGTAACTATCAACTGCTTGAAGAATTGTTACAAATACTTAACAGATGGTAAATAAAAGCATTTTCGGCAGGCTGCTGGGAGTGCAACAGTTCCCCCTAGCGACCGCCGCACAGAGCCGAAACCCCGCTGCCGAAGGTTCTCAGGGCTGATCGGCCTTTAAAAGGCACGTAATAAAACACGTAATGTTATTACGTAATACGCGTAATAAAATAGGTCTAAAATATATCATAGACGTAATAAAACACGTGTGTTTCAAGCGCATTCGAAGCAGGAAGGGTGAGGCGGTGCCCCTCCAGTGCCCGGGTGCGGCTGAGGGGCCGATGAGGGGACGATGAGGGGCGGCTGAGGGGCCGATGAGGGGCGGCTGAGGGGCGGCTGAGGGGCCGATGAGGGGCGGCTGAGGGGCGGCTGAGGGGCGGCTGAGGGGACGATGAGGGGCTGCTGAGGGGACGATGAGGGGCTGCTGAGGGGCGGCTGAGGGGACGATGAGGGGCTGCTGAGGGGCGGCTGAGGGGCTGCTGAGGGGCGGCTGAGGGGACGATGAGGGGATGCTGAGGGGCTGCTGAGGGGCTGCTGAGGGGCCGATGAGGGGCTGCTGAGGGGTCGTGGCCCCGCCATCCCGCGTGTTCCCGCCGGGAACGGAGGCTGTGTGCGCCCGTGGTTGAAGCACAGCATCCACTGGGCTGCAAAACACCTCCGAGGCCAACCTGTGGCACAGCACTGGCGCCCCGACAGCAGCGTCACGTCCCCGTCCTTCCTTAAACACCATCAAGGGGCAGTGACGCATCCCTGGGCAGCCCGTTCCAATGGTTAATCAGCCGCTCTGGGAAGAAATCCTTACTAATGTCCCACTTAAACCTACCGTAGCACAGCTTAAGGCTGTGTCCTCTCGTCCTGTCACTTGTCACCCGGGAGAAGAGCCCGACGTACATCCTCCCTCCTTTCGGGGATTTGTAGACAGCTGCTCCTTATCGCACCTGCTCCATCTCTTAAAATAATCAGGATGGATTACTTACCTCAAAATTCAGCAAGCTGAATTGAAACCCACCACAAAAACAGAAAATTAGTGGGTTTGGCTAGGGTAGTTCTTTTGGAAGTCTGGAGAGCAGGATCAGGTCACTGAAGAAATCATTGACAGGAATACAAGCTGGGAGAAGGACTAAGCCCTTGATTTACATTTATTTTAAAAACTGATTTTAATTTCTTAAACTGAATTTGCTACAGTAAGATTACTCAGCTTCTCTCATATAATCACACAATTAATACTTTCTCTGTAAAACAGTTTAAGACACAAGAAAGAGAATGACAGATGCATTGATAAGGGAGAAACTGACGAAGAGGATGTTTGTCCCATACATCAGGAGGATGTATTATGTTATTAAGGAAAATGTTTCTGTTCCCTTAGTACAGGTTAGGCATAAAATTTGTTCTCAGACTTGCTACATTTCTAATGATAGAATAAATACCTGACAGTTGTTAACAGCCCTTTTGCATTAGCAATCTGGGAAAATGTAACAATCTTAGGAGCTAAAATGTGGGTGGATAGGAAGGAGGATAAGAAAAAGGAAGATTATTGAGTATTGTTATGTGATTGCTCTTATTTTTGGAGAGATAACAGAAATTGGAATTCATTTTCTGTAGATACATCTGTGGTAATGTTCACATGGTGGACCACCAAGATGAAGTGGGGAAATGGCTCTGCAGTGGAATGTCCACTTTACAGAGAAAAACATGCACTTCTTATTCTCATTCTAATAAAATTTAGAAACTAAACAACTTGTAAATGCAACAGAGAAAACTAGACTGAACAGCCACCTTGGAAACCCTTGTAATATCTGCAGAGCATTTCCAGCATAGGAAAGCACTACAATAAATATTTTTAAACCAGTATTTTGACAGTCTTTGAGTGTATCTTATCACTTACTTCTCTGCCTTAATGTATCTGACTTTGATGCCTAAAATCACAAGTCAAACAATATTAAATGATAAAATGTGGTTCAGTGAAGGTCCTTCAGATGCAAGTGTGGCAAAATGCACACATTTTCGTATACTTAACATAAATCATCCAATTAGATGATTGTTAAACAGAACAGTTAATTGATGAACAGTTAAGTATATAAACCCCTTTTAGTTCTGCCCCCCACTGAAGCCCTCCCTCCCAGCTTCTAGCTCCACATTTATTAAGTCTATAATATCTGGAAAAAACCAAAACGTCCTTGGTTCACTCTAGAGAAAAGACTAAGTAACTATGTAATTATTATACACAGCTACAAATTTATGAAAAATGTATAAAAGCCAAAAATCTTTTTGGCATCAATTTCACCTAGAGAACAGACAACATTTGCTTTGTAAGCAAACATCCATGGCAAACAAAGCAAATGTTTTTAAAGTTTCTTTTAGTGCAGTACATCTCCAAATGTTTCTGTAGTATGCATTTGGATTGTCCTTTTCTAAATAAATTATTTAGCTATGACTTCATCATAAAGGGCTAAAAACTTTTTAACCTAGCTCCTTACTCTGTGGATGTGCTTTTGTTTGTTTGCAAGGAAATTGTCTCCATGGTCCAGCTGAAGACTACAAGAAGTGTTTTTTTCCAGAAGAAACAGAATAGAGAATGTGACTATTAGAACTGGCAACCTGAAGATGGATGACATTCCTCTGTCATGGGAATTATGGTGATGAAAGAAATATATTAATGATATTGAGAAAGAAAGTGTTGAGAGATGTTCCTAAACAACACGTGGCTTCAAAGATAATCAAAATTCAGGCATCTATAACTTTTTCAAATTTTTATTATATTGCATAAGCTGTACCATTTTACAAATCTTAGTTACATTTTCAGCGACAGATACACTGATACTGTAGTAAATACAGAGTTGAAAAGACACCTCTGACAAAATATAAAAAGGTAGAAATACTTAAAACCAGGATGCCGAATATCAAGAATGTTTTACATAAACAATATCCATACTAGAGAGTTTTTGAAAATAATTGCCAAGGTCATAAAGTGTTTGTTGAATATAAGGCTCCAGAATTCAAGGTGGTGAGCACAGTCAGTGCTGTGAGTTCACCTGCCTTGCAACATCCAGAGCCAGGCTTTGTATGAACACTATGCTCTAATGAGCACTAAAATCTGCCTTTCTACACAGTGACATGTAAAAATAGTACTGTTCTAACATGTGCAACACGTGCTTCAAAGGAACTAAATCAATTACCTGGGGAATAAAGTACCAGGATGTTTTGGGGAGGGGGAATATAGGAATGTTCAGTAAGTCCTAAAACTGACTGAAAAAATTCATTTGGTAAAACAGTTTTTAGGCTGAGAGGGCTAGCACAAGAAGAAATGACAGAGTTTTGCCCTGCCAATCTTAAAAAAAACCTGAAGATTTATTTTTTTTTTCAGAACACAATAAATACTGCTTTCAAAAGAAAATGAAGCTCAGATTCAAGTCATTTAACCACCTTTCATATAAATTCTTTAATGTAAATGTAGCTGCCTACTGTTAGAAGTGTGGCTCAAATTAGTACAAATTACTATAAAAGTATGCTCATCTTTAACTCTGTAGGCATAGTATTGTGTTTTCATAATACCACTGAATTTAAAAAAAAAAAATTAAAAAACAATTAAAAAATGCAGGTTAGGCTCCTAAATTGAGATAAAAATTGGTTCTAGAAAATAAGAATTACATACCCATCTCCATACACTTTCTGCTGCTACTGGCAAGCAAAGCTAGCAGCTGAAAAAAGGACTTTTATCATTATAATAATGTTTATATATAAACATATATTAATTTAATTTTTGAAGTTAATATCCCAGTCAGTTTCATAATTGTAAATCCAGTGACTTCAAGATGCTTGCACTTGACGTACAAAGATGAATCAGATCCCATATGTGCATTTTTAAAAGACACTACTGTTCAGATTGCTAAAGATATATTTTTTAAATTTCTTTTCAAAGATAAAATACCAAAACCAGGTTTTACAACAATTACCATCATCATCAACATGCAGAAGTCTGTATTCCAACATAAAAAACACTAGATCTGCCTTTTAAAATATTATAAAAGCTACATAATTGTATGAATTCAGGGGTTTTTTGGCTAACAGAAAAAAAATCCACAATGTGCTTTTCAGATAGTCAGGTGTCCCACTGATAAAATAAGTCTGATGAAAGAGAAAGGCACTTCAGCAGGCTAATTTATCTCCAGGTTTTCCTTATGTAAAGTACTAGACAACAGATGTAGTGCACTGCCTTTTCATTTGCACAGTGTTTGATCAGTAGTGTGAAACTGTCACTTTTTAACTAAAAAGAATCTATACTGGTGCCCATTCATTTCATCCTCTTTGGTACAAATTACTGCATAAAAACAAAGGAGACAACTAAACATTTCTACATCCTGGATTATTTTTGGTGTGTCATCTCTAGCTTTGCAGTGGTAAATAATGTCCCTAATCAACACATAATTTTTGCTTTCAGGTTTGTAATACCAGAGTTCTATTTTCTGACCATTCTATGAAAATTTTCTTTTTTTCTCTTAATCAAATGTGATTTTTAATTGATTTCCCCACCTTTATTTTTCATCTATAATATCTAGCATTTGGTAACAATCTAAAAATTACTGTCAATGAACTTGCACTTAAAACTATATGTACATAAATAAAGGCTTTTCTTGCAAAAGCTGACAGCTCAAGAAGTGCCTTGAGACATAAGCCTTGCAAACCTTTGTGTTCAGAAAGAACTGATTCCACCAAAGCACAAACACATACCCATTTTCAAACTAGCATCAGAAAGAAGCTATATCCTTTCCAGTTTTCCCTACTCGTTCCCCTCTCCTTAGAAGGGGCTCACAGACATGGCCCACTTCTTATTCTCAATGTAAGCAACCTCCAGATTCAAAGTCAAAACCTCTAAATGTTTTCCAAGCCTTCCAAAGAGCTGTGTACCACAAATCCTTACTAATTTTTGTATACACCTAATTCTGGCATCAGCATTTTAACAGTCTGTTAATGCCACAAAGAGCCAACAGAAAAAATATCTTAAAAAATAAATTCAGTGATTCCCATAAATTCATATGTTGAAATAATATAGAGCAATATAGAAAACCATTGGTTTGACTACCAAAAGAAAGTTCACTGTGACATTCTGTCTTCTCCACATGTTACACATCATGTAGAATTTTCTGGGGAATTTAGAGCTCAGCATAGTCAAACTCCTTTTTTTTAATAATCTAAAACCAAAAAGAATTCTAATCTCTAGCAGGCAAGACAGGTTTTTCCAGTGCATAAGTTCCAACATACAGCTGTAATGTGAAGACTGAGATAATCTATTCCAAAATGGTCTGTATGAAAAGAAATCATAATCATAATAATTTTAGAGTTTGATTTCTAATCCTTTTTCTTTGATGACCAGATACCTACTCTGTGAGAGAATGAGAACAACTTGTTTCCTTTGAACTCACATAAATAAAGCCATTTACAGCAGTCTGTATTTTTTGATGATACAAGTAAGTTTGATAAATTAGATCTTTTTTGTATATACAATGAAAAATGCATTTAAAAAGTCTGAAATATTACTGTAGGTGAACAAAACTTCAAGTAAAGACACAGGAACTTAATATGAATTCCTCAAAACCATGAGCTTGTTAGGGATTTTCTATTATGTTCAACAGAATGTATAATCTCTTTCTGAAAAGGGAGCCATCAGAACCAATGCAACTCTGCAAACAGGGCAATATTGAACCTCAAAAACATCTTTCAGAAGATGTGCAAATATAAATTGATTCCTACTAATGTACACAACAAAGCAAAGGATAAAATTATCAATATCTGGGCCTAGAAAGTCATATAAAAAATCCAATAGAACTGCACATTAAAAAAAAAAAAAAAGTCTTGTGAAAATGTACTTGGTAATGGACAACAAAGTTCCTGTTACCTAGAAAGAGGACCAAAGGCATGCTAATATGACAAGCCATCTTCATATCTGAAATGGATGAATCATAATTAAACCTCTTTTAGGTTCTTTAGGCCAATTTAATTACAGACTTATTTACACACTGTAGTGGTTTGGCCCTGGCCAGGCACCCACCAAAGCCACTCTTACCAATCCCTTGCACAAAGAGGACAGAGGAGAGAAGATGCAATGAAAGGTTCATTGATAAGAACTGGGAGAGATCACTCACTGAATACTGTCACGGGCAAAACAGACTCACTCACCTTGGGGATATTAACTGAATTTATTACTGACACAACCAGAGCAGGATAATGACAAGTCAAATAAATCTTAGAACCACCTTCCCCCCACCCCTCCCTCTCCCAGCTCTACTTCTTCCCTGCAGTGACACAAGGAGACAGGAATGGGTTGGTTCATCACATGTGGTTTGTTCCGCTGCTCAGGTACAGATGTCCTTCCCCTGCTCCAGCGCAGGGTCCCTCCCACAGGAGGCTGCTCCCCATGAACTTCTCCAACTTGAGTCCTTCTCAGGGGCAGCAGTTCTCCACAAATGCTCCAACGTGGCTCACTTTTCCCCAGGGTTCAGTCCTTCAGGCACAGCCTGCCTCCAGCGTGAGCCCCCCGCAGGCCCACAAGTACTGCCAGGACACTGCTGCAGCATGGGTCTTCTCTCCACTGGTCCTGCCAGGAGCTTGCTGCAGCACAGGCTTCCCATGGGTTCACAGCCTCTTTCAGGCATCATCCACAGACTGCAGGTGGATATCTATACCCCATGGGTTGCAGGGGAACAGCTCTTCACCATGTGTTGTAGGTTTGGGTGGCCAGGTTTTGACAGTGCGGGGGTCTACAGGGGTGGCTTCTGTGAGAAGCTGCCAGAAGCTTCCCCTATGTTCAGCAGAGCCATTGCCAGCAGCTCCAGGACAGCAGCAGCTGCTGACCAAGGCTGGGACAATCAGAAATGATAGTAACACCTCTGTGATAACAGCTTTGAGAAGGAAAAAGTGTTACTGTGCAGGTGTAATTGTGACCAGAGAAGGGCAGGGTGAGAACACATGAGAGGAACACCTCTGCAGACACCAAGGTCTGTGCTGAAGGAGGGGGAGGAGGCGGTCCAGGCACAGGAACTGAGATTCCCATCTGTGATGATGATACCCATGGATATTGGGTGTGACTGAGCTACAGCTCATTTCCCATAGCAGCCTTCCCAGGGTTGTGCTTTGCGCTGGGAGCTGGAAAGTTGATAACACACAAATGTTTTGGCTACTGCTGGGCAGGGCTGGCACAGCATCAGTGCTGGTTCTCTACACTCCCTTCTAATCATCAGGCTGAGGGTTGGCAAGATCCTTGAGGGGACTCAACTAAGCCAGCTGACCCAAATTAACCAAAGGGATATTCCATACCATGTGACATCAGCTCAGACATAAAAGCTAAGGAAAGGAGGAGGAAGTGGGGCCATTTGTTATTTACAAGGTTTGCCTTCTGGAGCAACCACTACAGGTGTTGAAGCCCTGCTTCCCAGGAAGCAGCCACACATTGCTGAGAAGTAGAGAACCAACCTATTCTTCTCGTATTTGTGCACACACCAATTTTTACTTTTGCCTTAGTAAACTGCTTTATCTCAATCTAGGTGTTGTTTTCCATCTCATTTTCTCTCCCCTGTCCAGCTGGGAAAGGGGAACAACAGAGCAGCTTGATGGGCACCCAGCATCCAGCCAAGGTCAACCCACCACACACACCCCCCTATCTCAAACTTAATTTGCACTTTCATGCTTGTGAACTCAATAGGAACATTTCTTTCATGAAGCAAATGCTCAGTTTGGACTGATGCATTGCTGGTACCATCCTGGTTACCTTCCATACTCTTCTAGAAACAGCACCAGAGAACTGACAATCCCAACACAACAGACATATTTCACAGTAATATTTCCTGAGTAAATATTCCCAGAAGCCCAGCTGCATAGGATACTTCCCAACTCTTGAGTGTACTATAGGGCAAGTCACTAAGCACCACTCACATCACAATTCAAATATAGGCATTGTAAGTTTGGGTCTTGATACAGAACCTTAACCAAGCTTTAAGGGAAATATTTATAAAGCCTTTTTAGGATGATTTATAATCAAACTGCCAAAGCCAAAATGCTGGAACTTATTTCACCAGGGAAACAGCCTCAAAGCCACAGAAATACATTCTGTTTACTATATGAAGCACATTAAGAGATGCATCCATTTTTCTGTTAGCCAAAGTTGAAATGATCACTTTGACAAGATGAACATTAAAATTAAAGAATATTCTGATGGCCTTTCCTTCCTCTATACATATCTTAGTTAAAATTCATGCATTCATGACTTTTGGTAATTTTAACTCTAAGATGAGTCATAAATAGTATTTATATTGCATTATAGACCAAATTTTGCAATCTGCTGTCTCATGCTCATAACCCTCCCCCCCTGACTTTTAAAGCCTGTTTAACTCCTCTGCAAATCTAGACAAAAGCAGCTCAGGCTGGCAAAATGTAGGCACATAAACCTCAAATGATCTCCCATTGTTTTAAACATAAAATAAAAAGCAACAGTGCCGAGCTTTCCTGCTCAATAAACTATTTCCAAGGCATAATTTGTCTAATCTTGCACATTTCTTCTTCATGGGCCAAACTCTCACTTATAAATATGCAGAGATTCAAGGCTATACTCTGGAGCACAGCTGGCCCAACAGCATGCAGAAGAGATGTTCACTGACAAAGAAGCCCAAACAAGACACTGGGATCAGGAGTAGCTGCTGCTTCAAATGCTACCAGAACCAGTCCTTTTCTGCTGGGTGTGGACCCTTCATATCAGTCTTCAACATCCACGGGCCACAATAAAGCAGATTTAAACAAAGCAGATGGGCAACATCTCAAGATAGCGGGGACCATGAACTGCAGCGGCCACACTTTTACACTTCCCCCGCTGCTGTATGGAATTACACATGGATGGGCACACAGGGAGAGCAGTAATGCTATAGAGCTCTGCTGATAAATCCAACAGAGCACATCTGCTGGTGTCCTGGGACCAACGTATGAAACATTTCACATTATACAAAGAAGTAGTAACAGATCCCTAGAAAAGTTCACATATAAAATACTGTACAGATGGTCACGTTGATTAGGAACAAGGATGAGGAATGGCTTTAACTAGGCTACCATTGCACTAGCAACAAGTACAAAAAAATTAAATCATGTGCCTACATTTCTCACCGTGCATTCCCAAAGGTGTGTCCAAGAATGACAGGCTAAGTAAAATGTGGGCCTTCCCCATACTGCCAGTAAAATTAGGAACTGGAAAAGTTTAATAGTAGCATTTCCCTGTTTTAAATTCACATGGAATATCAATTGCCCAGCTTAAGTTTGGTAACTCAATCTGTACTTTAAAAAAAAATGAAACTTTTCTTGATACTAGAAAACAGCATTTCCCTTGTAAACCCAACACTGCAGAATTACAGAAGCAGGCAAGAGGTCAACAACCAGCAGGGAGAGCAACAGCACAAAGCACATAGTGTTTTAATTTATAGGAATAAGTGGCCTCTCCTCTCTTTTCTTCCAGATATTGGTTTTGCTATCTCTTTTCATGAGAGGTGGTCTATCCCTTTTTTTAGCAGAAGGGATACCAGATTCATGACTTCCTGGTAGAGATTTTTTCCTCAGACCTTCCTCATCATGCTGTTCTAGTACTGGCCCATTCCCTCCTTCCATAATGTGTCTCACAGCCTGGTCCTCTGGAGTGCAAACAGTGGTCCCACTTTCACTGCTGCTCAGATCCAGATCTTCCAAGTAAAGAATCTTAGAATGTGGCATACTTTTAATGAAAGTTTTCTCTCTCTCCAATTTCCTGTTAGGATGATGCTCATTCATGTCCACACCAGAGTCCAGACTGGTATCATTACTCTCAGTTTTTTTGCCCTTTTTCAGATCTATGAAAGAATGCCTCACTTGAGCAATTGGCTTTCCATCCAGGGACACAAACCATGCTCGGGGATGTGGAGATGGTTTTCCTTTAGAGAGTTCCAGCAATGTTTGTTCTGAAATCCCTTGAAGTTCAGATGAAAACGGAGTCATTACAACTGCTTCATTCAACGTCCCAGGAACAGAGACAGATTCCAGTAAGCTGTTGGTGTAGCGGCCCCAGTTGGATGTTTGGGAAGGTAAGCCCTCTTCACCATCCAGGGCACTGCTCTCATCTCTGCAGGCAGAAGGCTGGGGATGAGAGTGCACTGGAATTTTGGGGAGTGTTTGCATGTAACTCTCGCGATTCATGGGTTCCATCATGGGGCCGTACACCAGCTGCCCTTTCCTTGGCAAAGTTGCGGATTTAGCAGGATGCAGTTGTTCTGGGGAGTGGAAAAGGTCTGAGGTTTGAAGAATAGCAATAGGCTGATTGTAAATATGCATTAGATGTTCTGGGATATGGGAAAGCCCATACATCTCCTCTTTCAAGGAAAGATATCTGTTTTGGTCTGGAATGTCCCTAGCAGCCTGGGAAATAGTACTGTTACTGTGCTTTGGCTGCTGTAAAAGCCTCACTCTAGCACTAGGCTCCACTGAATGGACTGAATTTCCTGCCTGACCAGTCTGACAGGATGACTGATAAGAAGCATCCTCTGAGTAGATTTTAAAATTGTCTTGTGATTTTCCATCTTCTGTGTCTATGGACAGCCTTCTTTGAGGGCTGTATGAAGAAATCTTCGGTGTATATAACTGGGACTTATCCTCCAGCTTTAAAGACCCTTTGACAGCACTGATGTGATTTATGTGAGTTGTTGACGTGGTCTGGTCTTTTTTTATGACCTCCAGCTTGGTTGTGTTTTTTTCCTTCTTCTGTGTCCGACGACACTTATCCCTATGCAAAAGAGAAGCAAGGTGACTGCAGAGCATATTAGGAAACACTGGACTGTTGACTACCAAAGCTGAAGGCTAGACTTTGGTTTAGCAGTTGTAGTGTAATTTGACATCACAAACTTAAAATGAAATTCTGTAACAACAGTAATTAAAAAAAAAATATTAGGCTACACGTTACAGTTAAGCTAAGAAGACAAGTCTTAACCTCAAAAGACTGTTTTATCAACCTCGAATTCCACTTAAAATGATCTCACTGGAACTTCTTTCGCTTACCTGCAGTAACAAAGAAGAACAGCAAAAAATCCAATGATAATGACAACAGTTCCGCCCAGTATGGCCGTAAGGAACACCGTGTGATAGGCTGTTATGTCCTTGGAAACAGCACTAATAATGGATTCTAGATTATCAAAAAAAACCAGAAAACCATTAGTTCTTAAAACCAAATGATTCTACTCGATGTGCAGAGCTAATAAACTGAACAGTACTTTTCCAGTGATTTTGTGTTCCAATGGCATTATGTTCATCCTTCCCTTTTCACCTTCCTATTTCAGCAAACTAGAAAATATACAAACAGCTTACAATATAATGACAGGTTCATCTCAAGTACTAAAGCCTTACCATGACATCTAATTCATTCCAGACTAATTATATTTGTATTAATTGTCCAAACTGACTTAGAAAAGTGGTCTACATTTTCTACTCAGCATTCTGTCAGCACTGTTTTTGAAATTAGCCACACTGCTTCTCTGATAGATCTCTTCACATGAATTTACAAAACATGCAAGAAAATCACTGTAAGGACTCAAACAAAAGTTATCCAAGTGGTGAAGCTGCATGTCACTTCTCCTGTTGCTGTTAAATGAAGCAATCAAACTGGCAGTCGTAGTGGAGCACTCAGCAATTGCTTGGCCAGCTATTGCCATACCTCTCGTTCCAGGCAGTGGAGCTGCTATCCAGTAGCCCAGGTGCTGAGCAGTGTATGTCCATACTAACTGACCATCCACTTCCTTGACCATTCCTAGCCCACGGTTTACCCAAGCACCTGAGGAAAAAAGAAAAAGACAAAACATTGCACATGCAATGTCCTATACCTCAAACCATCAGCAGTTAGGCCATTAGCAAAAATACACAAGGTCACCGGAAAGCCTGAAACCTAGCCACTGTTTATTACAGCTTTAGCTAAACAGGCAAACTTCCTCTCCTGACAATTCCATTGCAAATATCCCTCTGTGGCCATTTGCTTTGAAACATTACTTACCAGAAGTAAAGTTAATATGATTCATTTTCTATTAATAACTGTCTTTCACAGATATACACATAAATAATTTGAAAAAGCCTATTATATGGCCTTCAGCATGCATGAAGGACAAGACTAAAAAATGAGGGAGCAGGTAACTGATGCCTATGAATACAAGTTTAACATCAGCTAACAGAACTTAGTGGGAAAACATTTTAATCTTTTTAAGCTGCAATAGGATAAACAATGTTCGTCTTGAACGTTTCTCTCGTCCTCCCTGCCCTGAGGCTGTCACAGTTCAGTTGGCCCAAGGAAGTGCTATTGTTAGGACACAGAATCCACACCATCTGTTTGGCAAGGCAAAGGAAAGGTAGTACGGTATGCCAGCTTCTACAATTAATAAAGCATCCATTAGAAGAGAGAGAATTATACTTAACTCATTTAAACACATTTATTGTGGGCCATTTGTGAAATTCTGATGACAGAAACCAGCCTCGTGTAACCAACCTTACCTATTCAACCTGCAAATACTGAGAGGTAAAGAGAACCATCAGCTTTTTTAAAACACCAATAATCAAAGTATGAAAACAATATAACTCATGTAAGCTGGAGTTTATATTAACTTCGATTTGATTTTCTTCCAGGACCCTTCTTTCAGTAAAGGAAAAGTAAGTGTCTCCTAGCCAGGAGGTAAAGATGAGGGTAGACACCTGTCACAGATGCTCCCATGCACAGCTACACACAGAGAAAATATAATTTAGCAGTAAAGCATGCAGCTTTCTCCTGGAGCTTGTGATAGCTGGCAGAGGGGAAAGGCAGCAGCAACCAACTAGAGTTCTAAAAGTACTTTCTCAGCCACCTGAGAAACCTGAGAGACAGGAGTAATACCAGCAAATGTGGTATAAAAGGCAAAAATAATTTCTAGGTCTCCAAACAAATCCATAAGAAGCTATACAATGCTTGCTATACTTTTCAGCAAATTACATCTTCCCCCAATATACTCCATAAAAAATACTTAGTATTGAGAAAAAATATCAAAATGTGATTCATGAGTAAGCCCATTTTCTCAATGGTTTACTGCCATTCAAGCAGAAGGATATAATTCTCAATTTAATGTTGAATGCAAGCCTTCTGTTTTTTGTAATTCTATTAAAATCCACAAAGTACTTTTACCACTAATGCAGCGAAGTATTTTGTAAGAAGGAAGCCACACTCAGTATAGATGAACAAATTCTGCATTTACAGCAGCTGAAGTATAATTACCAAAGCTCATTTTCCAGGAACAGTCTCAGTTCCACTTGGAGTAAGCCCTGAGAACACTGCACAGGCAGACCTGTGAAAGCAGTTTCTATCTTTTTCTTCCTGCCTATGGAACAGCCCACACCACAACAAACACAGACCTGTTCCCTTGCCACTATCAATGCTGACTTGGGAGCTCTGATTACCATCATAACACATTATCCAAGGACTTCAGAGTTTAAAATTGTGTCAGTGTCTTGCTGGGGACATCTTGCATGCAACATCCTGGAGGCCAGAGCCTCATTACTGAATGCAGCAGGAGCTCTGCATTCAGCTCAGATGGGGGCCTGCTTCTCCTTAGGGATGCTCTGGAATGCCTGCTGCAGAGCTGAGGTGTTCAGCTGCCCTCAGTCACCAGAACCTTGACTAAAACGTGCCTTGCTATTATTCAGTTACCTTGGGAAAAAGTCATTTTGCACGTGTCAGATCAAAGGTGAAAAAATAAAAGGAACATACTTAAGAATAAACATCCAGAAAGCAAATATAGTTGCAAATTTTTACTGTTAGAAAGAAAGAAATGGGAGAAAAAGTACAAATTATGCCCCAAAAGTTGCTGTCCTTTTTCACCATCCTCCTTTCCCTCTCCTCAGCAAGCAGCAGTGAAGGCTCCATGTGGAGCAGTACACCTCTGAGAGCATCCATTACAAACAAGTTTGTAATGCCTTTACTGAATCTCTGGAAAGTACATCCCATTGGAGACCGAAAAACAACTGGTTTTATTGGGGTTTGGATCAGCATGTCGTGTTCCAGGCTCCTGTTTTACTCACAAGGCCAACTTGCCTTCGTAGGGATGCTGAGTAGGACCCTCCACACCCACATAAACACAGTACACTGGTTTATATTCTACTCTGATGCTGTGCTGCTCCAGTTCTGTCAACTCCTTGTTTTAACACCAGTGTTGACTTCGCTTTGTTTAGGGAGGTAAAACAGCTCAGCACAGGATGATCAGGAGCTGGCAAAAGGGGCTTTGGCAGTAAGAAATTTAAATCCTGGGTGATATTTTACCACCTCAGACTAAAACCCTTCCTTTGAAGAAAAATATTCTTTCCACCAATTACCCCTCTAAAGTCCTATAGGTGTATAGACAGACTTAATCTTCTATGCCAAAACTTATCCTATTTACATTTTCCCCACAAAACAGCCTAGACAAATTTTTATTAGCACGTCCTTAATTCAAATCCATGCTCTTCAGGTATTTTTCATTAAGGTGGTCAGTTTCTTGAACATGTAAACAACACTTTGCTAGGGCTGGTGTCCCTGTCTCGTACTTTCAACTGCTGAAAAAAAGATTTGTGCCTGGATAAGGAGCAGGACTTGACCTCCTCACTTGCATATTTCGAGCTGGAGTGTGATGGTGACCATGAGGTGTAATGTAGGACAATCAGGACACTAATGCACCCACACCTAATACAGGTCATCTAAATGGGTTATGTGGATGTAGCTCATTACTCATTCTTGACTAAAATTAGATGTGAAGGGATGACAAAAGGTTAAGAATGACTAATCCCCAGCCTCTTCTTTGCATATTGGAAGAACTATGTTGTTCCCTTGGATAACTCTTATTTCCCCTTCATTTCACTTTCTGAATTGTTTTTGTTAACTGAAGCAATATCTATTCCAGTTCTAGCGTCAAAGGATCTTTAGAGCTACACTCTAGGAAACAAAGCACACAAACCTTCAATTCTGGTTTGCTTTCTTTTAAGAAGGAATTCACAAAATTACTAGGCTTGAAATTTAACAACACCTAAAATATATGTTCTGTGAACACTCAGCCTCCCATGAAAATAAAAATCCAGTACATTAAATGCAGGCAAAAGGAATGCTAATGAATTTTACCAAAGCTTTCTGAACTATTGAAAGCAGGGAAATACCTTTCAACAATTCAAGCTAGTCCATTTAAAAAAAATGATGATCTGTTGACCATGACCTCATAAAATAGTGCCATCACTGTTCCATGACCCACAGTGCCATGTGCCCAAACCTACAGGCATGTGCTAGAAGACAAAAGAGCAAATAACCCACTTACCAATTTTCATATCAAATGTCCAGGCAGGTACAGCATCTCCTGATTTTACAGTAGTTGCAGGAAGAGGAAGTGTAACCTGAATGGGACCATTTACATTCAGCTCTTTCCCAGCCAAAAGAACATTTACACATATGGCAGCAAGAGGAGTTAATTCCATGCTTTTGAAACCTGAAGGCAAGAAATATCTTGTAATTCTCCATTCAGTTTATTTAAAAAGATATCAATTAAAAATTAAGCTACTAAAGGCAAGTCCTAATCCACATCCAGTGACACAGTCAGCTGTTACCAACTTGGTCAAGTAAAAATCAACATTACTTTTCTTCTGAACTTTTAACAATTTGTGATTAAAACAAAACACAGTCATTTCTATACCAATACTATAAGAGAAACAGATTTGCAACATCTGGGTTTTATGCTGACTGTAGAACTAATGATGAAGCAAAACTTGTTTTTGGGTGGGGGAGGAAGGGTCTTCCCCTCAGATAATCAGATTACAAAACACCTAACTCATGTGAAATACAGATCATACAAGAACTTTGGTATAATCACAGTGTACATAACACTGAAAGAAACTGAAAGCATATGGAACCTCTACTGTAAGGATTAATTTCCTAATTTGGCAGCAAGAATTAACTGAATAGTTAATCATGAGGCTTGTCAAAGCACTC
This sequence comes from Cyanistes caeruleus, assembly GCF_971803275.1. Lineage (NCBI taxonomy): Eukaryota > Metazoa > Chordata > Aves > Passeriformes > Paridae > Cyanistes > Cyanistes caeruleus. The sequence continues at coordinate 9,965,821 of NC_141707.1, read as the reverse complement.
AGAGGAAATGTTGCATTTACAAAGCAGCCTAAAAGTTTCTTTTCTTTGTTTTCCTTTCACCAGTTTGCAAATGCTCCAGAATGCCCTGTATGACAGGATGTTGAGAGAAGCTGAAACAGAATTACTAAGTAGCAGAATAATGTTAAATCTGTGCAGGCTGTTAGAAGCTGCTTGTGAGAGAACTCCTGGCACATCAGATATCAATTAGCTACCACCTGCCCTAAAAGGAAGCCTATTCCTTTAGGGGTATATGAATAATTTAAAACACATGCCAGACAGATTGAAGGGAAAACTCAAAGAGGATAAACACTGCTTATTCTCCAATGTTTCTTTCCTTTTGCCTTCCATTTAAAGAGGTGAAATACAGACATGAAAGATTTTAAAATATCTATGTCAAAATATCAGTATATATGCTGCCTTTAATGGAATGAAAATTAGAGTATGGTGAGTTTAAATAAGCCATGTAGAGCCCTCCTCCCGCACCACAATGAATTTAAGAGCCTCATGGCTTCAGATCCACTGGGAATAGAAAGAAAAGAACAAAAGAAAGATGGAACTGCACACAGCACAATCTACCAGAGATTACTGTACTTATTCAAATTAAAAAACTGTCTGAAAGAATGACAAATACTAAAAAATCCAACGGTATAAGAGCGGAGTTACGACTCATGAAACATTTCTCCAGTGAAACAGATGCACAGAAAACATTATTACAAATCTGCTCTGTACACGCAGGGACCACTTGGTCCCAAACTTGCCAGACTGACTGACTGTGAGCCAAGCAGGGAGTTCCCTGCAATCTCTGTGCTGGGTGTAAGGCCCTAGAACCAATCACTCCAGTGAAAATGCAGAAACTCCTCAGCTGAAGTTAACTGCTGCTGTTTCACTGATCTCTAGGTTCACCTCATTTACAGTCTGGCTATAACTGCATTTTAAGGTGTTTACTAAACCAATTCCACAGTCTCACGAAATCCTGAACATAGATACATATACACATATATAAATGCAAAAAGCAGACTCTGAAGTTGTGTTTCACTGCAGCAAGATATATTCTCATACTGCCTGGACCAAAACAGAGTAACACTGATTACTCACCTGATATGTTTATGCCTTACTCCTGTGGAACAAAGCTTTCTGATCTAATACAATGGAAGAAGGTTTAAGGTGACTCTTAAATTAAGCATATGTTTTACTGTGCACTCATATGCATTATAATATTATAATATTTCTTTATAAGAATTCCTAATCATCATATTCACCCACCTGATTTATTTAGAATAATTCCTGTTGTATAGAGAAAGCTGTCCACTTTCAAAAATTGCTCTGGCACTGTCAGATAGGCTGTAACATTTGCAATATGATTTGATGGAAGCTTTATTAAAGATTTTGGAAACTGAACACTCGGTTGGGATTTGGCATCTGTAAAAGAGTAATATTTTGTCTTAGCCACAGTAAAACAGACAAGCAGTGTTTTTATTACCCATCAGAAATCCACTTAGCATAACAATCTGTTTTCACCCATTTTCTCTGTGATTTGTGTATTTCCAGTCTAGCACTTGCCACAGCCCCTCGTATAGCTACATAATTAACAGAAAATCTGGCTTTAAGTAGATAGGTATTATATGAGAATAAGATGATGCTTATTTTTTTTCCATGTGGGTACAGATGGCTATCACAAAGTGTTTAGTTACATTCTGCATACACAGAACTTACCAGACAGTTTTCCAGTAATTAAGACAGTATCTTCAAAGAGCCATATATTAGCTTGACTTTGTGGGAATAATGAGAGCGTCACGGATGAATATACTGTGGAAAATTATAATATCTGTTACTCTGTGCAACCAAAAAAAAATCCTCCAAGGTCTCCAAGCCTAAAGAACTATTGAACAGAGCAGATAATAAACCAGAGAGTATATGAAGACTAAATACATTCCTACTATTACCCAGAGCAGCAATTTTAGTGTTTAGGCAGAAAAACCTCTGTTGAATGTTTTCTGCTGTTTTATACCTTCTATGGATAACCAAGTGGCTAGAATTCTTTAATGTGTCATTTTTTCAAAAATATCATGTGTTTTTTAAGAGAATAGTTAAACAAGAAAACCAGTGAGGAAACTACTGAAGCAGAGCTGTAACATGTTATACCTGTCTTAGAGGACAAAAAGCATCGGCACTCCAAGAATCACTCAGGTCAACAGGATTTTTGTCAGAACATTAATAGCTCTTTGCTAACTCTAGGCAAAAAAAAAAATCTAAGAATTCACTGTGTGTCACAACATAACCCACTTAGATTTTAAAAGGGCTATTTTCTGGTTTAGAGTAATCACAATTTTGACAAGTTTAACAGACCGTTCACCCTTAGATCTGCATTGATAGGCATCACCTCTCTTGACTGACTTCACTGAGTTGTGTTCAGCTGACAGCAACTACCCAGACAGCTTAGGAGAGAAATTTAATTACTGCCAGATACAGTTTAATAATAGGACTGTAAGACGCTTACGTACTTGGCATTCTCGCAGTCTTCCAAGGCAAAGGTGTCAGCAGGTAGCCATCCTTGTATGAGACAATAGTTAAACTTAATCCTAATTTGTAGGGGACTTTTATTAACACTGCTCCATTGTTTCCAGTAAGAGTGGAATTTGTCAGGGTGTAGTTAACAAACACCTCTACCACCGCCTGTCGAAGGTACTGATGACTGATGATGTCATTTACTTGAACTTTTAGCGTAAAAACAGATCCTATTGACAAAAAGAAAAACAGGAGGTCATGATAATACATCACAACTAAGGATCATCATTTTGTAAAGAAGTCCTGGAGTTCAGGTCTTTGCTATTCATCCACTGCACAGTGGATCTCTATCTCTAGCCAAAGGCAGCTTTACCACAGAGTAATATATCCCAGAGAAGGGGAAAACAAAAAACCTTTAGACGGGGAAAAAGGGTGTCAAAAAGTGTTTCTCAAACTCAGCAAATATAACAGCTAACTAGTTAAAAACAAACAAACAAAACCATTCTAAACCAAATTACAAAGCAATCTTCCTCTTTTTGTTTAAGCTTGAAGAATGCATCTGTGACAAAGTGAGATTTACTGTGTTCTGCAATATCACACTGATAATACAGATGGTCTTGTTATCCAACCCTTGGCTTGGGACACACATTTCAAGATGCACCTTGAGTTTGTAAAGGCACAGAACCTGATGTCTACAGACATATATTTATATGTGTAACATTATTATAAAGCAATCAAATTCATCCAGACACTGTTTTAAGCTATCATCTCCCACCAGACTTGCACTGGGCTACTTTTCACCTTCCTACATTGCAACTTCTAAACAGTATTTCTCTACTTTAATTGGAAGAGCTGATAGCTTGTACAACACCCAGTGTCTCTCAGAGATCATAATTACAGTGATTAAAAAGTATGTTGAAAACAATAAATCCGCTTGAACAATAGTCTCAAGGTGCTCTGAAACACATTCAATTTCTTTCCCACCCTGATGGCAAATAAACTATTAGGGAGTCTTTTCACAGTATGTGAAAAGGGACAGAATTCCACATTATTTCCAGAATAATTTGTTGCTAGAAATTAAAATATCTATGGATCAATATTTTAAATAACAAATTTTCCAGTATTTTGGTTACAGATATACTACTATTCAAAATCACTGCACTACTTTGTATCCTAATACTTTCAAATACATGCATCATGAATATGCATTTCTATTTAGGTCAAATGTCAAGTAAAGTTATTTGAAATGTATCTACCCAAAATTATACTTCAATTTCATGATGCAATCCCCACTGTAATTGAGATTGACATTGCACCAAGAGATTACTGCCACTGACCTTGATTTAAATGAATAGGACTTGAGGAGCTGAGTGCAATCCATCAAAAAAAACCCAGTATGTAGTGGAGATGCCCTCCAAATTGGGAAATTTGAAATTGGGAAACTCTCTGAAATATGTATTTATTTAGATCTATTGTATGCATGAAGTATATTGTATATTCATGCAAAAAATGACCTGCACACAAGAAAAGCTACACTGGCCTAATTTATTACAGTTTACCACACACAGAGCAAAAACTCACCAGCTGTGCTAGACTGATTCTCTGCAATGTTATACAAAAATCTGCATTTCCTTGAGCAAATTGATACATATTTTCAGAAAAATAAAAAATAAACTGCAGTGGCACTCAAACGTATTTGACGGAATTAAACAGAAAATGCACAATAATCTTGGAAAAATGTCACGTGCTTTCTTTTTTTCCTTATGAAAGGTATTTTGAGAATAAAATCGCTTTCAATTGCTGTGCTAGAGGGGTTTTAAATCATGGGGGGAAAAAAATATGTCATGTCAGCAAATTACAGGCTCCAAACAGCTCCTCCAGGCATTGATCCACTTACACAGATACTAGCATCATTCCAGTGGCTGCCAAAACTTGAAAAACAGGTCATTTGCCCCTGGCCAATGACTAGTTAAAAGGCTACAGAGGAGAGGAAACAGGCTGTGTACAGTATTATTATTCAGTAATCATTTGGAAGTCAGGAGTCTATCATGAAATGGTATTTAAAATTAAGAACTACTGTGATACAAAATTCAAGCTCATATCAGTAAGAAGGAATACCAGAAATGCCTGTTATAAACTGGTATTTTACCAGCTGCAATCAAGATAGGAGAAAAAGAGCCTAGTTTTAACAGCTGAAATAAAGCATAAGAAATTAAAACCTAAAATGTACTCAGAAAGACACATTCTTTCAATCATTTCATACTTTTAATGAGTATTTTTCCATTTCCTGCTGACAAAAAGCCTAACAAGAACACAGATGATTGAGGGCAAATGCCACAGCCCTCCTCCAGCTGTTAGTAAATTCAGAGGCTGTTATGTGCAAAACTATTTCTTCCTCTCACCTCCTTCAGTTACAGCCATATTAAACCCCACTTTCTTAGAACCTTAGGACCCCAAAAAGCCAAAAAAAACCCAAAAACCAACAAAAAAAAAACCCAAAAAAAAAGACTGCAAAACTAGAAGAAAGTAGTAGCAAGCTGTGCTATATTCCTCATGTCCCTAAATATCCAGACACAGATTAAAGGAGACTCAACCCCAGCTCTCAGTGCCTTTGGCCTCATCTTTTGTGCCAACACAAGACTCCTCCTGAGAAGAGGGAGTTGTGTCCTGCCTGCACATGGATTTGCTAATATCAGCTAGCATACACTGTGCCAACAAGTCACTTTAAACTCCCACTCAATGGTTTTGGAGAGATTTTTAAAAAAAATTATTCTTTGCACTCCTCAGCACTAACTGCACAGGAGATATGAGGACACATCATTACGCCTCTATGCAAATGTTAAAAATCCAAGTGAAAAAAAGCCAGAATCCAACAGTAACAATTTTCCACTCACACAGCCACATTCACCATAGTTTGTTGCAGCCCAGTTAAAAGCAGGACATTCCCAGGGTCCCGGAGCTCAGACTTTGTATGCAGTTCTGGTCCTACAGTACTGATCATTTCTTTCCAACCTTGACATCCCCTGACCAGCTCCCCCCTCAAACCAACCCCCTCACAATATGCAAATTTATCACAGATTTAATGGCATTCAGTTATTAATAATGTCACAGTAACATCCAGAAGACCTAATTAGCAAAGGAAATACCGCCTTTCTTTTTCTTTTTATAAATATCTTAATTTACAAGCCTGTGAGGACAATTTTAAGTCTCAGCTATGATGGAAACTGCAGTAGGATATTTTAATCACAATAAAATATACTGAAAAAACAATTCAGATGAAAATAATGAACAGTTGGTTAGCTTTTTAACAAAACCAAAGCTGAAAACTTAAACAATGGATGAACCTTGTGCTTCTTTCTGGTCACTGACACATGCCAAACACAAGTGGGTCAGCTACATCTCAGTATTAAACAGATTTGACAGAACTCCTACAATTAGAAGAAAGAACTCAGTCCTTGCTAATTTGATTTGTGCTGCCTCAGAGGAAAGGATTCCTCTCTTGGCAGGTCCCCTGGAAATGCCAGCTCCTACAGCATTAAAATGTTTCTGATAAGTGTTCAAATGCAGAAGTTATTCAGACAAAGGGAAACACACACTGCCACTAAATGTATCACAGTTAGCTACTTCAGAAATGTCCTGGTCAGTAAAATTGATGACATCTCATTTCTTTGAGAAAAAAATATCTAATGCTGGAATTTGGCTTCACATCACTATCCTAACTCAGAAATTGTATCACGGAATTAAGCCAAAGAATTGCTTGAAATTGCAAGCTGGGTACAAATGTAACAGTGCAAAAAAAAACCACCTCAATTATGGTCCAGATAATTTGTTCTTAATTCTGCAGACAAGCATGTCATCTGGTTAACATTTATGTGAGATTTAATTAACACGGTCAAGGCCAGAACCCTCACAGGCACCAATATATTCCAAACTACACGTGTCATTAACTGAGATATGGTGATGAAACACACACAGGGCACTGCCCAGGAAGAAATCTACATATTCTGTAACCCAGCCCTAAAAGTCCCTTTCCCTATTTATCACCAAGTTCCTCTAGCCAAAGAGGCTCGGCACCTGGAAGGAGGAAAACACACAGACAACTACACAGTTAAGCAATTATCTTATGGGATAAACAGTAAATACAATCAAATTATTCATTAGTTCCTTCCTTCAGAGAGGACTCCTCTCACCCTTGCCCAGAGATGTTAAACCCATACCAGAAAAGGCACACACTGATATGAGTTCTATGGCAGCTGACTACCCCAGGCTCCCTGCTCACCAGGCACAGAAAACTGGGGCTCTGCCATTTCCTTGGTCTTAGCTGACTGAACAACCCTTTTTTCCATCTTTTTCCTTCATAGAACACCATATTTTTTGGCTTCACGTAATTAGGGATATGAAAGGTGCACTGATCTGTAAAGAAAAAATGTGTAATAAGAGTAAGGGGTTTTACTACCCATCCAATATTGCAATGGGTATTGCCATGGGGGGTGGAAATCAATGAATCACATAATCTAGACAGCCAACACACATCTGGCTTCAGTATAAAAGGGTCATGCAAAAGCCATCCCCCTGCCCACAAACGCCAATCGTTCCTCAAAACCACAGTAATAGCAGTGACAAACTACAAAAGCACAGATTGAAAAAGTAAAAACCATCTTCAGCTCATGAAAAATCCACATACATGAAGGGGACTTGTGGCAGCACCTGAGGGCTGTGGGGGTGATTTAGTGCAGGGCCAAGCCCCCCTCCCCACAGGGCACCATCCATCCGTGGGTACCTTTGTTCTGGAGTAAGGTACAAAGCACTGACACAGGACTGAGCTTTCTGCCTTGTACACTGCATTAAAATGACATGATAGGTGACCCCTAAACTCCCATAACTATTTTATGGGTGTATTGTGAGAGTTATTGTCAGGCACTGGGGTGAGCTCCCTGGCTGGTTTTCAATTATGCTTCTCACAGCTATCAAATAACCTGCAAATCTAATTAATAACCTCTACAGCCAAATGTAGGCTTCATTTGTTAGCTATTAGTGTTCTTTTATCCTGTCATACTCCATGCAGTAATTTATAGACCCTAGTACAAATGGGCATATACATGCATAAAGATCTTTTTAACTCTACACAAATCATTCTATCTATTCCAAATTGGTATCAGAATATCTCATTTAGAAACTAATTACGTGATTCTTTATAAGGATGTTTTATATGCTGCTCCTCTGATTTAAAACAGTAGCAGAAAATAAAGAGCAGAACATTATTTTTCCTTCCTGAAATGGAACAGGAACTTTGCTGAAATAAAAAATGCACCATAAGTGTTTTGGCCTGTACAATTTTAACTTTGTCTTTATTAATTAGTTGCAAGTACAATATGCATATTTCATTTTCAACAACTTATGACTGAACTGAGAAGTAAAGAAACTCACACTCTTCAGAAAAGGTCTGAGAAAATTCAGCAAATACCTAACCAGTTGTAAAAATCAATTCCTCAGGAAAAGAGATCCTCAGATTTAGATAAGAACAACACATGCTAGGACAACAAATACAATCATTCCACCTGGCTGCAAAAAGAAAATACTTGTAAGTTGACAACTACTGACAGTCTTGCACTTAGCAGGAGGTGAAGTTTACACCACCCCTCTCCAGAATCACTCTGGGAGTTTAAATTTTCCAGCCACGGACTCAACATTAACCCCAAAGTGATGGGTAAAGAACAGGGGTGCATAAGGACAGACACAGACTGCATCAATTGCTAAAAATTGCCTTATTTAGGTTGATCTTAGGCAAAGTGACAGCATTATGGCTCTAATTTTAAAGCAGGTACATGTTGCTCTTTGAAATGCCCTTTGGAGAAAATATGTTGATGTTTTACTGCTCCATGTCAGGGGTGCTGGTCACTACTGTTCAACTACAGAAATTTACAGAAAATTGCTTTTAGACAATACAGATACCATAAATGATACTGCAAACTTTTTTTTTTTTAAAAACAAACTGAAGCACAGAGCTGATCAGCATTTGCTGCATTTGTATGTGAACAGCTAATCAACATAACCTATACAGTACGGTTCTGTAGCTCTGCACTCCTTTAAAATATTTTAATGTAAAGTCAAAAATTAGGATGTGTATTTCAGGGAAAAGCTTTGGCAAACACCTTTGCACTGAAACAGAACACATTACCCATTTCCAAGGACAAAGCAGCAAAACAGAGACTGGTAAAGTAGGACACCACAGTATTCCCACTGCCCTATCCCCACGAATTTCCACAGAAGGCATCTGCAAAATCTCAATTACAAGGGAGCAAAGGGTAGCTCCTAGGGGGAGCAGGCAGTCCTTTATACACAGAGAAAGGCTGTTCCATATTTACTGTAGGAGGCAGTTTAACCCAATCTAGCCAGATCTATGTGCTTCCACCAAGCCTCAAAGTCAAGAAAAAGCATAACAGGTTAGAAATTTTTAAAAATTTAGCACACTGCTGCCTAAGCTTTGTCACACATCAGGTGCTACAGATGGGTAGTACAATGCTTGGCTCTCGCAATTAAGGGATGAATATTATGTGTGTGTTAAGAGAAGTTTTATTGATGTGTTGTGATTTGTTGTTTAGATGTCCTCTGTTCTCTCCACAGCCCCATGGTCGCCAAGGGAAGCCTTGGCAGTTGGGACATGTGGAGGGAGCGCGTACCTGTGCCCTTGGATGGGGCGTTTTGGGAGCAGGGCAGGTTTGTTACCAGGGGGCACAGCATGGCAACACCCAACCTCCAATCAAAAGCAAAAAAGAAGCCTCCACCAACAAATGGTGAAGAAGAGTTGACTGACAAGCTTTGGGTTGGGCCAGGATTGCCTGGCTCAACCCCCAGTGGTATAAAAGGCAGAGCAGACATTTTGTAGACAAGCAGGTGGGAGATGGACATGTGCTCCTGGCACTGTGTCTCCTTCCTTATTGAGTCCTTCTGTTGTATTTTGTTAAGGTTTAATAAACCCTTGAAATTTTAAAAGGTGAGCGTAGTTACTTGCATCAAGTGATCTTATGTTGGAAAAAAAACCAAACAATCATATTCTAACTCTGAGAGTTTTTCATACAAATTCTTTTATATTTGCTTCAAATAATGCTTTATTTCAAATACAGAGGAACACTTATTTCACCAGAATAGCTGTGATAGACATGTGATGACCACAGTTCCAGAATTGTCAGGCATCTGTACATGGGTTAAGAGGAAATGGAAATTATTTACTAGAAGCTCATTCATGACAATACATGCATCACTTCAGCACACACTACAGTATTCAGGTGACCCTTCCTCTCACCTTATTGGAAAATTAAAAATAGAGCATTAAGAACACCTCTCACACACTATTCTGACTCCTCAGTGCCACACCAAGGAGGGGCTGCATCTCTTGAAACAACTGGATATTTTTGCTCTTAAAAGCTGAACAAAACAATGCAGGAAGAGATGTGACAGTCTGCTGTCATCTCAAACAAAAATACATCTGCCTTCTCTCATTCACTGTGTTCTGAAAACTCCCTTTCCCACTTCCTATTTCCCTTGCCTTTGATAGTGTCCTCTTTCCTCTGCAGAGCTCTGCTCAGTCTCCTTCCTCCCATGAATCCATCCATCCTGGAGTGATCTCTGTGATGAGGAGCCCCTGTAATATTTTAGCCAGTGAGATCACTGATTATGAAGAAAGACCACCACTTTCCTAAAGATGAGGTTTTCTGCAAGCCTCACACTAAAAAGAATGGTGAATTTATTACATGAAATTACATGCATTGAATCAAACCCATCAGGATGAGCTTTAAAGGGACACTTCTAATCTAGCAGACTGAAAAACTGCCAGGGATTTGCCTCTGGGAAATTAGCATGATCCAGAGAAAACTTCAAGGTTCTAAGTAAATTAGTAGGTCAAAGACTAGTTATTCATCTAGTTCAGAACAGACCCCAAATGCAGTTTCACATTATAATAAAACTGTATCAGACAGTATGAAGAAGCTGATGGCCTACTGACATACTGGAGCAAGTGTTATATATTTTACAGATAAGAACAAAGCCTTTTTCCCTTCTTAAAGGGATTTTTATAGGAAATAAAATTAAATAAAGAAAAAGCCCTATCACACCAGAGAACTAGAATGTTTGTGTGAGTCATACCTTGTCCATTTTTTTTCCCAGAAAATGTATTCATTGACTTGGTAATGCTTTTTACATAGAATTAACACTGCATTTTACTGATGCTTTCACCAAAAAAGTTATTAATCACATTTATTTACTGACAACAATTTTGTTTCACTTCAGCAGAATAATTAATTTCTTTCACTTTAACAGAATAATTATTTTCCTTTTATACCAACATATTTCAGGGGTTTCTATTTTGTATGGAGTTGTGTGCATACATAAACACAAATCTTAAGCAGATAGCAAGAGGGAAAGGAGATTTGTTTTCTGAAGAGAGAGGTAGAGAAAACTGCAAAACATTCTTACTAGAAATCTTGTCCTTGAATATTTGTTGAAAAATATTAATTTATGCCTCATTAGCACTTAGGTCCTGTAGGCATTAGGTCAGTGCAAGCCCATAAACTGTTCTCCTCACAACTTTTGCTAGCAGTTCCTCCAAATTCTTAAGCAACTTAGAGGCAAGATGAAATTTAATTGTCCAATATTCAACTCTGGTAAACTTGAGCTGCCACATTTTGATGTGATATTTGCCAACTGTAAGGTAATTTTTCACACATGAGGAAGACTTTAGACACTCCTGGTACTTCCCAACAGACATTAAATTCCCATCCATCTCGTTCCATGACACACTTGTACAGGTACTGATTACAGCACTACCTTGAGTTCACATTAAAAAAAACCAAAAAACACCACAAAACAACAACAAAACAAATAACAACAAAAAATCCCCACCACATTTGAGAACAAAAATGCAAACTTATAATGCTTGCAATTATTTTAATGGGTTTGGATTACTTTATTATCTGGATGGCACCAGTATTCAAAATCTGTACAATTGCATAGGCAAATTATAGCTTTTTCAATTTAAGGATCTACTGTATATATGAGAGGACTGATCTGATGACTTACTTGAATAAGTAAACAAAAATAACCATTTTCTACAACCAGATGTGTTCTGCCATTAGAAGCGGTTACACTTCCACCCAAGATCTCAGACCAGATGCATAAACAAACTGCATAAGCACAATAATCATTCCACAAATGTTGACAGGAACCAAATATTGATGAAATTAAGGTCCTGCAAAATCAATAAAATAAACCAGATGATCATAGGCTGTATCCCTAATGATTACTGCTGCATAATCAATGAACACCTTCCTGGAATGACTCTGCTTGTAAGAAGTGCAGCAGAATGCCATCAGGCTAATCCATAAAGCTGCTAACGACTCACTTTCCTATCCAGTGGGAACACACCCCCAGGCACTTTGAAGTGCTCCTGGTAAGATTATTGAAAATAGAAGGAAAATTCCCCTTCATATATTTTTATGGGCTACCTAAGCAAGAGCCATGAAATTCAGACAGGAAAGCAGACATGGAGGTTAGATGGGATTTTTTTTTTTCCTTTAACACTGCATGGCATATATATGTCATTTTAAAAATTCACGGGAATAATATTAAATGGCATCATGTACTGCTGCAAGGTACTCATTTGGTAAGCAGTTGCAAGATGTTTTTTCACCATTAGATGCCTTCTTCACAAATTAAAATCAGACTGTGTCACCACCCGAGACAGAACATGAGAATTAACAGGACACAATAAACCTATGAGAATTAAAATTACCATAGCAACTTTGCATTTTAATTTGCTGCTATTTTGTTGAATCAGCCAGCCTGGTTCTCAGAGCTGTGGTTTCTATGGAAGACTGAAGCAGAAATTCACCTTCCTGGGGCAAGGGAGACAGACAGCAGACAAGATGAAATGCTGCAGTCTGCAGAGCTTCACTTATTTAGGAGTCATTTATTTTAAATATCTCTTCTGTAATTTGAGATAAGTGAGATAAATTATTAATATGACAAGAATAAAATCTTAAATGAAACTTACCTTTCAAATTAAGATTAATTTGCAAGTAAGAGATTAAAATGAGCAAGCAAATACTAGAAAGAGCTCCTGAAACCTACAAAATAAAAAAACCTAGCTTGCCCAGGCATTTCAGAGACCATTATAGAGTTATTTTTTTCATTTCAGTTTACTCACTGGCTAATACTAAACCTGTAATGCTGCTCTCTCATTTTTTTTAAACCACTGCCAGTATCATTTTACCTTGCATCAGTGTTGAGGGAATGAAAATACTAAAAATTCACACTTTGTTACAGAATATTGGGGGGAAAGTACAAAGAGAAGTATTATAAAATCTTTGTAATACTCTGATTTAAATATCGGCTTTTTATGTAAACACCACAGTATATTATACGCCCTCAAGAAAAACAGGCAAGTGCCTATGAGAGGATAAGCCAACAACATGGATTTCTCACTTATGAACTTTACAATTAAACCTTCAGCATTTAAACAGCAAAAATAAATCATTCAGCAGCAGCATCTTGATAAAATGCAACCATTTCTTGTAGAGAATTTCTAATGATTTGTTAAACCTACCCTCTAACAGTCAGTATACTTGGACAGAAAGAATATTCCAGTAATTATGCACATTGCCACATGAATCATATATATGTATTTTTTTTTTATCCTAATGGGCCACAAGGATTTGCCTTGTGGAATTCCTAGTGGTGGCTTGTGTGTGGAATTAGCTGAAAAAAACCTGTGCAACTTTAAACATACCCTTAATTAGACAGAAAGAGGGAAAAAAAATCCACAGGAAAACAAAGTAGCACCTGTTTAAACATGACATTTAACGCTGTGAAACCCTAAGACAGATATTCATCCACAGAGTCTATGGCATAATACACCCCACATACCAGAAATTCAAACACCAGTGCACATTACCCACTAATTGCAAAGGACAACCACTGTTGCATTCAGAGATATTTTTCAATAACAACCTGGTCACTACTCTCATCTGGAAATACTTTTCTTCCCCTAAAGCTGTAAAATCTCATGGTACTCCTTCATGAAAGATATTTGTAATGCTGCAGCAATGTCTGTCTTTCACCTGCAGGAAAAGATCCTCTAATCCTTTGGAAGAAGGCTGGTGTATAAAGGCATATATGGAGAAAATATAATTTAAAGTTTGCAGGACAATGTTTCCTAAGGGTAGCTCTGTACATGTGAAATAGGAATTTTTTATTGCAAGTGTTAGGAAATCCATGTTACAGCAACAAAGCAAGAGCACCCAACAAGCTACAGACTCTTTCATATAGAAATTTTCATTAAAGTTGAGTTTCATAAAGTGAATAATCAAAAATCACAAAAAAACCAAAGAATACAACATCAGGTATTAGAAAAATGACTGCAGATTCCTACCCATTTTAAGTAAGTCTTATTCCTCAGAGTTAAAAAAAAAAAAAAAAAAAGTTCTGTCAAATCAGCTCATGAGCTAAAGCACAACAATGGAGTCAGGACTGCAGCACAGTAACAGAATGCTCCGTGTCCATGGATGGCATCCAGGTAAGTGTCAGTGCTGGATGTATTAATGACTCAGGCACTGCTGCTCGGAATCATTGCTGCCTGCTTACAGCTCATCACTGGATGATGATGATGCCAGCTGAAGCCCCTGGCTGTGCTGTCTCCAGCACAAACACAAGCCCTCCCCTGTCAGCAGGTGGCCCAAGTCCTGTAGGGAGCAATGGGAAAACAACTCGGCACCATGGAAACCTTTCTAGGATGATGGAAATGGTTTTATTGACACCGAGGCTAAGAATGGGGGCAGTAAACACTTTCTTTTTCCCCCCCAGATAATCAAGATTCATTCAGCACCTCTGAGATTGTGCCAGCTGGACTGGGGGGAAACAAATCCACTTAAGTATTTCTGGGACAATCTGTTCCATGGAACACTGAAGAATCCAGCAGACAGACTTGTCAAGGGATGGGTTTTCTCTACTGTGCTTAAGAAAAAAAACACCCAACTAAAACACAAGAAGGGGAGAAGGAACCTCACAATTAATTAAGAGGCAAGCAGCCATGACAGATTCTTTTGCCCAAGGCTTCACCCAAACTATGCAGGATCTCACAAATGTTTTGCTGAGTCTCGCTTCCGCTGAATTTAATTAGAGGATTTTCTCAACATCAGTGGTCCGTAATCCAAAGAAGCTCTCTACTGCAGCCCAGTGAGAGTAAGTTTTCTCCTTTGCTCCCAGAAACAATGGAATAAGCTCCTGTGATATTTATGTCAAGCGATATAATTCATGTCATTAACAGTTTTTATTGTTCCAAACACACAATGTACCAAAATCCTGCATTTACCCAACATAAAATTACTCATTTCTCCTGTTCAGTCACTTAATGAAATGCTTCAAAACGGGGGAAAAATATTTTCCACAATTACATGAAAACACTTTTTAAAATTCCATTAGAGTCTATAATAGGTGGAGAGAGCAAGCATATCCTTCTTCATCCCAGCATAACAGCCAATATATTCAAATATCTTGACATTATTGACCTTCTCTCCAGTATAACTCAGGTTAGCTCATAGAAATTATCAACCAGATGTGCTACCTCGCAGAAAACAACTTCCATGAGAATGTTCTAATCAGTTTCATTTGGGAGCCTTGCTCATGTAGAGTCATTAATAATAAATAGATCTGGTGTTTTGCCAAGTTTCATAACCATGCTACACACTAGTATCTATTTCAGCAGACTGAGCCAACTGTATGCATCATATTTATGAAACAGCCCCAAATCTGCAGCAGAGGATGTAACTCCACTTTGTCCCAGTTTGCATGTATTAGGGGAAAGCACATGAAAGACGTGAGCCTTGTTTAACCTTGTAAAGGAAGGGCTTTGGGAGCCCTAAACACCAGCCTTCCCAGGCATTTACCAGGAATAAAGGGCCAAGAGCTCTGTTGGGATGCATGGCAGGGTAATGAAGGGCAGCAGTCACCAACTGCAGGGAAGGATCTGACTGGACATGAGGGATTTGCTTTTCTCCCCGAGGATAAACAGTCATGGGAATTGGCTGTCCAGAGAGGTTCCCCAACCCTGAAGCCTTTCATGGCCTGACAGGAAAGAGCTCCCAGGCATAAGCTCAGTGCCAACCCTGCTTTAAGAATGCCCCTGATGGCCCCTCCAGCCTAAACACCCACCCCTTTCCAGATCTTTAGTTACTCTCAAATCACAGAAAATGAAACAACAATTACCATTTTCACTTGATTGGTTTATTTCAGCTGCTAATTTTAATACATTTAGCAAAACTGTCTGACAGTTTTACCTGGAGTAGACCATCATATAATATTCTGATGTGAAATCCATGCTTCATAATGGAAATAGAGTGAAAAGATTAAGTATATCTTGCATGGCCTTACTTGATAACTCTTGCACTAAATGAAAACAGTAATACCAATGATTCTGAACTTCAGATCAGTTTGAGTAATAAAAGGGTTGCTCAGACCTGAAACTAAAATAACCTACAACACAAGCCCTGAAAGCTACATGCACACTCCAGTGGGAAAGTTCAAACATTAAATACAGGTAAAAGATTAATGAGAAATAAAGAAAATAAAAGTATGTGAAATAGAAGAAAGCATTTCAGAAGAGGCAGATGAACTATTAAGGACTACAGTGAAAGAAACAAACAAAAACACCCAAACAAAACCCACCTAAATTCAGCTCTTTCCTCCAAAATAAGCTGCATCATAATGAATCAGTGCTCCAACCAATCTGCCTATAACCACACTGTGTTTAGTAAAAGCACCCAAATCAACACTCAGAGGCACAGGCTGGAGTCCTCATCAATTGAGCAACACTCCACAGACCTGAGAGAACTTCTGGGGTGCAGTGGTCATATCAAGAATGGCTTTCAACCACAGTCTGCTGGGGACATGTTGAAGTTGCTCTGAGAGATTCTCCCTATTCTTCTGTTTCATAACTTCCTACTGCAGGTGGCTCAATACATGCCTCACACTGATAGCTACAAGCACTGCATTGTGTTCAACATACATGAAGCCCCCCAACATTCCCCACCACAGCTGTCATGCAGCTTAACTTGTATAGCTGCCAGTGGTTCAGGTAAAACCTACACCAAAACCACCAGATTTTTCAAAATGGGAAAAGGAAAAATCTCAAGGTAGAGGGACAAAATTGGTTTTTGCTCTGTAACCCACCAAAAGCCACAATTTATTTTATGTAATCTTAACAAGAGGCCACCTCTTGCCTCCTCCCTTTAGAACTGCAGTTTCTCAGGCAGCTGGCACTACCAACAGTAAATGCAGAATGCTGGAGAAAGGGTCATGTAGAAGTCCAGCAGGAGGAACTAGCCCAGTAACCCATCTCCTGCAACTGCTTCATTTCCACATTGTGACAATTGTGCCCTGAAGTCTGACCTCTTTCAGACAGCAGAGACCCTCTTCAAGAACATGTGGTGAAGCATAATCAGGGAGAAGAAAGAGGGACAAGAAATTGAGGGGAAAGAATACAGGTTCATGCCTGCCCCTGGTGAGACTTAGGGGGCTTATGCACACACAGGCAAGAACATCACTCCCAGGCCTGGCCAGCCCAGCAGGGCACACACATGGCTTCCAGGAGCTACATCAGACAAGGCCACACTTCACCAGGGTGATGCCATGCAAGTGCCATGAGCTGCAAATCTGTCACTGTGGTGATTACAAGAATATACAATGTGCTTACAGCCAGAGGCCACACAGGGGCATTGAGAGAAAGTTATGGCAGCTGGTCCAGCTGGGAGGAGACTTTCTTCACATCCTCTGCAAACAACTGACAGCTGCTTGTGAATTTCACAGCACATGATTCTTTACTGGACAGAACTGCTGGTGCCACACATCAGCCCTGCACTCTGGCTGAGAATAAGGCAAGTGGTGCTTTGGAGGGTCCTCCACACACAGGACTGTCCTTGTTGATGCTGACCTAGAGAGAGAACCTGCTCACACTACAGTCCATGTGTGCTCTCTCATATGGAAGATCTAAGAACCATCCCTTCCTGACCTAAATCCCCCCAAATGTCAGGGCAGGAAAGTGCCCAAAGGTTACCCTCTGTACAGACTCTGTGGTGTAGATGTGGTGGGACTGTACCAGCATGTGCTCTGTGCTGCAGGCTCAGAGATTGCAAGCACTGCCCTTTCCTAGGAACCCAGCTCTGCTGAATGGATCTGGAATGCCTATTCCAACTGAGTACATCTTGAGTGAAATCTGCCCTACTAAACCCCAGGCTTAGGGCCCTCTGCAAGATGAATTAATTCTCTTCAACTTTCTAACCCCAAATTCCCTAGCACAGGTTCTCTCAGCAAATACACTTCCCTACTGATGGTTGTGAAGCTGTGCACAGTCACATCCTCCCCCCAAACATGTGCTAGCAGGAAAAGTGTTCTCAAACCTCATGTCTTCTGCTACAACTACTGCCAGAGAAGCAAGGCAAGAAATGCACCAGAGCTGCTTTTCTGAATATGACTTCTTGCAGCCATGTGTGGAAGGTGAGACTTTAGGAGCATGCAGGACTGGCAAGCCCCTGGCAAGCCAGGATTAGACAGGTGAACCTGCCTGGTGGTTTCAACCTACTGAACACAGAAGAGTTATTTGAGAGCAGCTAACTTGAGTAATTTGAGAGTAAACTAACTCTGATGGTTCAAGGGAAATGGTTGATCACAGAACCTGGGAGCTCCTACAGCACCCCAGAAGCAAAACCTATGAATTAGGAATGAAACAATACCAGGAGCAATAAAGAGGGCACATTTGCACTGTCACATTGTGCCTCAAGCCCCCATTCATTACAGAAGGATACAGTGATGTAAAAATACACAACTTTGAAAACAAAGTAACCTGTGCTGTTTTGCCAAGTTTGACACAAGAAGAATTAAGTTTATTTTGAATAAATTTTCCTCTCAGATCTTTGACTGTGTCTTCAAAGACTTCATCTACTGAGCTAGTTCACAGAGAAAGCATGCTACAGATCCCCAGTGACCCAGATAGCAGCTGCATTCCAAATTCTCAACCTGCCTTTTCCTCCGCCTGACAGTAATTCTGTGAATGTTTTTCCATAGCAATTGGCCTTTGATGGTGCACTTTCTGCCAACAGATTGACAAGAAGCAAACTTTAGCAAAACAAATAAGAACTGCAAAAACTGCCACCATGCAATAGGTAGCTTCCTGCCATCACTAATCCCCTGTTTCCTGCCACTGCTGACCATGTAACCATGGGCCCTGATTCTATGAATGCTAAAACACATTGTCTCTTTCAATTCTTTAGAATGAAAGCTACTATCAAGGCAAGTTTCCTGAAGTCAAGCTTTTTGAAGTATAGAGCATGATGCTGTATAATGTATTACAGGCCTCAATGAAAGCAAGCTTTCAGCTCAGAAGAGATGTCTTACTCTTCAGAACTCCTCAGTACCCCTGTGTTTATGCAGATTCTCTTCCTGGGAAAAAAAAAAAAAAAGCAAAACAAAACTAGTAGATATTTTTTTCATGTGTGCTTTACCATGAAAAGCTCCAAACTCCTCTTTTGCTTGTATTAGCAACTGAGTGACCTATATCCTGAAGCATGTGCATCTATGAATATTTCTTTTTCCTTATTCATTCCCATTTCAAACTGCAGATGCTTTATCCTTTCTCAGTGTCCTAATGCCTTTGCTGATATTTTGCTGCATTACTTAAGAACACAATCTCCAACAAATCAGTACATGTCTAAGTCTTGCATTCTTTCTCACCTAGCTGAGAAGCCATTATAATAAATACCAGAGGCTGGGAATCCTGAGAAAAATAAACAGCAAATCAAAGGCCATTTTCTGAGCTTATTTCTACAGGTTGGGTTAGCTTGC
This sequence comes from Cyanistes caeruleus, assembly GCF_971803275.1. Taxonomy (NCBI): domain Eukaryota; kingdom Metazoa; phylum Chordata; class Aves; order Passeriformes; family Paridae; genus Cyanistes; species Cyanistes caeruleus. Next base: position 9,946,429 of record NC_141707.1, on the reverse strand, counting down.
TTGCACTAAACCATTTGGCTGGGATGTGCATGTAACATTTCTAACTTGAAAATAAACCTTTTCCCTGACACTAGTTATCTTCCAGTATCTACAGGATAAGAGGGTTGTGTTGCTGCTTTTAGAAAACAAATAATGCCAGCTCTGATCAGAAGTCTCCACTCAGACAGCCCTGGCTTCTTGAGCAGGAACTGTATCCTACATAATCACTGAGCCATGAAAATGACTGAATTTCCTTCCTTACTGGAATGCTAAAGAATCTCCCACACAGCTTTTAATTCCTCACTCATTTTCTTGTGGTATCTGACTGCAACAAAAGCTCTAAAACAAAACTGGATTATTGCTGCCCTACTAATCCCCAATCCAGTGACTTTGGAGACAGTAAACCATAAAGATTGTTCCATCAAGTGACAAATAAGCCAGTCACACTACACCGTGGGGGTTTTTAAGTGCATTATTATGTATTATTCCTCAAATTTAAACCCAGGCAAATGTAACAAGATATAAGAACCAAATGCTACTTTAAATACCCAAGTATCAACTATGCACCAATGCACAAGTCATTAGGAAAAATATTCTACAGCAAGAAACATGGAACACCAAGATTAAAAAAGCAGTAAGTCACACACGTTGTTTTGGAGAAGCATTTCTCTTTTGGTATCTCAGATAAAAAGGAAGCATGAAAAAGTTTTCTCTTTCTGGAATGATCAGGAAGACTAAGACAACATACAAAAGAGTTTAGAAAATTCTGAACCATTTCTGGTTCATTCTCTGAACCAGAAATGACTTGTCTACAACACAGCTTCATGTTAGGCAGCCACTCATCATCACATCATTCAGACAGTGCAGAGAAACGGGCTCAGAATCAAATTCCACAGGCAGCATCCAGACAGTGAATCTGTCTCCACCACGTAAAAAAGTAATCTCTAATTTTCTTCTGGGTTTGTCAACAATCACATATTTATCTCATCTGTCTCAAAAAACAGGGGTTTGTGTGTTAACAAATAAATACACATAGCACTTCCAAATCCCCCCTCTCCTTTGTTCAGCACCACTGTTAGCGGCTACAGCTTTTGAATTTCACTCCACAGAACCAAGCTAATCTCCCCGTCACATGCAAAGCTGTCTGCCTAAAAAAAACCCAACCAAACAACAAAAATACATCAAACCAAAAGAAACTCCTTTTTCCCTGAATTCTGGAATGAGAGGCAGATTGGGCATGGTCTGTAACAAATAACAGGGCAAGGTTTTTCTTGTTCATGCTGGGATTACAAAAGGTACAGGGACTAGCCACATTTGAAAAAAACACCTATTTTAAAACATTGTTCAAGTCTAATTTAATGCTTCACCATGGTGAAAAAATGCCAACATGAAGATGCTGTATATCACCCTGTGTAAAGTGACAGTTTCCACTGACACAGCTGCTTTTTCTGCAGGAGCATGTTGCTCATTCAGTACGTGTCAGAGCTGCCACAGAGCTGATACAGATAACTATCACTTATTCAATTAGTGGTCTCTGCTCTATTTATAGAACAATATCTGCATTCTAAAGAGAATAATAATGCCCCACATCAGGATATCCCAAGCCTCATGAACGTGAAAGAACATAACTCTCAGCTCCTATAAAGAATGCATCTCAATAAAGATAAAGAAAAGGGAACATGGAAAACAAAACCAGATTTGTCTGGATCAGAGCCAGGACTATAATTCACTGAATTCTGTGCTCAAGCCTGCTGACCTCAATGATGAATATCTGAAGCTCCCAGCAGCTTCTCTGCTCTGCACATCAGAGCCCAGACTCCCAAACTGCCACACAGAAAATGCAAAAACTCACTATGAATAAGGAAGAACCAAGGCAGGTTCTCCACTCCAGCAATCACCACCCTAACCAGAGAGGCCTGTCGATCTTGCTCTCCATTTTTTTTGTTTTCTTCTTTAATTTGGAAGAATGCCTGTAGCTGTGAGATGAGATGAATCAGAATAACTCATGAACTGGGTCCCTCTTGTATGTGTTCTCTGCCTTGTTATAGAATTTACTTACTTCTCTTGGCAGTGGTAAGTCTGCTGTTGTTTTTAGGGGAAAAGAAAGAGCTGAACAAAAACCCCTTCTCAGTCATGATGTGCTGCTACCTTCTCACTGCTCCATTTCCATGTCAGCACGGAGTGTGCACCCCAGGCACTACAGCCAGCTGCGCTGAGTTCAGCACCCCTCCTCAGACAGCACAACACTCACAGTGGCAGGAGTCAGTTAATCCGGGAGGGAATTGATCTGTAAAACGCTATAATGAGCTTCGACAGAACAGGGCCATCGATACAGGAACAAACGTCAAGTGACAGCAAGCTGTGAACTCCAGCCCGGCTCCGCACCCGCCCGAGCCGGGCAGGAGAAGCCACCTTTGCTGCAGCAGCAGCAGCGGGGTCACAAACACCCTGCACAGATCCACATCCAGCCTCGCTCCTCCTGGCCTGCAGAAGCCTGGCAGCACCTGCAGCTGCAGGAGTGGCCTCTACAGAGCCTTGTCCTGAGGGATTGCTCTGCTGCCAGTCTTCTGCTGGAGATGCAACAGCCATTTGTCCTGCCCACCTGTCAGCTGTAAACCATCAAATAACAATTTAACATAAAAAAGACATTACTATCCATTACATATGCATCTGGACCCACTGTCTCCTTCTAAAAAAATGCCAAAAATGTCAATAAAGCAAAAATTATTTGTGTAATATTTCAGAACATGCTGTACTGAAATACTACACAAAAAAAAAAAAACCCAAAGGTACTTAGCAGCTTCTTCAGAATAACAAAAGTTTTAGAGCAGTAATTAGTTTATTTTCTTCAAAGTCTACCATTGGCTTTTTTCAGTTTTTATAAAAATCAAGATAATTTAGAAATCCAGCCAACAAGTGAAATGAATCTTTATATTTACATAGTTATATAATGTATAGTTATATATATAGTTTTATATATATATATATATCTAACATAAACAAATGCTGACAACCAAATGATAATTTTTAACATTCATAAATTCAGAGTGATCATGAAAGCTGTGGACTAGAAGACACTTTCTGGACTCATATCTCAGAACCTATGATGCCAAATGAGCAAATAAAAGCAAGCAGCAAGAGCTGGGCACATGGGTCTGCAACAACAACAGCAAGCCAAGAGAACGGGTATCAAAATGTTAGATACCAACAAAGACCTTGGCCAGAAGGAGATAAGGACTGAAGGAGATAAGGTAACAGAGCTTCTTGAAAAGAAATCAATACCTGAAACCAAAGAGGATCATTGAATTAGAAAAACTGTCTTTTTTTTTTTACCACGCAATTTTTAATGAGCAAAATGTTCACTGCCCAAGTCAGAAATGCTGCCAATGCCTTTTAAGTGGTGTTTGCTGGTGATTAATGGTAAATTCTACTAAAAGTATGATAAGAAGCAAACTAATGAAAAAACATCAGTGAAAATGTAAAATAACCCAGGACCAAGATGCTCATCAAATGCCTTTCTTCAAAATACTACAGTTTTCATGTGTGAAAAATAATAAAAAACACAAACCAAACCCACAAAAAAACAAAGACCTGAAGAGGAAATCAAGGCATTTTAAGAGTGTACAAAGAAAAATTTAAGATTCTGTTAATTTTCTATCAAATCTAGTTACTTGTCCTACATCTTAAAGAAGTTGCAAGCAAATACTGCAATTTCATATATTTGCTTATATTTCCTAATTATGCTTTGGCAGCTTTGTAAATTGGCTTCAATTCAGGAAAATATTAACCATCTGCCTAAAACTAAGCATATATTTCACCTTCCTGAAGTCAACTGGAAACAGAAGCATGCCTATATGCTAAAAATGAAACATATGCTCCAGCGGTATGCCGAAATGAAGCCTTGGTGTTAAAAGGTCTTAATGCTTGAAACCATCTTGAAATTCTTTGGTGAAAGGCAGTATGTCAAGAAAAATACTGGGTTTATCTTCATTTGAGTCACTACACTTCAGACTATACACGTATTTTTTAGACCAGATGACAGTACGGACACCTCATCCTCTGCTCTGGTTCTGCAAAGGGGTACCCTCAAATATCTGACTGCAGAACTAAGGCCTGAAGCTGAAATAAGCACATTATTTTCATGCTGTTGGATAAGCATCTGCAGAGGGGATGCAAAAACTAACGAGCTCAGCAGCCCCATCACTCATTTGACAGGCTCAAGATGCTCGGCTGGTATCGGCTGGTTTATTTTTAAAGTGATACAAATATGCACAGCAATAAATACACGTCTGAGATACATACATATATATATATATATATATATATATTTATATTCCAGGGACGCTCGGCTACCTCCCTGCGGCGGTTCCTGCCATCCCACAGGGATCCCTGGAGCCTGCCAAGGCCAAGGCCAGGCTTCGCTCGCTCCCCGGGGCGCCCCCGGCCACACGCCGGCTGCACTCACACCCGCAGGCTCCGAGCACGGATCCCGCTCCAGCCAAACCCCAGCCGCTCATTCTGGGCTCCGGGACCACCCCCCGCAAACGCCGGAGTTCCCCGGGTGAGCGGGGCCCGGGGACACGGATCCCGGAGGGAGGGAAGGAAGGAAAGAAGGAAGGAAGGTGGATGCAGGGGAGGGGTCGGTACCTGATGCCGCGGCGGGGGCGGCCCCGGGCAGCGCCGCTCGCTGCTGCTGCTGCTGCTGCGGGCGGGTGGCGGCGGCGGGAGGCGGCCGCCCCATCATCAGCATCACCAGCAGCGCGGCCGCCAGCCCCGGCAGCGGCGCGGAGAGGCGCCCGCAGCTGCCCGGCATGGCGAGCAGCCCGAGGGCAGCGGAGGCATATTGCGGGAGGCCGGCGCAGCGCTCCGCACCCGCGGCCCCAGCGGCGGCTCTGCGGCGGCAGCGCCCGCCCGCCCACAGACGTGCCGGGGCGGGGCCGGGCCGGGGCGGAGCGGGGCCGCCTCCCCCGGGGCCGGGAACGTCCTCCCTCTGAGGCGGGAACATCCTCCCTGTGAGGCGGCCGTGCCCGGGTACCCCCGCGCTTGTTACCGGCAGCGCCCGGGCTCTGGGCATAGCCAGGGAATCGGTGAACCACGCGTTCACAGAATCGCCGAATCCACCGGGCTGGGAAAGGCCTTCCAGGTCACCGAGTCCGCCCTGTGGCCCAGCAGCACCGCGTCAATCGAACCGTGGCGCTGAGTGCCACCTCCAGGCTTTCCTGGAACACCTGCAGGGACCGTGACTCCACCGCCGCCCCGGGCAGCCCGTTCCAGTGGTAATCACCCTTTCTGTGGGGAAACTCTGCCTAATAGCCAACCTCAACCTCCCCTGGCACAGCTTAAGACTGTGTACTCTTGTCCTGTCACGGATCGCTCGGGAGCAGAGCCTGAGCCCCAGCTGGCTGCTCCTTCCTTTCAGGGACCTGTAGGGAGCGATAAGGTCTCCCCTGGGCCGTCTTTGCTCCAAAACAAACACTCCCAGCTCCCTCAGCTGCTCCTCCTCACACTTGCGCTCCAGCCCCTTCCCCCCGCTCTGTTGCCCTTCTACGGCCTCACGAACACATTCCCATTTTACTTATGTGCATCCTTAATTCTAAAAAATATGTTCAGGAGAGCTAAAAATTGTTATTGTCTATGTTGTGGATCAGTGTAATGTTGGCTGTCAGGAACTGCCAATAGGAGTAAACACGTACATAAGGCAGAGAGATAAATGCCTGTGTGTGGGATCAAGGCTTTAGGAGATACCAATGTGGTTTTAAAGCCTGTCACAGTGACTGGAGCACACGCCAGATGAGGAGGGGCTGAGGGAATGGGAGAATCGACACAGCCCATGGGAGGGTAATAAAAAAAGATCCAGCAGATAAGTCTGGAAAAAAAAAACCCAGAAAGGCAGCACATCCAGACAAATCAAACTGACCCGGAGCAGGCAGCCCGCGGTGCCTGAGAGCTGAGCACACATTGGGATCAGCCCACAGGGATCTCACACTGGTGGGGATGAGCGTGCCCATGCCATGGTTGCAGTGAGGCCAACATCCCATTCACTGGAAGCACTTACAGAACGGGCTAATACTAAATTTTCAGTGAATCTTGAAATAGTGAATAGAAACTTCTTTGGAAAATAATCAAATTACTTGAATTGCCTTTTAACAAAACAAAGATCAGTCAAATAAAAGGTTTATTTTAGGCATATACTAGGCCAAATCCTGTAGTTTTCAGATTGCAGAAAATGCCTTAATTGAAAGAGAAACAGAGGAATAGAGTCACAAACTATAACAGGGTATAAATTTTCCCATACTGAAAAGAAGAACTTACAGGTTACTCTGCATATTTTCAGAGTATAATCTAATACACTTTTCCTTATGCCTCCATCTCATTCTATACAGTACAATGTAATTAATTCACTGCCATTAGCAATGACTTGAAATAGATTTGGGATTGACATAAAAAATGCAATTTGCTTTTACTGCAGTTGCTGATAGTTCATTGGCACCATTTTGGAAGTCACTACTTTCAGGGTAATGCTGCAGTGGGAAATGCACATCCTCCTCAGCAGGTACTTTTCAATATTATCCTTTGTTGTCCATCTCTTTTTCCTTCATCAGCACCTGATTTCATTTGACAGGACTTCTCTTGAAAGAAAGCAAAGGACCACAAAAACCATACAACTAAAACAATCATTTATTTGATGTGAAACTCCTCCAGGAGCTCATAAGGAAAAGAATTCTCTTTTTAGTTTAGCAGACATGCTCAATGCCCATTTGCTTAATTGACATCCTCTCACCCAGATTCCTATTTCAACCTTTTTTATGGGCACTGTGCAGGAAAAGTGGCTGTTCCTGCACAGCCACTCTCAGAGCTGAATTAATTTTGGATTCCTTGAAACCGTGTGTGGTCCCAGGTGGAAGAAAGAGGCCTACAGAAAAGTTGCTGCTGCTGTGAGCTTCCTTTGTTCAGGAATTTGTCTGGTGACTGAGGGTGTGGCATTGAGAAAGGGCAGATCACAAATTCATTTCCAAATGTTTGCAGACATGAGCTTTTAACAGGATATAAACTATTTGGAGAGGAATAGTTGAACCAACTTGGCGAGCTGGAACATTTTAAATTAATGTTGATGATATGAATATGCACAATTATTTATTTATAAAGTTCTGGGGGGAGAAAAAATCTGTTAAATGTGTGATAAAAGCTTTCTGGAAAATGGCTCCAAAAGGGGAATAAGATGTGGAAATTAATTGTCTGTACTACATTTAGAAAAATTACTAGGAAAAAATAGGGTACACAATAACATTAATTTCAGCAGAAATATTATCACAATGAGGATTGTCTTCTTAAACAAATTTTCTTTGAAGAAATGAAGGTTTGTAGTAATTTATTTCAATGACCTGAGTACTTTCTTGAGGAATTGTGTCCAGCAGTTACTCCTGCAGTCTTTAAAGGTTGTTACACACTCTTCAAACTGTAAGCAAATTACAGCCATTGTCATCAATCACTGAAAATGGCATCTGCTGTTCTGCCAGGGCTGAAAATGTGTGCAGAAATGACACAGAAATGTCAGTCTACATGGACTCTGCAGAACTCTCAACACCAGTAAGACACAGGCCTGGTCTGCATGTGAAATTACAAACACTAGCCATGGGGTATTTTACTGTCAGAATTCTTCTGCTTTTCACATTCGTAAGGTCTGTGTTGTGCTTCTGTCTCCTGCAAACTTAGTCTTAGCATGTCCTGTATGTTTGTCAAGATGGGTAATAATTCAGCACCAAACTTCCAGCAGGTTTATCAGGGAGATGCAGCAGAACAGATTGATTGTGAAATACCTTGTGAGAAGATGGGCAGCTGCCAGCACTAACCCTAATTCTTTATGTTTATCAGACAATATATTGATGAGAAGCTCCTGTAAATATTTGTCAAAGTTCATCCAATTGTTCACCATGTTCTTGAAAATGCCTGAATTGATGATTTACAGATATTAATGTACTAGTATGCAATAAAGTATTAATGTATTAGCAATTAATTTACAAACTAACTAATGATCAAAACACACAATAAATATCATTTAGGTACAGCAGCATAGCTCCAGTGGAGTTGTGTAAATGCCAATTTACAGTGGCCATCGTTTTATTTGAGGTGGCTACACTGTAAGATGGGAATTTGAAAAACCTCTCTGTTGCCTTGTTCCTGTAATGGGACAGCTATTTTCTCAATAATAATATATTAATTTGGAGCTGCCAGGCAGATGCAGTGATAACTGTGCCACTATCTAACTGCAGGTATCTTATTTGACAGGAACTAGGCCTGTGTTTGCTGCAGGGTGTATTGAACAAATGTTAAAAGCCGTGTTTTGACTGCTGCTGTCCTGTTTCTTATACACATCAGGTGCAGCTACTATGAGATCAGTGGAAGTTGTTAATTAAACCATATTAAATTAAATTAGTTGTTAATTAAACCATTAAATACCAGTTTTACATCTTTTCCATCTCCTTTATTAATACTGTCCTCAGATTAACAAATTCTGTCACCCCGCTCACACAGGTGAGTATGACTGGTAATCAGAAGAAATACAACACTGAGATAAAATTAGACTAATAATACAACAAGGAAAGAAACTCCAGCTCTCTGGGAATTTTCCTAACCTGAGGACAAGATGTCACCATTTTCTACAGCAATGTGAAACCTATAAAGTCTAAAGTATTTATTTCTGGTATGTAGAAATTTCTGTTGGAGATCAGTTTTCTGGTAACAGAATATAGTCTTTTTCTTGCTTGTGATTACAACATTTTTTGACTTGAGGTGTGAACATAAAAGTTGTGTTAATGTAACCTTTTTGAATGTAGCACATAATTTTGGAGTACAAACATACACTATGAAATATTTTCTGATGAATTAAATACATTTTTAAAAATGCACCTAAAGGAAAAAAAAAAACCAAAACAAAACTACAACAGAATTTGTTGATTAAGAGGTATTTTATTCCAAAATTCTAAATATCAGAATCAAATCAATACTTACATTTTTCAGTTCCCAATCATAATATTTTGAAATTGTATATATACATAGAAAAATACAACCTAATAAAAACACTCAAATTTGCATTAGGATTAAAAGAATGAGTTAAAAAGCAAACCATAGCTTTAATAGCTATATATTTCATATCAGTACAAAATTACTGTGCCACAATACCCACTTCTTTGAACAATTTATAATTTAATACAAAATAAGGTGACTTCAAATGTATATTGCTCTCCTAAAATGTACCGAAGATCTTTGAAACAAGTTCATAGTAACTGAAAATATTCCCATTTGTGCTGCAAGTATTTACTGCATGACAAAGAAACATAAAATGCAGCACTCTTGTTAGTATGTTAATTTTCTGCTTGTGCAAATAATGCTCTACTGATTTAATGCACGAGCAAACACAAAAAAAAAGGCAAAAAAAATCCATTAAGAAGAAATAAAATGTTACACTTTCAGCATATTTGTATCATAGCAAATACAGGTTCCCTTCATGGACTAGGAAAGCAAAACCTGTAAAAGTTCTTTGAAGATGTAAATGCTACATGAAATTTTCCATTACTTTGCAAAAGCCAAGGATTAAGTTATTCACCTTTAATGCAGCACATCTGGAGAAAGTCATTACATGAAAGGTTAGATTTCCTGTGTTATGTTAAAATTCTATACATAGGGAAAAAATAGACCTAAATACCACAATCACATGAAACAGTAGTAATACTACAGACTCAACCCCAATTGTATTGGATCTAGTCAAATTTTCCACTATGGACTTAAAGAAGGTGGTACCAGTTCTCAAGAACTCAGGAGTTAGTAATGGACACACTTTAGAATATACATCAAGCTTCACCCAATGTGGGTGATCAAAGACTTCCAATAGCATTAATTCAACACCTCCAGCGAGCACGCTGGCTCTGTTTGTTTGGCTGACAAACACTGTCCTCACCAGTAATGTCTTCTCAAAAACAGAAACACCACGGCCCTTCTTAGGCCAGCAGAACCGGGCAGAGGGCTTGGCAGTGAACCAGGTCACACCATGTCATATTGCACATGGGGGTTTGAGGCTAAATATTCAGTACCAAAGGGTTCAGATCTCGCTCACACCCACAGGAGTTACAGAGCTCAGCAATAACCATGATCCCAGCTGTGGCATCTGGCTGTGACAGGGGCCACTGCCAACCGAGCACTAACAGCTCTGCGCATCTCAGAAACAAACCAAAATCATCTCCCCGCTGTAAGGCTCATCTGAGCCCTGCCATCACCTTTTTTATTTTTTGGATTCCTGTTTTTCTTTAATAAAATACATTGTTTTTCTGAATCATTAACAGCCAGCAGCACTGGGCACAAATAATCTCATTCAAAAGGTCACATTAGTCTGGACGAAAGACAAAAACTGCCTTGATTTTCCCCAGCATAATGCTGCTCTGCAACTGTTTGGGAGGGTGGAAAATACTGCAGGGCTCTATCAGGGTAACCAACAAACCCAAATGCTGCAAAAATCTAAGTTCAGCATGATTCCTTCAAATCACCAAGAGCATGCTGATTATAGCTGAAGTATTTTCAAAATACCCTTTAAGACTGTTTAAGCGTGGACACAAGTTCAGAAATGACTATTTAATACCTTTGCTTGGAATAAATGCTTTATAAAGAAAGAGCACATGTAGTAAACTTTCAAAAGTTTCCACAAGCATTATGTGAATTAGAGGTCAATGTGTAAATCAAGATTTAAAACAGAAAAAATCCTGATAACTTGGCAAACAATGTTGGCAAACTTACTCAAGGATTTCAAATTACATTGATAAATATAGCCCGTACTTGACTTTACAGTCGTGCTTAAACAAAAGCTATTTCCACAATTTCATCATTCCTTGAAAGAAAAGTAAACCTATAAATTAGGTTCCTTGCTTTACATTTTCTAAATATTGTCAAATATAGTAATAGATAATACTCATTCTGTAATATAAATCACTTTTCAAACTTGATCATGAGATGCTGCATTAATTGCAAACTGGAGTACATATATAATTTCATACTTCATTATAAAAGATATAGCTCTTTTAAAATGTTTTTATTGTCTAAATAATTACATAACTGTTGATTTTATATTAATAAAAAATCTGCTCCTGAAACATAGTTCTCCAAAGAAGTCTAATTCTCTGTTACTGTACTTGTATTTTTCAAATGCTCCCAGTATGCATTTTATGCATATCAATTTTGACTCAAAGACATTAATTTCATTCTAAAATAACTTTTCCAAAGTTTCTTTAAAAGCTTTAACATCATTCTACAGTACTTGCTGTAAGAATAAATCAATGCCTGTAAGTCAGTATGAAATTTATATTGACACAAGTATATACATAATCTGGAATCTTATTGCTGAATCTAGAACACACTATCAAAAGTTTTCTGCAGCTCCATTCAGGAAAATTTCCAGTTTGGAATCTCCCTGAAACACAAATGTTACTTTAAATTGAATTTGAGGTGTTACATCTATGCTCACTAAATAACCTGTATACTCCATTTACATATGCTACTGTGGTCTTTTTAACCAAACTGGAAATTAATGGACATGGAGGAAGCAACTATTTTCTTTAATTGTGCAGCAGAAGGCGAGAAATAAAAATCTGTTAAATAAGTCTTACTTTATGTAACTTCAAAAATGGAAGATGCTTTCCATAGCTACAGTAGTTGTACTAATAAAATGTACCTTCTTATCCTGAAAATCAGCAAAATGAGAGTTTCCAGTTGCCACAGTAAAATCAGGATGCAGTTAGCACTGACATTAGCAATGCTGTGGTATCCCATCCATGTGAGCAGGAGGGATCTTCGCCATGCTTTTTCTAAATACTCTTTTTCATCTCCTAATAAAGCCTACACATGCAAGTAGTCTAATAAATTTCAAGTCACCATGAAGTGTACATGTAATGAAAGCACACATGTAGGAATTAGAGCTATAATCTGTCTGGCAGTCTCTTAAACCTCTTACCCTACTAAGATTAAGACTGGGTAAAACCGATCTCCTTGCACATAGATAATCAAGCGTGAGAACCACAAGCCCATGTAAGTAACTGAAAATGCTGTTCTATCAAAGTCACATTTTGAGGCCAGGATCAAAGCCTGACTCCTGATTCTCTACTACATTATTAGTAACAATACTAAAAAGAAAGACAAAAATAAAACATTGGCCACACTGAAGACCTTGAAAGTTCAGTGAAAGCGGAATTATGCCCTATACCCTTTCATGTAAACTAATTTTATCTAAACAAACTGTCTAAACCCAACCCATGTAAATGGATAAATATGCAAGCCTATATCTGAACATACTGGCCCCCCAGACTCTGTGCTGTCTCCCCCTTAAGGACTCAGATGCCATCATGGATCAGCAAGTAAGAAGGGACTTAACAACAAAAGCCATTGGTGGATTTTAAATCTCTGAAAGGATGCAGAAATAAAAGTGGAAACAAACTGCTCATTTCAGAAAATTCTGGGTTTAGTGGGCACTGCTATATTTATGGGGGAGATGCAGCTATGAAGAAAAGCCCCATGGCACAAAACCAAACAAGAGTTTTTGCCCTTTTAAGAGCTTGTCTGCATAGAAATCTCACTGGTGTAAGTACAGTAGAAGTCTTTGTGTACCTGGCTGCATCCAGAGAGCTTATACTGCAATTTGTTCCCTTTAAAAAAGAAAATAAACACATCACATAGAAGGCACCTTAGTAATGGTTTAAGTATGTCTGCTCTAGGATCTGTGCAACCTGTGGTTGCAAGTTGAGAAACTCCTGCTCTGCACTTGTCTACTGAAATGCATAGACAATGCTCTTTCCTATTACAGATTATTTCCAATCATGTTTAGAAAGGAAAAATTGTATCAATCAGTGTAAGAAGCTTCCTTTTACTACACCAATGGTGAGGGAAATAAGCTGAGAGCAATATAAACCCGTGACTTCAAACCACTTTAAACCACTGACCTTTTGGTAAGTTTAAAAAACAAGGAAACAAAATACTTAGTGTCTTTTCTGGTAATGAAATGCATTGAACATAATGAAATGTCATTGTGCAATGAAATGTCTTGTGCAATGAAACATGCAGTGACTGAAACAATGAATGAATCAAATGAAACAAGCCAATGAAACAATGAATGAGTGAAATGAAATAAGCCAAATCAACCTTTACTTTTGGACCCCTTGTGCACTGCCAGCTCTTCTCTGCTTCATTTGACTCACTATTCTCTGAGGGCAGGAGGTGAGGGAGGTGTGAGTGTGGCTGAAGCACAGGTATAATCCAGATCCATGGATGTAGCTGGCAGAGAGCCTGAACAGACCCCATGTCACTCTATCCTGTACCTGGGCATGGTCAAGCAGGGAAAGTGAGGATTAACAGCTTCCCTACAGTGCACCAGGTGTCACACAGTGTCCCTCCAGTGTTCTGCTAGAAACCAAAATACAAGCCAAGTAATGTGCAGCCTTCACTTCAAAACCTGCAGAGGTTTCACTGGTGGACATCAAGGGTTTTCTCAGATGTGGCTGATGGCAGCCACAGCCCAGCATCTTGTCCCTAGTAGTGTATGAATGCATCCATGCTGCCAAGAACTCTGTGGAACACCTGGATCCTGCGCTGTGGAAATACACAGCACTCTTGGCATCTTCTCCTGAATCTTTTCCCCAAGTCCCATAGAAAGTACATCGGCCCCAGATTTCTCTCACTCACTTGGTGTTTGTAGGCTCAATCCCTAAAGTAAGAGACCCAGGACCTGGAGAACAGTATTTGTAAGGTTTAGAGGGAATCCACAAGACAGATGACTGAGTAGACAGGGGAACAGGTGTGGAAACCAGGTGTGAGATTTGAATGATTCCACTGAATATTTCCTATTTCTTGAGCAGGAGAAAAAAATAATCATCAGAGCTAATGGGTAGAGAACATTCTTCAGTACTGTAATACAAGCTACATTCATTTTTTTTGTGCAACTAACTTTCAAGAGCTAGGCAATGAAATGTAGTGTACTCCAAAAAAAACCAACAGAAACTAAGCATGTAATCCACCTCTGGAGGCTGCTGGCTCCGAGAGCAAACGCAGACTGTGCAGAAATTCATGGAGAATCAGCACATGAACCAGAAAAGATGATGTTTCCTGTATCCCAGTAAGCAAAATCCCAGCACTCCTCTTACTTGAGTTTGTCACACAGGGTCAGTGCAGATGCATTAGTGGCAGGTAGGAACAGCATTAATACGAGAGGGAGGATTTAAGTGTATTGCCCTTGTTTTGCACGTGCTGACGCCTTCCCAGACCAGCAGCTCTGCAGCAGTGAGTGTTTGTTCATGAAGGGGGAAGCCAATATTTGTAACCAAGATGTAGGCAAGTGTACATTTCAGAATGTCTTACAGATAAAACTCTGCTTAAGCTTCTGATGTTCCTTCCCCATTCTCATGTGGCTGTAGTTGTTCTCTTTCTTGTTCTTCCTGAGGTGGCCTCACACGTTTGAAAAAGCCCATCTGTGATTCAGAGAACAATTAAGAAATTGCATTGTGATTTGTAAAACATAGACACATCCTTTCTCTTTCCTTCATGATCAGATCTTAACTGATTAAGTTGTTTTTTCACTCCTACCCTCTTCCCTCATTTTTGACCTCCAAAGACAGTAAATATCAGTTGAAAAATTAAGCTGAGTTCAGCACTATCACAGACATGCTCTTTTATTCAACTTCTTCCTGACAAAGCTGAAAAGATACAGCTATTCCAAAAACTTAACTGATTCAGATGATCAGGACCAAGGCATTTCTGCAAAGTGCTGGTACTATATGAAATAATACATCACTAATAGAGAAAAGCAAAAGATACAAAAACCCCCAGACACACTACTTACCCTGTACATGACAAACACTAGAACAGCCAGGAGCAGCAACCCTGCTAGGACGGCCAAAATTATAACCCACACTGGCACAGGCATGGGCTGTGGTTGAATGCCCCATGTAATATTTGTAGTAACCTGATAGAAAAACACAATAAATCACACTTTGCGCCATAGTGACATGCTGACTTCATCCATTAAATCTTGTATACCTTTATCCTATCATGATTATAATCTTAATCCAGTATAAATTACTTTTTCTCTCTAGTATAGCTATAGATTTGTGCTGACATAAAAATTTCACTGACCCAAATTTAATAGGATTTTAAAATTAAATTATAATAGGGGGTTGGGGATTGTTTTGCCTGCATTTGCTTTTTTGCAATCAGTGATAACATGGCAACACGTCTTCTGTAATTTTTGATGATTTTCATGAGGATTGTTCACCATCATTTTTTTCATTTAAGTCTTTCAAACTACAAATATTGTCAGCTCCAGTCTGTTTTACCATCAACTGTATGTGTACAACTAAAATAAATACATGAAACAAATAGCTGATAAAATTAAGATTATACCAAGCCATAAAAATGTTACTCAATAACTGTCTTTGCACTAATTTTGAAGTGACTGTATATGGTAACTCAAACTGGATGCAAATGACTTACTACTGTAGAATTGTGAATATCTTCAAAGGAAAGGTTCTTATAAGGGAACTCTATAACACTGAAAGAAGCAGATGATTTGAGAGAGTAGGAATGGTTCTGGTATTCTTTCTGTGTAAGAAAAACAAAATTAGTATTGCATGTGTGTACAAAAATCACTTTTAATGTTTCAAAAACAGTGACAGAATATTCACAGTCACTCACATTCATGAAAGTTTGGGTCCAAAGGCGTGATTTTAAATACAATATTGCACTCTTTCCCCTTTCCAGGTGACCAACTTGACAGACAATCTTTAAACAGTCAGCAGTTCCACAGCCCTGTGTATAAAAACAGGAAGGATATTCCAAGTAGGAAAATATTTGAAAAG
The DNA here is from genome assembly GCF_971803275.1 of Cyanistes caeruleus. Taxonomy (NCBI): domain Eukaryota; kingdom Metazoa; phylum Chordata; class Aves; order Passeriformes; family Paridae; genus Cyanistes; species Cyanistes caeruleus. Next base: position 9,930,566 of record NC_141707.1, on the reverse strand, counting down.
TCCTTAATGGCATTAGTTTACCCATATACCTACACTGGCAAATAAACTATTAAAATACATTAAATAACCTCCAGGATCGGATAATTATAGTTTGAAGCTACAAAGACAGTGATATGGTATTAAGTTTATTTCCTATTACAGATTATTTCCAATCATGTTTAGAAAGGAAAAACCTTCCTTAGATTTGTTTTTAAGGACTTATAACAGGATTGTAGGTGTGTTGTCAACACCTGCTGAGAGCTCACCAAAGTGTGCACGTCCCCCTCCACGGCAGCTAAATCTCTTCGGCTGATGCGGTGGTCACGATGGTCCTCCCTGCTAAATGTTTCATTCCTGTCATCATCCTTGGAAGCAGAAATCTAGGATACACCAAGGGAACCCAAACAATCATTTAGTTAATTGCAGATTCCAAGCTTAAGGCCAAGAAAATTCCTAACAGCAAGTTTCTCTCTTTCTATCCTAGCGATTTTTCAGACCCCGGCTGAAAAGAAATCATGGCAAATTGTAGAGCAGAAGCACAGGAACTTTGTATTTATACATTCATTGGAGTTGCTTTTTGGTTAACAAAGATACACAAGTATTCTTTGTTATCCTATACATTGATTATCTTCCCCCTGTCCTTTTTTTTGCTCAAAATCTTCTTGAACTAACTGAATTTCACTGACTATACTGACTTTTATTGCTTGTTCTAAACTATCCTAGAAATCAACTCTCTACACTCAATAAACTTGCTGGGTTTTATCTGGTGTTTCTTTGCCTAGTCCAGCCCAGGAAAAAGGAGTTTCTTCTGCTCTGTAAGTCCCATGTTTTGTTGGCAGTGACAGCTAACCCCTATTGTCTTTTGTGACCTTTGGATGAATAGATAAATTCATCCAAACTGGATAAATTATCCAGTTGGATAAATAGATAAATGTAATATAAAAAATAATACCATGTTCTTCCAAGAAACAAACTCCAGGAAATTTAGATAAACAGTCCAGAAGTGTCTGGTATGTTTTATTCATGACCACATTCATTATAATTCTATTGCTTTGGACTTATATAAAAGAGCCTTGTTGTTAAAAAAAAAAAAACAAAACCACAAAACAAACAGAAAAAAAAACCCAGCCCACAATAAAAAGAAATAAAACAAATTGATCTTTGAGTTGACAATTTTGAGCTGCCATTTACCTTTCATTTCACTTGCTATATATGTTGATATATACTGTGAAAAAGTGTAGACTTACTCATCAGTCACAGATGAAAAACTATCTCAGTTTGTCATATTCTCAGGGATTTGGCTATTTTGAGTATTTACAAAACAATCAAACATACTTCACTCCACTCAAAGGGAAAGTCCTGCTCACCTTAATTTTCAGTGGGTTGATTTCCATGTCAGAAGTGCAGTTCATGGGACCATCAATTTCATACTGCACAATATACAACAGCGTGTTGTTTTTATATTTGTAAGGCCACTGCAGAGTCATCATCACCTTGCTGAATGCACTTGGACCGTTGTTTCTCAGCTGATTATGAAAATAAAATTTACAGATATAAAAAAGTAATGCTACTTTCTCTGTTAATGTGCATATAGTTGTTATTTTATGTTTGAGCCATGAATGTGATACTGCTACTACCCCTACCCTCAACCACTTATGGCAACAGCATCAAAACTTTACCTAAAAGTGGTAAAAGTTTTAATTATTATTATTCACACAGCTCCCTCAGTAAGTTTTGCTTAATTAAACCATCTAGATTAAATCTTTGATAATTCTTTTAAGGGAATTTTAAATACTTAAATTTTTTTCACAGCAAAAGACTTCAGAGCAGTGATTCAGAATAGAGTACAATCACTTACAGCCATGAGCCATTTCCTGAGCTCACATTACTTCAAATGTTTATCTAGATTTCAAAAGGCAAGAAAATAAAATATGTGTAGTTATGTGGGTAATCAACCCCTGTTACAGTAATTGCAGGCATTCCAACCCTTCTTACTGGATATACCAGTTATTGGCCCAGCATTAAAAAAATAAAATCTCTCCTTACATACAAGACAAAAGAAAAAAAATATCATAATTTGCTACAGAGAAAAGCTACACCAAAAGATTTATTTTCATTTAGCACAGAAGCATGTCACTGAAATCAGTAATAATTCCACACCTCATAGATGTGCTGAACTAGAGGCCCAATGTCATCTTCTGTTTCGGGATTCTCCTTGGGCTGCCAGTTTGCAATGGGAAGAAATATGTGGTCAGGGGACGACACACTAAACAGCAGAGCAAAGGAGTGGTTATTAGCAAGTATGAAATAATAAATGTGATTCTTCAGAACATCTAAAGAAAAAAAAAATCAACACGTTTAAAATACAACTGCCACTTCTTCATCCTCTACATAAAACACATATAAAACCTATATTAATGATATATATAATATACTATATATAATCTAATTTTGTATAATATGTATAAAAGAAGTGGTTTGAATATTAAATGTTCAGTTCTTTTCTCTAGGTTAAAAAAATATAAAAGACACACAGGTCATCCAAACAAAACCAATGGGAAATACTGTGATAATGAGAAATATTGGTGATGTAGGGCCTTAGCAGTACAGTCCTAAGACTAATTCAGCCCTGAAAACTGTGAAGATTCCAATCATGCTTTTCCAGTGTGCCATCCCCCACCACTCAGATACTGAACAAATTTGTCACAATGATGAATGTAGGGAAAAATTTAAAAAATTAACACTCAGGAATCCAAGTTTACTGGTTAAGCAAGAGGAATTTTTTGGGGGAAGTAGAAGCGATAGAGTAACTAAGTCATTATGATATTAATACTATGTTTAAGGCTGAAAAAGGTGAGGACATTACAAACTTAAATTCCACAGAATCTTCAACTCTGGTTTCAGGGGTTTTCTGATGAAACCCCAGTCAGTTTGTGGAGGAGAAAAGTGACCTGCAAAATTGTAAAACTGCAAACAAGAGGCGTGATTATTTTCTCCTTCTAAAAAATGTTTCTAGTAATGGAGGCACAATATTCCTTTTTGGAATTCCTTTTGTAATTATTTAGAATTATTTAAGATCCAAAGGCTGGCTAGAGAGAACCATATTGTCTTTATGATTAAAAATTCCCTAAACCTTCCTGAAAACTTATGCAGACCTGAAAGGAAGTTCAGTGAATATAAAGAAGCAAATGTGCAAAGCTCCTTTAAAGTGTTTATTAAAATGGTATTGCTTACCCTCTAATTTCAACAGCTGCTAAAATAGCAAGGTCAGCCTGATAATATGCTACTGGGCTCAGGTTGTCATACAGGTTGGAACTGCAGGGAAAATAAAAGGTAAATTCTTAAATGAAATAAGCAAAGTATTCAATAAAAAAACCCTCCACACTTCAAAGTAATTGTATGTAACATCATAGCATCACTCCTTAGCCACTGTAGGAAAGCACAGCTGCTAAAAACTAAGGAGCAGATTCCAGCAAGTTCTCACCTAAATGCATGGAAGTCCCACCCTCTGCATAGTTTGGGGGAGCCTCAGCAGGGAGAGGTTAATGAAGGACACAAAGTGAGTGCTGACTCTGTCACATGGCTGTCATGTAAGAAAATACAGGGGACATTCCTCCCTCAAAGTGGTGCTGGGAGCAGAATCTTGATCTCCTTCGACACATCTGATTATTCTGTCTCCCTAACCAAACACTTTCCTTTACAAAGACCTCTTGAATCTTCTAATTATTCTTCACTGCTGCTGTAATCAACAAATTCCTCCTGACCTGTAAATACCTCACTCTTTTAGGGACTAGACCTGCTCTGCTAGGAACTGAGCCAGCATTGGAAATCTAGCTTTGTGAGTTTAAGACAAGCAGTGTGATCCTTAAAACCTCTCCCAGATAATCTCCTGGTAATGCCTGTCACTATGAACTGTGATTACTGTGTTCCATTGCACCACTGCTCACCCTTCTGGCAGCCACAAGTCACGGAAGAAATTTTCTTCCATAAAAGGCCTAAAACACTAGAGGAGCTTCCCTTCTCTTCCATCAGGAGACAAGCATGACTTGAGCAACCTCACTGACTGTTTCCAACCCAGTGACAGTGGCAGGTGACTGCTGTTGGCCTAAGGAAGGTGACAGACACCCCAGAGATCCCTTTGTGCAAAGAACAATCACACCATGCCACACATGCCATACTGTCCCTTAAAAGCAACATAAAACTGCATTGGGTAAAGATACTCCTAATGAACACATCTCCAACCTTAAATATCATCTCCAGAACTTACAAATTCAGATTTATATATCAGATTTATATGAGAGTGTTGTGGTCATCTGATAATTAACAGGAACACTACTGTTTTGTTCCATTTAATTTTCAGGCTCTTAATTTTCAGGCTCTTTTAGGCTGGCTGCCGTGATGGCTCACTGCGTGTTGCTTCTGCTCAGACAACCCCATACATTGCCTGCCCTGAAAGACTCTCCTCCCCTAAATACATAAAATTCTGGCTTTACATCAGAAGGAAATCATAGTTCAAGCATCAGTTTTAAAAGAGGGCTATAAACCCAAAGTCATTCTGTGGCACCACAAGTGTCAGCAGAGCACAATGATATGCACATACAAATATTCTTAATTTTTTCCCTCTATTTTAGGAAAGCTAATTCAGCCTGTTTATTTTTCAAGCCATTAGGAGGCAAAGAAAAGAGAATTAGGATAGAATGATACTGTGTAGCTCACAGCCTATTTACTGTGTGTGTCTTCTCCCAGGTGAGGGACTAACTCAGAGATGTCCATACCTCCGGATTTGCAAGTCAAACTTGACTGAGGTGTCCATCTCAGACTGCTGGTGCACGCTGAAACGCAGGCCAGCTAAGAGCTGGGGAAAAAAATCACTGTGGTTCAGTTGGAAGCACAATAAAACACACAATAAAAGCTTCTCACTGCTATTAGACTACAATGAAATTGCTTGAGACTCCTGGTGATGAGAGAACACACAGGCAGAACTGGAAAATTAAAGCTGTCCAGTTCATCCAGGCTGGAAATGTACTGCCCTCTCTTTAGACTGCAGCCAAGGCATCACTGCCATAAAATACAAAACAAAGATTGCATCATGCTCCCCACCCTGCTTCTGCCATTTCTACACATAACTGAGCCTCCCCAGACGTTGCAAAAAGTGTTGTAATATGAGCAGGGAACACATTAATGATTCAAAATTAATTCCCAAGGTTTGGTGATGTCAATTAATATTTGCTTTAACATATGTGCAATTCAGCTTGATACACTTCAAAAGATTTTGGAAATAGCATTTATTCACCTGTACAAGATGGCTCTTGGAAGGAAAGCATCATGAAATTGTTATAATTATGACTGATTTTCACTTCATTTCCTCAGAAAATAAGACTTACTGTGTCATAAAATCTTCCAGGTCTCACTAATAATTTTATAATTCTTTCAATTTCAGCTACATTTGTTGGAATTGTAGAGGTTTCAACTAGACAAAACTCTGTCCTTCCTCATGAAAGCAGGCAGAAAAGGGATAAACTAAGAGAAAGAAGTGTTGTGAGCTAGCTCTTGATTATATCAAAAAAATACCTATCAGATAAATACAAAAAATTCATGAGGGACCAAAGTCCATTAATTCTACTATTTAATAAATGACTCATTTTGAGTGGCATCATAAAACTCATGAATGCTCCTTTCAGTCTTTAATTTAGCTGGAAAGTTGAAACCAACTACCGCTGTACTAATCAAATGTGGGCAGCTGAATGTCAGACCTAATCTTAAATTACTGTGAGAAAACTTCCTGCCCAAACACTGCTGTGGTTCAGGAAAATGCCACCTGCCCTCCTGGGTGAGCTTCCAGACACCTGTTGGACCAAACCTTACCTTAGTTCCTGCTTTCATGGGATTGCCCAGGTCACAAACTACCATGCGAGTCTGATTCTCTGTTTTAAAAGCACATGACAGTCTGGCTAAAGCCTGCAATAAACCAGAGAGAAACACTAAGGAATGTCAGTCTTCACATCTGAACACCTGGATGAAAGTCTGGAGAGAAGTCCTAGTTATGCTGTATTAATTTTAATATAATTTCTCAGCCATAACACAGTCAAGTACTAAAATGAAATAAAATCTGAGTACGGAAGTCTCCAAGGAGACAAATGTTTTTGATACAAGACAGACCTGTTTTCAAGGTTATAAAAGAGAGGGACTTTGAAAAAAACTGATCACTTTTTCAATGCTTTGCTCTAAGACTGAAATAATAGAAACCACTACAGATTTCCACAGCAGCACCTCAAATATGACTCCTCAAAAGCAGTTGGAATTTTACCTCGTTGTTACGAACAACTCCGATGAAATCTGCTTGGGGTGGAACAACGACAAAGAGCTCTGCTTCATAGGCTCCCTCCCCCTGGTTCTGAGCACTGACAATGAGGGTCAAGGGATTGTCATCACCAATATAGATCTGCTTCTGATCACTAAAAGAAAAGAGTGTGAGAACAAGCTCTGCATTCGGGTTTTAAATTGCACTGAAGTGTCTGAACTTAGAGGAACAAGAGACATTCTGAAATTTCACAAAGACATTGGAGATATCTGGAGGCAGTACCTTTGCTTCAGGAACGTCAGGAGAGCTCTAAGGTACTTTTAAAAACCCCCTATGTCTATAATCACAAGTGGAACAAGTATTACATGTTCTATTGTAAGAATCTTTCCTGTAAAATGTACCACAAAACAAAAAAACACACACCTTTTTCTCACAAGGAGCAAACAATTATGAGCAGCTAAATCCCTGTGCACATTTTGAATTACAGGCCCATTTTGCAGAGGTACAACACATATTTATAACAAAACTCAGGGGAAGGCTCAACTACCCAGAATAGAGCCAAGACCTCTGCAATACCTTTGGTTCCAGATACAAAGAGACTATCTTTGCAAGAAATGTGTTTTCATTTCACCAACTACAAGCAAACATCAAGGTATCTGCACTGATGTAAAATGTTACTGAAGTGTCTGCATGAATTAGTGCTTGTGAAGTATGCTAGCTACATACAATGTGTGTGTGCTATGATGCATTAAAAATAGATTATGAGATAATTCATTAAGAGAGGTTTCAGGCCACACAAAGTATAAAAAGCTCAGTCTCATGCATGAATTACCACAGAAAACTTGTTTCTTTTATCCAGGTTTGATAGAAGATACTACCAATACCAACAATTTTTTTTTCACACATGTGACAAGAAAGCCCTTCTCCTCCCCTTGCTGGATAAAACCACATCTTCATATGTCTACCTAATATTAAACAACAGAACAGAGATACAATGGCAGCTAGCAGTGGTTTATTCTCACTATACATGTTCAGCTTAGCAAATAAACATGGCTTATGTATAGTGGAGGCTGGGGTGGGAGTGATGCATTACATGCTAAAGACATTAGGTTACAAAGCAGAAAATGGGCTTTCTTTAAGGCCTATAAGCCTGAGTTTAGGTAGTATGCAATGAGGAGTCCTACTTATTTCAACACATCCCTTAAACAAAAGTATTACCAGCTACTGAATTTTAGACTTCAAGTAGGGAAATTGCCTTTCCTTGTTGTATTTTTGTCATGGACTTACCTTTCTACTGACACCTCCAGCTTTGGTTTGCAGATATTATCATCCCCACAATCCAGCAGAATATGGGCCTATGCAAAAATCATACACATACTGTTGTAATAATTCCTTCATCTGTTCTAACATTCATTTTCAATAATACTGTTTCACCACCACATTAAAAGAAAATTCTACATAGCTGGTTATGAAATGTTTTCATGTCATTAGTCTCAGAAGAGAACAAATGAGTTTTTATATGTGGGGGACACTGCCTCGTCCTGCCCTACTGCAATTTGAGGACTGATGTTTACACCTTAACCATCTTTCCATACTCTGAATAATCTCTTCATATTAAGTTGCATCTTCACTATCCTCTTTACAAACAAGTGTAAAAATTTGTAAAAAGGGCAGAAATAGAAAAACTATGTCTATTACCTTAAGAGAACTATAGGGAGAAACATAATGTACATAGAGCAGCATAGTATGAGAATGGATAAAACACTCCAAACCTTCAATATTAACACCTCCAGTACTACTCCAGCTGATTTTCTCCCTAAGATGAAGCAAAGTATGTTCTGAGTTCTCTCACCACAGGCTGTGTAAGCAGTGTACCTGTCTGCTCATATTAGCAGGAGTGAACTGGTTGAGGATGGGGTGCAATCCTGTTGCATCTGCAGCCGTTCTGTAATCCAGACGATATTCCATAAAAATAGTAATGGGAGTTAGCTTGTCTCTGAACTCAGATTCATCCTGAGGAAACCAAAGATTTGAATCACAATTAAAGTGTAGTAGGAATGGAGAGGCCAAAATAACATTAAAACTTCTGAGCTCTTTTCAAAGTATAAAATCTCTTGTCAGAAAACCTGCACAATTTTTAGCAGCAACTTGCCTGTTTAACAAATGGCAAACTGGTGCATACAGAAATATTAAGTCATGGAAATCCAGTCACAAAGATCATAAGGGCTACACAACTCTGCTCTTTCCTGTCAGACCAAGCTCAGTCTGCTTCTAAGATGTCTCAGAGATACTCATCTATGGACTTACAACTTTTCCTTCCTGAAATTATTACCTGTCACTATGAAGTTGCTGACTTTCATGTCGTTCATTTGAAGGTTTTCTGTTTATCAAATATTGATCCTGCCTTTCAGGATCAAGCCATCTCTAAATCTCAGGATCAAGCCTTACAAACCATATCTTAGCTTTACTATTTACTCAGTGTAAACTCTGCTTCACTTGAAAGAGTAATGAAAACTACTGACCCTAGCACAGCTCACTTCAAAATCTTATTTCAGAACATGTCTTCTATGGGCAGAAACTTATTGATTATCTATAGTTTTAAACTGGTTTTGCCCCCCATTTATGATCATTTCATATAGGTCACATGTCATTATTTTCTTTATGAAAATGTTAGGTGCAAATGTGCTAAATCTTTACAAACCCTGAGAGCTGAGGTGTCTAATTCCGTACATAACCCATGCAAAAAAGTCAGGTCAAAGAAAGTATTACCAACCCTCTGTGAATCCTTAATGATTGCTAGCATTTTTATTTGGGTTTTCTTTTTTTAGTGGGAAGTACATGTTGTTTGTTTGATTTAAAAGTGCTCAGACATAAATCTGAGCTGCATAGAACTTACATAGCTACATACAATGCTTCTTCTACCGATTTAAACTTTTAATTGTGTTAGCATCTGTTCACATTCATGGGGATGAAAACAGAAAGATTGAGAAAAAGCAAACTTAATATTTCAACTTTCTCCATCTCCTCTGCTATTTACATATTTTGGCTTGTCAGTTGCAGGTCCATATTTTTCCTCAATTTTTAACCTCCAAAGTACATGGAACATCTTCTGCTTACTGACTTTCATGTTCCTTGGAAATTATAATTAATTTGGTGCCTGGATGACTTATCCAAGAAGTCCAGAACAAAGTCCTGAATTGAATTTCCAATGAATTTAGGAGCCAGGACTTCAGCCACAATAAGATTCATCATTCATTCTGTGACAGCAGCAGTAATTCGTGACAAACATATGATTTTAGTAATTTCAGGTCTATACACTGAAAATGAAGTTTCTCTAGCTTTTTTGTCCTGTTTTGTATGTTTGTTTTTTTTAACACCTAACACAATGAACTTATAATAAACAATGCACCAAAAATTATTTGCTTAAAACATTAATGGCTACTTACCCTCAAGAAGGCATCCAGCTCCTCACAGTTCATCTTTCCCCCCTTTGTAATTGTCATGTTCTTAGAGTGGCTGGGCTGTTTGCTGTGGAGAAAGAGAGCTCTCCTTATAGCTCCCTTCTGCTTCAGTTTATCCAACAGCAGCTCCACCTGGAAATCTGGCCAAGCCAAAGGATTTGGGTCAGGGATATTTCATTCCATTAAACACAGTGCAGATTGCCTTCAGAAATGGAGCTGAACACTGATTTCAACTACAGTGAAAACTTAGTGGTTGCTCTCTTAAAACTTCCAGTTTTTCCCATGTAAAATCTGTCACTATATTAGTTCTCACGCACTGCTGCTGTCCTAAATTGGATTCTGCTGTTTCCTTAAACACTGGAAATATGTAAGAACACAGATGCATTTATAATTTGTAATTGCTGTGGAACTGCAAGAACTAAAGTTAGAATTCTTCTCCCCTAGAAAATTTAAAGCAATCTTGCAGAAAACACTTTTATTTTTAAATACTATTGGTAATCTAATTACTTGAAATATTTTATATAGGTAATAAAACTTAAAATACATAACAGATATTCATATGAGCCTTCCTAGATCACACCACCTCTGTACGTGCCACAGAAAATAAGGAAGAGATTTTGCAATCAGTAAACAAAACCTGATTGCAGCAGGCTGTTTGCCACACCACAAAATCTCTTGGAGACAACTTAAGAACTTGTTTGAAACAGTCTTTTCCTGATTCTGATCCAAGAACCTGATGAAAGAAGTCAGTGGTATCAATCAAAAAGTCATGATCTCAGCAGGATATGACAAGTCCCCTGTGGCTTGTCTGTCTCTCAGCCCTAATAATGCACATACTTGAATATTCTTGTCTAAGGCTCCCCTCAATGAGAGCTTCTATAAATACTGTAAATTACAAAGGGCTTTCCAAGACTAATTAACCACATAATTGAACATATGTTTAAAGTCTCAGGTATGATTCAAGTGACTTCACCAAAAAATCCTACACCACTACAGCCAAAAAATCCTGCTGGAGAGCCTCATAGATGTACATGCCACCCAAGAGGCAGCAGGGTGCAGCAAAGGGCACCCAGCTGTTTGTCATGAAAATAACAATTTTATAAAATAAAATAACAGGGCTCATGTCTGCAAACAGCACAACAAGACTTCCAACTTTTAAATGAGCAGAACTTACTGAGTGAGTTCGGGAGCTTTCCTTTGCCATCTGCTTTTAAGCAGAACTTTACTTTGAAGCTGTTTGAGAGGAAAAAAAAAATTAATTTCACACACTTTTTCTCTCATTTTCTTCTGAAATTCTTCTAATTATATACATTATATATATATATAATAATATTCCTCTCTTCTAAAAATTCCCACTATTCCTCACTATATAAATTCCTCCAACTATGCTATGTTCAGATGTATCCTCTTTTTGAGACTCTAGCTCATTCCCAAAAGCTATTTCCTACTGATGGACGAGAATTAGTAGACAGAATTGCAGGCAATGCAAAGCTTTGGAATCTTGATTCATCTAGGGACAATCACCTGTGGACTGGAATGTTTATTCCTGTAATCAAATGGGTCCTACTTTTAAAGCCATCCTACTGATCCTGAAAAGAAAGTTAGCAGTAGGAAGGGAATTTGGGTTTGGATAATAGCCTGGGAACCAGAAGCAAAAGCAGTTTACAGAGCAGATCACTGCCCAAGAGTGTACATTAGTGGGTAAAACCACTGCAAATACCATGAGATGTGCTGACATCTTGGGATGAGCTTACTCTGCTCAGCAGGGACAACTGGCAGTCTCTGCAGGCTTTGGGAGTCACTCTGGCATCTACTAAAGACAGTGCTGGTCCTCCAACTGCTGTCAGAGAGTTCTTATTTTGTATTCTCTGCTCTGTCAGAAAAAATCTGTGTTTGTCTTTTTTTTTTCTTTTAATTAGCTGACTAGACTTCCTGAGACCTTCTAAAATTGGAAGGTTACAAAAATAAACCCAAGAAGTCCCTCCCCTCAAAGGAAAACATAGATACTCTGCTTACCAAGAAACTTTTACATCTCCCAGTGAACAGGCTTTGTTTTCTGGGTTTAGAATAGTTGGATTAACTTCCAGGGCAGCATTTACTCTAATAACTGGTCTAGCCCTGCAAAGAAAACATCCTCTTGAAGAGCACTCAACACCCTGCTTGACAATGTCCCCCCCATCAAACTGTGCAATATACACAAACACACAATATTTAATGAAACAACAAGACAAACAAATAACAATTGACTGGCTGAAGTTTTTCTGTGCCCTTTCATTTCCATCAGCCACAACATGGACACCAGTGTAAAGAGGAAGTCCTACCTACTTATAACACAGACCAATATATTCTCCAAAATGAGCAAGCTGGGATGAGAATATGGGATTGCAGTGTAATAGCTTGCAGCTGCTGTGTCAGAATCTACAAAACTGTCACTCAGAAAGCCTTGAAGACAGCTTATTTATGTTTTCTCCTGGCTACATATTAATGAGAAAGATGAATTTCAGGCAGCAGATAGGTTTACTAGGTAAAAAAAACAGTATAGTGTTTGTTCACCTCCAGAGGTTTGGATGGTGAAGTAGCAGATTTTCAGACTTCCCTGATCCTGCTTTCTTTTGTAGCCCCACAACTCCACTGAGCTTTCACACTCAGGTACAAGGACAGAGGGACCCTTACCTGTACAGAACAGCTGTGTCAACACCAAAGGCTCCAACAATCAAGTCTAGAAAGAGAGGAGACATTGCACATTACAACTTGCTGTTTGAAATATGCTGTTTCTCAGAGGTGGGACTGCTACAATAACTGAGTTATTGTAAAGTGCCATTTGGAGCAGAGGACCTGGATATCCATTTTTGTCCACATCTGTGGCTCCTTTCAGCGAGTACCCAAAGCTGGGGGGCATAGTGCGAGCGGCCCACTGCCCTTCCAGGATCTGGGATGGGATGGCATTCAAACCACTTGCTCCTCCATTGTAGATATACACAATTCCTCTCTTGTCCTCCCCACCATATGGTGCAGCAACTGCAATATCTGAAAACCAAAAGAAGAATCATCAACATCTGCAGACACAAGCTAGAACCTGTTTGTGCTTACATCAATCAATAATTTCTGATATTACAGTTTCAATGTGTGTCAGTAGGGAGGAAATGCAACCAGCCTTTAAAATGCTCATCAGTGTTTGTTTATTGCTCCTTTATTTGTTCTGTTTTTCTCTTTTATTATTAGATGCTGTTTTTTCTTTTATTATTAGATGCTGTTTTTTCTGGAAGGTATAAATGTTTAACAAGAACGTGTCACAGCCTTTTATGGGGAGAGGAAGGAGAGAAATGGTTTTACAAACACTTCTGCACTTTTGCAGTAAAATCATATGGATTTGGAATGCTTTTGAGCTTTTTATTAAAACAAGCAGAGTTAGTCACTGTGGGTGCCAAACCACAAAACTGAGTGTGACTCTCTTCCCATTTCATTTACATGCTCGTGTTCCTCCAAAGGGTGGGACATGTTAATAATTCTGGAAAACTTAAATCATCCTAAACCAATGGTAAATATTAAAATCCAGTCTATCCCAGTCATGGCTTGGCAGCATGCTTTATGGAGAACTTCCAGTTAGTGCAGTTATTCTATTTCTTAAATTTAGAAGTACTCACTGTAAATTACTAACAAATTGTAAGAAACAAAATGCTAATTAGACTATCTGCAAGGACAACTCTGGAAGTGTACATATGATCTAATTTCTACATTTCCACAGATAGTTCAAGGACCAAACATGAATCACTACTTGGAATAATTAAATTTCTCCTTCCTCTATTCTGAAATTTGGGAAAGTTTGAGGAAAAAAATAAGGACTCAAAAGTTTACAGTTTTGTATTTTTGACTTCTATTTACAATCTTCATGAAGACAATAAAAATTCCTATCTTGCACCACACTGTGATGGAAAGCATTTTAATTAACACTCCCAAAATAAGGCAGAGCAATAAAACCCAAAACAGACTAAATAACAGCAAAACAATTAAAAAGAGGCAGCTTTTGCTATGATTCTCTTTCCTACAGTGTATTTCAAGTGTAAGTATGGTGAAATCAAAAAAAGTTTGCAATATTCTCATCAAGTGACTGGAATTTTTGCTATCAGCTGTCCAATGTCTTCTGTAAATAGTTGCAGTGATATTGCATCTTCACACTGATTCTACATCCAGTTAGCAATTAAAAAGGTCCCTTCCAATTTCAACTACACTATGAATTTATCACTTCATCAAAAATAAATTAGAGTTACCTGGGAATTTGAAGTAACCATCTATTGTAATTTTTGATCTTACAGAAAATACTTAGCTTGCAAGCAGAATGGAAAAATAGAAGATTTTAGGTGGAACTCAAATTCCCACTACTCTTTAGGCAGCTCTAGACTATAATGGGCATTACAAAGTGTTCTCCCTGGGATTCCTGGAAATCTCCATCCCAACACTACATGGTTCTTGTCTGTTTCATTGATCTTCATTCCTATCAGAGAGTAACAAGAAAACTGGACAAGGGGTTTGAGAGTCTTCAGCACCAGTTGGGTCAGATTCAAACTTCTCCTCCAATTACTCACTCAAGACACTCAGCTCTTGGTACATTTGGCTGTAGCTCCTTTGCAATATTTCCACCAAACTCTTCAATTTTGAATAATTTTTTTTTTTTTTAAATACCCTACATTTTTCTCAGGAAAGTCTTTTTTATAGAACATTTTTAAACAGCAATCTGAAGTAAAACCTTCTTTTCTGTCATCACTGTGTTTCTAGAGAAGAAAATGGTCTTTAAACAATGGAGAGAGGAAAATGACATTGAAGATGTCCTAACAGGTCAGAGTGGAGAGTCAGGTACTTTATTGAAGTTTCTACTGTGGTCATGGCTTAGAAAGCAACCAAGTGTTCAGTGTAAGAGCTAAAGCAGTCCATGCTGTGGTGTCAGTGGTATAGTCTCTGCTCGATGCATCCATGGAACTCCTGTTAGCATTCCTGGGAGTAGCATACAAGCATCGAAAGGAGTCTAGACCTGTGTCCCACACTCGCTCACGGCTACAGTGCCCAGTGTTTGTGTGCAGAATCCACATTCTCTGTGCTGGCTGGGCTCCCTCTACAATCAGGAGATCCTGACCAAGAATCAATATCCTACCGTTGAAGCCGTCCTGATCCAGATCCCCCAGGGGTGCGATGGAGCTGCCGAATCTCGCAAAGATCTCAAAACCGTTCAGCTTTGCCGTCTGAAACCCTCCCAAGGCTCGCTGAAGGCAGATGGTTACTTGGCCAACCTCCTGAAGCTTCCCATCTGAACTTCTATCCATATAAAGAGGGGCTCCAATGAACAGATCTGTGTAACTGGAACAAAAAAGGACAAAGCTCTTCGGTAGCTGCGTGAAAATTCATTCTCTCCAGCACCTGTTAACTCAGCACTGAAGTCAACACTCTGATGAAAGTTAACTATCTTGAAATTCAACTGAAGGAAATATTTGTTGACAAAGTAAGCAGAAATATATGAAAATTTAGTGGACTTTAACCATGTGAATATACTTAAAATACATTTATGTAGATAAATTCAAAAACAAAGTACAAATGTTAAAACAAATGTGGAATGTTAGCAAAAGGGTTGTGCAGATGTGTTAAACCAGCAATAAAGACAGAAATCTAGATTGCGGGGAAGACCCACAGCTATTTTTTTTTTCTTTCCAGAAACAAGTTGGGTGGCAAGAGGTGATTTGAGTTCTCACAAGTTGGTGAGAAGAGGGAGAAAAGGATGCTTACTTATCCCCGTCGATATCTGTGGCAGCCACTGAATACCCAAAATAGGCAGCCATCTGGAAAACAAAATTCAAACCAAACCTGTGAGTTGTAGTGATAGAAACATAAACAAGTTTACATAAATCTGTATGCAAAATACATCAGGGAGATGATAATACATGCCACAAATCTTTTTTTGTTCATTTCTTTTTTTGTTTCTTTTCCATATTCTGTTAGAAAGTAAACTTATCGGTTATTTGTCCCATTTCCCCTTTCATGATCCAGTCTCTTTCCCAGCTCTCAAAACAGGCAGCACTTCCTTTATTTAAATAAGATTAGAATTCCCTCAGACTTCATAAAATTTTGCTTTGGCCTGTAATATAAAAACTATTATCTAGTACCCTAAACAATGTTGCAACATAGGAAAAGCTTCCTGGTCACCCACCACACTCAGCCAAGCCACATACCTGCTCTCCAGTGAAGTTGTACATGGAAGACATGTTTTTCCCATTGTAAATGGACACCTGCACATGAAGAAACACACATTACAGCATACCAGCAATAGTCATCTTTTTTTTTTTTAATTGTAAAGTTTAATATTTCAAATTTTTTACCATGCCCAGAGTTCTTGCTGCTCGTGGGACTCCTGACACAAAGTCTGAAACATAAAGCAAGACACAGATAACAGCCAGGTCCCAAAGCACCTTTGCTGAACAAAGCAGCTCATCCCTAGCACTTGATGCATTTCCCTGTGCACTGGACCATTGATTTGAAAGATCTGCCCAGCCTATTAACATGATGTTCTTACTGAAGCAGGGGGCTTACCTTCGATGCCATCACCATTGAAGTCTCCAACAGCTACTGAATAACCTGCAGAGAGACAAGATGAGGCTTTAAAAACCTTATTAAACCTTTCATCTCTCTTTACACTTTTCACAGGTGTCTCTGTGCACAGTCCTCCCCTCTTCATCTTAAAATGCACTGGTATAAATATTGCCTCAAAGCAGCTTAGACTATGAAGAGCTCCGTGAGTGGCTTTAATTCACCACTATCCAAGAATTTGAGATGAGAAGATGAAAATTTTAAAATTATCATCCTGGGAATTGTCCTAGTATATCCTTGCTTTTTTCCTGAGCCTGGTTAGACATAAATGAAGCAAAATTATGATTTCCCACTCCTCACTGTTTTTCTTCCAAAATGTAATTCTTTAACATTTTTATTTTGCTTTGGTGGGTTATTTAGAAACAGCTGCTTTTAAATAACAACCAAACAACCATCTATGTGACTAACCCCTCATCATGAAAACATAAAAATCATGAAAATATTTCCATTTATTTTGTCATCAGGTGCTTTTTGAGTCAAGCCTATGGCAAAATAGCTACAATAAATAACTACAGTTCCATCATAAATGTATGACTGCGTTTTCAGCAATGTCACCCCCTTGCTATCTCTTACATGTTGAATTATTAGTTGTGTGATTTAGATTTAGCATCAACAGTTCCAGGGACTGTTGCAGGTGGAGGTTTCTCATTTCCCACCACATACCCAAGTAGCTGTCATCAAAAGCAGCACTGGCAGGTCTGGTTGCTAACTGGTCGTCATACTTCGTACTGTAGACTTTGGAGTCGTACTTCGCCACAATCTCCGTCACTCGATCAGAAATAAGCTGGCCTAAAGAGAGAGAAAACAGCTTAAGACCACAGCCAGAATTTGTGATCTCATTCACTGAAGTGACCCATTTATGGAATGGTGCCCTCGAAAGCAGCGGCTCTTGCGCCACACCGACCGGGCAGGGGCCAGCTGCAGCAGCGCCAGGAAGGACACAAGTGGAAATATGGATCCTCCTTCAGCAAAAACCTGTGCACATACTGAATCAAAGGCACACACAGAGCTCTCACTGAAAACAGAGGCCAATCCTACACACAGGTGGGACTTGAAAGGCAGTGCAGAGATCTCATGTGCTTATGCTTGTGCAGAACTGAGCCCTTTGGGTGCTCCTTGCCCAAATACCACAACAGAAGAGACTGTTTTGGCAGACAAAAAGCCAATAGAATGAACAAAAATGAGATGATCACACTGTATTGTCATGTTCTCCATTTTCACTTCATCAGCCACTAGGTGGTGACTTCATTACATTCCTTTCTTCGAGTGTAAATGAAAACTTGAATCACCCAAAAACCCCATTTACAATGGTACTTCCTTCACACACATATTCATACGTGCATGAAGTGAAGGGAAAACTCCTCCTCCAGCATCCCAGGACGTGGAATAGAAGTATAGGATGACAAATCTCGTTTTCAGAAGTATATTATTGTCTTCTATTCAGAGCCAACTAGGCTTTTTTGGTAGTAGTAGAAGAGCATAAGGTTGTTTTGGCAGATGAAGTGTCACTTTTGCCAAAAAGCAATAAAATGAATACAGGAACCTAATTTAAATTATATTGTACCTGCAGTTTAGCTTCAATCATTCAATATTGTTCATAATTTAAAACACAGGACTGGAACAAGCCTCCTGTGCTGCTGCACCTACATGTAGGCTGGCATGATACAGAAAATCTATTAATAAATGTTAGAAGTTACATTAAAAAGCAGGCAGCAGAGTTTGGCAGCTGTGTCCTGGTTACAGCAGCACCCTCCTTTGAACAGAGAGCTGCAGTTAAAGGCTGAATAATCCTGCAAACACCAACAGAATCCCACAGGAGCAAAGTACACAGGTAATGCCAGGTAGAGGTAAAATGTGCCCCGTGGCACAAACCACTTAATACAAATGCAAAACATCTTTGTTGTCAGAGGAAAACAATGAAATTCTCTTTAGAGGGGATATTTCTCACTGAAAATGCACCCTTTGTATGTGTGTCAAATTATAAAACATGTCGATAGCAGAACAAAATATGCTAAAGGCAACTTATCCTGCTGATGAAAACAAATCCCAGGGAAAATTTTCCAGGGAAAATGCCTTTATAATGCCCATGGAATTATTTAAAACACAAAGGAGATCTATACTACTATTACTACAGCCTTTATCTGTGGTTGCCTTGATTGTTCAGGAGATAATCATAAGGACAAAGGAATATTTCTGTCAGTTTTCTCACTGACAAAGACTCTGACAGAAGCTGGAAGAGTGTGGATCAAAATTACAAAGAGGACAAAGAGAAAAATTATGAAGGTCAACATCTCTGTGACTTAAATCATATATCTCACCTTGCCAGTAAAAACTTCCAGGTCCTCCAAGCAGCACCCTGTCTCCCTTGGAAGGGGATAAAAAAGGGAGACAGAAAGAAAAATTAAAAACACATGAAGCACATCTAAAACCAGACAACATGTCCTGTGTTTGTGGGAAAAATTCCATGCATGTACATCACTGTAGCTCTGCCGACCACCACACATTTTCTGTTTTAAAGGAGTGATTAATCAGAAATGCATTTTGCAAAATACTAACCAAAAATCTTCAGTGACTATTTCACCCCTTTAGAATTCTAGGCAGAATTCTGTTTTTATTCCTCCCCCATAAATGTATGGCAACAGGAATACAGTTAGAAGAAAACTTTGAGAGTGTTACATCATGTTTCTAGGTCAGTACACAAAATAGTGTCACCTTCTGCCTCTGCCATTTCCTGTAACATCATCACAAAAGCTTAATTCAGAATAACTGTGATGTAATTCCCCCACTCCATATTTCTTGGCACAACTGCAATTCACAAACCATTTTATGAAACTTTAACCCCATTAGCTATCCCAGGAATGGGAATTTGCTCTGTAAGAACTGAATTAGGCCATAGGCTTTGCTGCATAATTAAGCCACTTATTCAGGTTTTTATCCTAAAAATTCCTATACTCACCACTCAGAAAAATCTAGGTCAGACATTTGGAGATGCAGCCTGGCTTGTCCACTCTAAGGTATTGGATTAGAGCCCAAATTTGTTTTAACTGGGCCTGGAATCTGCACAGTGACCCTGAGGGTGTGTGCAAAATAACCCAAACACTCACAGTCCTATCCTGCACTTGGCAGTTTCCTCTGGAAGAAAACCAAGAGTGGCCTTCGGCAAAGAGTGATGGGATATGACCTCATCCTGAGATGTGGGAACCCAAAAAAAAAAGAGCCACATCACAAATAGGGCTTGTGTGGTCTTAACAAGTCCTGACTTTGCTCAACAATTACACTGTACAATATAAAACACTATAGTACATTCACAGTTTTACTGTGCTTGGATTTCAAAATTGATTGTGAGTTTGAAAAAACAAAAAGGACTAGAACAGGTAGGGAGAACACAAAAGTAGAAGAAACACAAGTCAGTGAAAAGCCCCTGTACTTCTGCTAGCTGATGAGAAAATCAAACATGAATTACAGGCACATTGTTTACCAGTTCCCTGAGTTGTTATTCCTCAAGAAGTAACAGTAGCTATACACTAACCTCATGTCTCAAAATCTCCACTATTACAGCTGAATTCACTTGAGGACCAGCTGCAGCAGAGGGGTATGGCAGGATAATGGGAAAGCAGATTATGACCATGACCCATGGAAATGACCAAGAAAATCACATACCTTTGTGAAGTCAATGCTAAATCCACCTTGACAAAACCCCTGTCCAT
The DNA here is from genome assembly GCF_971803275.1 of Cyanistes caeruleus. Taxonomy (NCBI): domain Eukaryota; kingdom Metazoa; phylum Chordata; class Aves; order Passeriformes; family Paridae; genus Cyanistes; species Cyanistes caeruleus. Next base: position 9,910,488 of record NC_141707.1, on the reverse strand, counting down.
CTGCATCAATAGTTGCTACCAAAGGAAAAAGGATAGAAAAAAAAGAGGAGAAAAATAAATAAATTAAGTATTATCAGTACTCAATCAGTTGACTCAGTGGAAACTTTGCAATGCATCTTCCTATGTACTCCTCCTATTGCAATCCTAAACTTGAACCTTGGAATACTTTTCTCCTTAACTTTCTCTTCATCAACAACCCCCAATCAAATGCTGTAACAACATTAGGGCTGGACCAAAAGATGTGTAATATTAGCAAGTGTTTTAGCCCAGCACAGTCAGAGCAAAGAGCAACCCCACATTCATTTGTATTTAAACTTCAAAAGTCTTGGGGAAAATATATTTGCAATTTCTATTCAGGAAACAAGATATCTGGAAAAGAGGGGTTAAGTTTTTCTTTTGGAATGGAAAAGAAATCTGAATTGGCTCAAAACAAGAAGAGCATACCTGGCTGAAAAATGCCTCCATATCGAGACTCATCTCAGCAAGAATTGTTATAGCTGAATCAATTTTAGGGCTAGACAGCTTCAGAGAAGAAATGCTGGGAGCTCCTCATCTGAAAGTGTGACTCCTTAACTAGCATGATTTAGTATAATATTTACTTATTTCACTTCTTGTTATGCTGGACCAGGCTGGATTCTATTCCTGCTGTTCACAAATGATTTTCTGTGAATAAAATGTCAATCCTAACTTCAACATTCAAGATTTAGGTTACAAACCTCAGAATAATTTATCAGCCCAACTAGAGGCAATAAATGCAATTTGCATTTGGAGAATAAGACTCCAAGGGTTCAACAGTTACTATCACTTAAACAATGCATCACTACACGTGTACGCCCACAGGGACATCAGAACCTATTTTTGCAAAATCTTGTCTTCTAAAATGAGCTTGCACCTTTAATGTACTTGAATAATGATAAAATACTTGAGATTCATAAAAATTATAAAGTTGGTCTTTGAAAAAGTACTTGCTACATAATTTTGCTTGAGTGATTACTATAGAATTGGTCCCTTCAACAACAGAAGTCCTCAAGTCCAATGATACTTGGACCTAAGATTTTCCTCTGGCCTACAGTAGAGAAAACAAGGTCTGCATCCTGAACCTCAGCTGGAGGAGAATTCAGATGTCTGGATCTAGTTTTTAAGTTTTGTTCTAATTGCTACACATGGAAGGGAGAAATAGCTGTAAAACATCCTGCTCCAGCATGTACACAAAATGTGACACAAGAGGAGTTCCAAAGAGAAAAGCAGTGTAAGAACCCTATACTTACTTGACCTGCAGGGAGCATATTCCACAAATTTTGACCCAGCAAGCAGGTAACAAGTTCCTACAGGCTCTCTCTCCTGTTTGGTTTCAGTTCTCCAGTGGTACAGTGGGGCACAGGCCTAGGGAAGAACACACAGCAGTGAGGAAACAAATTCCTCTTCAAAATGCTGGTGGGTATCAAATAATGCAATGAAATTCCAATTTTCTACAGAAAAGCAACAAAAAAACCTGGCAGATTTATCTTGTGTTATTAGAGGAGGTTTATACTATCAGCAGTGGGGCAGAATTACCATCAGTTTTTATTTTATAAATAGCTAATGTTTATCAAGAATTTTAGAAATAATATTTTCTTAAAGCAGCAGCTGTGAAGTGTTTACCAAGAATTTATAACACATTCTAATTTCATCAAACTAATTATACTGCTTGCCTTAAAACTAGGAAAAAATACTCCTACCTTTGGTTATAAAGAGTTGAGCAAAGCTTAGCTAAGAAATTCTGAAGAAAAGACAATTCATGCTGATTAGTGAGGTTAATTTTGTTTAAATTCTAGGCTATCTGGATCTCTTTGCATTTTCTTCCACTGTAATATCTCAGTACTGATGCATCTGAAGGGCATCAAAGACCTACCAGAATTTTATCATTTTGGGATCTCACAGAGGCTCCAAACCACTGATGAGACTTAAATTCCAGTGGATCATCAGGAGCAAAGTCTCTGTTACCTACAAAGAAAAGAAAAAAGAAGCATAATTTCATAGGAAACTATAGAGTAAAAATGAAAAAAAAAAAACAAAAAAAACCCAGAAACCACTAAGTCATTGGTTTTGATGCATACACAGAAAACCAGAAACAGCAACATTGGAGAATATCACCCTTTGATGGAACCAAGCTTTAAAAAGGATTTATTAATGGGTTTTTTTATATCAAAGGCCCAAAGCAGCTACTTTTGCACACAGAGCATTGGTAGGATGGTGATTAATTGTAGTAGCTCAAAGTTTACAGCATGTTTGACAGCCACACAGTAAATACCTCATAGCTGAGATATTTGGATATCCAAGCAGATTACAGCACTGCTCAAGAACCAGAGCCAAAGCCCCATTAGGACTAATGCTTCTAAAATAAATATTGCCTTGATTAAATTGTGTCAGCTTTGGCTAGAACCAGGAATGAGATCCTTCTTCTAACTCTACCAAGTGGTAACATCTCTATTCTGAGGGTCACTGCAATGCACAAAGCAGGTGATTTCAAAGATATGGGGAAAGAGAACAAGTTAGAGACAGTAATTTGCACTGGTGTCTGTTCCGTGATGCTGGCTGGTACAAACAACTAGGATTGCTGCAGGTGTGAATGCCAAAAGCCACAGAATTATTTGGTGTTTCTTGTGTACTTTCATTGGCAAAATGAGGGAAACTTTGGCAGCTTAAGGAGAAAATTGATGCAACACTTTGAAAACATACCTTTCCTAAAAGTTCCATACATGGCTGGTTTATAGAGCCTGAAACTCCAGGAATTGATGGGGCACACATCACTTCCAGCATGCTGGGGGGATCCCCAAACCCAACCCTGCTATGAATCAGAGGCTGTGGCCACTTGAATCAAAACTCCCTTGGCTTGTTTTACACCTTGTTAAAGAATGTTTTGTCTGCAGAGATTGTGTTACTTCCTTTAGGAAAATCCCATGAAAAAGACAAAAGAGATTTTAATCTGCCGAGTCAGCCAAAACAAGCGAGTATCTGGAATATTTTTGCTCTCAGATTAGAGCTACACAGAAACCAATGCCAAGCACATTGCAACACAGAGAACTATTGTGGTTTTTTCTAATGTCATCAAAGGCAGCTAAAACCCCCATCTCCCTCTGTCATCTCCATCTCCTACTGGACTGGTGCTAAAGGCTTGGAGGTCCTGCTGATCAGCACATCTGCCCAGATTTATGTACACTGACCCTTTATACTCCCACCCTTGCATAGGCTAAAATGTATCTTGGAGGTCTGCATGTCACCTTCTCATGGTATAGAAAAACAAAAACAGATCAAGATATTTTCCAAATAGGAAATCTTTAATTTCAATAGGAATCTTTGCACGCACAAAAATCCCTGTTTTATCACCATTTTTTTCTGTTCTTTAACTGTGAAAATCCACCTGGTGGATTAGTTTCAGATGAAGCTGCCACCCAAAGGGGCAGCAGATCCTGTTAGCTCCTGTCCTGTAGGGTTCATTCCCGCTGACCATGTCTCTCCTGGCACTGCTCCCCTGGTCATATGGCCACAACAGGAACCACCTAAGAATGAACCCTCCTAAAAAAGTATTCAGCAGGATGAGGTTCCAACCCAGCTGGCTGCATGGGGAGGGGAGCAGTGCCAACCTGCTGGGGAGAAGACATCAACACAAGGCTGGGAACAATATCCTTTTTGGCACCAACAGGGATTTAAAAGTGGTTAATTCATCTTTTAACCACACCCAGGGTTACGTAGTCTGGAAAAACAGATTTGGCTCCTGCCCTCTACTTGTCCAGCTACTCTTGAATACAAAGAAATGTCTCAGGTCTACTTGCCAAACACAGCTTTAAACAATGTAAAACTTGGGAATAGTTACAGAGTGGCATTTTGTACTTTTCTGTTGGATACTTATACAACACTATGTATGTATGGCAAAAATGAAAGCTGCTATGGCAGTTCCATGGTGTAAAGCAGAATCCTATTGTCCCAGGTAATATAAAGGTGTCTAGGATGCAAACCTCCCATTTAAGTTTGAAACAGCAGGCAGGAAGTAGAAGGAAAGGCTGTGTTGCAATAGTGAGTAAGCAGTCATTCTGCATTATCATCAACCTGATTTTATCTCAGCTTTTAAGTAAATTAGTTCCTTCAAGTCTGGGCTGAATAATAAGAATAAAAAACACAATGAAAAGAAAGCCAAGGACTGGTTACTGGTGTCACCTGCCCAAGGTCTGTGTTGACTGCACTGGAGAAGAGGGGAGCCAGCAGAACAATCAGCACAGGCTGCCAAAACAGCTCCTCTCTGCCTTTTCCGCCAAGAGGGATCAGTGTCCAGGACAGTATCTCCCTTAGTGATTAGAGGGCAAAAATATTTTTCTACAGTATTAAAAAGCCCTGATTCAGCTCTAAATTGAGGATAATATTAGAAATCTCCATGTTTTCAGATACAGCCAGAAGCTGGCACATAAAAAACCCAAATCGCCAAACCGGAAAGTAAATGAACATGACCACAAAGATAATTATGTGCCAAATGTAGTTTATGTGCCAGATGTCATGACTTCAGAAGCCAGCATCATAATTTCTGAAGGCCTGAACAACAAATGAAGAATTCTTACAAAGCCCCACCACCCCACAGAAAAATGTGTTCCATTAGGCAATTTGGCAAAATGGATTTTATTTATTTATAGCACAGCGCTATTGTAGAAACATACTGCAAACATCTCAGTCAAATTCCCCGTGTCAGTGCAGACACACATAACAAACCAAGATGGGCTATAAGGCTAAGATACCTTAGATTGAGTTTTCTTGTATTCAAACCTTCTTTAGGTGCTGTAAAGCTAAGTGGGAGGGTCTTAGGGAGAGGGCCTTGAGTTCAGCTTGAAAATGACTGCAACAATGCAAAGTGCATGAGGACAGAAGATCTAGATCAAGTAGAAAGTATGTACATTGGAAACACTGACAGATGTCCCAGCTACAGTATAGATACAGGCCAAATCTGGTGTTAACTCTCCATTACAGAAGAAAAGTAACCTTTTTTTTTCTGTACTCACTCAAAATTCTCCCCAGGAAAAACTATGCAACTAGATTATAAGTCTTTCTCTCAGATCCAAAGAGAAACTGATTTTATGAGGGAATCTGGAAAATACCCATTCAACAAAAATCCCCTTGCTTTAAACAATAAACCATTTGAGGTTTTTTTCCTGACTGGGAAAAGCAAACATTAAAACACTTAAATGTGAGCCCTCACTGAAGCAGTTTTAACCACAGTTAAATGTTGAGCTAAACCATAAAGTAGATGTGTCATGGGAAGGTAGAGGACTGACATCAGCATTTCTGTGTTTTATTACAAAAAGCCTGACTAGATTGTTATTTTATCTTTGTATAATTTTAAGTGGTAGTTTTATATAAATATATATATATATAAAATTAAAAAAAAAAAAAATAACAAGCCCTCCCCCATACCCTTTTAAAAACAGTACCTACCTTAAATGCACCAAACTGTGTTACAGGTAACATTTAAACATCCAGAGATTTATATCAGGCTTAGTACTACGAGGGTTCTTATAGCCTTACTGTATTTCTTATAGCCTTTTATTTCTAAAATTTCAGAGCACCCCAAAAATACCCTACATATTTAAGCCAATGATGTACATTTTAATCACAGAATCACAAAATGGTTTGGGTTTGAAGAGACCTTAAAGCTCATCTCATTCCAATCTCTCTGCCATGGGCAGGCACATATTCCACTAGACCAAGTTGCTCAGAGCTCCATCCAACCATGCCTTGAAAAAGCCTTTAAAAAGGCATTCAAACAAATATATCTAGGCAGGAAAAATTATATCCTGAGTAGATTTATTCAAAAAAATATTCAGAGTTTTTATACAATGCTATTTGTCAGACTAAAGTGCAGCTGCTGCAGGGACTTGTACTTGATGGGTCATTAATTCCAGGATTATGTCATATGACCATGGGGTATTATTTCCTATCTGCAAAGGCAGCTTATGCCCTGCTCTTTCCTTTGCTCCTTCTGTTTGCAGCAGGCATCACATGATGATTTTACATGACTCTTTCATGTAAGGGAAAAAGGGCTGACATGTCAAGTCAACAGTGCTGTGTCTCACCAGGTACTTTCCAGGTGGAAAGATGGGGTAGTCAGAGCAAGAACAGAATTAAAATTTAAAAAAATAATAATAACTGGTGCATTGCTGGTGGACCAATGAACACTGTCTCTTTACTACATTCCACAGAATTTTAATTCATAAATGAAAACTAATGTGGAGAGATGCTGGGTAGAAATTGCAGAAAAAGAAAATAAATCCATCTTCCAAATATAATAAAAAGATCAAAAGTTTTTTTTCAGTGATGGATTTCTTTTAACTATCACCTTCAGATAGCTGGCACCTTCTTTTCCCAAGGTAAATGTTATCAGTTGCAGGAACAAAGGATTTACTAGGAAAGTCCTGCTGCTGAGTAAGTGGATCCAGTTGTAACTTGCAGCCCGCCTGTTTTTATGGTAATGAGCAAACTGAACTCAAACATTTGCCCCCATCTGCAGCCAGACTGAACAGAGATGATCGTGAGTCAAGAGGAACTGAACTCTGATGAAACCTGGTTCAGTGTCACCGTACTGGGAACACTTAAGAAGTTGCAAAATATAAATAGTCACTGAATTCACAGACCTCTCGTTAAAATAAACCTCTTGGTAACTATGCCGATTTAAATTAAACCAAGTTTCCCTGCTAGGTAAAAGGAAACTATGCAGCTAGCCAAAAGAAAGACAAAGCTATAATATATGCAAGAGCCCTCTTTTCATAATAGGAGAACTCTATACAGTGTAAAGTATCTTTCATCTATCATTACAACCAAAATCTGAGTGATTTCAAGCTCAGTTGACAAAGCAGGAGCAAGTGAACACAAGTTTATCTTCACTTGAAACTTGAAACTCCCCATGCTGGGAGGCAGCCGATGCTTTAGCAACCTTGCTTTAGCCACAGTGTTTTGCAATGACTCAGGGAGATGGGAATACAGACCTTCCCACTATTCCCCTTCCCTTTCTGAGGTATGAATCCTGCCTTTTTCTCCGGGCGGTGCTGGAACTAAAGCAACTTTTCCCTTGCCTAATATAAGCGAGCCGCCTTTTTCATTTTTCCAACTCGTCATACCCCTGTGATCCAGCCACATACAGAGCCAAGAGTACTCATGCAGGAGGCTACCTAATCACAAAAACACGAGCAGTTCTCTGCTGTCAGCTCTAAGAGCGTGCAGAGGAGCCTCAGTACATTCTTCTGCATTCAGAGCAGCTCCCAGAGCCCAAGGCACGCTTCGCTTACCCAGCGTGAGCATAAGGATAACAACCAAACGTCAGGGGGACCGGGCTAATGAGAGATGTAGCCAGATAAAAATCAATCCATTTCACTCCTAATCAATTAATGGTCTTCACAAGATTTATTGCTTTATTGTTGACTAAATCAATGGCCTTTGAGATTGAAATTCCCCTGTGGGTTCCATGGTGATACCAATAAAGCAATCGGCCAAAAATAAAGGAGTACTTTGCTAAAGCAAGCTATTTTCAAAGAATACCGACCTATCCCACACTTCTTTATTTTGTAAGTGGAAATGGTGGAGTTTTGAACAGTTGACTGCTTTGCACAAATGATCAGAATCTCCAGAAGGGAAATGTAAGCTCATGGTACCCACTCCAGCCATAACTTCAACACCAGCAGATCGTACCCGGTGCAATGCTGCAGCTCAAAGCTGCCCGAGGCAGTTAAAATACCCACTTCAAGCTAAATAGGTCACATTTAGATCCAGCCATGCCAAACTGGTGGTTTAGGCTTCCAAACAAAGCCTCCTATTGTCTAGAATCACCCACTTGGGGGACAGAAAAAAACAAATCTGCAAACATAAGGAGGAATCAGGAGAGTTCTTTACAAGGGCAGCTCATTTGCAAAAGTCTCCTCCTCCTCTTTTAGCACAAAACAAAATATCCAGTCTCCAAAGTATTGTATCCAGAAGCATTTAAGAACAAACAGTTTCTCTAAAATTACTTTGTTGCATCAAAACATGGGAAGGGGAAAGAGGAGGGAGAGTAGGAATGTCAGTGATAAAACTTTCTCCAGGCAGAGGGCACACTGAACTATTTTCCCAAAACAGTAAAAATACACCACACTGAGCAGAAAACATTTGAGATCCTCCTAGTTTCTAGTATTCAACAGCTTCTGTAAGTCTCCCCAGTCCTGAATTTTGGGATCTGTCACAGAGAATGCAAGCAATAGGGAAAGCTTTCCCCAGAGAAGGAATGACCACTCAGCCATGCATCCCTGGTTTACCACAGGTCTCAGAAAAGCAAAACAATCCATTGTCTGAACAAGCAAATCTTCCTGGGCTAAACACGAAATCTGCTCAAGAAATCTGCAACTCATTAGCATAGAAGTTCAAATTGGTTTTGTGAGCATATTTTCCTTTGTAACAGTTTGTAGAGCTGTCTGCATTTCATCAGATGATTCTAAATGCAGCAGCTCTCGGGGCAGTCTCTCAGGACTGCACTTTCTGGTGTTGACATAAAGAGCTACAGTTTCAAGCATCTTGTACTGCAGCAGATACATTTCTCTATTAAAGTTCTCTTTTAAAAAGCAGCAGGTAATAAAATAATTTGGTTAAACTTTTATGAAAAGCCATAGACACATGAGGAAATGCTATTTCAACCAACCCACTCCCCACTGTTCTTGACTGATGACAAGCTAGGACCCCAATAAGAAAAACAAAATAATATAAATAATTATGAAGATTGTTTCTTTTTGGAAAACAAGCACATAGGGAACTTTTGGTTTATATTAATTTGTCATGTGTATAGCCTGATTAACTCCAACTGGTTACATGGGTCTCTGAATAATTTTTTTGTTTGTTTGTGAAATGAGAACTGAGAATGATCCTCTAAAATTCCAGGGGCAAATAATGGAGGTACTTATCTAGATGTCAGACAATTAGCTAAATGTATCAACCCTGCCATTCCATGCATGCCTAACTGTAAAACACATAAGTAAAAATGATGTGTTGATTTTCCTGAAAATCTGTGTCTCACCAGGTACTTTCCAGGTGGAAAAATGGGGTAGTCAGAGCAAGAACAGAATTAAAATTTAAAAAAATAATGAAAAGCACATTTGGCCACTGGTTTTGTTGTCTGGCTCAGTGAACTTCTGATCCTCCTGTTTCACAGAAAAAAAAAATGTTTAATTTTATACTCAGAAAACGGACAACTACACAAAATAAATTTAACTTGTGGAATACCCTTTAACTTTCCAAGAATATTTTTCCTGAGGAAGATTATGGAAACACTGTTGGAAATATCTGGTACTATCTATGAAAAATTTGCTGTGCCAGTCTGTGAAGATGAAAAAAAGGAGAGGGAACTGATACATGTTTAAAACAAATGGGTTTGGACTTTGGTCTCAGAACTGATCAGAAACAGAAAATGGGCTGCTGTATTAAGTGCACTCCCTTCATGATTTACCCACAAGAAATATGTTTTTCCTGGAAAAAGTTTCTAAGCAGCCAGCAGAAAAAGCAAAGTGTTAAGCTTTTTAAGAGAGGAACCACGTCTCTGGTCAGTCTGGTAGAAAGGGCTCAGCCAGGTGTAAAAGCAGTTTTTCCACAGCTTGCTTTCCTGGATAATTTCTTCACAAAATTCAGAGCATTCCCTTAGTTCTATGGATTTAAACAAAAAATCACCTAAGTTTTTGGTCACAAAATTATGCAGTGTGGAAAAGAGATAAGAATGAATGAAGATAAATATTTCCCTTGAGCTATAACCTGTGATTTCTGTTAATTTGAATGTGCAATGAAAAACATCTTGCAGAGGAAAGGATTTATTATCATTGCTTGTGCTTATGACAATTTTGAAGAATATGCTATCCTGAGAATATAATTTCCCTTCAGTGCTTGTCCTGAAAAATAGGGCATCCTACACATTCTGAAAGTCTGAAAGTTTACTGGGACAGAGGGGGAAAATTCCAAGTATTTTGCATAACAGTTGAATTGAAATTGTAGTGCTTTGTCACGTGTAGAAAGAAGTCAAGATAAAGAAGAAAACCAATAACAGAAATTTTTGGTTTTTGACAGAGGTAGGTTCACTGCTAAATTAACAAGGTAAACAGGAATAGGGTTAAAAAAGTGTTAAAATCAGACCTGTTTCTAGCTAGACTTGGAGGATAACCTGTTAAAGTAACAGCAGCCCTGCTTCATATTTCAGTTTTGCAATAAGACCAACAGAACGTGCAGGTGAGGAAGCTTGCTCTGGTGCTTGGGTCCTTCTTAACCTACCACCTTTATGTGCTCCTAAGAGCAGAAGCCAGCCTGAAACACTTGTCTGATGACATTAGAAAGCCAGTTTTAAAAAAAATATCCAATTTGTAGCCCCGTGACACAAGCACATGCAGCACAGCCATGTGCACCCTGAACTTCAGGGCAGATTCTGCCACACACATCTGTTATGCCACTTTCACACAGTCATAACTGTGTTAAATCAAAGCCAACTGATGTCACTGCTAAAAGGCTGAGAAGCTCCACTGTGAAGCATCTTTACATTTGGGAAGTGTTAATGTGCCATATAAACATTTTGCCTTCCAAAGCCACCATATATACCAGAATGTCAAAAGCAATTACTATAATGTGCACAGAAACTCTCAGACACACACAGACAGAATATTCCCCAGCTTATTTTTAGTGAGTATAACCACTGTGCTGAAAGATCCAGGACAAAGGGACATTCCCTGTCACATATTCTCCCTGCCCATGGCAGGAAGTGGGAATTAGATCATCTTTAAGGTCCCTTTCAACCCAAACCATTCTGTGATCCCATGAAATACATTGCTGTTTTAAATGAGAAAATATGCTGTGAAAGAACATTGCTTTTTCAGCCAGATGTTTAAAAATTTTAACTGCTTTTGCTGGATTTTGGTTTTATGTTACAGGCTGGTGGGAAGGGCATGAAAAAGAGGGAAATTCGTGTAATTTCATCATGAGAGCTACATAAATGACATTGCACAAATGGACTCCTAGTGCCCAACTCCCATGCTGATAGAGCTGAGTCAGAAAGGAAAGTCAGAAAGTCAGAAAGGTCACCCACAGAAAGGAATAAACAAAATAGTAAATTCTGTAGTACAGGAACTATCAGCTTAATGATTTATCTCTTTCCTCGAGAGCAGCTGGGGTAAGTGCAAGTAAGATGCTGCTGCAACAGCAGGGCTGGAACAACTCTTCCAAAGATTATCCTCCAGCAGCTGGCACCTTCCTTCCTGGGCTATGGAAGAGCCATGGCATTTGATCACATAAATGACCACACTGCTGTGCAAATACAATGTTAAAGCCAAAAGCAAGAGGTAGAAAATAAAACCCAGCCCTGTCCAGCCAGTGAGCTCAGCATGACCTTTGTACAGATGGGCCCATAAAGCTGCAAAGAAACTTAAATAAAGGACAAGGAATGTTTAAGAAGCAATAGTCCTAATTAATAATAATAGAACAACATATAGAGGAAAAAACCTTGCATGTTTACAGAGGTCTGTGCCAGACCTCTGTAAAACCCTACTCTAATATTTATTTGTGATACAAGACAAAGGGACCTACAGAGCAATCCTACAGAGCCAGAACAAGGCTTGCTCTTTCCTCCATTCCCTTGCCAGGTTCCCAGCACAGGAACACGGCCTCTGCCCTGCCCTCTCTCACTGCTTAGCCTGCTCTGGCCTTTCCAGCTGTGCTGTCTGGCAGAACAGGGCAGGAGCAGGAACAGGGTCATGACTTCTGTTAATTATGGGGCATCCAACCCCACATACAGAGTTTGGTGTCGACAGGCAAACAGGAAAGCCACAAGTACAAGCATTCTCATTATTTTCACAGGTCAGATTTCTCACTGGCTGTAAGCAATTGGAAAATAACTCTGAAGAAATACATCTAAGTCATGATGCAGAACCTGTTTTTTCCAGTAAATCTGTGAGGGAATAAAAAATCTGCCTTGTATCGCAGGGCTAAGCAATACCTCTGGAGTTATAAGTGGTATTGCACAAATGATAAGCAGATGGATGAGCCTGGATTCCTGCAGAGGCATTTAGTCATCTACAAAAAGCCCCTTTGCATCAGCACCACAAGTTTGTGGTCAGATCTTCCACTTCCAGTTTCCCCAAAGTGGGTCACGAGTCTTCCCTCAGCCCTGTTCCCTAACCAGGCAGGGGCAGGCAGGAGCAGGGGCTTACAGTATTGGCAGTGACTTTGTCACCAGAACACAGGGAATCCAGCATTGTGTTATGCACAAAGAAAAAGACATCTTCTTTCTTGTCTCAGTGCATTTATTATTTTATCAAGCTGAAACACAATGCCCCTTTTCACCAGGAGAATAATTGACAAATGCCTTATTCCCCCCTTCACTGCCTCGAAGCTGGAGTGACTTAAAGCATGCCTGAAAGAAAGCCTCTTAAGCCATTATGACCTGCAATTTTTACTGTTAAATTTCAAGCAATTAACATGCCTGTTCCTAAAAGGCAAATGATGAGCAAAACACTGCCTGTTTACCCAGGAGCACAGACACATAGCAAAGCAGTGTGGCCTCTAACAACTCTACCTGACACATGGAAAAGCCTACTGCAAATATTTACAGCATAAACTCATAAATGCACTTTAATTCTCATTGGAAGATGTGTCTAGAATACGTGTGGCTCATCTTTCCCCAGCAGAAGTTTTTTGGCTATGATATTAATGACGATTGTTAACTAGGGACATCGAGATTCTTTCTGCAGAGTACCCAAACTAACAAAAAGTACACTTGTACTCCAGTAAACAATAAGCCCGGAGAACAACAACAAAAAGATAGTTATAATCTGTTTCTGCTGCCTTGATACTGATGCAGACTTTGCAGCTTATTAGAGACTTTTAGTAATCTGGCAGATATGCTCCTATAGAATGATATGAGAGAATGAGAAATGAGTGAAGGAATGATAATGACTTGGGGTTTGTGGGTGCCATTTCATACTTTTTTTTTGTGTTTGTTTTTTGCAATGGAATTGGTAGCATAGTGATTTTCACAAAAAGATATGAAGATTTCAGAAATCTGAACACCAATAACGTTTTGTGGCATACTTTTACAATGCAATAAGAAGATGGGCTTTTCCACTCTATTGCATATGATTTAAAAAGGCTGCATCAACCTAGCAACTTTTAGGCTGCCAAGTCAAAATACTGGCAGGGGCAAGAATGAATTACAACCAACTAGACCTTCAAGGCACAGGTGTTTCCTCTGCCCTACCACATGGGTCTTGTTAATCCCCTCCTGTGACATGGGGAGGATTTTCTGCTGCCCTGAAACATGCTGTGGAAAACAGGATTCAGCACCGAGTGCATTCTCATGACCTGCCACAGCCTGTGGAAATCACTGGGTGCACCAGAGCATGAAGAATGACTGAAATATTTCGTGTCCACACTGATGCTGCTGAGCTCCTCTGTGCTTCAGAAATGGGTAAGGAATGCCTATGACCAGAGGCACGTGAGTGCAGTTGTCATAGAAGTCAAAAACACTGTGGAGATATATCTGAGGGGAAAAAAATTAAAAAATATGTTTTTCCACAATTTTTAGTTCATATTCCTGGTTTCAGATGAAACTTCTGGGTATTTCAGCCCATACCACCTTTGCTGATGTTGAAAAGTATCTTTCCTCATATGACACATTCTTAATAGGAGGAGAACCCCTCAGGGTTCATTGAAAATTAGGTTGCCAAATGTTTTAGGATTGCTGGAAAGTACAGAGGAGAAATATAAATAGGTTAAAACACAAGAAGAATAATGTTTGCTCACTCAGGCTTTCAGTACATACCAAGGACAACAGAACTCTAAAAGAGATGAGAGGAAAAGGAAAGCACTAGCAAGCCTTGACTAGTTACCAGTCAAAAAACAGCTGCATTCACACTGACCATGAAAAAAATCCCACAGGGACCTGAGTCCTTTCTGCTTCCCCAGAGCAGCATTAGAGCAGAGACATTCCATCTCCCCCACAGTGACTCACACGTTACCTGTGGGATCAAATATAATGGGCTGGCAGTTCCTGTTTGAGTTCCAGTTACATTTGAGCACCTGCCCTCCTTCTACGATGTTGTGCTGGGTAGTGTTTGCTTTCGGAGCTCCCACCAGGAGAAATGTCCTGCAGGAAAAAGAAGAAGCAAAACAAAGGTTTCAACACCTAAGGCACAGCTGTTATAACTTTATGGCACCTGAAGAGTTAATAAAGCAATGATCTTGCCTACTCTAATCTAAACCAAACTACTCTCAGTTACAGAAAAAGTCATATTAGGTTTTCTGCATGCAAAAGCATACAAAAAAAAGATCCCATTTACCAAAAGGAGAGAGAAAAAAAAAAGATATGATAAATTTAAAGTATCCAGGCCACCTTAGGATTATTTTTTACATGAGAGAAACACATTCTATATTCTTCTTTTTTTCCTTTCAAAAATACGTACATGTACAGCAGAACAGGAAATTGTGTACTTCTGTGCCTTACAAAAGCCGTCAGCTGGCATCATTTCTGGTTAATTTGGTGAGTAAGGGTAATTCAAGGAAGTCAGTCAAAAAAGGAAACAATGTCTAAACAAAGCAGTAGTGCACTCGGAGCTCAGCATGAACCGAATGTGATGAGTCAGCCCTGCCTGAGCAAGTGCTCTTGTAAAAACAGTCTCCAAGTGCCAGCCACTCTCAGCCACAGATCTGCATGTTAATGAATCCTCACCACATTCATTGCACACTCATCATTTTCTTATTAATATCTGCTATGCTTTTCTGCATCTCTGCTCCTACAGACACTTGTTCAGTGCCCTCCGAGCAGGAACTGCCACCAGACTGTGCCTGCACAGGTGGGAAAATTCAGAAGTGTCAAAGTAAGAAACAGACTGAACAAGGCTCTTGGTGTCTTCCAGCTCCTTCCAGGAGCCCCAGCACATCTGAGACCCACTTGACACATCAACACTTGACTGAGAAAGTCAATTGGAAGCATGAAGTCATGCTTAGAAGACAAAATCAAGTGTTTCCTTGCACCAGAATCACACTGCTCTGTCACTTTCCTTTGGACTGCTTGAGAGGGAACACAGCTTGCAAGAGCAAGTCTTGTCAGGCATTACAGCTGTCTAGTTTGGAAACTGGGTTAGCTAAACAAGCTGCAGGACTGGTTGGAGAATGTCTTCAGGCAGGCAAATCCAGGCTTATCAAACTTGCCTTGGTTTTCAGAGTCATCTCCTGGCTCCTTTTTAATAAAGAGATAAGTGTAGGTGTAAACATGTACCACCTCCTCAAAGCCCAGCTCTCATGAAGACCTACCAGTTTTCAACCTGTGTGACTTTTCAGAACCTTAAAAATGTCCCAGCATGGACCCTGATAGAAAATCCAGGCTAGCTGGAAATCCATTTGTTTTCCTTAGTTGCCATTCACAGACTGTCTAGATTTCTAGAACCGGAATTCGAAACATTTTAATCAACTTAGAGTTAACTCTCTGGTCAGAACAGAAATGCTTAAAAATAATCATTATATTGCCAACTAAAGAAACATATCAATTATTATAATTACAATCTATTCAACAAGTGGTAGCTTACCTCCCATTTTATTCTTATACCCCTGACTTTTGAGAAGTCCCCCAAATGAAACACTCCTTTAAAAGATTTAATCATTCCCATTCTAACTATATATTTTAAATGTTTCTTAAGCTAATATTTGTGATGAAGTTTATTAAAAAGATTACAAATAAAGGAATCATTATGTGGGTGCACAAAGGTCTTTTCCCCAAATAAATAAATTCATTTTTATCATCAGAAGACCAAGCAAGCAGATTTTGTCAAAGCTCTTGTAACAATATGCAAATTATCCAAATACAAGAAGCCTCTAATCCACATACTTTGGGAAAGAGGGAATAGAGGGACAATTGTATTTCCATGGGAATACACCAGCTATGCTTTGATACTGCTGATTTCCTAAATCATGTTCCTGAGCCATCCACCCCATCCTAATGCTGGGGCAAGACTGGGAGTGTTCTGGCACCTCTGGTGTGCCCACAGGAACAGCCCCTTTCCAGGGCTTTCCATGGCCAGCAAAGAAACTGGGGCTCCCATGGAGGAGCATCCTGGACTATCAAGTGCAACTCCTCTGAAACAGAGGGTCTATGAGAAACCTGTTTCAGTTGTCATGGAGCTGTGTTCTGTGAAAGCTGAGCCCACTCTCAGGCACCACACAGCCACCACTTCCACTCCTGGAACAGAACTTTCCTACTGGACTTCTAAATACGCTTCAGTTTGGCATCCAGCAGGTCAAAATAGACCGTGAAACAGCAGCTTGAGCATTCAGGAACTAATATCATGCCTTTGTTGTCAGGCTAGACAATCCAAATAGATTCAGCCCAGTGAAACTGACTTAGTCTCTGGTACTGTGTATAGAACAGGTGATAAACAGAAGCTCACCAAAGCAAAAAGAAAGGTGTAGAAACCACCACCCCATATGCCTGGACACCGCATACGAGCATTTCTGGCTGTTTCAGGAGGCAAAATATCATAGATGTAAAATTTAAACCACTAGAAAGGGACTTTAACACCACTGTTCCTGTAGAAGTTGCATTCCTACTTGGTTCAATTAAGAACTTCAATGTAAAATAAGGTGTTTAGTTTAGCAGGTACAAACAAACTTTTAGTGATGGCAAAAAAAATGCGGTGAGAATTCGCTTATAAATTTACAGAAGTTTTTCATGCTGCCTGACAACCACATTGTTTTCTTTTACAGCAGTGCACTTTGAGGTCAATAGTTCTTAGAAAAATAATGGAGAGGTTCCAAATAGTGATTTCATGGAGAGTTGGGTCACATAATTCCTTATCAGAAAGCAAGGAAGAAAGTTTATTACATCCATTTACCAGTCTCTTGATAACTATGCAGCCACACATGCTGACTTAAAAATAAATGGTGGGACAAAAATAGAAGCTTTTTTCTTTTAGTACCAAGACTTACAGGATTAAGATAACAGAGAAAGATGGTGCAACATGTGCAAGTTAAGACAGGATGGCTTCTAATATATGTAGGCAATAAAAAATGCAAACAAGGCTAGATGACGTGCTGCAGAAAGACTTGCTCAATAGCTGTACAGCTTGCTTATAAAGTTTTACAAGCAAAGATTGAGGGGGGAGAGAGAATATCCCCTCAGCAGGATGAAAGCCAGCAGCTTTTCCAGTCTTACAGCCCTTTCTTAAGATGAGAGAGGAGTGGGGGGAAAGTGACAAAAGCTGGATGTTACTGTAGCCCCTATTTCTGAGCCAGACCCTGGCTCATTCTGGCGACACCGAGGCTGTGCAGTCAGCGACACGAGGATTCAAAGGTCTGAAACGCAACAGCGACTACACGCTGCCTAATCTTTAACACGAGAAGGGAATATATCCAGGAAGCAGACGGGCAGGGTGCTTGCATGGAACTTCTCCTTCTCTAAACTCATTAGCAGCCGAGTGACTCGCACAGACTCGGCACAACTCAAACACAGCACTCCCGCAAAGAGAGCACACCCAAAGAGAGAACAGCAGATCTTCTGAAATGTCCCGGCACACGGCTCCAGGAACCAGAAGACGCTAACTACATCTTTCCACGCCGTATTTATCGGCACCATTATTTGCCTGAGAGCAGGCTGTGCGGAGAACGCCGCAGCGCAAGGATCACGTCCCAGCGGAGCCGCCCGGGATGGGCTCTGGCTCCCGGCCGGGGAATCAGAGCCGGGGCTGGGATGCGGAGCGCTCCTTGCTGGGGACCGCCGGGGGCAGCCGCCGGCTCCATCCCCGCTCCGGGGCCCGAGCAAAGCCGCGTCCCCTCCGAGAGCCGCCCCGGCCCGCCCGGGACCGGCGGCTGGGCTGCCGAGGGAGCGGGGGGCTGCTCCCCACCCTCCGCCCGCCTCTCTCCCCGCGACACCGCCGCCCCGGCTCCGGCGCCCCGGGAGCGGCTCGGCGGGGCACGGCGGGCCGGGGCGGGACGCGCACTTACGAGAACGGGTCGGGGGCGAAGAAGTCCACGGCGAAGCCGAAGTAGCTGCCCGGCGGGCCCGAGTAGACGGCCGGGCTCTCCACGTCCAGGTTGAAGGCGCTGCCCGGGGCCGGCGCGGCGCCCAGCAGGAGCAGCAGCATCCCCAGGCCCGCCATGGCCAGCCCCGCGCTGCTGCCCCGCGTTCCCCGCGGCGGGGCGGGGAGCCGAGCGCAGGCACTTCCCCTCTCTCGCCGGGACGGGGGCGGCAGGAAGGAGAGGCGGCATCATGTGGTGCCGGGGGCGGGCCCTGGCCGATCCGAGCCCGGGCCGCCGCTCTCTTCCGCCGAGAGCAGGCGGGGAGCGCCCGCCGAGCCCCGGCCCCGGAGCCGCCCTGGCTCCAGGCATCCCGCTCTTATCTCGGCCCGAGACGAAGGCTGGAGGAAGGTCAAGGAGATTCTTTCTTGTGACGGCGGTGAGGCCCTGGCACAGGTTGCCCAGAGAAGCTCTGGCTGCCCCATCCCTTGAAGTGTTCGGGGCCAGCCTGGAAGGAGCTTGCGGCAGCCTGGACTGGTAGAAAGTGTCTCTACCCATGGCAGGGGGTGGAATGAGATGCTCTTTAAGGTCCCTTCCATCTCAAACCATTGTACCATCCTGTGAAGGAGTGCTAGAAATTTGAAGAGGGAGACACGTCCCTGTCTGGTCAATTTGGTGAAGCCTTTCTGAACAAGTCTTTCAGGAAAGCTGTTGATCAAAGAGGGAAGGGAGCGCCAGTGTGGACCCAGCCATGGGGGGAAAAAACCCCTGATTTTCAAACACATATGTATTAAATGAAGTAATTTTAAATCCCAGGGTCTCAGCGTCTCCCCAGCCACAGGACTGCCCAGCAGCAGGCGCAAGGCTAGGAAGAGTGAATCTGAAAATCCTCCCTGATGGAGGTCTCTGGTACTGTTGCACCCTTCCAATACCCACCTGGGGAAGAAACATCCAGCGCAGGTCAGATCTCTTTAGTTGCAGTTTGTAGCTCTTGTATCATCTCTCACTAATAACATTTTAGCACTATCATCTGGTTCAGTCAAACCTGTCCTAGCCTAGTCCTCCTCAGCCAACGTAAGAGTTCAGCGTCTCAGGTAAACAGAGTTCAGTGTCTCAGCTAAAATAAAACACCTGAACACCTACAAAGAGAAAATAAGTCATATTAATTCAGAATATTAATCTGTACAACATAACAGGACTGGAGTTGATTGCCACCGAAAGTCTAAACTTCTTGCTTTCTTCATGTGAGCATGATAAAAAGCAACAGAACAAATATTGGTGTTTCAAGCCCTAAATAAAAGTTAAAAATACCCCATATTTACCAAGGGACTAATTAAGTCTAATGGGAAACCCAAAAGAAAAAATATTTCCGCAATAAGCAGATGAAAACCCAAAGAGCCACCAGCTACTCTTGTGTTCCACTGACTTGCTTTTGCTATTAATTAATTAACATTTCTTCAGGAAGCCACCTCAGAAATTCTGGTTTTTTTCAGAAGGGGAGTTCCTATACATAAACTTGATACTTGTTGCTAATTTTTCTAACTTTGCTGCCTCCTCAACAGGTTAAAAAAAACGACCCAACCAAACAAACACAAACCCCACATTACTTTTACTGCTATTTACTGACTTAGCTCAGAGCTTTTGTACTACAGACCTGATCAAAGCAAAACTGCAGGTGAGTTAATAAGTTCCCAAACTCTAGATGGGCAATAAACAAAAAGATTGGTTTATGAGTACTTTGATCACTAAGTCGGTAACGTAGGGAAAAGGAGGATTTATTTTCTCTTCTTGATTGTATAATGTCACACATTATAGGAGTGAAGGATAAATTGTCTTTAAGATGCTCCAATTTTTTTACCAAATGATCAGAGACTGGCTGTGCAGCTCTTCTGCTTGTTGTTGGAAATTGCAAAGCCAGGCCATAGGAGCAACACAGAGTCAGGGGTTACTCATCTGACGGGAATCTTTTGTCAAAGCCTTTCCTCCCTTCCAGCCGACGGCTGTCGCAGCTGTTCCGTGTCTGTCTGTCTGTCTGCTCCCCATGTCTGGGCTGTCCAAGTGAGGCTGCCTCTCCCTGACTCAGCACCGGGCACCCTCTCCTCTCCTCTCCCAGGAACTTGAGTCACCGCTGCTGGCTGGCCCCAGCTCACAGCACAATCGGAGTCCATCGGTCTGGACAGCCCCAGAGCAGAGCCACAGCTCCCTGCATGGCACCACAGCCCCCAGCCTCCACCTGGGGAAAGAAAATGAAGATGTCAGGGAAATGAATCCACAAACACCAGAGGTTTATGTCCAAAAAGGAGACAGAGGAGCCCTTTCACTTTATTCAAATAAAGGGAGAGGCCATGGGGCATTCCCCTGGGGTCTCTCCAATTTTTGGAGGATGCAGTCTCCTTTTTACCCTAATTTCCCAGCTTCATGTCCCTCTCTCTCTCTCCCCATTGTCTGAGATACTTGAGAGATACAGACTTCCCAGAACACCTAAGATTCCTCTCTAATGTATAACCCTCCCTCTTAATTTTTAATTCTTACGGAATTTATGTTTTTTCCCCATTGTTTCTTTCATCTTTCAATATCTAATTTCATTTATCAGCAAACATACAGTTTGCTTGTAAAGGCAAATATCTTTTTTTTTCCATTCATCAATCAGCAGAATCCTTCCCATTGTTTCTTCTATCTCTCAGTGCTAGTTTTATCTACCAGCAGACCCACAGCTTGTTTGTAAGGACAAATCCATCATTCCTCTCAAAGTGTACAGGCTTGGGATACACTTCTAATCAAAGCCAATCTTACTGTAAATGAGAGAAAGTGCTTTCTGTTGCAGGATAAGCCAAGTGATTGATTCCATTGCTTGCACTGAGCTACCCAGTCTGACAGAATCCTGAACAGAGGAGTGAAAGCCAAAACCAGACTTTGCTGTTTATGTAGAGCAGCAAACATCCTTCCAGTGAGGATGTGATTTTTCTTTCCTAGTTGGTTTAGTTCTCAGCATGACTAACAAATAGATAAGAAACAGGCAGTAAGATCATATTACATAAGGCAAACAAATTAATTGCATGTTTCTATATTTACTTGTTACCTGCAGCTTTCAGTTCTCAGGCTAAGATATCCAGGGATAATCAACATATATCCAGGGGTGAAGATCAACAACTAAGAAATGGGCAGCACTCGGATTCCTTCTAAGACACCAAACTTTTTGTCTGTATTCAAAACAGAATACAATTATTTTGGAATTGATGGAGTCTAGACACTCTATCCAACAGATTAAACTCGTATTTCTGTTATTTGTCTTGTTAATTTTTACTCAGACAACAAGCTGTTAATGCAGCTGAATAAAACTTTTTAAGATGCAAAGCACTTTTGGTAGGCAGGTGTTATTTTTTTGCTATTCCTGAGTGACCAGCCTGTAACATAGAGTATTTCAGAATGCTTTTCCTTTGAGTCTCCACCTCCTGCCCTGAAAAGCAGCAGCAAGAAATGGACAAAGTGCCACAATTCAGTAGAAACTGCAAATGTGCAAAACCACTGTGGTCCTACTTCAAAGGGTCAGCAGAAGGTCCTGTGTGTAAGCAGTGAACTTCAGCCTCTAAGTGGATTCAGTGCTTTACAGTACCAGCAGAATGAATATCTGAAGCAAAGCAAGGATCACCACTCATTTGTTCATTGAGACTACTATTAGTCTCCCAGAAAAGCCTTCATCAATGTGAGAGTTTTAGTAACTATTTTGCTCTTGTGCCATCCAGACACTTGGACTTTTCATGAGGCTTAGCTACTCTGAACAGACCTTTTAAGAAGTAACTCAGTTTCTAACAAGGCAGTAGAATACAAAGTAAAAAATGGACTTCACATATTAGTTTGCTTTGGTCAGTTTGTGCCTTTTTATTTCTGTTTTGTTTAATATTATCTTTGATATCCATTGGGAAAAATAAAACATGACATCTGAAAACTGTGAAAGCATTAAGTGGTGAAACACGAGGAAACAACTAGAGATGTTTAGGCTTGATTTGCTGTATTGCTCCTGTGAGCAATTTACATCAGCCAAATCTCATTCGTTTGTTAGCAAAAGCTGTCCTTAGCCTTGGGCTATGGAGCAATGTTTTCACTAGGACAACAAGGGTATGGCTACATTTGTTAAACCAGCTCCTAACACAGGGTCTGAAATCTCCCAGTTCAAAAGGAAGTGAGCTGTACCAGGTTTGTTTTTTCCTAATTTGTTCAATACTGATACCTGTATTATTACTCTAGTGTTAGTCAAAGTCTTTCTGCAATACCCTTTTCATGTTTTATAGAGTGCTCATTACTCACCAGGCCTTTTCTTTTACATTAGGATTTCATAGCATCAAATTCAGGGAAAGCACTGCTTGCTTTAGCCAAGGATTGATATTTCTTCAGTCTGACAAAGTTGGTCATTATAAACCACATGTGACTCAGTTTTTGCTTCACAAAGCACTTCACCAGATTAGCAAACAAATATATCCAGATGCCACTCGGTAACACTCCCAAAGACTTAGATATGTTTAAAAGATAGAGTACTTTCCCCCTAGAGAAAAGGTTTGACAGGAAATAATGTAATGAGGGAGAAATGGATCAGGAAAAAACCCAAACAACAAGCTCTATAATATTCTTTGTATCATCTCTCTGAAAATGTTTTCAAAATATGTGTGCATATAGAAGATGTAACAGAGACAAAAAGCTAAATACCACCCTGCTCTGCTAAGGAAGAGGGTGTGGGAACCCTCCCAGAGGGAAAACCCTGGGAAGTCACCACACCTATCCCCAGTAGTGAAGTGCCCTTAGATAATCACAGTGACAAGATTTCCTAGGAATGAGCCATGGAGATATGGGGCTCCTGGGTCTTCTGGTGGGAAAGGTCTCAGGAAAGCTTTTTAGAAGGGGATGGGGAGAATTTGCTAATCTAGAGAGTGTGATGGAATTAGCCTTCTGCTCCTAGAGTGGGAAAAGAGATGAAACATTGAAATCAAAAGGCTGTGGACTTGTCTCATGTGGAATATGTCTATTGGGTGTGAAAATCCTGTACTTCTGCTTCTCCCATCACTGAAACGTCTGTCCTGACACAGCAGCTGTGCAGCCCATGAGATGGAAAGCTCCAGCTCCCATGTGAGTTACTCCTGCAGTGATTGTTCCTTTCCAGGCCAATTCCATCACACAGAACTGCACCTGGACCTGTACTTCTTCCTAATCCACCCTTCTGCCTGTATCCAGCAAAGCTTGTAAATGCACAACAGTCACAATTAATACCAGACTGCTAACAGTACACTTGATTAAACAAAGAATCATCCCTCCTATCTCCTCATCACTCTCTCCTCCACTTCTTTTTTTCTTTCCTGGAACGAAGGTACATTGCTTGCTGGATGCCATGAATTTTAACTCTACCTTTTTACATTCACAAAGCCCTCTAGAACACACTGCTTTTATGCAGTTCCCTGAAGGTGAGGAAGAGATCTATTTACTCTGCCATCATCTTATTCTTAGTTATACCTTACTCTCCCTAAGAACCTTTTCCTTCTTTTGCCTGCTACTGTTTTCAAACTATTTTAAGTACTTTTATTTTCTGCTGAGGCAATCATCCATGGCAAGCGCACGCACACAGGTTTTATTTAGAAAGTGGAAGTGCCTATGTCTGGCAGAAATTCTTGTGGAACAGTATAATGCTGGGACAAAGAGATCACTTCCCCACACACAGGCTCTATAGGCACAGAAGACGGGTCACTTTCTAGTTTATTTCCATTTATGGAAAATTTCCAGATGACAAGAGGCATTTCCTAGGTTCCTTGCATTCTTGACTGCTTCTAGTTGTACAGAAATACCAGAGACCACTGCTCCCTGTTGTATCCCCAAGATATTGTTATCCCTGTGTTTAGTGCAAACCAACTGCTATTTAGTACAAATGACAGCTTCTTATGCCCAACTTTTGAATCTTTCCCCCAAACTTCCTATTTTTTTTCTGATTCTTTTCCATGATTTTTTCATCGTGCATTTTCAAAGGAATCTAACAAGGCTCTGACTCACAGAGCAGTCGTGTTGGCTTTTTAACTGATCATTCCAGGCACATAATGCCACATCTGCATTGAAGCGTCTGTCCTCCAGTGCTCCTGTATTACAGTAATGCTTCCTCATTCCTGCTGAAGGATTTGGAACAAAAACAAGTTTAAAACTTTCAAGTTCCCTGGGAAAGGAATAATTCTTCAGGCTCCTCTGTGCTTAGTAACAAGCTCAGACTTTAAATGTGTTGAAGACTTAGATAACAAAATAGTAACAGGATGCAGAGCAAGTAGGATTGAAAGGCAGTGGAGGAATGACGTAGAGACAAGTTCCTTTCTATCCAATACTCTGAATATTCTTTTATTCAAATACGAAAGCAGTAAAAGATGGTAATAACAAGAACTGACACTGAAAGAGATATTTCCTTCCCCTTGTCTCTCAAGAAGCATTTTGAGTTTTTGAGCCCAGGCATTCTCCACATTGATACACCAGCTCCTGCCTCCAGAAGACACATTACCATCTTCCACAATGGTCCAGAGTTCAAACTTCCTCCCTCTTCCCTAAGCAGAAATGCCCCTTTCTCCCTGAAGAACTCCAACTCACCCTTACCTTGAAGTTATTATGTTTTGATCCTCCACGTCCAAGGAATTCTTCCTGTCTGGCATTAATATTAAACCAAAGCATATCCTTATCTATAAAACATTGTACTGGTGACTATACCATTGTTGAGTAAAATAACAAAAATTTCCCTCAAGGAATAAAACTAAACATAGACCAACACATAATCAGACCTTTATCCATTCTAACAGAGGGCTTGGCCAGTGGAGTGAGGGGTGGGGGTGCTTGGTGTGGATCTGGTTTGTTCTCAAATTTGCACCGTTTGCTTCTAAGCCATTGGCCTGCCATTGCTGGAGTCACTCCTATTGGGTCCCAGCTGGGTGCTGCTGGTGAAAGAACTATTTCTGCATCTATCAAACAGAAGTTAATGCTGACAACAGTTATCAGTGGTGGAAACTACAGACACTTCCATGCCCTGAATAAAGAGCACATTGAAGTTTTTTCCTTCTTGCCTTCTTGGGGGAAGATTCCTCATTCCACTTCTCTCAGTTGCCCACACAAAGAATGGGCAACTATTCATGCACAACAACTGTTGTGCAGAACTGTAACTTGGTATTTCTGTGTGGAAGGCACTGTGTGGGAACTGCCATGTACAGAACACACACTCCTTCTATTGACAAGGAAAGGACTGAAGAGCTCATGGTGTAGGGCTGATAGCAGCGACAAAGTGCAGCTCTGACACCTCCCAGCTGCTTATTCAAGGAAATAGTTCGCAACAGTGAGACCCTCACAGCTCATAGTTCCCTCTAATTCTGACTTTAGTCTTTCAGAAATTTGAAGAAATAATTTATGCTTTCTTCCCACCAGCCTTCCTAATCTTCCTTGTGTTTGGAGTCACATTAGGGAAGCACACTGACGAGGATACTGTGCCTTGCCCCAGGCCTGTGCAGGGAGCCCACAGGGGGAAGGCAGCAGCTGCCTTCACAAGGACTGCTGGGCTACTTGATATGGATTAGAGATGTCAGTCAGAAGAGCCTCCCCTCCCCAGTGTTTATACTCAGCAGAGAGAGAAGATAGCAAAAGATAGTGAAGAAGAATGAAGATGAAAGGTTTCTTGCCTAGAAACTTGGCTGTTTTGTGATTTTAAGGAGGCATTAAGTTGCAACTATGGAATTTTTAAAGTGGAGGTCATTCTTTTTCTGTCTACTGCTCCCAAATTAAAGAAATAAACTACCTGTCATGTCAGAGATCACTAAGATTGAGAGAAAACAGTGACTGAGAGCTCGCAATGGATTTGTATTACTGTGCAGAGACCAAACTACCACAGCCTTTTTTGATCCCATCTCTGTCTGCCTTGTGTTCAGAGCCCAAGAACAGAAACCATGGAACAAAACAGAAATGCAGGTGAAATGTGAAGAGGACCAAAATTCTCCTAGAAGAGCAATCCTGTCAAAATGTATTGTAGAGGCCTGAAAAATGTAAGTTACAAGCTGATTTCCTGCAAGAGATGTGCTACACCCATTTTACATGCTGGTAGACAGTTTAATTAAAACATAGGCCCAAGGATGCAGCCTCCATAGAACACATTTCCCTAATGGCTGACAGTACAAAGAACATTGTTTTGCTCTGGGAAACCTTCAATAGTAATTTGCTTACCTCTTTCCTTCAGGATTGCTTCTGCTTTTTTCCTTTTCTAAAAGCTGTGATGCTTTCTTTTCCATTGTTTCTTTCTTGATTTAGGAGCCCGTCTCAGTCTTGAAGTCTGACTGGGTAACTTGGGGAACACCTCTAAGTTTTAAGCCAGCCTTGCTCAAATTTATGTCCAAATGTATTACAACATTACATTTTCAACCACAAATATAAGATAAAGAGATTACCTCCAAGGTCTCTTTCCCTAAACACAGATGAGATGCTGCTGCTGCTATTTCATGATTGAAAGAACTGATTATTTTTGGCATTCATTTCAATAATGTGCTATGAAGGAGCCTATTGTGGTCACATATTAGGGCTGTAACATCATAAATGAATAAAACATCTTGGCCTTATTGCTAACACCAGCAACAGCTGCTCTCTGTAAAAAGACAGAGCATGCATTGAAAGGAAGAAGTAAATGTGACAGGCTAAGCCAAGGTCAGTTCTAAGCCTGCAGACCAGTATGGGGGAAAAAGAGAAGGGTCATGTGCAGATATCACAGTAAAAGCACTTAAGGTGATCACAGCTCCCCAAAACACACCTGGTACCTAACCAGAACCAAAGACTTCATTCAAATGCTTCATCCATGAAGCATTTGCTTCACAAAAGATTCTGCTTATTAGAAGCCCTTTTATAGCAAAAAATCAAGCATGTCAAGAGAAAGCTTTTAATTTTGAAAGTTTCTAGCACTGAAGTACATCAAATTACTGTGTTCTTCACAACTGAAAGGCATCAGTGTCTCTTTTTACACCCCTTTTCTCTATTTGGCATTAAGTCAAAGCAAAGGCAGGCACAGGATATAACTTCCTGGAAGAACTCAAGCTAGCAGGAGTCATGCTCCAAAAAAGATGTAGCAGAGGTGTGGAACTCCTGAGCTTCCAAAAGTTGGTTAGAAAGTTGAGGGATTCAGGAGAGAAAGAGGAAATGTACACTCAAGAGAGAGGCACCACAGGCTCCATCTAGGAGAGGAAATGATAAAGAATTGTAGATAAAGAATTGTTGGAAGATAAAGAATTGTTGGAAGCTCCGCAAGAGAAGCACTCCTGAACAGTGCACAGGCTTGTCCTTCTCCTACCTCTTTGTTCCTCAGATGTCTCTTTTTGGGAGTATCATAAATGGTCTCTTGTCTGATGCAGTGCAGTTGCTGTCACATGGGTTTTTGCAGCTCCTCTGGCTTTCCCACATCTCATTTTTCCAATTCTGTTCCAATTCTTATTAATTTTATTCAGGGGATTATTTCTCCTGAGACACTTCAGGTGAATATGTATGTGATTTTTGCATATCAGAACAATCCCCTCCTCTCAGCTCAGGGCTGCAATAATTTCACTGTGAGAAATACAAAGACCCAACCTTGTAAGAATTTTAGTTCATTTGCTTGAGCACTCTGCAGCTTCAGTAAGTTATTACAAAGCAGCATATGGGAGAGGAATAACAAATGATGTTTATGAAACCTCCAAGTATGTTATTTGCAAGATATATAAGCTTACCAAAATTAAGCCTGCATTACTTACTATAATCAGGTAATTTTTAAAAGGGGCATTAGCATTGCAGAAGAATTACAATTCAGCATTCAGAATGTCTTGAACTCAGCACTCAGAACATAGGTTTTTGAAAGCTGTTATTCCACATCCAACTAAACTGTGAAAGAAAACATGAATAAAAACATACTGATTTTTAAGTGTACATTCTTTCTGTAACCAACACACTAAACAAACACAATCAATTATGAGAATACCAAATTGCCAAGGTAAGTACCACTGCTTGGTCCAAAGTTCTATCAGTAATAAAACCTCCTCTTGATAAAAACAGTTGGGAAGCACTTTCCATTAAGAAATGGCAACACTTCTATTACAAACAACTCATAGATAATGTAATATTTAAGGTCAATTTTGACAGTTAATTTTAACTTTTTTCCAGCCTTTGTGAACTGTTCATTACAAAAAAAAAGTAGGAAGCTGTGAGTAACAAAGCTGTGAGTGGCAAGCATAAAATTCAATCACACAGGCTTTAAAAAACTCCCAGAACTTCAAAGAATTTACAGCTAGCCAGTTTCAGCAGTTCAAGCAGTTTGTGTGTGTGACTGAAAGGGGATTTTAAAAAGCACCAAAATTTAAAACCAACCAATACTCTACTCCCACAACAGCAAATACCTGGAAGCCAAGGCATGGGTTTACTGCAGCACCTTTAACTGGTTCTGTTCAGTACCAAAGGTGTTTTCAAGGCAGTGCTACACGAGTGTGTTCCCCCAGTATTTGCTCAGGCCACAGCTGCAGTTGTGCAGCACACAGCACTCACCCAAGTTAGGAGGAAAACAAGGTGATACAAACACTGGCCCAGGCTGCAAGGGCTAGGAACCAAGTTTATTGCAAAGGTGTTTCTCACCTGGCTTATGATGCTTTACTACAGCCTGTTCTCAACCCTGCAAAGTGTCCTGAACTGAGCCTGCCTGCTCTTTTAACAGTGAAATATTGTATTCTTGACCCATACAGGCTAGACAGTCACTGAAGTTACCATTATTTATGGATTGAGATTATATCTCATTCTTCCAGAAGTGACTCACTGACGTTTTATCAGAGTAATTTCAGGAAATGTGCATCAGTAAGAACAACTTAGTGACATCACATCCAAGTGAACTCCCTTCTGCCACACTGCTCATTTCCTGAACATTAATATTTTATCTACCCCAAGCAATGTCTTTGCATTCATTTTCAATTGAACATTTATTGACTGAAACCCTGTGAGCCACAAATCCAAGGTTCTTTAAAGGGGAAGATTAAGAACTTTTAGCAGCCCGTATAAAAGCAGGAGGAACATGTAGCAGCATACTGTTCCCCACCCTCAGAAGGCTGAATGCTCCCCTGACAAAGGGCTCCTGAAGAGCAGTCACCCTGCTTTCATGGTTGGAAGTCTGGGCAGAGCAAGGCCAGCCAGGAGCTGTGCCAGAGTAAGTGGAGAGGAAAAAGAGTGAAAACCAAACAGAGACAGCCAGCTATTGTTTCCTGCCCATGTGCAGTCATCTGTCAGCAGCTACTGCCTAGGAAAATTAGGCTTTCTTCAGCTTACAGATGTTCAATGGATTTCAGTGCTATGGAAGGTGACTGAGTGATTAAATGACACCTGTACAAAGGACTTGTGCATCACAACTATCCTTTTAGACCCAGAAGGGCACACAGGTACTCTCTGCCTATGGATCAGTGTTTTATTATCTGAAATTAATGAGTCACCCTGGCATTCCTCCACTGTAAAATTCAAGCAACACAAACAAAATGTTGGCAAAGATTTAAGCTACTTGAATCAGTGTAACAGGTAAGTATTAGCAAAAATGAGTGTTATATACAATAAACCAACCCCTAAGACACAAAACATAGAAAGCCATTTTCATCCTTGATAATGATTAAATTACTTTTATTCCCATTTAAAATATACAACTTTGAAAAATTATGCAACATACATTCAAATGAACTGCATTCTTAAGTGTCCTGATAGCCAGGTATCCTGGCCAGTATAATACCATAATGCATCAATTCTGTTTATTTATGGCCACAGGAGAAAAATCTGCATAAATAAATATTTATATCTGATAGTGCAGCTTTTCCTTAAACACTTACATTTAGAAGTCAATTTCAGTAGGCCTCTTTCTCCCAAGCACTGCTTCTTGCTCCTACAGGAAAAAACAAATTCCACAAAGAGCCCAAAAAAGGCCAAAAATTCCAAGTCTGCTATTTTAGAAACAGCATTCATGATACAAGAGTCAATTCAGCAGTGCCAGAAATAACCAGTAAAGCTAATATTACCACCCAAAAGCAGTTTGGGAAAGCTCACTGACAATGCCATAACTCTTACTGGTCTGGAAGTAGCGATTTAAGAGCTTTAGAAAAATCGATACAAAGGGTATCATTAGTACAGCAGCTCTGTGGCAGACACCACAGGTAGTATGGCAAGGAGGTGCTGCCCACAGCTGCCTGGAAAAGCACCACTGCTGAGAAATCTTTATGGCAGACACTCAATCCATTGGAAAAGGACACACTGACTTGAATTAAGTGCAGTCTGCAGGGTACAGCACCTGAGGCAACTTACCCCTGTACAAGTTCCTGTTATTTAGAGGACACCAAAGGGATGACAAGCATGTTTTGGACTGTAACATCCCTGCTCTGCAGAGCCTCAAGTCTTCGCTAATCTACAAAAGACAGTGGGGAGAGAATGAGACTGGAAAAGCAGTCAGTGATGTACAGCAGGTATTACATCAGTTAATGGGTGGGCAGGGAATAAGAACAGGAAGGGAGAAAAGCTGGCTGCTGAATTTTACATTGCATCAAGAGTAGACAAAAAAATCGTAACCGCAGGTAGCCCAAATTTAACTGAAGCCAACATCATCACTTCTGTATCAAGACTGCAGAGAAAAACATCTACCACTCTATTGGAAAATCCAGCTCTTAACAGTTTGGTATGATATCCTAACTTAGCAGAGAAAAATCAACACAGGTATTTTAAAGTTGATAACTTTTATTTACAGATTTATTGGCAAAAGGTGTTGGGAAAGTTTAAAACATTTTAAACAGAGGGCACCATACTGTATTGTATGAAGTATCAGTTCACAATCTTCAGTATCCAGCTGATCAAATAAAGCTAATCACCACTTAAAGAAGCATAATCTGCATCAGCTCCATTAGAGTATCCTGCCTAGAAACAACTTCAGGCAGTTTCTAAATCAACACAATCACTAAAAAAAATGCAGTTTTTGTGAAGAATGTATACTTGGATTTTTGTACTGTACCTGATGTCAAATTGCCCACTTGCATACTGGCAAAGCAGTAACACTTCCTACTCTTAGCTGAAAGTTATAATCTCACTGTCTGCAAATTCAGCTGTCGGGTAATTCTGAACTACTCTGAACGTTTTACTGTGAACATAGTCAAGACTGGAGTAGATGAGATTGAAGTAAAACATTCCTGGTATATCACGTGCCCATCATATTCAGCTGCATAACCATAAACATCTTGTTTAAGAATTCTATTCAAAAAGGAGAAAAAATGTAGTCAGTTTTCACTTTGCCACATAGGTTTAATTCCTCAGTGGAGCTTTTTAGTTCATTCTTCTAGATCAAGAGTGTTTAGTTCTTCCTCTAGTTCATCCAAGTCCTCTCCAGTAAAGAGATTTTCATCAACTGGAACTGCATCAATTACTCCATTTTCCAATTCCCCATCTCCATCATTATCTTCGTCTAAATCATTTTGCTCGCTGTTGTTTATATCACCACCAGAAGCTTCACTTAATTTATTATCTGAAAATAAACAAAATTCTTAGGCATTTCAGTGTCACAAGTTTCTCAATCACCAATTGAATTTGCAATCCTACTAAACATGCTTTCAAATTTTAAAACTATGAAGAAGCTATTTTATTTAGTTCACACAGACTTATATTGGCCAAATTGCATGTACCTGGTGGTTATCATGCAAGTGTGGATAATCAACTATGAAAACAGGTTGGAAAAGAGAATAACTTACCATCTTTTTCTACTGAAGTGTATGTGCTGAACCGCTCTGGACTAGCCACTGTAATACCAGTCTCTTCTACTGCCTTGGGGACATACAGGTTCAAATCTACATCATTTATACACACAGGGTCCTCCACCTGGAAAATAAACCAAGATGCTCTGCATGAATTGCTTCTCCATAAAAATCCTCACTTTTGCAAGATTTCTACATTTGTCACCTCCAACAGCAACCTTCTGATAAAATATACTCTGTGGCATTATTAAGAACCAAGGTTATTCATTCCATTGTACGGGCTTTCAAACTTGAATGCAATTGAAATATTCCTTGATTTAATCCTGTTTCCTTTACCTCATCATCATCTCCTGCTCCTTGAACATAATGGGTGTCATCTGCTTCCTCATCATCTGCATCAACCAACTCTGGCCGGAATTCAAATACTTCACGTCCACTAATCTATTCACAGCAAAAGAAACCTTCAGTTATCACTTCATGGAATTTACACAGCTTACAAAAAACCCCACCAACAAAACACAAAAAAGAAAATGACACACAACAAGCAAACCAATCTCAGGCCAGTTACCTCTTCACAAAACTTTATTTACTTGCTCTTCTTACATTAAAAATTGTAAAACTTACCACCAATGCTTTGCCAGCTTTAAAATCTGCTTTCCTCCTCTCCATATCTTGTTCGGCCTTATCAATTTTTTCTTGTCTTTTTCTTCTCTTCCATGCAATAAAACACTCTAGAGTAATTTTGGTAACATTTGGTCCTAAGGCAGCACGCTGTCAAGGAAAGAGAATGATTAATGCTAGAAACTCTTTCCAGTCTGCAACAAATTGGATATTTAATTACTCTTTTCCAGAAACTAATTGAAAACATTTCTTTCCAATTCCCTCTTGACTCTTAGGCTGTTAAACATGCATCATCCTCTTAGCATTTGACTTAACATGCGATTTTCCAGTCAGTGAGATGACCTGGCATGAACATTAACAGGAAAAGTGGAGGAGGAAAAAAAGGAAAGACAAGAGCTGAGCTCTGCTCAAAGTGGCACTGCCAAGCAATGGTGACAGAAAGAAGCAGAGCAGTAATACCTTCAGAAGGCCTTCTGCTCTTTGTGCTGTTGCCTCATTAGAGAGTTAAGGGAGAACTAGGGAGACAGTGAGATGAGAAAAGCCAGAGAAGCAGTTGTAATGGACAAATGAGAAATTAAGTTAAGAAATAGAAGCCTCCTAAAATGGGTAGGCAACAGCTGCACTAAGTATGCAGCTATAGTTAATTCTATTCACTAGGTAATAGTTTCTAAACAAAAACATGAATCAATGCTATGCATCCTTTGCCTAAGCTCATACAGCTCTAAAATCATCTAATAGTTTTTTATTATACATTAGCAATTCTTTTACGTGCCTCTTCAGAGGAATGAAAACAACTACCACCAAAAGGTACCTGTCTGACAACTTTACCTCTTTTTCTATTAGATCTTCTAATGAAATTTCATCTTGCTTTTCCTCTTTCTTTTTGTCTTTTTTTAATACAAAGCCTGGAGGGAGGGCATGGCGATACATACAGTTGTCTCCTCCACCCGGACAGACCCAAAACCATCCATATTTGTTGTTCTCAATAGCATCAAGGAAGTATTTGCAGACCTGTATAAAAGCAATGGCTGTTGTTAACACCGTGTCCCCTTATCATCCCCAGCATTTTACACCCCATGGCAGAAGTTCAGTAAATCCCAATCAGCTGTGCTCAGAACAAAAGGAACATGTGAAATGCATCGCTACTAAAAACAGTAGACAAAGAAGTACAACTGAGTATCCAAGACTCAGGTTTAACTTTTTCTCCCTCAATATGATCCCAACTGAGAAAGACAAGATGACAGAAGACTGCCAACCCTGCACTCCCATGAAACCAGCAGCACACCTCTTTCTGCTCACCAACATTAATGCAGTTTTAAACAACAGAAATTGCATCTGCCTCACGTGTTAAACCTTTCAGCTCTGGATGCCGAGGTAAAGATGCCATTCTAGGACCTTTAACAAGCAATTCATTGTTTATATTTAGCCACAGCAATGGTTAACTGTTGCAAATTGAGGTGGTATCAATAGACTATTTAATTACTTGGTATTGAAAATTAGGTGGAATAGTTCCAAAGAATGAAAAAGAGATGAACCCACTATTGCATTTAGTGCAGAACTGAAAAATATTGTTAAGCTTAGGGCCCAGGAATTACAAATTACCCTCAATTCATAAATTAGGAGAAAATTTAAAATCTTATAATGCTTATATGTTACTCAGTACATAGATAAGTCTATATATATATATATATATATATAATATTCACTGCATTAACAGACTTCACTAACCACAATACTTGGACTTTTTAAGCAATTAGGATGCATTAGATAAACTGGTGAAACCTTGAGCATTTCTATAAAGCACTTCACCTACTATCCATTTGTAATGTACATGAGAAAACCTTTTATGGACTGAAAAGAGCTGCTGTGTTTTAGTTTTCTTTCTGGTTTTGGTTTTTTAATTTTTAAAGATATTACTAGAAATACTATCAGTCCAGTTGTCAGAATATTATTATTATTATTATAATATTCCACTCTAGATTTTACATAATGATAAACACATCTAATGACTGCACTGCACTTAATTCCTTCTAGTACAGCTCAATTTAAAAAAAAAAAAAAAAATTAAAAAAAAAAGAAGACATACTATTTGGGTTTTGGGTTTTTTCTTTTCCGCCTCACCATGCTTCTTGTTCACCACTTCTTCCAGCTTCTTCTCATCCCAGTTGTCCATTGTATCTAGAAAAAGACAACAGATGGTTCTACAAAAAATTCCAAATACTAAACATTGCCAGCAAGTTGCTTTTCTGCCCAGTAACAGTTTTAATGTGCAATTCTTACATTTTAAGTAGCTTATACAAGGGAAAATAAATTCAGGTTCTTAAAATACTGTTTTCAGACTCTCCTATGCCACTCAAAAGACAATTACCTCAAAAACCCTAGGAATTTTAATTTTGAAATGCATAAAGTGTGTTTCAGTTAAACGCTCAATAATGTGTCATTCCATCAGCACAGAACTGAGTGCAGACAAGGGAAAACAAGCCAACTGAATAAAAGAGAAGGTTGGAGGGTAACAACCAGAAATACAGCTAATTTGACTTGAGGCTTGAAAGAGAAAATACCAAATTATCTGTGTAAAAGTTAAAAGAAGGTTCTGTCAAGAGAAGCAAATCACCAATGACAACATTAGCAGTGAATCCGTGGGATCCCATCAGACGCATCTAGGATGACAGAGGCTAACACTCAAATAAAGATTAGGACATGAGGAAATGTGAAAAAAACAAGTTCTATAAAATCTTTTAATCCCTGCTAAATAAAAGTAAAATCCAGAGTACTAAGCCAACAAGTCATTTGGGGAGAGAAAGCCACAGATTCCCAAGTATCCCTAAATGTAGAAGTGTACACGTTTAGCCAAACACTAGGAGCAGTTCTGGAAGGCAACTCTGGGTGCTCATTGCACTTCCTCCTTTTGCACTTCCCTTCTACAGAGCTTAAGAGGGAAACAGCAACTGCAAGAAAGGTCAAATACTGTTCAACTTGCAACTGCTATGACGGAATACATGACCCTGAAAAACCACCATTATCAGTAGGTCATACTTCTTGTTCTAGGTGAAGTCCAAGAACACTTGAGAGTGCACTTGGAGAAAGTTTCAGTGTTGCTCAGAACACAGTGGGATGGGTTGTCTCACTGTTCTTCAGGATCATAACCACAATACAGAAGACTCTTAATCTTAAAATTCCAGTTTCAGAATCAGAATAGGTTAGCAGTAACTTTCTACAATTATTATACCTTTTTCAAGGTCTTCATCTCTTGCATCGATGTAGACACTTCGTTTTTCACACTTCCTTTCCAATGACAAATCATGAGAAAACTTGCACTTGTCTCCTTTAGTGCACTGTCCTTGCTTGAAGAAAGCACAAACTACAGATTTTGGGTCAGCACCTGAGTGAAGAAAGTTTTTTATATTTTAATACCATTTTAAGGAAAAGTGATATATTAGAAATTCTGAGAATATCTAGGATATATAGAGAATGAAAATACATTTTAAAAATAAAAGTTATTTAAAGTGCTCATGGTAAGTATATAATTCATGTCCTGAACATGACAAATTTACTTTTATTGCGTGGTATTTATGTTAAGTATCAGAGCTGCCACTAAACTATTTAAAGAAATATGGTGTGCCTGAGGAAATTATTAATTTGTGTATTAGAATACATCAGAGAGTTCATTCTGTGCAACTTCTTCCCTGTACATGAAGCTGTTCTTGACTCTAGTACACAGTAAAGCACCTTCTGGATGTCAGCCTTTTCCCAACAGATCAACACCAAGCTATAATAAATTACAATAATTAAACCCACATTCACTCAAACCACTTTCCTCCTTTAATAATGGAAAGAAAATGGCCGATCAGAGACCCCAAAATAAGGAGCTATGGTTCTACTATAAGCTATCCAATCACTCTAACTACAGTTTAAGAAAAAAATCATCCCACTAAAGAATCATTTGACCATTGGGAGGTCATTAGGAAAAGAAATGAAAGAAGCAGGTCTAAGTGTATTTATAAGACATGACTAAATCAGAAATACTTTACTTGCAGTATTAATTTAGTTCTCATGGAGGATTTTAGGCTTGAGTTTTTCACATGATGCTTCACTTCTGGTTTGACTGAAAGTGATTTCACTATGTACAGCAACACCTGTTTAAAATGTAATCTAAAAATCTGAAATAACTCAAAGTCAAAAACTGCTTGATTTAGGGAAAACTGATGCAGAAAGTTGGAGGTCACAAACAGAAAAGTGTCCTTTGTTGCTGATCAGCGCCACAATGAGAAAATATCAGGTTTGCTTTAAACATATGAAAATCACACTTCTTCTGTCAAAAATTACTGCATGTATGCTCCAGAAGATTGGCAAGTAAAAACTTGGTAACATCACAAAGTTTGTTTGTTCAATAACCGACCTCAAGGGATATCCAAACCAAATGCCACTGCTAATTATGAGGTCAGATAGCAGTATCTGGAACGTATTTGCAGCTCTGATTTGAGTACAAGTCTTCTGTTATGCCAAATAACAATATGATCTTTTATTCTTTCTTTGGATGTTCACACTTCCCTGGAGAGACAGGCTGTTTTAAACAAATACCATGACACACACACACAGAATCATGCCACATATCCAGAAGCATCTGATGAATCAGAACACAGCCAAGTATCTTCAGCTGTGCTGACAACATCAATGCAGCTTTTGGTATTTAAATGATCTTCTGAGCCCAGGGGACTTCCCAAAACAATGTCAAATCATGACTGACAAAATACTTGATGCACTGATGAAGGAGGAAATAGTCTATTTCATTAAAATACCAATAGGTGTTTTTGAAGGGTTATTATACCTTCAGTAGTTATATGAATAACAAAACATAAATGAAGATAAATCACTCAGTCATACCTTTGCTTATTTTCTGTGCAGCAACCACAGGCTTGAAGAGTTCATTTAATTCTTGTAATTCCTTTTTCTTATCTTCTTTCTTTAATTTCTTCTCACTTTCTGATTGAGCAGCCTATAAATATAAAACCAGGGTGTTAGGACTCCACATAAAATGCACGTTAAAATAGCCAATCACTCAAAATGAGTTTACAAGGGCAGGAATGAAACAACCTGTGATGCCTGGAAGGCTCAGAATTGCTGCTCTTGTGTGTGCAGCTGGTGCCCTTTACTGGCCCTGACCTAGTGCTGCAGAGTGACTTTATGATGCTTGTATCCCCATCTGTCTGTTCTGTTTATGCTGGATATTAAGTTCTGCACCTTTAAGACTGGTTCTAAGAGTGAAGGGGGGAAAAGAAGCACAGTTTGTTTTCAGAAAGTGCACTTGCTCCCCTGCACTCTTTTTCATGGCCTATGTTGTCTGCAGCAGAAACAGTGGGTTGCTTTTTAGGCAGTTTTTTAGCTAGCTAAGCCAAAATGCCAGGGCAGGGATTTTGCAGGGCCAGCCAAAACCAGGGCACCTGTCCCACAGGAGGGACAGCAAATCTGCCAGAGAGGAGAGGTGCTGGCAGGTACCTTTAGTGCCACAGTGACCCCTACTGCACCTTTACAGGAAGGAAAGCCAATGAGAGGCATTGAAACTTCTCGTTCTTTTGCAGTGCAACTACTTCCAGATCTGCACAAAAAAAGCCTCTTGAGTCCCCTACATGCTGCTTTGCTTTTTCATCTCATCTATACAAGTAGAAATTAAAGAACATCTGTCCATAGAAGTTGGAAGTGCTTTTAGAACATTATTTCAACTTGGATCAACTGAACATATGAATATTTCACTGCTTAATTAAGGACTAAAGACAGGAAAACAAGCCAGGGAAGGAAATTGCATCTATAAAGAAAAAAATACCTGACCCTGCCTCACCCTTTTTTGGATAAGCCAGAGCAGGTGTGGTTTATACCCAAGTGGAATGAAAACATATGAAACAGGACATGGGAGAAACATTCTTAGATCAGATATGAGTGGTGGTTTTAGCAAGGTGGGTGTCCATCTCTTTTTCAAGGTAACACGCGACAGCATAAGAGGCAATGGTCTCAAGTTACCCCAGACAATGTTTAGATGAGGTTTTAGGAAACATTTCGTCTCTGAAAGGGTGGGTCAAGCATTGGTGGACTCACCATCCCTACAAGTGTTCAAAATGTGTAGATGTGGCACTTGAGAACATGGTTTAGTGGTAAACAGGCAGTGCTGGGTTAATGGCTGGACTCAAGGATCTTAGAGATTTTCTTTACCCTTATGGATTCTGTGTTTATTTGACTCTTGTCCTTACGGCAAGTCAGTGACACTAACGCCACAAACAAGCAGGTAGGATACTATTTTCTAAAATACAGTGTAATATTAAAAAAGAAGCTTTGTTCTTAAGGTGATTTTGGCAAAAATACACCAAATTGTTTTAAAAAGGAATTAGCAGCTTGGTTAGTTTTCCTACTAAAAGTTCACAAATGCCATTTTAAATAACAAGCAGACCCACATATATCAAGTACAGGAAGTTGTACTTTAAGAATGCTTTTGTTTCTCTTCAGAGCTCTAAAATCTTGAAGACAAAGCTTGTCTCAAAAAAAACCCAACAAACCAACAAAATCCCCCAAAATCAAAGAAACAAGAAGACCAAAGAAACAACAACTAATCCAAAAAGGAGTAAAAAAACCCCAAAAACAGCCACTACCAAAGCTAAAACTCTGACAGCATTTCCATTTTAATCTCAGGACACTAAGAAAATTGCTTTAAGAAGTTATTTCTCAGGGACAATCCTAACTGAAAGTTATTCTGTAAGGTAAGAGAGGTAAAATCAGGTTTAAAAATTTGGTCCTGACATCCAGTAGTCAATAAATACTAGCATTTGAGAAATAACATTATTTTAGGTTGCCTATTTTACATATTGGTATTTGTACACATGCCACAGATCCAGAGATTTCATATACAAGTTTCAGAACTGTTTGAGTAACACTAGTGTTTCTGAAGTAGCATCAAGCAACCTTTTCAATAACCCAAAAATCATTAGATTTAATGCCCCAAATAACAACTTTACTTTTCAAGCTGGGCTTACCATGCTAGTTCATCCTTGTTACACAAGGAACATATCATGACATCATGAACTGAGCTAATGCAACTGCAATTATTTTACAGGCTTATTCATAGAACAGAAAGCTATGTAAATATTTAACAGCCAGCCTTCCTACCACTATAGGAATAAGAGACTTGGATCATTTCCATTAAATCCATGCTTTTTGATTGAGTATAATGTAAACATTGTATCTCATTTTATTTCATCATACAGAAGAGCCAAGTTGCAGACAGCGGCTCAGAATTTCAGGGGTTTTGACCAGAGTTCACCAAATAGATGGACACTT
This sequence comes from Cyanistes caeruleus, assembly GCF_971803275.1. NCBI lineage: Eukaryota > Metazoa > Chordata > Aves > Passeriformes > Paridae > Cyanistes > Cyanistes caeruleus. Next base: position 9,870,772 of record NC_141707.1, on the reverse strand, counting down.
GACAGACTAGTGCCCACTTAAAATTGTAATAAATACTTCTGTAAGTAGAAGAATGAGAACATACAGGTTTTTATATTTTATTTTCTTTCAATTCCAGTTTTAGTAACTATTTCTAGTTTTGACTGCTCACTATTTCTCAAATAAAGTGGGAATTCAAGAGAAAAAAGAGAAAGAAGGTGCAACTGAACTCTGCTGACAGCCAGTATCTACAATTTAATTTCATATATACCAAAACTGAATTATGCTACTGTCACAATACCATGGAGACAAACACTCACCCTGACTAGTTGAGTTTGGATGGGATGCAGTTCTTTTTTCGCAACAAAAGCCAACCAGAAAACCAAAAACCAGCAAACCCCCATTCTCTGTACTACCTTTACAGAGGTACATAATTTACAGCTAGACAAGCTTTGCATGACAACTGTTAGCCAGACCTGTGCCAGTCACATGAGGCAAGCTCAACCTTCAGGTAGCTTCAGTACCTGACCACTTGTTTACAGAGTGAAAGATGATTTGACTATGCAGTGGGAAAAACAGTCCACAATAAATGCTTACCTGACGTGGGTTCTGCTGACCAAACTTAACCTGGTGAGTCACAGCCTTGATAAACTTCTGCTGCTTTGCACCTTTTTTATTCTTTAGGCCAAATGTTTTATCCTAAAATCATGAGATAAACACAGCCATATTAATAAAAAAAACAAAAAACCACCAAAACAACTGAAACCTCGTCCTTGCTACTCCCCTCAGGCTTTCAGTAAAACAGATTATTTCCTCAAGCAACACAAGCAATGCAAGAAACAGTATGGACAAAAAAAATAATAAATATATATATCTATATAAATAAAATATCATCTTCAGAAGTGGCTTGTCACCAGAACCTCCTGAATGTGGCCCTTGTGTGAGCTCCTGGTTTTATCACCAGACGTCCTCGTGCCCTGGTATCAGTGTGAGTGTGGACACACAGTGTTCTCAGGCCTGTCAAGGCAACAGGACAAGATATTTTTGGAGACTACCCAAGGAACATCTGAGGAAAACAGGACAACTGATTAGCCATAACTACTGCTTGTTTCTCTTCTATCTACCTGAAATCACTCATTACTTCTATCTTCAACTACTCAGATAGAAAGTGATATATGTTATATAGATGAGTATTACCACATGTGACATATTACTTTTTATTTTCTAGTATTGGAAGCTTTTCCTTTTCTAACTGTACTCATTTGAAATTAAGTCTTTATCCTACATCAGGTCTGGACAGGTGTCTCTACTTCCTAAAATCCACTGCTTGAAGTTTCTGTTTACTGCCTAAACCAATTCTTCCTCTGCATCTTCAGCTTTATTGTTAAGGCGAAGTTTCTATACCAAATCTACAAAAAATTCTAACAAAAAACAAAAACAAAAACCAGCTTACTTTCACATGAGTAGCTGAGGCAGAAATTATTTTTTGTAACTGAAATACCTGCCATAAAAACTTATGCATGCCTTTGATTTGATACCAACATTTTCCTCCTTGAAGAAAAAAATAACAGATGTTCATCCAGTGAAAATAGCTCAGCTCAAATATGGTTTTGGAAGGCCTAACAATCCAAAAATATAAAGTATAAAATAATTACAAAATAAACAGCTCCAAGTTTCCAGAATCATTCTGTTTTACTTACAACATGTTCCCTATGAACAGCAGCTTCTCTGTTACTTGTTGTTAACAGGAGAGTAGTAGGGAAAGAAAATTTATAATTTACACATTTGATTTCCACTGTAAATACAATATGGAAAATATAATCTCTGTGTCTTTGATTTGTATAAAAAAAAATTAACAATCAGTGCCAGCTTTTCCCCTTCCAGCTATACTTCTTTGTAATAAAAAGCAGAATTTTTCTGGGGCAGCTGCATTCAGCAAGAACCTCAGAAACTACAACAGCAGGAGAATACAAGACCAACTGCTCTAACCTGACCTTTCCAAAAACCACAGAAACAACAATCTGCAACTTCAGATATAAAGGAACACACTCATTTACACGGCTGTTTCACCTGAGCAGCATTTTTCATGCCAGTAATTCAGGCAAATACTTAAATTTCTGTAACTGTTCTGCTTGTACTCTCAGCATTAATTCACACACACAGCATAGACACACACATGCCTCTAGCAGGTTTTTTTTTTCAATCTGGTCACACGGGTCAAATTGTAACAGAACGCACCGCAAATCTGAGTGAAGAAACAATATCATTAGTGTGTAAAGGGATCTCTGGAGATCATCTACCCCTGAAAGCACAAACCTACAGGCCAGCGAGCCAGACTCTGGGAATACACAGACACAGGACACCAGAACGAATACGAGTAAGGACGAGGAAAAAGCCAGCACAGCAGTGCTGTCAGATCGCGTTCAGGCCCAACACAGCTCGGGCCTGGCAATATTCCGGCTAAAGCTGGCTCCAAGAAGCGCAGAGAAGGCAGTGTCTCCCCGGGAACTGAGAGGTTTCGGCTCCGCGATCCTTCCCTCGGCCGCTCCAGCCGGGAAGCCGCAGGGAGCGGCAGGGCCCAGCGAGAGGCCGCGGCGGGAGAGCGGCGGCCTGAGCCTCCTCACCTCGATGATCTTCTCCTTCTTCTTCTGGTCCGCCTTCTTGCTGCCCCCCGCCGGCTGCTGCTGCTTCTTGGGGGGCATGGCGGGGCGGGGCGGGGCGGGGCGGCTCCCGCGGGGGCTCGGGCCGGGCCGGGAAGGGCCGGGAGAGGCCGGGACGGGCTCGGGCCGCGCCGCCACCGCGGGGGAGGCGCAACGGGTCCCGCGGGGCACGATGGGAACGCGCCGCGGCCCGGCCAATCGCCTCCCGGCAGGCAGCGCGCGCCGCGTGACGTCACCGAAAAGGCGGGGCAAAGCGTACGTGAGGACGGGTGGGGCGAACGGCGTGACGTCATGGGCCGGGGTGTTCAGTGGCGGGAAAGCCGGCGGTGTGTGGGGGGGGCGGGACGCCGCTCTGCTTCTTAAATCTGCTTCTTAAATTTGCTTCCTAATGGCCGTGGTTCCCTTCTGAGGGAGAAAGGGCCCTGAAAGTCCTCACAAGTGACTCGATCTGAACGCACCCGTCAGGTTTTGGAAGGATGGGCGTGCGGGTCGAGTTTCCTGCAGTGCCCAGCGCACTCTGAGCTTTTGAACGCTAGGAAAAATGCGCTCTTCTACTATATTTTAGGTTTTATATAACTTCTAGTATATTAAAGGTTTAAAACTACATATTAATTGCTTTGTTAATACCTGCAGTGACAATGGACTTGAGAGAAAATTTATGGATTGCAGCCCTTTACGAATCACAACTCCTTCAGTGTGCCAAAAATACACCCTTGAGGCAATCTAGTGAATACTCCAAACACTGAACATTGGAGCAAGCAGGAAAACTAAAACATCTTCTGAAACCCACTGAGGCTTTACCCTGGAACACCCAAAACAGAGAGGAGCCTTCAAAAAAAAAATTTTTTTAAAAAAACTGAAACATGGGTGTCGTGTAGTTGGGGGTTTCCAGTTGAATCCATGGAAAACTTGACCTAGAGTCAACTGATGTAAGAGAGTGGGGAATTCGCTGTAGAGCCATTTTTCAATTCAGTTTTTTAAGTGTAAAAACTTTCCATAGTAGAAAACACTATTTTACAGTAATATAGATAGACTTAATAGACTTACGAGTATTAACTTCTTCGTCCAGGGGGGCTTAAAGCTAATTTTAATGGTCATGCAATGCACAGTGCAGGGAGAATACGTGTTCAAGGAGGAATATGCAGGAGGCTGTGCCTTCCTAGTGCCTCAGCCATGGGGGAAAAGACAAAAAGCCAGCAGTTTAGGATTAAAGGAATATGTGTGCTCCAGAAACTCGGGAGAGACCCCAGAGGGGTATGGCCCCGTGGGCTCCTCTCTGTTTACTCCAATAAAATTGATTTTTGCAGGTCTCAGCTATCTCTTTCACAGACACTGTTTTTTTTGCAGCGTGGTTTTCCGTACGCTTAGGATCTATTGCATCCTAAAGGACTCACAAAACAGACAAATGTCAGGGAGAAAACCAGCATCTCCCAGGCTCCGTCAACCATCAGGTGATAAATAAATCCCAACTCATGCACGGCCATCTCTCCCCAGGGAAGGTGTCACAGCCCCAAGCCTGACAGAGTTCAGGGGGTGTTGGGGTAATGCTCACAGGCACAGGGTGGATCCTTAGGATGTCCTGTGTCAGGCTGAGTTGGGATACCATGCACCGTATGCCATAAAGTAAAACACTGTAAGTTTTACCTCAGCAAGAGGAAGAGCTTCTTTACATTGAGGGTGGCAGAGCACTGGGACAGCTGCCCAGGGAGGGTGTGGAGTCTCCCTCTCTGGACACATTCCAAACCCACCTGGATGTGTCCCTGTGTCACCTGCTCCAGGTGATCTGTTTATTGAGTTTTGTCAAAGTTCAGATTGTTTGTTGGCTTGTTCCTTTTTTTCCCCTGGGTGAAGTGGAATGGTTTTTCCCTGTTATTATGCCCGCCCTTTTCCTGTTTATCAAGGCAAACCCCTCCCTTCCTCCTTGAAATTACCTGTCTGTCACCCCTGCCCTGCCCATACTCCCTTGTCCATCATTGTAAACCCCACCCTGCCTTCCAGAGCATTCCCTGTCAATCATTTGTCCCTCGAGGCCCCACTGCTTAGTTTCTCTTGTTCCCACCCTCTGTATATCCCTATTGGCCCTGAATTTGCCATCCCCTCTCCTTACTCCTCCCCTCGGGATCCGCTGTGGGTCCACTGTTTGTACCCTCCCCTGGAGATCAGGCTGTATTTAACCCCCTGAGCAGGAGGCCTCAGGGCTCTCTGGCACCTGAGCCCTTCCAGTGTGAATCCCTCGTTTCCCTGTCCTAATAAAACCATTGCTGGGAACTTCCAAGAGAGACTCCTCTACTTTCTTGCCTCCACCCCTGGCACTGTGCCCCACAGAGCTTGGGGCGGCCCAAGACTCCGGAGGTTTCACTGAGGGAAAAGCCAACTCCACAGTGATTCCCCACCCTTGGTGCTCGCCTGTGTGTACAAAACAACACTGTAGAGCTGGCTGGAGCTCTGGTGCACGTTCAAGGTGACCCTGTCTTGGCAGGAGTGTTGGACTGGGTAATCCCCTGAGGTCCCTTCCAGCCCCGACAGTTCTGTGATTCTGTCATCCTTGTAGGTCCTTTCCAAATCAGAACATTCTGGGCTTCACGGTGCTGAATAGCCATGCCAGTCTTTTGGCACATATCACGTACTCTGAAAAAGGATGGAATGCTCTGGTTCTTCAGTGTGAAGTCTATGTAGTCTGCATAATGCTGGAAAGCAATTTCAGATTTTGTTTTTAGGCTCAGAGTCACAAAGAAGTGTGAGACAATAGAAGGTCTAGGAGTTTGCCTGATTAACAGGCATACTTGCTTACATTGGGTCAGATTTGTAATAATTAATGATTTCTTGATCCATCAGTAAAGACACAGCACACAGTGGTGGGAGCCTGACACAGGAGGAATTTTGTCTAAAAATGAGCTTATTTTGTTTGAGCAATTGGGACAACTTGCTGCCTGTTATAAATGCATATCATATTATTGGCTTTTTGCAAGTATTATAATGAATATTATAAGATAAGAACATTTAGCTGAAATAATATAGTCTTCTTTATTTCTGTTATTAATGAAACTTAGAAATAGTGGTATCATACATATATGTTAAGCTATGACATAGCATTAAAACAAAAGCTACTTTTGTTTGTATAACCCAAAGACTGAAAAAGATGGCTGGAGACCCTTTTTTTTTTTCCTCTTTTGTAAACTGTCTTATCCAGGTGAAGACAGCAGTGACCAGAACTCTGGGGGGCAGGAATTTATTGCATTTCTGGTATCAGAGAATGTAAATCTCGATGGCACCAAGAGGATTGATCTATTGGGAAGGGGGCAAGAGAAAACTAAACAGAAGAACACCAAAGATCCTAAGAAGAAATGTATGAATATGTATGAGAATTTATGGATATGTAGTAGGGTTCTGTTTTTAAGGGACAATCCTTTGTCACTAAGGTGTGCTCTCTTGGCTGAATGCAGAGACACCCAGCTGTATCTGTATACTTTACTTTATTTTTTCTCCTAATTGTCTTTTTTATTAAACTTTTAAATTCTATAAAAATTATGTGAACTGCATTTTTCACACTGCCTTATGTCAGTCACATTCCTGCTAACGTCACTGTGATTCCACTGTAAGACGAGCCAGGCCATAATGTTTTCTTCTCCTGTGAAATTGATTTTATTTGTGGCATAATCCACTGTGTCTTCCAATTTAAAGGAAAAGTTATGCCCATGTTGTTGCCTCCTTTCATTGTGATCTGAAAAAAATATAGAGAACGTGAAGATTATCATAAATAAAACACATATTTAAAAGATGAATACATCCAAGCCTGAAGAACAGTATTTTATTTCTAGTTTCAATAAATGTATGCAACTTGGTTCTAATTTGCATCCAGTGTTAGATTTAGAACTAGCTGAGGCTAGAATTAGGAGCTAGCACAAGTCAGTACTGCCTACAATATTTCACTTAAAAAATCCTAAGTAACTACAGAAATATCAGGCATAACTTGAGCTTATTGACTTTTTTCCACCTCCTTTGCTCTACCTCAAAAATTAAGGTCGTTACTCTAGTTCTTATGAACATTGATTGCTTTATGAGTAATTGAATAAATGACAAGTGGGTAGTTCAAGAGCTCATTGAGCTTTACTAATATCGTGTTTCACTATGGTGTGCATGCATTTTCCACAATTAAAATAAACCCAGTTTAATACAATTTCCTGTTCTCCCCCCCCCAAACAAAAGCCAAGCCATGCATTTCTGCTAAGTGAGAAAGTCGAGTATGAACCTACAAAAACACACCCAAAGAACTGCTGCTTGCAACCAAATTGGAACAAGAAGCAGTCTCCAAATCCTTCCTTCTCTGTCACAAACCAGCTGTAGAGTTGTAGCTCCTACTCACCTGCATGTTTCTTTTGCATTTGAATAATCCAGGCAAGGACACTCATTTCATCTTCTTCATCTCCCCAGCTGCGTATTTTCACATTTGTGATAAAACAACACTTTTGCAGGCTCTAGCCCTCTGACAAAGATTCTCAGAATTAGGAATGTTTAGCCTAGAAAAAATTAAAAAAGGGACTTTAGGGAACCTTATCACTTTCTGCAGCTACATGAGAAGAGGTTGCAGTCAGGGGGGTTCATCTCTCCTTTCTCCCCCCAAAAAAAGCAATAGGACAAGAGAAAGCAGACTCTAAACGTGCCAAAGAAGGTTTAGATTGAATATTAGGAAGAATTTCCCCACTGGAACAGGATGCCCAGAAGAGTCATCTTCCCTGGAAAGACATGAAAAGTGTGTAGATATAGCATTTCAGGACATAGTTTAGTGATGGATTTAATGATCCTAAGGGTCTTTTTCAACATAAACGACTCTATGAAACTAAATAAAATTTCAAATCTCTTAGAAAAAGCCTAACAAAGACAACATGAAATCACTTCTTTCAAGAGCCTGTCTCTAACATAGCCTTAAGAAACAGGGTGACCTGTTCAAGTCATTAGACTTTTCCTCAAGCTGCCCCAGTCTCCAGTGGAGAGGAAACCTATCTTAATAGGTTAAGTCAGCTGGGGACATTCTGGCTAGTGGTGAGAGCTACTTGAAGAACACTATGGATGAGCCCATATCCTGAGGGTAAAGCAGAGTATTTGTAGTGTTCTTGGGGGGATTGGTAGAGGTCTTAAATCCCTGATGGAAATGTTGTGGAAAGCGAATATTATTGTGATATTTTGCATATCAGTTTCTGTATAATATTTTTGTTGTTCTTTATAGGTAAGGCCTCCTGAGGAGAGGCTGGACTAGATTTATTCAAGTCTATAATGGGACATCAAGGAGGTACCAAAACAGTTACATTGCTGTGGGAGTACTGGGTTAAATCTGATGTTGTCCCTGGCTCTCCTAGGGATGTTTGGGGTCACAGCCTGTTGCTATTTTAACATTTTTATTTAAAATTTAAATTTTGCTAATTTATTGTGTGTGTTTGGGGGGGCTGCTCTTTCAGGGCACTCTGCAGAGCATCTTCATGGCAGAGGCACGCCCTGAGGAGGCTCTTGAGGCATAAACTGATTTAGTGGGATTGCATGTCCTGAGGAACTTCTCCAGCAGTTACTCATATCCTGTGACCAAACCAGAACTCAAAAGCCCTAACTCTCTCTTTTTACCATCTGTTTACCCTTAAAACGTTTAAGGTCATTACAGGAACAACCATAAGGTGTCACAATTGCCCCACGTTCCAAGTATTTGTTCCCAGAAAACTGTAATTTGTACACTCAAACTCTGCTGTCATTTCCAGAGTGGTCACAGGGGTTCACAAGTTGTAAGTTAAGGTGCTGAAAAGACATATGGTTGCCATGTATGTGGATATCAACTTTAAATTAAATTGAGCTTTACAAATGGTCTTTCCACATCAGCAACAAGGGACAAAAAAGAAAGTGGGGAGCTTCTGGTTGTATAAATAAAGTAGGGTGTAACAAAGTGATACCAAAAACTGCAGGATTTGGGAAGAGGTTTAACGAGGAAGAGCCAAAAAGATGTAAACCTGCACTTTACTCCCTGAGGGGTTTTTTTCAAGTGTCATATTCTTGCAACAGCATTTACTTGTATCTGTGTCAGGACTGGTGCCCATAATGGGATGTGGAGGCAAGGTGTATTCAGAGACAATAGCGTGTTTTTCCCTGGATTTGCATGAGGGTAGCACCAGCTTCCTTCTGGGAGCTGTCCTTGTTGTGGCCTGGATTTTCTCAGCAATGCTGCAATGCATGGTGCTGCTTTTAAAGGGTTTGTGCTCTGGGAATTTTGTATCTCTTCCCAATCAGGGATCTCATGTTCTAAATGTTCTCTCTGTGTATTAATCTGTATTTGGGTTCTTGGAGCTTGCACTGTGCCTACAGAAGAATCCTAAAGAGTAATTATCTCTCTTTAGAATTGAAATTTCTAATTCTAAAGTGTATTTGAGGTTAAAATTCCCTAAACATAAAATAATAAATAAGTAAGGAGGTACTTGGAATAGGCATTTACATTATTAATCAGTCTTAGATTTATTTATAGGCAGGTTATTTGAATTCAAGTTAGGAATAAATGATATCTGAAATAGATGTTATCTTCATAGAATATAGAAGATGATTATTTTAGTTGTAAACAAAGAAAGACAGAACTCAGATAAAGAATATCGGTTAAGAAAGGTCAGATTCTCCTGGAAAGATTTGGAATTGGGGATTTGGATTGGGGAAATGCTTTGCTAGACTTCAGGATTATTCTGATAATGCTGCAGACTCATTGAGGAAAGTGAGCAGTGTCTCCAGTTACACAGCATAGACATCCATGGACAAGGAGTTCTTTGCAGTTCTTTCAGCATTGCATAAAGTTGGAATGAATCTCTAGGGCTTGGAGCTGGTTAAAGAAAGGAAATCATACCTTTTAATTTAATGTACATTTAAACCCTGTCCTAATGGTGTGGTTGACTAATATGAAAGTGTCATTTGTTTGCTTTTTTGTGCTGGTTGACAAATCCAGGCAACGTGTCTTGTGTATGTTAAACCTGATACTTGGTTAATCAGGTCTGTGTTTATATACCTGTTCTAAACAAGGTGGGGAAAGAAATTGGGTGTATTTCCCTTAGTCTATTTGTACTTCTCTTTCTTAATGCAAACAAACGTTTTCCACACACGTTTAAATTCTGGAATGGAATAAGCCATCAGGCCCTCATTTAAAATGTTTTATTTTCAGAGCATTCAGAGCTTATTTGTGAGTATGAATTAGGGTAAGCAGTAATCACCCTTCCAATGAAGCTGCAATATGCCCCTTCCAATGACATAGAACATGATTTTTTGGACAGTTAGCTTCTTAATTGACTCTTTTCTTCTCACTATTGGAACGATAACAAAAAGTAGATCCGATACAGGTGTTAATCTAATGGTGTAAGATTGAGGCAACAATAATCATGAGTTCTGCTATTTAAATTATCTCTGCAAATGAATGAGGAGCCATCCTCTTAACCCTTAATACTAAAAAAAACTTGGAAGAAAAATGTCTGTCTAAGGAACAATGAAGACATTGAGACCAATTTGGCAGCAGGATAAAATGCATGGGGTTTTGGTTGAATCTGTATCTTTGGTAGCAAATAGAAGCTGTGTATATGGTACTATTGGTAATGGCAGTGTCAGTGCTGGGCTGTGCATTGGGTTCCCTGGAGACAGCGGTGCTGGTGGAATGTTGGGGTGTCAGGTGCTGCTGTGCTCACAATGGGGTGCTGCCCTGGCAGTGTTTGGGGTGGCAGGCGGTGGCTGAGGCAGCAGAGGGTTCCTGGCAGTGTTTGGGGTGAGTGTGCAGTGCTGGGCTCTGGGCACTGGGCAGAGCAGCCTCGTGCCTGAGAGCAGGGAGAGGCCTGAGGAGCTTCTGGAGGCAGCAAATGCTCTTGGAGGATCAGCTGGGCCAGGGAAACCCTTCTGCAAACAGGGCTGTGGTGGTGGGTGAGTTATGCTGGAGAACTGTTAGAATGTGTGGCAGAATATCCTCCTTTCCTCTTTCTGAAGGATGTGACCAATGTTTTTTTTCCTGCAGTAGCAGTTTATCTCTCAAATGGAGTGTCTTCTAGAAATAAGTGTTTTTCAGGTTGTAATGCAGTTTTGTAATGACATTGCAGGTACTTGTGATCTGTTCCAGAACTAATGATTAATATTTTTCCCCTCCAAATATATTTTTTAGTGCTCATTTAGGTGGAGATATGTTTTCTTTCAGCATTAATGAAATGTTGTAAAATGATATTGTTGGGCCAAGACAAGGTTGAGTTGTGTCATGGGGGCATTCTGGGCCAGGATGCAGTGCAAGATGTAAGAAAGGGGAGTTGCATCTCCAGGCAATGTGGTTTGAGTCCTTTGGGTCCATGGAAAAATGAAAGGTTTTGTAAATGGGAGAGATGATACCCTTAGGCAGAATAACTTGTGCATTTAGGGGAGCTGTGCTAATAGAGACCAGTGTATTCTTGCTCAGTGCAAGTTTAAGTGTTTTTTTTTCCTGGAGACAAGAATGCTGGTTGTGGTCAGGGTTCCCAATCAAATGATGAGGTTGGGGTCTGTGATTTTTTGTAATTTTTAGTTTAGTTTTAAAAGTTTGGTAGAAGTTAATGCATTATATATTTGCTTTTTCATCCTATGTAGTGATATAAGAAAGTAGTCTGGATTACAAATGGATTGTACTTTGACAGGGTGAAAATTTGTAACTAAAATTGAGTGTGTTATTTGTAAATATTAATAGTTGTAATAATACTCGTAGTAGAAATGCAGTAAATGGTTTTGAGGCAAATGTGTTTATTGTTTAGGGAAACTGTAAGCTAGTTATATGCAAGTTATTTGGGTGGAAGTAGGGCATAAATGGTGGCTGAAGTAGATCTGATGTTCAGAAGAAATGTAGCTGATTCTCTGAGTTTAATCAGAGAGGGTTTGCAGGAGAAAGCAATGCAATGGGGTTTGGGTAGAATCTGTATCTTTGGTAGCAAATAGAAGCTGTGTATATGGTACTATTGGTAATGGCAGTGTCAGTGCTGGGCTGTGCATTGGGTTCCCTGGAGACAGCGGTGCTGGTGGAATGTTGGGGTGTCAGGTGCTGCTGTGCTCACAATGGGGTGCTGCCCTGGCAGTGTTTGGGGTGGCAGGCGGTGGCTGAGGCAGCAGAGGGTTCCTGGCAGTGTTTGGGGTGAGTGTGCAGTGCTGGGCTCTGGGCACTGGGCAGAGCAGCCTCGTGCCTGAGAGCAGGGAGAGGCCTGAGGAGCTTCTGGAGGCAGCAAATGCTCTTGGAGGATCAGCTGGGCCAGGGAAACCCTTCTGCAAACAGGGCTGTGGTGGTGGGGGAGTTATGCTGGAGAACTGTTAGAATGTGTGGTAGAATATCCTCCTTTCCTCATTTTGGATTGACCAATGTTCTTTTTCCTGCAATAGCAGTTTATCTATCAAATAGAGTGTCTTCTAGAAATAAGTGTTTTTCAGGTTGTAATGCAGTTTTCTAATGACATTGCAGGTACTTGTGATGTGTTCCAGAACTAATGATTCATTTGTTTGCCCTCCAGTTATTTTTTTACAGCTCCTTTAGGTGGAGATAAGTTTTCTTTGAGCATTAATGAAATGTTGTAAAATGATATTGTTGGGCCAAGACAAAGCTGAGTTGTGTCATGAGGGCATTCTGGACCAGGATGCAGTGCAAGATTTAAGAAAGGGGAGTTGCATCTCCAGGCAATGTGGTTTGAGTACTTTGGGTCCATGGAAAAATGAAAGGTTTGATAAATGAGAGAGATGATGCCCTTAGGCAGAATAACTTGTGCATTTAGGGGAGCTGTGCTAATAGAGACCAGTGTATTCTTGCTCAGTGCAAGTTTAAGTGTTTTTTTTTCCTGGAGACAAGAATTCTGGTTGTGGGCAGGGTTCACAATCAAATGATGAGGTTGGGGTCTGTGATTTTTTGTAATTTTTAGTTTAGTTTAAAAAGTTTGGTAGAAGTGAAGGCATTATATACTTGCTTTTTCATCCTATGTAGTGATATAAGAAAGTAATCTGGATTACAAATGGATTGTACTTTGGCAGGGTGAAAATTTGTAACTAAAATTGAGTGTGTTATTTGTAAATATTAATAGTTGTAATAATACTTGTAGTAGAAATGCAGTAAATGGTTTTGAGGCAAATGTGTTTATTGTTTAGGGAAACTGTAAGCTAGTTATATGCAAGTTATTTGGGTTGAAGTAGGGCATAAATGGTGGCTGAAGTAGATCTGATGTTCAGAAGAAATGTAGCTGATTCTCTGAGTTTAATCAGTAAGGGTTTGCAGGAGAAAGCAATGCATGGGGTTTGGGTTGAATCTGTATCTTTGGTAGCGAATAGAAGCTGTGTATATGGTACTATTGGTAATGGCAGTGTCAGTGCTGGGCTGTGCATTGGGTTCCCTGGAGACAGCGGTGCTGGTGGAATGTTGGGGTGTCAGGTGCTGCTGTGCTCACAATGGGGTGCTGCCCTGGCAGTGTTTGGGGTGGCAGGCGGTGGCTGAGGCAGCAGAGGGTTCCTGGCAGTGTTTGGGGTGAGTGTGCAGTGCTGGGCTCTGGGCACTGGGCAGAGCAGCCTCGTGCCTGAGAGCAGGGAGAGGCCTGAGGAGCTTCTGGAGGCAGCAAATGCTCTTGGAGGATCAGCTGGGCCAGGGAAACCCTTCTGCAAACAGGGCTGTGGTGGTGGGTGAGTTATGCTGGAGAACTGTTAGAATGTGTGGTAGAATATTCTCCTTTCCTCATTTTGGAGGATTTGACCAATGTTCTTTTTCCTGCAGTAGCAGTTTATCTCTCAAATAGAGTGTTCTAGATATAAGTGTTTTTCAGGTTGTAATGCAGTTTTCTAATGACATTGCAGGTACTTGTGATCTGTTTCAGAACTAATGATACATTTTTTTCCCCTCCAATTATTTTACTTATAACTCTTGTAGGTGGAAATAAGTATATTTTCAGCATTAATGAAATGCTCTAAAATGATATTGTTGGGCCTAGACAAGGTTGAGTTGTGTCATGGGGGCATTCTGGGCCAGGATGCAGTGCAAGATGTAAGAAAGGGCTGTTGCATCTCCAGGCAATGTGGTTTGAGTCCTTTGGGTCCATGGGAAAAATGAATGGTTTTGTAAATGGGAGAGATGATGCCCTTAGGCAGAATAACTTGTGCATTTAGGGGAGCTGTGCTAATAGAGACCAGTGTATTCTTGCTCAGTGCAATTTTAAGTGGTTTTTTTTTCCTGGAGACAAGAATGCTGGTTGTGGTCAGGGTTCCCAACCAAATGATGAGGTTGGGGTCTGTGATTTTTTGTAATTTTTAGTTTAGTTTAAAAGTTTTACTAGAACTGAATACATTGTTATCTTCGCTTTTGCATCCTATGTAGTGGTATTAGATAGAAATCTGGATTACAAATGGATCTGTACTTTGGAAATTTTAAGCTAAAATGGAGTGTGTTATTTGTAAGTAATAATAATTGTAATAATAGATTTAATAGAAATGCAGTAAATTGTTTTGAGGCACACGTGTTTATTGTTTAGGGAAATTGTAAGCCAGTTATATGCAAGTTATTTGGGTTGAAATAGGGCATAAATGGTGGCTGAAGTAGATCTGATGTTCAGAAGAAATGTAGCTGATTCTCTGAGTTTAATCAGTAAGGGTTTGCAAGAGAATGAAATGCAATGTGGTTTTGGTTGAATCTGTATCTTTGGTAGCAAATAGAAGCTGTGTATATGGTACTATTGGTAATGGCAGTGTCAGTGCTGGGCTGTGCATTGGGTTCCCTGGAGACAGCGGTGCTGGTGGAATGTTGGGGTGTCAGGTGCTGCTGTGCTCACAATGGGGTGCTGCCCTGGCAGTGTTTGGGGTGGCAGGCGGTGGCTGAGGCAGCAGAGGGTTCCTGGCAGTGTTTGGGGTGAGTGTGCAGTGCTGGGCTCTGGGCACTGGGCAGAGCAGCCTCGTGCCTGAGAGCAGGGAGAGGCCTGAGGAGCTTCTGGAGGCAGCAAATGCTCTTGGAGGATCAGCTGGGCCAGGGAAACCCTTCTGCAAACAGGGCTGTGGTGGTGGGTGAGTTATGCTGGAGAACTGTTAGAATGTGTGGTAGAATATCCTCCTTTCCTCTTTCAGGAGGATTTGACCAATGTTCTTTTTCCTGCAGTAGCAGTTTATCTCTCAACGAGAGTGTTCTAGATATAAGTGTTTTTCAGGTTGTAATGCAGTTTTCTAATGACATTGCAGGTACTTGTGATCTGTTCCAGAACTAATGATTAATATTTTTCCCCTCCAAATATTTTTTTTAGTGCTCATTTAGGTGGAGATATGTTTTCTTTGAGCATTAATGAAATGCTCTAAAATGATATTGTTGGGCCTAGACGAGGTTGAGTTGTGTCATGGGGGCATTCTGGGCCAGGATGCAGTGCAAGATGTAAGAAAGGGGAGTTGCATCTCCAGGCAATGTGGTTTGAGTCCTTTGGGTCCATGGAAAAATGAAAGGTTTGATAAATGGGAGAGATGATGCCCTTAGGCAGAATAACTTGTGCATTTAGGGGAGCTGTGCTAATAGAGACCAGTGTATTCTTGCTCAGTGCAAGTTTAAGTGTTTTTTTTCCTGGAGACAAGAATTCTGGTTGTGGGCAGGGTTCACAATCAAATGATGAGGTTGGGGTCTGTGATTTTTTGTAATTTTTAGTTTAGTTTAAAAGTTTTACTAGAACTGAATGCATTATATACTTGCTTTTGCATCTTATGTAGTGGTATTAGATAGAAATCTGGATTACAAATGGATGTGTACTTTGGCAAGGTGAAAATTTTGAGCTAAAATGGAGTGTGTTATTTGTAAGTAATAATAATTGTAATAATAGATTTAGTAGAAATGCAGTAAATGGTTTTGAGGCAAACGTGTTTATTGTTTAGGGAAATTGTAAGCCAGATATATGCAAGTTATTTGGGTTGAAGTAGGGCATAAATGGTGGCTGAAGTAGATCTGATGTTCAGAAGAAATGTAGCTGATTCTCTGAGCTGAATCAGTGAGGGTTTGCAAGAGAAAGCAATGCAATGGGGTTTGGGTAGAATCTGTATCTTTGGTAGCAAATAGAAGCTGTGTATATGGTACTATTGGTAATGGCAGTGTCAGTGCTGGGCTGTGCATTGGGTTCCCTGGAGACAGCGGTGCTGGTGGAATGTTGGGGTGTCAGGTGCTGCTGTGCTCACAATGGGGTGCTGCCCTGGCAGTGTTTGGGGTGGCAGGCGGTGGCTGAGGCAGCAGAGGGTTCCTGGCAGTGTTTGGGGTGAGTGTGCAGTGCTGGGCTCTGGGCACTGGGCAGAGCAGCCTCGTGCCTGAGAGCAGGGAGAGGCCTGAGGAGCTTCTGGAGGCAGCAAATGCTCTTGGAGGATCAGCTGGGCCAGGGAAACCCTTCTGCAAACAGGGCTGTGGTGGTGGGGGAGTTATGCTGGAGAACTGTTAGAATGTGTGGTAGAATATCCTCCTTTCCTCTTTTTGGATTGACCAATGTTCTTTTTCCTGCAGTAGCAGTTTATCTATCAAATAGACGGTTCTAGATATAAGTGTTTTCCAGGTTGTAATGCAGTTTTCTGATGACATTGCAGGTACTTGTGATCTGTTCCAGAGCTAATGACACATTTTTTTCCCCTCCAATTATTTTACTTAGAGCTCTTTTAGGTGGAGATAAGTTTTCTTTGAGCATTAATGAAATGTTGAAAAATGATATTGTTGGGCCTGGACAAGGTTGAGTTGTGTCATGGGGGCATTCTGGGCCAGGATGCAGTGCAAGATGTAAGAAAGGGGAGTTGCATCTCCAGGCAATGTGGTTTGAGTCCTTTGGGTCCATGGAAAAAATGAATGGTTTTGTAAATGGGAGAGATGATGCCCTTAGGCAGAATAACTTGTGCATTTAGGGGAGCTGTGCTAATAGAGACCAGTGTATTCTTGCTCAGTGCAAGTTTAACTGTTTTTTTTTTCCTGGAGACAAGAATGCTGGTTGAGGGCAGGGCTCCCAACCAAATGATGAGGTTGGGGTCTGTGATTTTTTGTAATTTTTAGTTTAGTTTAAAAAGTTTTACTAGAAGTGAATGCATTATATATTTGCTTTTTCATCCTATGTAGTGATATAAGAAAGTAATCTGGATTACAAATGGATTGTACTTTGGCAGGGTGAAAATTTGTGACTAAAATTGAGTGTGTTATTTGTAAATATTAATAGTTGTAATAATACTTGTTGTAGAAATGCAGTAAATGGTTTTGAGGTAAATGTGCATATAGTTTAGGGAAACTGTAAGCTAGTTATATGCAAGTTATTTGGGTTGAAGTAGGGCATAAATGGTGGCTGAAGTAGATCTGATGTTCAGAAGAAATGTAGCTGATTCTCTGAGTTTAATCAGTAAGGGTTTGCAGGAGAAAGCAATGCAATGGGGCTTGGGTTGAATCTGTATCTTTGGTAGCAAATAGAAGCTGTGTATATGGTACTATTGGTAATGGCAGTGTCAGTGCTGGGCTGTGCATTGGGTTCCCTGGAGACAGCGGTGCTGGTGGAATGTTGGGGTGTCAGGTGCTGCTGTGCTCACAATGGGGTGCTGCCCTGGCAGTGTTTGGGGTGGCAGGCGGTGGCTGAGGCAGCAGAGGGTTCCTGGCAGTGTTTGGGGTGAGTGTGCAGTGCTGGGCTCTGGGCACTGGGCAGAGCAGCCTCGTGCCTGAGAGCAGGGAGAGGCCTGAGGAGCTTCTGGAGGCAGCAAATGCTCTTGGAGGATCAGCTGGGCCAGGGAAACCCTTCTGCAAACAGGGCTGTGGTGGTGGGGGAGTTATGCTGGAGAACTGTTAGAATGTGTGGTAGAATATCCTCCTTTCCTCTTTCTGAAGGATTTGACCAATGTTCTTTTTCCTGCAGTAGCAGTTTATCTCTCATATAGAGTGTCTTCTAGAAATAAGTGTTTTCCAGGTTGTAATGCAGTTTTCTGATGACATTGCAGGTACTTGTGATCTGTTCCAGAACTAATGACACATTTTTTTCCTCTCCAATTATTTTACTTAGAGCTCTTTTAGGTGGAGATAAGTTTTCTTTGAGCATTAATGAAATGTTGTAAAATGATATTGTTGGGCCTAGACAAAGCTGAGTTGTGTCATGAGGGCATTCTGGGCCAGGATGCAGTGCAAGATGTAAGAAAGGGGAGTTGCATCTCCAGGCAATGTGGTTTGAGTCCTTTGGGTCCATGGAAAAAATGAAAGGTTTGGTAAATGGGAGAGATGATGCCCTTAGGCAGAATAACTTGTGCATTTAGGGGAGCTGTGCTAATAGAGACCAGTGTATTCTTGCTCAGTGCAATTTTAAGTGTTTTTTTCCTGGAGACCAGAATTCTGGTTGTGGTCAGGGTTCCCAATCAACTGACAAGTTTGGGGTCTGTAATTTTTTGGGTTTTTTTAGTTTAATTAAAAGAGTTTAGAAGAAGTGAATGCATTGTATACTTGCTTTTACATCCTATGTAGTGATACAAAGAAAGTAATCTGTATAAAAAATGGATCTGTACTTTGGCAAGGCTGGAAATTTTTAACTAAATTTGAGTTTGTTATTTGTAAGTAATAATAATTATAATAAGAGTTTTAGTAGAAATGCAGTAAATGGTTTTGAGGTAAACGTGGATATTGTTTAGGGTGATTGTAAGCTAGTTATACGCAAGTTATTTGGGTTGAAGTAGGGCATAAATGGTGGCTGAAGTAGATCTGATGTTCAGAAGAAATGTAGCTGATTCTCTGAGTTTAATCAGTAAGGGTTTGCAGGAGAAAGCAATGCAATGGGGTTTGGGTAGAATCTGTATCTTTGGTAGCAAATAGAAGCTGTGTATATGGTACTATTGGTAATGGCAGTGTCAGTGCTGGGCTGTGCATTGGGTTCCCTGGAGACAGCGGTGCTGGTGGAATGTTGGGCTGTCAGGTGCTGCTGTGCTCACAATGGGTGCTGCCCTGGCAGTGTTTGGGGTGGCAGGCGGTGGCTGAGGCAGCAGAGGGTTCCTGGCAGTGTTTGGGGTGAGTGTGCAGTGCTGGGCTCTGGGCACTGGGCAGAGCAGCCTCGTGCCTGAGAGCAGGGAGAGGCCTGAGGAGCTTCTGGAGGCAGCAAATGCTCTTGGAGGATCAGCTGGGCCAGGGAAACCCTTCTGCAAACAGGGCTGTGGTGGTGGGGGAGTTATGCTGGAGAACTGTTAGAATGTGTGTTAGAATATCCTCCTTTCCTCTTTCAGGAGGATTTGACCAATGTTCTTTTTCCTGCAGTAGCAGTTTATCTCTCAAATAGGGTGTCTTCTAGAAATAAGTGTTTTTCAGGTTGTAATGCAGTTTTCTAATGACATTGCAGGTACTTGTGATCTGTTTCAGAACCAATGATACATTTTTCTTCCCCTCCAATTATTTTACTTAGAACTCTTGTAGGTGGAAATAAGTATATTTTCAGCATTAATGAAATGCTCTAAAATGATATTGTTGGGCCTAGACAAGCTTGAGTTGTGTCATGGGGGCATTCTGGGCCAGGATGCAGTGCAAGATGTAAGAAAGGGGAGTTGCATCTCCAGGCAATGTGGTTTGAGTCCTTTGGGTCCATGGAAAAATGAAAGGTTTGGTAAATGGGAGAGATGATACCCTTAGGCAGAATAACTTTTACATTTTGGGGAGCTGTGCTAATAGAGACCAGTGTATTCTTGCTCAGTGCAAGTTTAAGTGTTTTTTTTCCTGGAGACAAGAATTCTGGTTGTGGTCAGGGTTCCCAAGCAAATGATGAGGTTGGGGTCTGTGATTTTTTGTAATTTTTAGTTTAGTTTAAAAGTTTACTAGAACTGAATGCATTATATACTTGCTTTTGCATCCTATGTAGTGGTATTAGATAGAAATCTGGATTACAAATGGATGTGTACTTTGGCAAGGTGGAAATGTTGAGCTAAAATGGAGTGTGTTATTTGTAAGTAATAATAATTATAATAAGAGTTTTAGTAGAAATGCTGTAAATAGTTTTGAGGTAAACATGGGTATAGTTTAGGGAAATAGTAAGGTACTTATATGCAAGTTATTTGGGTTGAAGTAGGGCATAAATGGTGGCTGAAGTAGATCTGATGTTCAGAAGAAATGTAGCTGATTCTCTGAGTTTAATCAGTAAGGGTTTGCAGGAGAAAGCAATGCAATGTGGTTTGGGTAGAATCTGTATCTTTGGTAGCAAATAGAAGCTGTGTATATGGTACTATTGGTAATGGCAGTGTCAGTGCTGGGCTGTGCATTGGGTTCCCTGGAGACAGCGGTGCTGGTGGAATGTTGGGGTGTCAGGTGCTGCTGTGCTCACAATGGGGTGCTGCCCTGGCAGTGTTTGGGGTGGCAGGCGGTGGCTGAGGCAGCAGAGGGTTCCTGGCAGTGTTTGGGGTGAGTGTGCAGTGCTGGGCTCTGGGCACTGGGCAGAGCAGCCTCGTGCCTGAGAGCAGGGAGAGGCCTGAGGAGCTTCTGGAGGCAGCAAATGCTCTTGGAGGATCAGCTGGGCCAGGGAAACCCTTCTGCAAACAGGGCTGTGGTGGTGGGTGAGTTATGCTGGAGAGCTGTTAGAATGTGTGGTAGAATATCCTCCTTTCCTCTTTCTGGAGGATTTGACCAATGTTCTTTTTCCTGCAGTAGCAGTTTATGTATCAAATACAGTGTCTTCTAGAAATAAGTGTTTTTCAGGTTGTAATGCAGTTTTCTAATGACATTGCAGGTACTTGTGTTCTGTTCTAGAACTAATGACACATTTTTTTCCCCTCCAATTATTTTTTTTTACAGCTTCTTTAGGTGGAGATAAGTTTTCTTTGAGCATTAATGAAATGTTGTAAAATGATATTGTTGGGCCTAGACAAGCTTGAGTTGTGTCATGAGGGCATTCTGGGCCAGGATGCAGTGCAAGATGTAAGAAAGGGGAGTTGCATCTCCAGGCAATGTGGTTTGAGTCCTTTGGGTCCATGGAAAAAATGAATGGTTTTGTAAATGGGAGAGATGATGCCATTAGGCAGAATAACTTGTGCATTTAGGGGAGCTGTGCTAATAGAGACCAGTGTATTCTTGCTCAGTGCAATTTTAAGTGGTTTTTTTTCCTGGAGACAAGAATGCTGGTTGAGGGCAGGGTTCCCAATCAAATGATGAGGTTGGGGTCTGTGATTTTTTGTAATTTTTAGTTTAGTTTAAAAGTTTGGTAGAAGTGAATGCATTATATATTTGCTTTTTCATCCTATGTAGTGATATAAGAAAGTAATCTGGATTACAAATGGATTGTACTTTGGCAAGGTGAAAATTTGTAACTAAAATGGAGTGTGTTATTTGTAAATAAATAATAGTTGTAATAATACTTGTAGTAGAAATGCAGTAAATGGTTTTGAGGTAAATGTGCATATAGTTTAGGGAAAGTGTAAGCTACTTATATGCAAGTTATTTGGGTTGAAGTAGGGCATAAATGGTGGCTGAAGTAGATCTGATGTTCAGAAGAAATGTAGCTGATTCTCTGAGTTTAATCAGTAAGGGTTTGCAGGAGAAAGCAATGCAATGGGGTTTGGGTTGAATCTGTATCTTTGGTAGCAAATAGAAGCTGTGTATATGGTACTATTGGTAATGGCAGTGTCAGTGCTGGGCTGTGCATTGGGTTCCCTGGAGACAGCGGTGCTGGTGGAATGTTGGGGTGTCAGGTGCTGCTGTGCTCACAATGGGGTGCTGCCCTGGCAGTGTTTGGGGTGGCAGGCGGTGGCTGAGGCAGCAGAGGGTTCCTGGCAGTGTTTGGGGTGAGTGTGCAGTGCTGGGCTCTGGGCACTGGGCAGAGCAGCCTCGTGCCTGAGAGCAGGGAGAGGCCTGAGGAGCTTCTGGAGGCAGCAAATGCTCTTGGAGGATCAGCTGGGCCAGGGAAACCCTTCTGCAAACAGAGCTGTGGTGGTGGGTGAGTTATGCTGGAGAACTGTTAGAATATGTGTTAGAATATCCTCCTTTCCTCTTTTTGGATTGACCAATGTTCTTTTTCCTGCAGTAGCAGTTTATCTATCAAATAGATTGTTCTAGAAATAAGTGTTTTTCAGGTTGTAATGCAGTTTTCTAATGACATTGCAGGTACTTGTGATCTGTTCCAGAACTAATGACACATTTTTTTCCCCTCCAATTATTTTACTTAGAGCTCTTTTAGGTGGAGATAAGTTTTCTTTGAGCATTAATGAAATGTTGTAAAATGATATTGTTGGGCCTAGACAAGGTTGAATTGTGTCATGGGGGCATTCTGGGCCAGGATGCAGTGCAAGATGTAAGAAAGGGGTGTTGCATCTCCAGGCAATGTGGTTTGAGTCCTTTGGGTCCATGGGAAAAATGAATGGTTTTGTAAATGGGAGAGATGATGCCCTTAGGCAGAATAACTTGTACATTTAGGGGAGCTGTGCTAATAGAGACCAGTGTATTCTTGCTCAGTGCAATTTTAAGTGCTTTTTTCCTGGAGACAAGAATGCTGGTTGTGGGCAGGGTTCCCAAGCAAATGATGAGGTTGGGGTCTGTGGTTTTCTGTAATTTTTAGTTTAGTTTAAAAATTTGACTGGAACTGAATACATTGTATCTTTACTTTTGCATCCTATGTAGTGGTATTAGATAGAAATCTGGGTTACAAATGGATCTGTACTTTGGCAAGGCTGGAAATTTGTAACTAAAATGGAGTGTGTTATTTTTAAGTAATAATAATTATAATAAGGGTTTTAGTAGAAATGCAGTTAATGGTTTTGAGGTAAACGTGGATATAGTTTAGGGAAAGTGTAAGCCAGTTATATGCAAGTTATTTGGGTTGAAATAGGGCATAAATGGTGGCTGAAGTAGATCTGATGTTCAGAAGAAATGTAGCTGATTCTCTGAGTTTAATCAGTAAGGGTTTGCAAGAGAAAGCAATGCAATGGGGTTTGGGTGAATCTGTATCTTTGGTAGCAAATAGAAGCTGTGTATATGGCACTATTGGTAATGGCAGTGTCAGTGCTGGGCTGTGCATTGGGTTCCCTGGAGACAGCGGTGCTGGTGGAATGTTGGGGTGTCAGGTGCTGCTGTGCTCACAATGGGGTGCTGCCCTGGCAGTGTTTGGGGTGGCAGGCGGTGGCTGAGGCAGCAGAGGGTTCCTGGCAGTGTTTGGGGTGAGTGTGCAGTGCTGGGCTCTGGGCACTGGGCAGAGCAGCCTCGTGCCTGAGAGCAGGGAGAGGCCTGAGGAGCTTCTGGAGGCAGCAAATGCTCTTGGAGGATCAGCTGGGCCAGGGAAACCCTTCTGCAAACAGGGCTGTGGTGGTGGGTGAGTTATGCTGGAGAACTGTTAGAATGTGTGGTAGAATATCCTCCTTTCCTCATTTTGGAGGATTTGACCAATGTTCTTTTTCCTGCAGTAGCAGTTTATCTCTCAAATAGAGTGTTCTAGATATAAGTGTTTTTCAGGTTGTAATGCAGTTTTCTAATGACATTGCAGGTACTTGTGATCTGTTTCAGAACTAATGATACATTTTTTTCCCCTCCAATTATTTTACTTATAACTCTTGTAGGTGGAAATAAGTATATTTTCAGCATTAATGAAATGCTCTAAAATGATATTGTTGGGCCTAGACAAAGCTGAGTTGTGTCATGGGGGCATTCTGGGCCAGGATGCAGTGCAAGATGTAAGAAAGGGCTGTTGCATCTCCAGGCAATGTGGTTTGAGTCCTTTGGGTCCATGGGAAAAATGAATGGTTTTGTAAATGGGAGAGATGATGCCCTTAGGCAGAATAACTTGTGCATTTAGGGGAGCTGTGCTAATAGAGACCAGTGTATTCTTGCTCAGTGCAATTTTAAGTGGTTTTTTTTTCCTGGAGACAAGAATGCTGGTTGTGGTCAGGGTTCCCAACCAAATGATGAGGTTGGGGTCTGTGATTTTTTGTAATTTTTAGTTTAGTTTAAAAGTTTTACTAGAACTGAATACATTGTTATCTTCGCTTTTGCATCCTATGTAGTGGTATTAGATAGAAATCTGGATTACAAATGGATCTGTACTTTGGAAATTTTAAGCTAAAATGGAGTGTGTTATTTGTAAGTAATAATAATTGTAATAATAGATTTAATAGAAATGCAGTAAATGGTTTTGAGGCACACGTGTTTATTGTTTAGGGAAATTGTAAGCCAGTTATATGCAAGTTATTTGGGTTGAAATAGGGCATAAATGGTGGCTGAAGTAGATCTGATGTTCAGAAGAAATGTAGCTGATTCTCTGAGTTTAATCAGTAAGGGTTTGCAGGAGAAAGCAATGCAATGGGGTTTGGGTTGAATCTGTATCTTTGGTAGCAAATAGAAGCTGTGTATATGGTACTATTGGTAATGGCAGTGTCAGTGCTGGGCTGTGCATTGGGTTCCCTGGAGACAGCGGTGCTGGTGGAATGTTGGGCTGTCAGGTGCTGCTGTGCTCACAATGGGTGCTGCCCTGGCAGTGTTTGGGGTGGCAGGCGGTGGCTGAGGCAGCAGAGGGTTCCTGGCAGTGTTTGGGGTGAGTGTGCAGTGCTGGGCTCTGGGCACTGGGCAGAGCAGCCTCGTGCCTGAGAGCAGGGAGAGGCCTGAGGAGCTTCTGGAGGCAGCAAATGCTCTTGGAGGATCAGCTGGGCCAGGGAAACCCTTCTGCAAACAGGGCTGTGGTGGTGGGGGAGTTATGCTGGAGAACTGTTAGAATGTGTGGTAGAATATCCTCCTTTCCTCTTTCTGGAGGATGTGACCAATGTTCTTTTTCGTCCAGTAGCAGTTTATCTATCAATGAGAGTGTTCTAGAATTAAGTGTTTTTCAGGTTGTAATGCAGTTTTCTAATGACATTGCAGGTACTTGTGATCTGTTTCAGAACCAATGATACATTTTTCTTCCCCTCCAATTATTTTTTTTACAGCTCCTTTAGGTGGAGATAAGTTTTCTTTGAGCATTAATGAAATGTTGTAAAATGATATTGTTGGGCCTAGACAAGCTTGTGTTGTGTCATGGGGGCATTCTGGACCAGGATGCACTGCAAGTGAAAGCCTTTGTCTTTTTCCATTCGATTTCTGAACCACAAATAGACCTGTATAAAGTTGTTTTTTATTATGTCTGTGCCTGTTTGCAATGTTCCTTAACTCCTAGAAGAAATGCAAATTCTGTAAATGTACTATATTTAAATATGCTTAAGTAAGTGTTCTTAGTGTATTTGATGAACTTTCTTTCCGTGCAATGAGCTCTGGTTTTGTTCACTGAATTTCTCTGGTGGAAGCTTTTGTGGTGACCTGTCACACATGCAGTGAGGTGTGAACTTAGATTAGTGTGGGAAGAAGTTATTCCCCAGTTGGTGGGGATTTGTTTTAGGAAGGTGGAGTTTGGTCATATCAATATTGATTGTGTTACTAAGCAAATCTGTGGTGTAGGTGATGTCTTGGCTGAGTTGTAGAGCCCAAGGCTTTTGGTGAATTAGATCAATCTTCTGATGTTAAACAAGATCCTTTTCGCCTGGTTTGTGACCATTCCTTAGGATGGCTTTTTTTTTCTCTCAGTGGTGATTTCTATATGTTGTAAGGAGGGGTAGGTGCATCTCCAGGCAATGTGGTTTGAGTCCTTTTCCTTCTCTCCAACATGTATTTTATCTAGGTAAAGAATACCTCTCTGTTGGGTCATTTAGAAGTCACATTGAATATTCATATGTAAGAGGGAGAAATCAAGTATTTTCAGTCAGTTGTGTCAGCATGTTGTTCTATTCCATTACTGAAAGGAAAAGCTTTGTATTTCAGCAAGCCACCTAGCTGCTGCTATGGGAAATGAGCCTTGGAAATCAGCAAGCATCCTCTGAAGGCAGATTTCCTTAGTTTTCCCAGATTTCCTTAGTTTTGCTGCAGCAGTGCTGTTTGTGTTTGCTGTGCACCTGGGGCACATGTTGTGTGTACAAATGAGCAGGTGCTGCAGTCACCAGCTGTGCTCGCTCAGCTCTGCCCTCCTGCCCGAGCAGGTCACAAACTCACTGTCTGAATCCAACAAACAAACACCACTCTGTCTTTCTTATATAGGACAATGAAGCCTGTGGAGATCATGGTGGTTTCTGAGAGGGGTTATAATCAGCTTTTGATGAAAAGAGAAAATAATGCCTATTTTTAGTGATTGCTTTTAGTTTTGTTTGCGTTATCTTGCGTACTAAGAATTAAATTGTCTACTTCAGGGAGTCAGTTTTTCATTTGTTGTTGCTGTGCTTTTTCTGCATATGTGAATCCTTGATGGATGTTATTTAAATTTGGATTTGAAAACTGAAAAATACTGAGGAAGCTTTTGAAAGATTTTTATTAACTTACGCTGATGTGCAAGTGAAAGATTGCATTTTCCAGCATAAATACTTTGTGCCCAGGCATGAATGTTTTCATGCCTGCTTTGCAAGGTTTGGTATGCATGAAATAATTTGAAATGGATTAAGTTGTTTAATTCCCATATAGCTCTTAGGAAAAACTTGTGCTCTCCTTTTGCTTAGCCATTTACAATATAAAGCCTGCTTTCCTAGGTTTTCTTAGTAAGTATAAACAAAGAATTAACAAGGGCTTATTATCTTAGGAAATATGAGATTGTTCTTGCTGTGTTTGAGTCTTGCTAAAAAAACATGAGATGGAGCTGCTTGTAAACCACAGAGTGAAAATTCCAGAATAATTGTGGACTTGCAGGTCCCCCATCCATGCTCAATCACATGAGGTGTGTATGTTCCTGCCTGTAAGCCTATCAGGAGTACCATTGCTTAAATGAGTAAATTCATTCAGGTGTTAAATGCCTTGATCACTTTGAACTGAAGTATTTCTTAGGAGGAATGTCAGCTCAGAGTTAAAAACTCCCATAATTTTCCCATGTCTGGGGAAAGAAGTTGCTTAATCCATTTTGTAGCACAGTGTGCACTGCCAAGTAAAGCAACAGCTGTACTGTGCTTGCATTTCTATAGTTTATAATTTAAAATCTATAAGGAAATAATTTTATTTCTAGATAAACTTGCAGACATACTGAGCAATGTAACAAAATTGGTTTCATTTATCAGTCTAACCAGAAAGTATTAAGACTGTCATACTGATGTATAGCACCTAATCAAAGGAAGAGCACCCAGTTTCAGATTAAGATCATTAACACTTCAATGTTTTGTATGACAATAAATCTTCAATGCATCCTCAGTTCTTTGATATTCTAGTGCAACAGTAATCCCCTAGTGGATTTATTAGGATAATTTTATTATTCCTTTCTTCTCAAAGATGATTTGAAAAGCAAATTATAATTATTATAAATTTTGGCATTACGATTAAAACAAAAGTTCTGAAATATAACAGCGTTTTGATGTTATAAATTGTTTCACATTAAGATCAAAAAAGAAGAAAGTCAAAACAGTATCTAAGGGCTAGGGCCTTCTTATTTTAATGAATAATTTCCAACCCCTAGGTTGCAGATGCACTTCATATTTTTTCATATAAGTGTGTATGAACTCTTCTGTTGTTAGATCTTTGTACTCTAAACTTTAATTTAGCACTGTGTATTAGCTTTTGATGTTTCTCTTGTAAGGACACACCTCACCCTTGGTATTTAGGATTTTACAGTTCTAATTTCAACCCTAATGTCGGAAATTCTGTGTGATGTTCACAGAATTAAAGTTATACATATAACTCTGGCCCAGTAAAAATACTGTGCAAAGATGTAAAAAGGCCACTCTGCTCCTCATGTTGCTCCTAATGTTGTTCAAGAACAAACATTTTCGAGAGGTTTCCCTGCATACTCCTTAGTCAGTGTTCTGACTGAGGCAGAAATCCTATGAGGACTGTTCAGGGAAGTTACTGAGATGAGATGCTCCTGACAGTTTATGGTTTGCTGGATTGCAAAATTCACTTACAGTAACCATCTCTCATTGCTTGCATTGGTGAAACCCTCAGTTCAAGTTTGCAGAGAAACTGTTTTCCTAGTAAAATCATTTTGCTGTGAATTGAAAACAAACAATTACTATTGTTCCTGGTTTAGAGCCATTTAAGATATTCTTAAATATTTTTGAAGTTATTTCTCCCTTTATTTCCCATAGAAGTTTGAGTTCTAAGAGGAGAATGTCATATGATTTTTCCTACAAAGCAAATTTCCAAGCCTTGAATTTAAATTTAGAAAATGTCTGAAGCTATAAATTTTGTGCTAGAAACAATGTTTTATACATGTCCTGCACACAACCATAACCTTCATATCATTTTTTTAAGTGTATATGTAGCTTATTCAACTAAAATTCTGAGGAGTGAGAGAAAAATGCTCAAAAATTGGCATATCTTGAGCTGAGTGGATGTGCAGTAGCATCTTTACAGAGGAAAAATCATTCCTGGTTGTCTTACATTCAAACTACCCTTGTTTCTTTT
This sequence comes from Cyanistes caeruleus, assembly GCF_971803275.1. Taxonomy (NCBI): domain Eukaryota; kingdom Metazoa; phylum Chordata; class Aves; order Passeriformes; family Paridae; genus Cyanistes; species Cyanistes caeruleus. Next base: position 9,842,806 of record NC_141707.1, on the reverse strand, counting down.
CAAGTATTGTTTTAGAGACAGATGTTTTATGAAATTGCTCTTTGTTTGGTGAAGTCAGCATGGCTCTGAAGCAGCTGAATGGAGAAGTACTAACTTTGGCTGCCTGTGCAGAGCTGAAGGTTGTCCAGGGGGTTCTCAGCATGGTGTCATTGCAGTCAGCTAACCATGAATCTACAAGTCCCTTGGCACCACACATTCAAGTATTTTTACTCATATATCAATGTACAGATGGTCAAGTCATGGGGAGGTGCTGCAGAGGGAATTAAAAAAAGGCTTTTTATTAGCTCTTATGTAATTTTTTTTTCTCATTAAAGCAATTGATGTGCTGTATCATTGTGCCACTGAAACCTTCATAGACTGTTTATTCCCTGCTCTTTTTTCCCCTGAAATCTCTTAGTGAATTTTTACTATAACAGAATCAAAATTAGCAGTAGGTGTGTCCTTTGCTGTGTCTCAGGCTACTCTTAGGTGCACAGATGTTGCTGAAGCAGCTGGTAAAACAGGATGCAGTCTACAGAGGTCACATTCACTTTTGGAGGCTTTGGGCTGATATTTTTTGTCTTATGGCTCTGTCTTGTTTGCCAAAACCAAACTGAAGGTGCAATAAAGATTTAAAAGGAAGGAGAATGTGCCTTTAAAATGAGTTAATGGTAAAAGCATATCTTTAATGTCCCAACCTCCCATGTTAATGGCACTTTCTGTAAAGTCTAGAAAGCCTTGATGATGGACTGCTTGAACAGGTGTGTGCAGAGCAAAATATTGTGTGCTGTGCACTCAAGGAGAGATCAAATCTTTTTTTTTTGCAGTTCAGGTTGCCATTTTGCATCTGAAAAATGGACCTGTTCTCCTGAAGGATTAGCACAGGTTTAAGGCTTTGAGCTGTGTGTTTTTATTCTCAAGAAGCCATTCTCTGTCACTGCAGTTCTCAAAATTCTGTAACATCCACCCTTCCTTGATGTTTTCCAGGAGTTTTATGATGCCCAAATGTGATGAGTGTTTTGCTGGTATTTTAGAAGTCATGATGCAGTTCTGATTTATGATCATGGCTCAGGAATTACCTTGGCAATTTTGTCATTGACTTTAGTGAATGTTGTGTCTGGCCTGTACCACATTATTCAAATTGTATATTAACTTCTGTAGATAATGATTTAATAATTCTTTAAATGCTGCGTAACTTAGAAAATTATTCTTGGAATCATGCTTTGGATGACTTTTTAATTGGTTATTATGTGAATAGAATAATTATGCATTTGATGTTTAAGATTTGATACTTGAGTGGCATACCTCTGTTTTGGTGGAAACTCCATTGCAGTTGTAAAGCATCTGGGAAAGCATTTAACAGCTGCTTGAAAACTTTGTGGCATCTTTTGTACTTTGTGACTTCTTTGCTTTTAGGTGTGGCTTGTAGATTTGATAAGGTGGTGGAAATAGTGAGGGAAATGACAGAATTTTTCACTAAATGCCTCCATGGTACAGCAAATAAATTTTAAAGCAGATCCCTTGTTAATACATAGCCTTTTACTTTCAAAAAATAGTTATGAAAATATACCAGGTATCCTGATACTTATATAATGGTTAAGCAATATTTTTGACTTTGCTGTTCCCTCAGCAATATACTGTAGATGTTTACAGTGATTAATTAAAAAAATAATGATGAATTACACAACCAGTGGAGGTTTCTGCAATGTGATTTTATTGGAGGTATCAGAGAATAGGAAATGACATATCATGGATTAGGGCTGTCAGAATAGCAGGCTTTTTTCGTGGGCAATAATCCTTCTAGGCAACAAAAACCCTGGGGGGAATTTCATAGAGGTGAGTGAGTTAGCTGACAAGGAGCTTTCGAGGCTCCACAAGAAAGAAAACGCTTTTACTACCAATCAGTCACTTGGCACATCAAAGCAGTAATTAAACCAAAACTGGCAGAGGAACACATGAATGTGCATTTTCTGAATCTCAGTCTGGTGGCATACAGATATTGTTGTGGCTTTAGGAGCTGATTACTTACTGCTCTTTATTGCAAAGTATCATTGTGGTTCTGTATCTGACTGTAAGAACAGTTTTTTGCTTTTTGATTTCTTTCTTCTAAGGTTGATATTTAAAACATGAAGTTTCTGAAGCCAAATGTGTAAGAAAAATGCAGTGCATATGTGATATGATGTATAATATCATATATATATCATAGATCATATATATATATATTATATATTATATATAATGAGAAACTTTTGGCACTGTCAGGGGATAACTATTTTTCTCTCTATTTTTTTAACTGACTTTAGGTATCAAGTATATTTTTAATATTAGACTGCAAATCCTGCTTTTACTAATTCACTGCCAGTTTAGCATTCAGCATGTCTGTGAATTCAGTCTTGTTATGTTTTTAGAGTGGGTAAATTAAATCTAGCAAGCAGAGAAAAACTAATGAGGAAGCACTCACAGAATGCAGAAACTGTGCCTAATATGAAGTAAACAAGTATAGGCCCTATACTTTATCTACTTTATAATTTTAAATAAGGCAAAAAGTTAAACCCAAGCATGCTAATATGGCACAAAGTTGATCTAATAAATATTCTGAAGATAAATTATAATGTAGGTTCAGTGGCATTCAAAGTGGCACCAAGCAAACTAATACCAAAGCCAAAAGCTCTGGGGAGAGTAGTGAAAGGCCCTAAAGTTTTGTGTGGAGAGTTATAATGAAAAGTGAGTTTACAAACCTAAGTCTAATGTTGGCAGCTGCTCTAATTCTACAGACTCCATCCATTTCCCCAGTGCAGTGTTTTGGTGGATGCATATTTATCATCTAAATAACCTTGGACTTCCTCCTAATTGTTCCGACTTTTTTAATGTGTGAGAAACAATTCTGGACTAAGCATTATTTGCCTTGCTCTGGTTTTCATAGCTTTGCTCTAGTACCTTTATGTGATCTCCACTATGCCCAGAACATCAGAAAAAAGGTCATCTTTTTGGCAGTATTTCCTGAAGTAAGTGTCTATCATATATTGGTCAGGCAGACCTGGATTTTATTAGACAGAATAACCCACTTGCTTTGCCTACTAGCTCAGAAGATAATAAAAGTGATTAACTAATCTCCAGTAACTCTAAATTGAGTTACCTAGATATACTGAGATGAGAACAAGTCAGAGGGTTCAAGAGCTAAGAAAAGTTGTTTTTAAGAAAAGCTTTTGAATGTTGTTGTCTAAGATGCACATGTGAAATGAGGAGACACAGGAAGGAGGCAGCTCTTAGGAATAGAACTATTATGTTATTAATACTAATATGTTATTAATTAATGAACTACTACGATAACTCCTGTTATCCTCTATGTGCCTGTTTAAGGACTGCCTTCCCTTACTTGTGGGGATAACTCAAGCAAACACCTGTTGGATGCCATTGTATTTTCATGGATGATCTAGAGATTACTGCCCATTTCTAGTGATCTTGTTCAGAAATGATTTAAATGTACAGTAGTGTAGACAGAAAGTCAAGTTAGAGCTGCCGTGACAGTGCTTTCATCATCTGTCAGCATCCTCTGAGTGTCATGAGCTAAACCTTACATTTTATTTGAGCTGCCTGATACCTGCCAAGGGGCAGATATCATTGCTAGAGAGAAATCCTCTCATCTTCTGTGACTTCATCCCCTCTTAGATGTAAGAACTGTTTGGTATCCAGAGGTGAATTGCACTGGACCTTTACAAGGCACAGGAATCATCCATCCATCTCCTCATCCTTTCAAAGAAATGGATTGGCCCTTTGACTCTGCAGTGAAAACTGGAAAATCTTGCTTTAAATAATAAGATTCTGACTAAAGGAAGGTTATTTTATGGAAATGGTCTGGTGTTCACTGCTGTGTTGTTCTGATATTTGGACTGCAGGTTACAAAAAGAGAAAAAAATACTGTATCAGTATATATATTAAGTAGAAGTGTTGTTTTGTTAGTGAGGAATGTCAGTGAAATTTAAATTATTGTGTAGTCCTGAGAAGTGTCACTACAGTAAATCCTCTTTGTGGAATAGTTAAGTCACAACTGAAATGTGGTGCTTTGCATTGTTCTAGTAATTAAACCGTTTAGGGAACAATCCCCATAAAGGGTAACCATTTGGTGGTGGCCAAGAAATGTATCATCTGTATGATCCAGGTAGAGAAAAAGGAAAGGAAGAAATGCTGTGAAATAGACACTTTCTTTGTACACACCTGAAAAGAGGCTTGTATGTGATATGCAAGCAGATCCCAGCTTTAAATTATATTTAGTCAGTTAACACCAGTGTTAACACACAGATCTTTATGTGCAGAGGTGTATTCAGGCTTCATATATTTTCCTGTCCATTTGCTTCAGTTTAGCAGTGTGAGCCTTTGCAGCCTGGCTCCTCATTTGTGCCCTTGAGTGTATGATCATTGTTTCATATAGAAAACCTGAGAAATATTGAGCATTCCAGCACAGGAGCTCCTGTTCCATGTGCTGATACATCCATTGCAAAGGATGGAGACAGCTCACTTGGTTTGGTAATCTGCTTCCAACCACTTAATTTTTAAGATGGTGTTATTGTGTCTGTGTATATGTACCTCTATGAGTATAGCTGCAAGTAGCCTGAATAGTATTTATAAGGTTTTATTGTTTCTTGCTCCATCTGACTTTGTGGTGCACAAGTAGACCTAAATGTCTTCATAATGAATTATTGCTGGGTAATTAATCAGCTTCCCCTGCTTTAGACAGTTGCCTTCCAGAACTTACCATAATTCACCTCCATCAGCCAATACACAGAGACATTAATTGCCTCATAATATTGTCAAGAAGATGTCAGGTAATGCTGAAAGGGTGTGATTGCATCTCTTTGATCTAAACTAAATTTATTAGTGTTTTGTCCCTATTCTCATTCTGCACATTTATCTTGCCAGTGCTGTGAGCTGGGCTAAGGACACATCATCAGGAGCAGGTCTGTCCAAGTGAATAGTAATTTCAGATTTGCAATGGGAAATGAGTAATTCCCCAGCAGGCAGGTCACAAAACCAGGTGCTGACAGCTGGGACAGTGGAAATTCTCCTTTCAGTTGCCTTATTTTAAACACTAAGTTGAAAATATAACGCATGCTTAGAAGGTGCAAATAATGTCTACTCTCATTTCACTCAGTGAAATTTGCTCAGCTTCATCTTGGAGCACTGGAGATATTTTTGTATTTCAAAGTGTATATGGCTGTTTGTCCAGTATTTGGAAAAGTTACTCAGATTTAGCAGTAACTAATATAGTAGGGCTTGCACATAAAATAGAGAAGGCAGAGGAGATTGCAAAACTAAAGTGAATAAGTTGTCTCTCCTGTTGCATTTGTTTTGGGGCTGGGTGACTCATTTATTGAAGATTTTATTTTTAAAAGTTGGTTTTGACTTGGTTGATATTACTTTCAGAATCTAGATTTTCTATTTTGGCTTTTTTTTTCCATGTCAACATTAATTATAATAGTGTCAAAAAGTCAATATGCCTTTGTACAAGTAAGAAGTTTGCCATGGCATTATTTTAAAAAGTGCCTGAGTCCAGGGAAGAGAAATAGAAGAAAATAAGTAAAATACTGTTGCAGTTTGTCTACTTAAAAGCTCTTTTAATATCAATACATTTCAAACCTTCTCTCCAGTCTTGGGAAGCTTGGAGATGGCAAATTCAACATCACCTTGTGTTGTTGACATGGTCTCTTTCCAGGAAGGCTAAATGGTACATTAAAATCCACTTTGTTTTTACAAAAGAATCAGTACTTTATGGTATTGTAGAAAACTTCAAGTCATTACTGTGCCAGCTTAGATCAGCATGAAGAACATTATGGCATGATAGGTTTTTTTTGGGTTTTTTTAAATGTTCTTAATGTATTTGTAGACCTGTACTGCTGCTGCATAAATTCATTAGTAAGCTTCATGGAATGCCTAGCATGATTGTGGAAAGTGGATTTTGCAGGTGTGGGTTGGTAGGGTTGCAGTTTGTAATATGTTTTAGTCTCGTTTGTGAGTCTTTCCCCACTACTCACCTGGCTGTAATATGTGTAAGTGCCTAACTGAGCAGTTACTTAGCCATGGAGAGTCTGTTGTACATAAACTCAGGAAATTGTACACCTCCTGGCTCTATTTACCTTGATCTTATTCCATAAAATATTCATGCTGGTAATCTGTGCAGCTCAGAGACACTGAAAGATGATCTGCAAAACGAGGGAATACTTGCTCTGAACTCTGTGGAGGCCCTCAGGAGTCATTCTGATTCATGTCTAGGGATTTCACAAGGATTTGACATGCTTGATCTTTAGCTTGTAATTAATTGTCAGAGCTGCTATCAGCTTTAGAAATGTCTTTCTACTAACTGGCCAAAAATAGCAGTGTTGGTCTTTGAAACTGTTGCCTTTTATGTGTGAAATCAATTGCACCAAGAGCATGTTCTTTTCACAAGTAACAAAAAGGATCCTGTTCTGTAATGTCATCCCATTTGTTAGAAAATGTTAGCACCTCTCGTTTCACAGGGCTTCTTTTGTACATGGCAAGGATGCATTAAATTTAGTCATGTGCAAAAAGAAATCTGCAACTGGAATACTGCTTGTAAAGTCACTAGATATACGTGATTTCTCTGTCTTTTAATACTTACTTTAATGCAATATATTAAGTTGATGAAAGAGCTCTTTGGCTATTGAAAGTCCTCTTGCCACCTCCTCTCTCCTACTGTCAGTGGATGCCTGATAGTTAATAATAGCTTGAAACTGGTGTAGTTTCAAGCTATTTTTTCCCATTTCCCTCTTTGTTGCAATGAAAAGGGTCTAAAACCAAGAGAAAATGTTCTTTTATGTGATAGACAAGAGCAATGTGTTATTGCAGAAATGTGACATGGACCTTGTTAGGCCTGGCAGTTGTTTTAGTCCTGGCTCTCATACTCTGAATTTGAGAACTGGATATGTGCTGGGGGATGCTGGTGCATATCCTCAGAGGAGAGAAGGTAATTTGACAGTTCACTTTAACCCTCTTCAATAATGTTGACCCTTCTGTCATCTGTTTGTTGAGAAAGTGGCTTCTGATATGGAAAACTGAGACTTTTTGTAGTAAAAATAAGGATTTCTCACACCTCTCAGTAGCTCTTTCAGCTATTCCAACTTGAATATTTCCTTAGTACTGATAGTGTCCTCATGGTTATTAAAACAAAACACACAAGATACAAAACCCGTTAAGGAAATTGAAAATTACTTTAAATACAAATATGGAACTTGGATGTTAACAGAAGTGCTGTAAAAAGCATTAAGTGTTGAGGGCTTTTAAAAGGCATTGGAATACCTTTAGAACTTTTAAAGCAGTGGAAATTGCCCCTGTGGCTTGTGAGAGGACAGGAATGTTTAGGGGATGACTGAATATGAGTGATTAGAAGGTTTTGTATCTTGTTTTAATAACCATGAGGACACTATCAGTACTAAGGAAATATTCAGGTTGGAATAACTGTTCCAGCTGAAAGCGCTACTGGAATAGTTTCAGAGATGAATAGTCAGAACAGATGATCTTTAACCTTTCAAATCCCATTTTGTTGTACAATACCTCTTTGCATGGGAGTGTTCTAAAATTTCTCTTAATTACACAAAAATCACAAAACCTGTCCAAACAAGCGAAACTCTGTGTACTTTTACAAAAAAAAAAACCAAAACCAACAAAAACAAGCTATAAATAGAAGCCTCCCATCAAAGGGGTGAAAATGTTAAGACAAAGAATTCCCCCATGTAAAATAGCATTTCCAATAGCAAGAACTAATTGCTTAGAGCACGAAACAAATAATTAGTTAGCAGACAGAATCCAGAAATGCAGATGATTATGTGCTGTATCTTTGAAGCTGAGTGATATTTTCTTCTGATCATTAAAAGCTTATACACAAGGTATTTATACAGTTGGTACTAATGACTTAACCTAAACTTGTAATCAGTCAGGCTTTTCTTTGGCAGTGTATCTGGTTTAAAGACAAATAATGGCTTAGTGTTGTACTGATAATGTGAATTTTGGTGTACAAAATGGTTATGTATAGTTCTTCCTGGTTTTCCTCTGATTTTTTCTGTGACTGGAAGCATGAGTGGGTGGCATGTTTGCCAAATCATTTCCTTCAGTTTGCCTTTGCCTCTTAAACAAGTGAAACAGAAAACAATTCCATAATAACAGTTTATCTCTGCCTTGCTGTCTTTGTGTCTGAGGAAGGTTCATAAGTTGTAGTTTTAAAGTAGAAAAATATGTGTTTTAAACAAGTCTAGATGATGTCTGAGTAGACTGAAGCCTGACAGGATCCATGGTGTCCTTGGTGACTGACAGCAAGAGTGACAATTAACTCCAGCTGTGTCTGTGTTTTTGTGGAATTGATACCTTCTCACTACAGACTGGAATGAGATCATCACCATATTTTCTTAGGCTTTCGAATGGTAACCACTAAAGGTCAATACTGTGCTGGATTATGTTTGAATCACTCATGATCTAATGCTCTGCAGCCAGTTACCAATCTCCTTAAAAACCTTTTCCACGCTGTCCTGAATTACTCTGTTTTTATAAGCACTGCTGTTAAATGCTTGTGCTGCTTGCAGAGAACTTGCCACTGTGAAAAGATTAATTTTTCTTCTCTGTAGCCTGGTTCATGTAGTTCTATTTAGAGTCCTGGAAGACATGGCTTTTGCCTAATTAATAATCACTTCCAATTTTCTAAGTGCCTAAAATCTGACAGCATCGACCGTGGCTTGTACATGAACTCTTTCTGAGGGCTGGTATGCAATAACAAATGCTTCTAGGGTTCCTTAGTAATTAAAATTTGATGGAAAACCCCACCCCAAGCCAAAGCCAGCAAATGGTACCAGTAAAGTGTTGATTGATTTTATTTTTTAATGAATCAAAATATTAATCCTCACTTGCTCTGTGGCTAAAGATCTCTGAAGAATCAGGCAGTGATGATGTAGAACACCAAGAGTAATTAAATCAAAGTAAAATTCAGAAATTAAGGAAAGGAATGTTTTAAACTGACAAGAATTACTCTCTTGTGCTCCTGATTACGGGAGATTTTCCAGAGGATATTAAAATGTAATGTACTCTCTTCAGCATAGTGGTAACTCAATTTCAAATCAGCAGTGATGGACATGGGGAATACTAAAAGGTATTTTAGGATTAGTTTCCAAGTGATGGTAAATTGGAATAGTGGATCAATTTCCACCAGCAGGAATTGAATTAGAGGGTGTAACAAGTTGCTTTTTGGCTTGTTGAGGCTTTTTTTTCTGTTTTTTTCTGTTTACCTTGTACCTCTGTTCCAGTCTTTAGTGCAGCTGTTTTAAACATGCTACTGAGAAGACCACTTCAGGATTCAAATACAGTGATTTTACAAGTGCTTTTACATTTTAGCTGTCCCTTATCATACTCCTCGTGTTCTTGGCAGACATGACTGTGCTTCTGTGAACTGTTTTGTGTTCTTATTTCTCTGGTTCTTATGTGTCAGCTGATATAACTGGATTTGGTTTGCTGTTTTAATTTGGCATGTAGAGAAGTTAAGGGGGTGTTTTTTAAAACTATTAGTTTTACAGATTTCTAATTCTGTGGGATGCTTTGCATATTTGCACTACTGTTACCGTTTCAAAATTTCACATTAGTTCTAAGTGTTGATGGAAATCTGTTCCTTTTTTTACTGAACAATAAGCCATGAGGTGATGAAAAATTCTTGTTCTGCTGCATTTCTAGCTCTGAAATGGTACAATGATATTTTGAATTGAAATTGAAAGTGGATTGACAACTATCCTTCATTAAGACTGTAGTTTAAATAGCATAGTTTTTAGAGAGAGTTCTTTATCACTTTCTAAAGCTGGCCTCGCTTGATTATGCTGCTGTACTCAATTAGACAATAACTGTTGATGGCTTGAAATTTAAACTGCTGTGAATTCTGTAGTCATCCTGTTCCAGCAGCTGCTGCTTCTGGGTCTCTGCTAGGCACCTACAGTAGTCAGTGTCTCTTGGAATATTGGTACAGTGCTGTCTCTTCCAGCCCCAGACCAAATCAGGAGCATCCAAGAAGTCGAACTGTGTGTTGCCAGAAGATGTCAGCCTTGTGTATGCAATGTAAAGTATGCAGGAGACAGTGGCAGTAACCCTCCCACAGGTTTGCTGTCTCTCTGCTAACCCTGCTGAGTTGCTTCTGGCGCTCAGTGAAAGGCAGCACTTGGATGAAGCTTTGTCTTGGGGCTGCCAGGCACTGGGAGATGACTCCAGGCACTGGCCTAGATATTGCTCACAGTGCTGCGGCTTTGTGCCGCTTGAAATAGAAAATGCAAGTTCCCTGGCAAGGCACCTCAGTAAACAGCCTCGTGTGCTCCTTACAGTGGGCTAATGATCTGATACAAAATCTCTTTCATGTGTCCTGATCTGGTGTGTGACCTTTTAATGGTCGTTACTTAAAGGAAAGCAAATTATTCCTCCTCAACACCTCCAGCTGGTCAATAATTTCTCATAAAGCTTAGACAGAAACACACAGCAAACAATTTAGTTTTTAAATAATGAATTTGTTGCTTCCAGTAAAGTTCTTGGAGGGGAGGATAAGATTTTATTTGGAGTCCCTGTCAGATTGGATGAGAAAGCAGCTGTCATTTGTATATGGAAGGGAATCTCAAAAAAGGTACAGATATTGAACCTAGTAGAGTTTCAGCACTCAAATAGCATTATTTTATGATACTCTGTCTGTTAATTTTTGGTAATCCAGTGAATATAGTATTTCTTAATATAACCTTGATGTGGGGGGGATAAAACAACCTCTCTTCTTGGTGAAAAATATGCCTGCCTATGCACCCTGCCCTTTATGCATGTAACAGTAAATTGAAGGTCATTTTACAGCAGTGTGGTTCATCTCTTTGATCGTCGCATTTTCTGGTAATGGCAGATTCAGAGGGGTGGCTGTCACTGCATGGCAGGATGAGCAAAATGGATATGTACCATGTGATATGGCAAAAATGTGGCTACAAAAGCATCTATTGACCTCCAAGTTGAGTAGGTTCTGTATTTTATGACCTATGCAATCATTAGCTTCAAAAATGCATTATGGTATGAAGAGGCACTTCAGAATATTAACCACTAGGACTGAAAATATCCTGTGTTTTCTATTGCTGTCTTGATGTACATGAGTGACTGTGGTGAGCATTAGCTTTTGGAGAAGGACAAAATTGTGTGTTGAGGAAAACAGCATCTTAAAAACTCATGGGCTGTTGACTGCCCTTTTTTTTTTTAACCTTAAAAGCTGTCTTGTCAAAATCACACAAAATTCAGATTTATTTTATTTAGTTGCATATATAGCAGACTCTAGAATGAGTGATGTTTTGATGACCTTGAGGGCAACAGAGAGAGGGCAGAGAGAGTAAAAATCTCACCAAGGAGTCTGTGCACTAATGAAAAATGAAGTAAAACACAGGCTAACCTCCCTATAGGAAACCCTTATATGTGAGACCCTTACTTGGGATTTGTTAATACATTCATTTTAAAGCAGGGAAGTGTAATAAGGAGAGAGAGAAGGTAAATTCCATCTACATTCCATTTTGCTCTGCAGTTCAAATTAGAATCTCTTGCAGTTTATTTTATGTGCTCCAGAACTAAGATTTAGGAGTAACAAGGGCTGAGTAGAAGAGGACAAGACATAAATGATTGTGTTTTCTTTTTGTCTCGTATCTCTGATTCTCTGTTGGATACAAGGCCGAAGTTGCTAGCTGTGAGATTTAGGCTGAGCTTGAATTATAAAAGTGGTGTGCTTGTAGTGTCAGAACCTTCTTAGAGCATCTCTGCCAGGTGATTGGGTAACAGCATTTCTGCTGGGCACCCTCCTGGCCAAGTTACCGAGGGAAAAATGAAACACTGACAAAGTGGATGTGCCTCTTGGGCACTCTGTGGGCATTTTCTCAGTGTAATTATAACATTTTCATTCAAGGCATGTCACTTGAGGACAGTGATATCAACTAAAGTTTCTTAAGAACTTTTATTTTCAACACAAACTTGCATCCAAGAGCAGAGGGACTTTGGAGAGGTGGGAAACTGATCACTCCTGATTTTTGTACACTTTGCTAGTAACTTTTCCTTCCCAACGTGACCATATCCAATTGAGATTGCTGTTATTTGCTGCCTCTGTGCAAGAGGTTTATATTGTATCCAATTTTGTTAAAATTACCTTTTTGCTCTTTGTGTCAATGATTACATTTTCCTTCAAGTTTGCTGTATTACTCTTGGTTTCTTGTAATGTGACACAAGGGCTACCAAGTAGATCTGTATGGCCTGAGGTCACTCAGTGCCTTGTTACAACAGTAACAATTTATGTTTTAAATAAGTGAAGAAGTGATTTTGTAGGTTATGTTCAAATTCTGCTGCTGGTTGAAATGCGATGTTATGGTGTCTCTAGATTTTGTCCTACTCTATTTAAATTCTTCTGTGTAATATCTGTCACTGATTTCATTCCATTTCTGGAGACTATTGGTATTTCTGCAAAACAAGTGCTTTTTTCTCCAAAGCACACCAATTGTGCCAGGCTCATGGCTCAGTGTTGCCCATAAGGAGCTGTAGGGATATGATGTGGCTTGAAGTTCTTGTGTTGTTCCATGAGGTATTCTTGTTTTCCAGTGTAAGTGGTGTAAGAAATTAACTGACCTTTTATTTAAGTGCAATCCATGTGGTACATTTTGGTCCACTGTATTGGCTGAATTCTCTGCTGGGGTAAACCTGAATTAAGATGGTTTTAGGGAGAGGTATAGACATAATGGATTAGACTTTGAGCTTCTCTTTTAGATGACAGTGTCTCCTGCCACAGCTGAGACCTCACAGGGTAGTGATGCCAGACAGGTTCTTTAAAGCCTTTTGCAATCCTAATGCATGCTTTACTACCATTGGTAAGGAAAATTAAATATGCCAGTTTTTCAGAATTTAAAAGAAAGAGAAATCTCACCTTGAGAAACAGATGAGGGAGAAATCCTTGTTTGAGATTAAAAAAAACATTTTATTTAGTAGTATTAGAGATTTACTTGAACAAAACTTAACTGTAGCATATGTAGAGCTGTAAAAGTAATACACATTTCTGGTAGCTGTGGAAAAACTTCAAATTTATGAATTCTTGCAGATATTTTTGGTATGTCATGATGGCATTTGGAATTTACCAAAGTCATTAATTTAGTCAATTATTACTCAGTCATTCTGAGTATTATTCTGCACTGGTAACTTTGTGCTTTCTTCAGTAAACTTGTCTAATTGGCCTTAATTACATTGTCTATTGAAACATTCTGTTTTGGGATTTTTAGAGGAACAGGGCAGAATAGTGCTAATGGCAAAACATTGATTTTCAGGGCAGTTTTAAATTTTTTTTTTAGGTTGGTTTATGTGCAGTAATTAATCTGATTGGAAAGATTTGCTCTATAATGGCTGGACTGCACTGAATTTGTTCCTGGTTTCCTTGAATGGAAATGTGTGTACAGAATGTGGGCAGATACAGAGCTATAGAATGTATAGTTAAGTGGAAGGTGGGAGATGATGGTGACCCCTGAATGCTGATAGTATTTGGCTTGTCCTGGGAACATAAGCATCATTTTGGAGCAAAATAAATGAAGATTAATGAATTTTACTTTTTTGTTTGCTTATGTAATAATTGAATATATTGTACTTTCATAGGATAAATGCAATCATTCAGTGTAAATTGGGGTTTATCCAGGGAAAGCTACTTGAAGAAATAACCATATTAGGCAATTTTAAGCAGTTTACTATGTGGGTGTATTTACAGAAATCCCTAAGTTAGAGAAATACAATTATTCCAGTTCTCATAAATTGGAACTGAAGTAGCTTCCATTGGGTAGAAATAATTACTGTGCAGGGGTGGGCAGCTATGTGTATTGAGAAAATCACAGAAATATTGTTGACTAATATAACAGTAGGAGGCATTTGAAAGTAGAATTGTGATTTTTGTCAAGTAAATTTGCATAAAAGTGATTTCCATTAGAAAAAAAATAATATATTCAGTTAGATTTTGAGTGGCTAGTGGTAATTTTCCTTTCTGTTTGGACACCATGATCTTCATCAGTTGGCTGGACAGCAGGCCATTCATTCAGAAATGGCATTATTAACATGCCAGTGCTGCTTGGTTTTCTGTGTTTGCCTTTCCTAGTAAAGCTTTTTGGTGTTAGAGTTGAAACTAGAGGTAAATAGTTTACAGATAAAATGAAGCATCCTCTATAAAACTGCTGCACTGGGGAGATGTCAGGGTAGATCCAGTTTGGGCACAACCATCTGACTGTTAACAAGACCAAACAAAGTGTGTGACTCGTGCCATGCAGCTGGAGCTGGGGCTCAGAAATTAGGCAGTGATCCTCCCAACCATGATAGCCCTGGCAGCAGGGCTGCAGCGCACTTTTGGTGTTGATTTCCTGCAGGGCCATGTTTATGTTGGAGGCGGTGCACAAGCTGCTGTGTGGACATCATATTATTCCATTGGTTTGAGGATTAATGAGGTTAAATTAGCTCAGTCATTTACTGCACATTTTATTGAAGTTCAAGCTGTTCAGACTGTTGCAGTTAATATAAGCAGCCCAGAATGTTGCCGGTTAAATGTAAGTTACTCACCAGGGATCCAGAGTTCATTACTGGAAGGGAAAGGACAAGTTTACTTGTGATAAAGTTAAACTTGTTTGGAATACTCTTGCCTGTGTTATTTGAGAGGCAGAACTGGAGGCAGTATCATCGATCAGCGGCACAGCAGGATACCTCAGTGATACGTTTAGGGGCATGTGTTGTTCTCTTTATACCTGTTGTACAGATGGAAGTATTGGTGATAAAATTAACTCCTTTGGACCATTGATTTGCATAAAAATAGTGTCCTATTAACTAATGAACAAAATATTTGGAGCTAGAGGGAAGTTAAGAGCTAGGAATAAATATGTCTGCTTAAAAACTAAACCCACTGGGCAAGCGAGTTGCTGTGAGAACCTTAAAGGAGAGGGATGAGGTAGAAAGACCATCAGTGTATATTTACAGTCACATGTATATTTAGAAATCCATGAACACTGATTTAATTCACATTTTCCTGTTGGAATAAGTCAGCTACACCTAATGACAAGTGGGTTTTCTGGAGGTGCTGAAATGGGGTGACAGGAAGCTTCTCTGAGTTATATCTTAGGCATAAAGGGTCCTTATGCATGCCAGACATGGGAGAGAGAAAGCAGTAAGAGCCTGACAGTGTGGTAGGAAAAGGAGTGGGCAGAAATGACACAAACCAAATCAGAGTTTAGCAGTGTAGGACCACTAAATAGGAGCAGAGAGTGAAAGATGGACAGTAATTGGGGGACCAGAAAAGTGATGTTTTTTTCCTACAGTGAAATGCAAGGTACTTGTGGCCTTAGAGGATGGAGCTCCACAGGGCCTGTGGAGAGGTTGTAGGTGTGGGACTAATGATCCAGGATTTTGTAGAACAGTGTTTGCTTTCAAAGGAAAAGGCTGAATAAATTTAGGACAAAGAGGGCAGACAAGACCTACTTGTAATTTAAACGGATCCAATATTTCTCTGACATCAAACGTACGTCAACATAAAAAATAATTTTAGCCAGAAATGGAAATTAAAAGTTTTCAGACAGCGGTACAGTGGAAGATCTACAAATAGTCCCTGTATGTAGGAGGGTGTGAATATTGTGTTTAGATAAAAGTTCCTTTTTTCACTTAAAGATCCCTAATGTGACTGACTTGTCAAGTAGATCCTGCTCTACTTTTTTAGGAACTGTATTTTTCCCTTTGCATTTTGGGCAGAAAGTGATTTGTGGAAAAGTCATTGAGGTAAAAATTAACCTATTCTCAATTTTTGTGTCCTGGACAACATCTCTTTGTTTTAAACACTGTTGTGCTATTTTCATACCTTGATAAGCTAAACAGAACAGGCAGTTGTTAGTGCATATACTGTTCTTTGTATTGAAACCTAATTTGAAATGCTTGCCACTTTGGAAAGGAGAAAGTGAAGGAAACTGGCTGCAGAGTTTGGGGTGAATTGTGGGCTTAACCTTTATATTGAAAATAGAGAATTGCACATCTGGTAAATTAGAAAAAAAACTGGTGTTTTGTAACACTGAACAAAATCCTGTGTCTTTTGAGGGCGGCAGTTCTTAACAGGGCTGGCTGAAATACAGCTGTTTTAATGTTGTGTTTTAGATTTCTTACTTGATTTTAGCTGCCCCATGTATGCTTTACATTTACACTCCATGCTGAGTTAGATGTAGTTCTGTGTTTCCTTGCAGTTGTTTCTGTATCTAATGTTTAAACACTCATCAAGAAAAAAACCCTCGTAGTGGCGGATGGTTATGAAGGGGTTCTACTCCATATGTAAAAACTTATATCTTAACATGGAAATGACAAATTAAACTAAAATAGGTTTCAAATAAAACGAAATCTTTAAGGTACTTACAGTTTTATTTGCAGCTTCTATGGAGTTATAGTGAAAAAATACAAAAAGTGAAAATATAAGGAAAAATTTCCCAATGCAAAACCACAATTGGATGTGTCTGGAGTCTTAGCAGTTGGATTGCCCTATGTTCTCAAAAAAATGGACCGTGAGCATTTTTGTAGGTTGTAGAATGGAGCATAGCTAACAAATAATAGCCTTGGTTAATAAACTGTATTCTCTGTATGGGGGATTTCCCTAATTGATAAAATGCACTGTCTGTATCGGGGAGGTCGTCCTCTGTGCCCCAGCAGCTTTGGGAGGGATGCATATGGAGCGCTGGGTGAGGAAGGGGACCTGGGCTTGGGCAGGCCCATGGGCTGACTCAAGGCTGGAGATCAGTGTGGTGACGGGTGTCACAGGCAGATGGGCCTCACATCGAACTTGTAATAGTGTCCTTTGTTTCTAGAATAGAGAAGAGCTAGGGGATTTGATTTGGGGCTATCATTAATTCTGCACATAAATACATCCCGTTTGAGGATTGTATTGCACTGTGCAGCCCCACCTTCCCCAAGCAGAGTTAGTTCAGGGAATTATTGGGAAAGGAGTATTTTCCCATGCAGCACGTCACTTGTATGTGTCTGCAGTCTTAGAAGCAGAATCACCCTACGTTCTCCAAGGAAATGACCTTGAGCACTAGGAGGTTGTAGCAGGGAGCGCAGCTACCAAATAGGTTTAAGAGATAAAATGAACTATTTGTATTAGGGATGGCTTCCCATTACAAGTTCGATGTGAGGGCCATCTGCCTGTGACACCCGTCACCACACTGATCTCCAGGCTTGAGTCAGCCCATGTGCCTGCCCAAGCCCAGGTCCCCTTCCTCACCCAGCGCTCCATGTGCATCCCTCCCAAAGCTGCTGGGGCACAGAGGACGACCTCCCCGATACAGACAGTACATTTTATCACTCAAGGCTATTTGGTAGCTGCGCTCCCTGCTACAACCTCCCAACCTGCCCAAGGCACTAGGGCTGCATTTCTAGGGCTTTCCCTGAACTCATAAGTAAAATTTTGCGCAAAAGAAGACTGAAATAGGGTGTAAAAATGGGAGGCATGCATGTGGTGCATTGGGTGAGGAAGAAATCTGTACATAACCAACCAAATCAACTGATTCAGCCCTGGAGCTCACTGTGGTGACGGGTGTCACAGGCAGATGGCCCTCACATTGAACTTGTAATAGTGTCCTTTGTTTCTAGAATAGAGAAGCGTTAGGAGATTTGTTTTGGGGCTATCATTAATTCTGCACATAAGTACATCCCCCAGGATTCTATTGCACTGTGCAGCCCCACCTTCCCCAGCCAGAGTTAGTACAGGGAATTATTGGGAAAGGAGTATTTTCCCGTGCAGCACGTCACTTGTATGTGTCTGCAGTCGTAGAAGCAGGATCACCCTACGTTCTCAAAGAAATGGACCTTGAGCACTGGGAGGTTGTTGCAGGGAGCGCAGCTACCAAATAGCTTTAAGATATAAAATGTACGATTTGTATTAGGGAGGTCGTCCTCTTACAAGTTCGATGTCAGGGTCATCTGCCTGTGACACCCGTCACCACACTGATCTCCAGCGCTAGGGCAGCTGATGTGGCTGACCATGCACATCCCATTCCTCACACAATGCACCACATGAATGCCTCCCATTTTTTGGGACACTGTTTCAGTCCTGTTTTGCGTAAAATTTTATTTTTGACTACCGGTAAAGCCCTCCTAGGAATGGAGCTTGGTCAAGTATGGAAGTTGTAGCAGGGAATGCAGCTGCCAAATAGCCTTGAGTGATAAAATGCACTGTCTGTATCGGGGAGGTCGTACTCTGTGCCCCAGCAGCTTTGGGAGGGATGCATATGGAGCGCTGGGTGAGGAAGGGGACATGGGCTTGGGCAGGCACATGGGCTGACTCAAGCCTGGAGATCAGTGTGGTGACGGGTGTCACAGGCAGATGGCCCTCACATCGAACTTGTAATAGTGTCCTTTGTTTCTAGAATAGAGAAGAGCTGGGGGATTTGATTTGGGGCTATCATTAATTCAGTGCATAAAAATCATCTGGTTTGAGGATTGTATTGCACTGTGCAGCCCCACTTTCCCCAGCCAGAGTTAGTACAGGGAATTATTGGGAAAGGAGTATTTTCCCATGCAGCACGTCACTTGTATGTGTCTGCAGTCTTAGAAGCAGGATTACCCTACGTTCTCAAAGAAATGGACCTTGAGCACTAGGAGGTTGTAGCAGGGAGCGCAGCTACCAAATAGCCTTACAAGATAAAAAATCCTATTTGTGTTAGGGATTTCTTCCCATTACAAGTTCGATGTGAGGGCCATCTGCCTGTGACACCCGTCACCACACTGATCTCCAGCCTTGAGTCAGCTCATGTGCCTGCCCAAGCCCATGTCCCCTTCCTCACCCAGCGCTCCATATGCTCCATATCCCTCCCAAAGGCGCTGGGGCGCAGAGGACGACCTCCCCGATACAGACAGTACATTTTATCACTCAAGGCCATTTGGCAGCTGTGATCTCGGCTACAACCTCCCAACCTGCCCAAGGCACTAGAGCTGCATTACTAGGAGGGCTTTCCCAGTAGTCATAAATAAAATTTTGCACAAAAGAAGACTCAAATAGGGTGTGAAAATGGGCGGCATTCATGTGGTGCATTGAGTGAGGAAGGAAACATTTGCATAACCAACCAAATCAACTGATTCAGCCCTGGAGATCAGTGTGGTGATGGATGTCACAGGTAGATGGCCCTCACATCCAGCTTGGCATAGTCTCCTTTGTTAGAGGGAAAGCCCTCCTAGAAATGAGCCTTGACCTGGTTTGGAGGTTGTAGCAGGGAGCGCAGCTGTAGCATAGCCTTGATAGATACATGGTACTGTCCCTATTGGGGAGGTCGCCCTCTTACGAGTTCGATGTCAGGGTCATCTGCCAGTGATATCTGTCACCACACTGATCTCCAGCGCTATGTCTGCCGATCTGGCTGCCCACACACATCCCATTCCTCACACAATACACCACATGAATGCCTCCCATTTTATGGGACGTGTAAAATCCTGTTTTGCGTAAAATTTTATGTCTGACTACCGGGAAAGCCCTCCTATGGAGGAATGGAACTTGGTTGGGTTTGAAGGTTCTGGCAGGGAGCGCAGCTACCAAATAGCCTTGAGTGATAAAATGTACTGTCTGTGTTGGGGAGGTCGTCCTCTGTGCCCCAGCAGCTTTGGGAGGGATGCACATGGAGCACTGGGTGAGGAAGGGGACCTGGGCTTGGGCAGGCACATGGGCTGACTCAAGGCTGGAGATCAATGTGGTGACGGGTGTCACAGGCAGATGGCCCTCACATCGAACTTGTAATAGTGTCCTTTGTTTCTAGAATAGAGAAGAGCTAGGGGATTTGATTTGGGGCTATCATTAATTCTGCACATAAATACATCCCGTTTGAGGATTGTATTGCACTGTGCAGCCCCACCTTCCCCAACCAGAGTTAGTACAGAGAATTATTGGGAAAGGAGTATTTTCCCATGCAGCACGTCACTTGAATGTGTCTGCAGTCTTAGAAGCAGAATCACCCTACGTTCTCCAAAGAATGGACCCTGAGCACTAGGAGGTTGTAGCAGAGAGCGCAGCTACCAAATAGCCTTAAGATATAAAATATATTATTTGTATTAGGGATGTCTTCCCATTACAAGTTTGATGTGAGGGCCATCTGCCTGTGACACCCGTCACCACACTGATCTCCAGGCTTGAGTCAGCTGATCTGCCTGGCTATGCCCATGTCCCCTTCCTCACCCAGCGCTCCATATGCACCATATTCCTCCCAAAGCTGCTGAGGCACAGAGGACGACCTCCCCAATACAGACAGTACATTTTATCACTTAAGGCTATTTGGGCAGCTGTGCTCCCTGCTAAAACTTTCAAACCTGCCCATGGTACTAGGGTTACATTTCTAGCGCTTCCCCGGAAGTCATAAGTAAAATTTTGGTAAAAGAAGACTGAAATAGGGTGTAAAAATGGGAGGCATGCATGTGGGGCATTGGGTGAGGAAGGGGACCTGTGCATAACCAGCCAAATCAACTGATTCAGCCCTGGAGCTCAGTGTGGCGATGAGTGTCACAGGCAGATGGCCCTCACATTGAACTTATAATAGTGTCCTTTGTTTCTAGAATAGAGAAGAGATAGGAGATTTTTTTGGGGCTATCATTAATTCAGCACATAAATACATCCTGTTTGAGGATTGTATTGCACTGTGCAGCCCTACCTTCCCCAGCGAGAGTTAGTACAGGGAATTATTGGGAAAGGAGTATTTTCCCATGCAGCACGTCACTTGTATGTGTCTGCAGTCTTAGAAGCAGAATCACCCTACGTTCCCAAAGAAATGGACCTTGAGCACTGGGAGGTTGTTGCAGGGAGCGCAGCTACCAAATAGGTTTAAGAGATAAAATGAACTATTTGTATTAGGGATGTCTTCCCATTACAAGTTCGATATGAGGGCCATCTGCCTGTGACACCCATCACCACACTGATCTCCAGCGCTATGTCAGCTGATGTGGCTGACCATGCACATCCCATTCCTCACACAATGCAGTACATGAATGCCTCCCATTTTTTGGGACGTGGTTTCAGTCTCATTTTGCCTAAAATTTTATTTTTGACTACCGGGAAAACCCTCCTATGAAGGAATGGAGCTTGGTTGGGTTTGAAGGTTGTAGCAGGGAATGCAGCTGCCAAATAGCCTTGTGTGATAAAATGTACTGTCTGTATCGGGGAGGTCGTCCTCTGTGCCCCAGCAGCTTTGGGAGGGATGCATATGGAGCGCTGGGTGAGGAAGGGGACCTGGGCTTGGGCAGGCACATGGGCTGACTCAAGGCTGGAGATCAGTGTGGTGACGGGTGTCACAGGCAGATGGGCCTCACATCGAACTTGTAATATTCTCCTTTGTTTCTAGAATAGAGAAGAGCTGGGGGATTTGATTTGGGGCTGTCATTAATTCTGTGCATAAAAATCGCCGTGTTTGGGGATTGTATTGCACTGTGCAGCCCCACTTTCCCCAGCCAGAGTTAGTACAGGGAATTATGGGGAAAGGAGTATTTTCCCATGCAGCACGTCACTTGTATGTGTCTGCAGTCTTAGAAGCAGAATCACCCTATGTTCTCCTAGGAAATGGACCTTGAGCACTAAGAGGTTGTAGCAGAGAGCGCAGCTACCAAATAGGTTTACGAGATAAAATGAACTATTTGTATTAGGGATGTCTTCCCCATTACAAGTTCGATGTGAGGCCCATCTGCCTGTGACACCCGTCACCACACTGAGCTCCAGGCTTGAGTCAGCCCATATGGCTGCCCAAGCCCAGGTCCCCTTCCTCACCCAGCGCTCCATATGCATTCCACCCAAAGCTGCTCGGGCACAGAGGACGACCTCCCCGATACAGACAGTACATTTTATCACACAAGTTTATTTGGGCGGCTGCCCTCCCTGCCACAACTTCCCAACCAGCCCAAGGAACTAGATCTGCATTTCTAGGAGGGCTTTCCCGGTAGTCATAAATAAAATTTTGCACAAAAGAAAATTGAAACAGGGTGTGAAAATGGGAGGCATGCATGTGGTGCATTGGGTGAGGAAGGGGACCTGTGCATAACCAACCAAATCAACTGATTCAGCTCTGGAGATCTGTGTGGTGATGGATGTCACAGGCAGATGGCCCTCACATCCAGCTTGGTATAGTGTCCTTTGTTAGAGGGAAAGCCCTCCTAGAAATGAGCCTTGACCTGGTTTGGAGGTTGTAGCAGGGAGCGCAGCTGTAGCATAGCCTTGATAGATACATGGTACTGTCCCTATTGGGGAGGTCGTCCTCTTACAAGTTTGATGTCAGGGTCATCTGCCAGTGATATCTGTCACCACACTGATCTCCAGCGCTATGTCTGCCGATCTGGCTGCCCACACACATCCCACTCCTCACACAATGCACCACATGAATGCCTCCCATTTTATGGGACGTGTAAAATCCTGTTTTTCGTAAAATTTTATGTCTGACTACCGGGATAGCCCTCCTATGGAGGAATGGAAGTTGGTTTGATTTGAAGGCTGTGGCAGGGAGCGCAGCTACCAAATAGCCTTGAGTGATAAAATGTACTGTCTGTATCGGGGAGGTTGTCCTCTGTGCCCCAGCAGCTTTGGGAGGGATGCATATGGAGCGCTGGGTGAGGAAGGGGACCTGGGCTTGGGCAGCCACATGGGCTGACTCAAGGCTGGAGATCAGTGTGGTGACGGGTGTCACAGGCAGATGGTCCTCACATCGAACTTGTAATAGTGTCCTTTGTTTCTAGAATAGAGAAGAGTTAGGAGATTTCATCTGGGGCTATCATTAATTCAGTGCATAAAAATCATCCCGTTTGGGGATTGTATTGCACTGTGCAGCCCCACCTTCCCCAGCCAGAGTTAGTACAAGGAATTATTGGGAAAGGAGTATTTTCCCATGCAGCACGTCACTTGAATGTGTCTGCAGTCTTAGAAGTAGGATTACCCTATGTTGTCCAAGGAATGGACCTTGAGCACTAGGAGGTTGTAGCAGGGAGTGCAGCTACCAAATAGGTTTAAGAGATAAAATGAACTATTTGTATTAGGGATGTCTTCCCATTACAAGTTTGATGTGAGGGCCATCTGCCTGTGACACCCGTCACTGACACACTGATCTCCAGGCTTGAGTCAGCTGATCTGCCTGTCTATGACCACGTCCCCTTCCTCACCCAGCGCTCCATATGCTCCATATCCCTCCCAAAGCTGCTGAGGCACAGAGGGCAACCTCCCCAATACAGACAGTACATTTTATCACTCAAGGCTATTTGGCAGCTGCGCTCCCTGCCACAACTTTCAAACCTGCCCATGGTACTAGGGTTACATTTCTAGCGCTTCCCCGGAAGTCATAAGTAAAATTTTGGTAAAAGAAGACTGAAATAGGGTGTAAAAATGGGAGGCATGCATGTGGTGCATTGTGTGAGGAAGGGGACCTGTGCATAACCAGCCAAATCAACTGATTCAGCCCTGGAGCTCAGTGTGGCGATGGGTGTCACAGGTAGATGGCCCTCACATTGAACTTATAATAGTGTCCTTTGTTTCTAGAATAGAGAAGAGATAGGAGATTTTTTTGGGGCTATCATTAATTCAGCACATAAATACATCCTGTTTGAGGATTGTATTGCACTGTGCAGCCCCACCTTCCCCAGCGAGAGTTAGTGCAGGGAATTATTGGGAAAGAATAAGAGTATTTTCCCATGCAGAACGTCACTTGAATGTGTCTGCAGTCTTAGAAGCAGAATCACCCTACGTTCTCAAATAAATGGACCTTGAGCACTAGGAGGTTGTAGCAGGGAGTGCAGGTACCAAATAGGTTTAAGAGATAAAATGAACTATTTGTATTAGGGATGTCTTCCCATTTCAAGTTTGATGTGAGGGCCATCTGCCTGTGACACCCGTCACCACACTGATCTCCAGCCTTGAGTCAGTTGATCAGGCTGACCATGCGCATCCCATTCCTCACACAATGCAGTACATGAATGCCTCCCATTTTTTGGGACGTGGTTTCAGTCTCATTTTGCCTAAAATTTTATTTTTGACTACCGGGAAAACCCTCCTATGAAGGAATGGAGCTTGGTTGGGTTTGAAGGTTGTGGCAAGGAGCGCAGCTGCCAAATAGACTTGTGTGATAAAATGTACTGTCTGTATCGGGGAGGTCGTACTCTGTGCCCCAGCAGCTTTGGGAGGGATGCATATGGAGCGCTGGGTGAGGAAGGGGACCTGGGCTTGGGCAGGCACATGGGCTGACTCAAGCCTGGAGATCAGTGTGGTGACGGGTGTCACAGGCAGATGGCCCTCACATCGAACTTGTAATAGTGTCCTTTGTTTCTAGAATAGAGAAGAGCCTGGGGATTTGATTTGGGGCTATCATTAATTCAGTGCATAAAAATCATCTGGTTTGAGGATTGTATTGCACTGTGCAGCCCCACCTTCCCCAGACAGAGTTAGTACAGGGAATTATTGGGAAAGGAGTATTTTCCCATGCAGCACGTCACTTGTATGTGTCTGCAGTCTTAGAAGCAGAATCACCCTACGTTCTCCAAGGAATGGACCTTGAGCACTAGGAGGTTGTAGCAGGGAGCGCAGCTACCAAATAGCCTTAAGATATAAAATATCCTATTTGTATTAGGGATGTCTTCCCATTTCAAGTTCGATGTGAGGCCCATCTGCCTGTGACACCCGTCACCACACTGAGCTCCAGGCTTGAGTCAGCCCATATGGCTGCCCAAGCCCAGGTCCCCTTCCTCACCCAGCGCTCCATATGCATCCCTCCCAAAGGTGCTGGGGCACAGAGGACGACCTCCCCGATACAGACAGTACATTTTATCACACAAGTTTATTTGGGCGGCTGCACTCCCTGCCGCAACTTCCCAACCAGCCCAAGGAACTAGATCTGCATTTCTAGGAGGGCTTTCCCGGTAGTCATAAATAAAATTTTGCACAAAAGAAAATTGAAATAGGGTGTGAAAATGGGAGGCATGCATGTGGTGCATTGGGTGAGGAAGGGGACCTGTGCATAACCAACCAAATCAACTGATTCAGCTCTGGAGATCAGTGTGGTGATGGATGTCACAGGTAGATGGCCCTCACATCCAGCTTGGCATAGTGTCCTTTGTTAGAGGGAAATCCCTCCTAGAAATGGGC
The DNA here is from genome assembly GCF_971803275.1 of Cyanistes caeruleus. NCBI lineage: Eukaryota > Metazoa > Chordata > Aves > Passeriformes > Paridae > Cyanistes > Cyanistes caeruleus. Next base: position 9,817,662 of record NC_141707.1, on the reverse strand, counting down.
CTTGACCTGGTTTGGAGGTTGTAGCAGGGAGCGCAGCTGTAGCATAGCCTTGATAGATACATGGTACTGTCCCTATTGGGGAGGTCGTCCTCTTACAAGTTCGATGTCAGGGTCATCTGCCAGTGATATCTGTCACCACACTGATCTCCAGCGCTATGTCTGCCGATCTGGCTGCCCACACACATCCCACTCCTCACACAATACACCACATGAATGCCTCCCATTTTATGGGACGTGTAATATCCTGTTTTTCGTAAAATTTTATGTCTGACTACCGGGATGGCCCTCCTATGGAGGAATGGAACTTGGTTTGATTGGAAGGTTGTGGCAGGGAGCGCAGCTAACGAATAGCCTTGAGTGATAAATTGTACTGTCTGTATCGGGGAGGTCATCCTCTGCGCCCCAGCAGCTTTGGGAGGGATGCACATGGAGCTCTGGGTGAGGAAGGGGACCTGGGCTTGGGCAGGCACATGGGCTGACTCAAGCCTGGAGATCAGTGTGGTGACGGGTGTCACAGGCAGATGGCCCTCACATCGAACTTGTAATAGTGTCCTTTGTTTCTAGAATAGAGAAGAGCTGGGGGATTTGAATTGGGGCTATCATTTATTCAGTGCATAAAAATCGCCGCGTTTCGTGATTGTATTGCACTGTGCAGCCCTACCTTCCCCAGCCAGAGTTAGTACAGGGAATTATTGGGAAAGGAGTATTTTCCCATGCAGCACGTCACTTGTATGTGTCTGCAGTCTTGGAAGCAGTATTACCCTACGTTCCCAAAGAAATGGACCTTGAGCACTAGGAGGTTGTAGCAGGGAGCGCAGCTACCAAATAGACTTACGAGATAAAATATCCTATTTGTATTAGGGATGTCTTCCCATTACAAGTTCCATGTGAGGCTCATCTGCCTGTGACACCCGTCACCACACTGATCTCCAGCCTTGAGTCAGCCCATGTGCCTGCCCAAGCCCAGGTCCCCTTCCTCACCCAGCGCTCCATATGCATCCCTCCCAATGCTGCTCGGTCACAGAGGACGACCTCCCCGATACAGACAGTACATTTTATCATGCAAGGCTATTGGGCAGCTCCGCTCCCTGCCACAACCTTCAAACCTGCCCATGGTACTAGGGCTGCATTTCTAGGGCTTTCCCGGTAGTCATAAATAAAATTTTGCGCAAAAGAAGACTGAAATAGGTTACAAAAAATGGGAGGCATTCATGTAGTGTATTGGTGGAGGAAGAAACCTGTGCATAACCATAAGCCAAATCAACTGATTCAGCCTTCGGGATCAGCGTGGTGATGGGTGTCACAGGCAGATGGCCCTCACATCCAACTTGTAAGAGTGTCCTTTATTTCTCTAATAGAGAGGTGCAAGGGGATTTGATTTGGGGCTGTCATTAATTTAGCACATAAAAATATCCCTTCTTGAGTCCTGTATGGGACTGTGACACCCCACCATTCCCAGCCAGAGTGGTGCTACGCAGGGTAATCGGGAAAGCATAAAAAAAGTAAAAAATTAGGAATACTTCCTTGTGAAGCACCTCACTTGTATGTGTCTGCAGTCTTGGAAGTTTCCTTAATATTTGTACTCAAAGAAACGGACTTTGAGGTTCTTGGAGGTTGTAGCAGGTACAAAATAGCCTTGTGTGATAAAATGTACTGTCTGTATCGGGGAGGTCGTCCTCTGTGACCGAGCAGCTTTGGGAGGGATGCATATGGAGCGTTGGGTGAAGAAGGGGACCTGGGCTTGGGCAGCCACATGGGCTGACTCAAGGCTGGAGATCAGTGTGGTGACGGGTGTCACAGGCAGATGGCCCTCACATCAAACTTGTAATAGTGTCCTTTGTTTCTAGAATAGAGAAGAGCGGGGAGATTTAATTTGGGGCTATCATTAATTCAGTGCATAAAAATCGCCGCGTTTCATGATTGTATTGCACTGTGCAGCCCCACCTTCCCCAACCAGAGTTAGTACAGGGAATTATTGGGAAAGGAGTATTTTCCCATGCAGCACGTCACTTGTATGTGTCTGCAGTCTTAGAAGCAAAATCACCCTACGTTCTCCAAGGAATGGACCTTGAGCACTAGGAGGTTGTAGCAGGGAGCGCAGCTACCAAATAGCTTTAAGAGATAAAACGAACTATTTGTATTCGGGATGTCTTCCCATTACAAGTTTGATGTGAGGGCCATCTGCCTGTGACACCTGTCACCACACTGAGCTCCAGGCTTGAGTCAGCTGATCTGCCTGCCCAAGTCCATGCCCCTTCCTCACCCAGCACTCCATATGCTCCATATCCCTCCCAAAGCAGCTGAGGCGCAGAGGACGACCTCCCTGATACAGGTAGTACATTTTATCACTCAAGGCCATTGGGCAGCTGTGCTCTCTGCTACAACCTCCCAACTTGCCTAAGGCACTAGGGCTACATTTCTAGGGCTTTCCCAGCAGTCATAAGTAAAATTTTGGTAAAACAAGACTGAAATAGGGTGTAAAAGTGGGAGGCATATATGTGGTGCATTGGGTGAGGAAGAAATCTGTGCATAACCAACCAAATCAACTGATTCAGCCCTGGAGGTCATTGTGGTGACGGGTGTCACAGGCAGATGGCCCTCACATTGAACTTGTAATAGTGTCCTTTGTTTCTAGAATAGGGAGGAGTTAGGAGATTTGTTTTGGGGCTATCATTAATTCAGCACGTGAATACATCCCGTTTGAGGATTGTATTGCATTGTGCAGCCCCACCTTCCCCAACCAGAGTTGGTACAGGGAATTTTTGGGAAAGAATAGAAGTATTTTCCCATGCAGCACGTCACTTGAATGTGTCTGCAGTCTTAGAAGCAGAATCATCCTACGTTCTCAAAGAAATGTACCTTGAGCACTGGGAGGTTGTAGCAGGGAGCGCAGCTACCAAATAGCTTTAAGAGATAAAATGAACTATTTGTATTAGGGATGTCTTCCCATTACAAGTTCAATGTGAGGGCCATCTGCCTGTGACACCCGTCACCACACTGATCTCCAGCGCTATAGCAGCTGATCTGGCTGACCATGCACATCCCATTCCTCACACAATGCACTACATGAATGCCTCCCATTTTATGGGACACTGTTTCAGTCCTGTATTGCGTAAAAATTTATGTCTGACTACCGGGAAAGCCCTCCTAGGAATGGAGTTTGGGATGGTTGGGCAGTTGTAGCAGGGAGCGCAGCTATCAAATAGCCTTGAGTGATAAAATGTACAGTCTGTATCGGGGAGGTCGTCCTCTGTGCCCCAGCAACTTTGGGAGGGATGCATATGGAGCACTGGGTGAGGAAGGGGACCTGGGCTTGGGCAGGCACATGGGCTGACTCAAGGCTGGAGATCAGTGTGGTGACGGGTGTCACAGGCAGATGGCCCTCACATCGAACTTGTAATAGTGTCCTTTGTTTCTAGAATAGAGAAGAGCTGGGGGATTTGAATTGGGGCTATCATTCAGTGCATAAAAATCATCTCGTTTGAGGATTGTATTGCACTGTGCAGCCCCACCTTCCCCAGCCAGAGTTAGTACAAGGAATTATTGGGAAAGGAGTATTTTCCCATGCAGCACGTCACTTGAATGTGTCTGCAGTCTTAGAAGCAGGATTACCCTACCTTCTCCAAGGAATGGACCTTGAGCACTAGGAGGTTGTAGCAGGGAGCGCAGCTATCAAATAGCCTTACAAGATAAAACATCCTATTTGTATTAGGGATGTCTTCCCATTACAAGTTTGATGTGAGGGCCATCTGCCTGTGACACCCGTCACCACACTGAGCTCCAGGCTTGAGTCAGCTGATCTGGCTGGCTATGCCCATGTCCCCTTCCTCATCCAGCGTTCCATATGCTCCATATCCCTCCCAAAGCTGCTGGGTCACAGAGGACGACCTCCCCGATACAGACTGTACATTTTATCACTCAAGGCTATTGGGCAGCTGCGCTCCCTGCCACAACCTTCAAACCTGCCCATGGTACTAGGGCTGCATTTCTAGGGCTTTCCCGGAAGTCATAAATAAAATTTTGCGCAAAAGAAGACTGAAATAGGGTGTAAAAATGTGCGGCATTCATGTGGTGCATTGAGTGAGAAAGGGAACATTTGCATAACCATAAGCCAAATCATCTGATTCAGCCCTGGAGATCAGTGTGGTGATGGATGTCACAGGTAGATGGCCCTCACATCCAGCTTGGCATAGTGTCCTTTGTTAGAGGGAAAGCCCTCCTAGAAATGAGCCTTGACCTGGTTTGGAGGTTGTAGCAGGGAGCGCAGCTGTAGCATAGCCTTGATAGATACATGGTACTGTCCCTATTGGGGAGGTCGTCCTCTTACAAGTTCGATGTCAGGGTCATCTGCCAGTGATATCTGTCACCACACTGATCTCCAGCGCTATGTCTGCCGATCTGGCTGCCCACACACATCCCATTCCTCACACAATACACCACATGAATGCCTCCCATTTTATGGGACGCGTAAAATCCTGTTTTTCGTAAAATTTTATGTCTGACTACCGGGAAAGCCCTCCTATGGAGGAATGGAACTTGGTTGGGTTTGAAGGTTCTGGCAGGGAGCGCAGCTACCAAATAGCCTTGAGTGATAAAATGTACTGTCTGTGTTGGGGAGGTCGTCCTCTGTGCCCCAGCAGCTTTGGGAGGGATGCATATGGAGCGCTGGGTGAGGAAGGGGACATGAGCTTGGGCAGGCACATGGGCTGACTCAAGGCTGGAGATCAGTGTGGTGACGGGTGTCACAGGCAGATGGCCCTCACATCGAACTTGGCAAAGTGTCCTTTGTTTCTAGAATAGAGAAGAGCTAGGAGATTTGATCTGGGGATATCTTTAATTCTGCACATAAATACATCCCGTTTGAGGGTTGTATTGCACTGTGCAGCCCCACCTTCCCCAAGCAGAGTTAGTACAGGGAATTATTGGGAAAGGAGTATTTTCCCGTGCAGCACGTCACTTGAATGTGTCTGCAGTCTTAGAAGCAGAATCTCCCTACGTTCCCAAAGAAATGGACCTTGAGCACTAGGAGGTTGTAGCAGGGAGCGCAGCTACCAAATAGCCTTAATATATAAAATATATAATTTGTATTAGGGATGTCTTCCCATTACAAGTTCGATGTGAGGGCCATCTGCCTGTGACACCCGTCACCACACTGATCTCCATGCTTGCGTCAGCCCATGTGGCTGCCCAAGCCCAGGTCCCCATTCTCTCCCAGCGCTCCATGTGCATCCCTCCCAAAGCTGCTGGGGCACAGAGGACGACCTCCCCGATACAGACAGTACATTTTATCACACAAGGCCATTTGGCAGCTGTGCTCTCTGCTACAACCTCCCAACCAGCCCAAGGCATTAGGACTGCATTTCTAGGGCTTTCCCTGTAGTTATAAGTAAAATTTTGGTAAAACAAGACTGAAATAGGGTGTAAAAATGGGAGGCATGCATGTGGTGCATTGGGTGAGGAAGAAATCTGTACATAACCAAACAAATCAACTGATTCAGCCCTGGAGATCAGTGTGGTGATGGGTGTCAAAGGCAGATGGCCCTCACATCGAACTTGTAATAGTGTCCTTTGTTTCTATAATAGCGAAGAGTTAGGAGATTTCATTTGGGGTTATCATTAATTCAGCACATAAAAATCATCCCGTTTGAGGATTGTATTGCACTGTGCAGCCCCACCTTCCCCAAGCAGAGTTAGTACAGGGAATTATTGGGAAAGGAGTATTTTCCCATGCAGCACGTCACTTGAATGTGTCTGCAGTCCTAGAAGCAGAATCTCCCTACGTTCTCAAAGAAATGGACCTTGAGCACTAGGAGGTTGTAGCAGGGAGCGCAGCTACCAAAGAGCTTTAAGAGATAAAATGAACTATTTGTATTAGGGATGTCTTCCCATTTCAAGTTCGATGTGACGTCCATCTACCTGTGACACCCGTCATCACACTGATCTCCAGCCTTGACTCAGCTGATCAGGCTGACCATGCACATCCCATTCCTCACACAATGCACCACATGAATGCCTCCCATTTTTTGGGACGCGGTTTCAGTCTTGTTTTGCGTAAAATTTTATTTAGGACTACCGAGAAAGCCCTCCTAGGAATGGAGCTTGGTCAAGTATGGAAGCTGTAGCAGGGAGCGCAGCTATCAAATAGCCTTGAGTGATAAAATGTACTGTCTGTATCGGGGAGGTCGTACTCTGTGCCCCAGCAGCTTTGGGAGGGATGCATATGGAGCGCTGGGTGAGGAAGGGGACCTGGGCTTGGGCAGGCATATGGGCTGACTCAAGTCTGGAGCTCAGTTTGGTGATGGGTGTCACAGGCCGATGGCCCTCACATCGAACTTGTAATATTCTCCTTTCTTTCTAGAATAGAGAAGAGCTAGGAGATTTGATTTGGGGCTATCATTAATTCAGTGCATAAAAATCGCCGCGTTTGGGGATTGTATTGCACTGTGCAGCCCCACCTTCCCCAGCCAGAGTTAGTACAGGGAATTATTGGGAAAGGAGTATTTTCCCATGCAGCACGTCACTTGTATGTGTCTGCCGTCTTAGAAGCAGAATCACCCTACGTTCTCCAAGGAATGGACCTTGAGCACTAGGAGGTTGTAGCAGGGAGCGCAGCTACCAAATAGGTTTAAGGAATAAAATGAACTATTTGTATTAGGGATGGCTTCCCATTGCAAGTTCGATGTGAGGGCCATCTGCCTGTGACACCCATCACCACACTGATCTCCAGCCTTGAGTCAGCCCATGTGCCTGCCCAAGCCCAGGTCCCCTTCCTCACCCAGCGCTCCATATGCATCCCTCCCAAAGCTGCTGGGGCACAGAGGACAACCTCCCCGATACAGACAGTACATTTTATCACTCAAGGCTATTTGGCAGCTTTGCTCTCTGCTACAACCTCATAACCAGCCCAAGCTCCATTCCTAGGAGGGCATTCCTGGTAGTCATAAATAAAATTTTGCACAAAACAGGACTGAAAGAGCGTCCCAAATATGGGAGGCATTCATGTGGTGTATTGTGTGAGGAATGGGATGTGTGTGGGCAGCCAGATCGGCTGACATAGCGCTGGAGATCAGTGTGGTGACAGATGTCACCTGCAGATGACCCTGACATCAAACTTGTAAGAGGACGACCTCCCCAATAGGGACAGTACCATGTATCTATCAAGGCTATGCTACAGCTGCGCTCCCTGCTACAACCTCCAAACCAGGTCAAGGCTCATTTCTAGGAGGACTTTCCCTCTAACAAAGGGCACTATGTCAAGCTGGATGTGAGGGCCATCTACCTGTGACATCCATCACCACACTGATCTCCAGGGCTGAATCAGTTGATTTGGCTTATGGTTAAGCACAGGTCCCCTTCTTCCCCCAATGCACCACATGAATGCCTCCCAGTTTTTGTAACCTATTTCAATTTTCTTTTGCGCAAAATTTTATTTATGCCCTCTTAGAAATGCAGCCCTAGTACCTTGGGCAGGTTGGGAGGTTGTAGCAGGGAGCGCAGCCGCCCAAATAGCCTTGAGTGATAAAATGTACTGTCTGTATAGGGGAGGTTGCGCTCTGTGCCCCAGTATCTTTGGGAGGGATATGGAGCATATGGAATGCTGGATGAGGAAGGGGACATGGGCATAGCCAGCCAGATCAGCTGACTCAAGCCTGGAGCTCAGTGTGGTGACGGGTGTCACAGGCAGATGGCCCTCACATCAAACTTGTAATGGGAAGACATCCCTAATACAAATAGGATGTTTTATCTTGTAAGGCTATTTGGTAGCTTCGCTCCCTGCTACAACCTCCTAGTGCTCAGGGTCCATTTCTTTGGGAACGTAGGGTAATCCTGCTTCTAAGACTGCAGACACATACAAGTGACGTGCTGCATGGGAAAATACTCCTTTCCCAATAATTCCCTGTACTAACTCTGGCTGGGGAAGGTGGGGCTGCACAGTGCAATACAATCCTCATACCGGATGATTTTTATGCACTGAATAAATGATAGCCCCAATTCAAATCCCCCAGCTCTTCTCTATTCTAGAAACAAAGGACACTATTACAAGTTCGATGTGAGGGCCATCTGCCTGTGACACCCGTCACCACACTGATCTCCAGCCTTGAGTCAGCCCATGTGCCTGCCCAAGCCCAGGTCCCCTTCCTCACCCAGAGCTCCATATGCATCTCTCCCAAAGCTGCTGGGTCACAGAGGACGACCTCCCCGATACAGACAGTACATTTTATCACTCAAGGCTATTTGGTACCTGCTACAGCCTCAAAGAACCTCAAGGTCCATTTCTTTGAGAACGTCGTTTAAGGGATCTTCCAAGACTGCAGACACATCCAAGTGAGGTGCTTCACAAGGAAGTATTCCTTATTTTTTACTTTTTTTATGCTTTCCCAATTACCGTGCGTAGCACCACTCTGGCTGGGGGCATTGGGGTGTCAGAATGTCATACAGGACTCAAGACAGGATATTTTTTTTTGTGCTAGATTAATGACAGCCCAAAATCAAATCCCCTTTCTCTTCTCTATTCTAGAAATAAAGGAGAATATTACAAGTGGGATGTGAGGGCCATCTGCCTGTGACAGCCATCACCACACTGATCTCCAGGGCTGAAAAGTTGATTTGGCTGGTTATGCACAGATCCCCTTCCTCCCCCAATGCACCACACGCATGCCTCCCATTTTTACATCCTATTTCAGTCTTCTTTTGCGCAAAATTTTACTTATGACTACTGGGTAAGCCCTAGAAATGCAGTTCTAGTACCTTGGGCTGGTTGGGTGGTTGTGGCAGGTAGCACAGCTACCAAATGGCCTTGAGTGATAAAATGTACTGTCTGTATCGGGGAGGTCGTCCTCTGTGACCCAGCAGCTTTGGGAGGGATGCATATGGAGCGCTGGGTGAGGAAGGGGACATGGGCTTGGGCCACCAGACCCGTCGATTCAAGCCTGGAGATCAGCGTGGTGACAGGTGTCACAGGCAGATGGCCCTCTCATCCATCTTTTGATAGTTTCTTTTTTTTCTATAGTAAAAAGTGGAAAGGAGATTTGATTTGTAGATATAATTTTTTTCAGCTCATAAAGATAGCTGTGTTTGTGTCTTGTATTGCTCCGTGTTTAATTTTCAACTACTTGGGATGTCTGTATAAGTTATATGTAGACATTTCTTGGAATTTTTACAGTTCGTGCCATGTGTATATTTTCACTTATACATGAGGATGTCTAATAAGTTTTGAATTTGCCTACAATTTTTCAGTATGAATGAAATGCTACGATCCAGGATTACGAGATTTTGGTAGGATGGAGGAGCAGATAATTTTTGGAATATCTGGATGTCTTAGCACTTTGGGATATAAACTAGGGCATAATTCAGTAACATGATATGTAGGTCATGTGCTAATCAGAGTTGTGAAGGAGAATCTTTTGAAATAAAAGCCCCACCCAACAATCACCAGGGAAGATATTGGGTCACAGCAGGCTGGCCATAAGCAAGTAATGTGTTGAGGCTGTGGAAAAGGTTTGATTTCAGTGAAAGAAAAATTATGCTGTTTTGAGATGGAGAGGTTACAGCACTGGAGGCCATAAGTCACGTGTGGGATTGGTAGGAAAATACCAGGTTTGACTTATTCCTGTTTTTTTTTTCACTAACTGCAACTATATTATTTATGTCAATTTTATAGCTACAAAAGGTTCTGGAAAAGCTATCCAATACGACTGTATTTAAAAATCCGTTACTTTCTGTTCAAAAAAATAATATTTGCAGTGGTTCTGAAAAGAAATATCTTTCTTTTATTCTGCGTCATAAATTTTAGTGTCACAAACATGATGTACAAGAAAATGGATCAAAGTGGAGAAAGAGCATAGAGTCTTATTCTGGAGCAGGGGTTTCATGATGAAGTGAGATCATCTGCAATATGTTACTTAGAACATGGGGGCAATAAATCCACTTAGTGGAGGCATTTACCATGAATTATTTCACTTGTAGATATTTCCATTTAAATATGCTATGTGGAAGACTTTCTGAAATTAGTGTTTTCTCATAGTTGTGGAATCCAGTGTACAAGTTTTTCCAAGAAAAGTGGATTTTTAATGTCACTGAGGACTCTCTGGAAGCCATTTAACAAAGATGCCTTGAAGGCTTCTCTGAAGTGTGTCAGAAGTTAGGCTTTTTCTTGTTTGCATTTGTCTAGACTTTCTATTTGGTGTGGGGAAAACCTTGGTGTGGCACCTGAGTCACCTGTTTTCACAACTGTAGAGACAAGAGCCTTTAATTTTACTCTGGTCTTGGTATGTATAAAATGGGCTAGGAGGCTGTACTTGTCTTAGATAGCTGCATTCCTTTTCCTGTACACCTTTCGTTTGAAATCTGGATAGTTGAAACTCATTTTCTCCTGTTTCATTGTAATTGCTTCATTGGCATGTATTAAGGAAAATATTAACACAAGTGATTTTTATCTAAAAGAGAAAAATAAAAAAAGGTATTGTAAAATCAAGATGATGCATAAAGAAAAGTTATTCTCTTCTTCTGAGTATAATTGTCATTGCTTTGGATAGAAGACTGAAAGTATGAGGAAGGGACAGCAAACTTAACTCCAAGGTATGTTGTGTTTATCTCCATAACAGGTGGGTTTTCTAGGAATCCCAGCTAATCTAATATTGGATCATTGGTGAAAATCTCCAAACCAAATAATAAAATAGGTAAAATCATTAATATCCTTATCATAGCATGTGTGCACAGTGGAGGATTGGTGTCTTCCTTATAAACTCAGTTTAGGAATCAGAAGAACATGTTGGACTCAACAATCTTTCAAGTAGAAGCAATAATACGATGGTTTGAAAAGTGGGTATGCTTTAAAGGAATCTCTTCATCTTTCATGTGAAATATAATGCTGAAGAAATTTATTTTCTTCTATGCTTTGATGTAAATTTGACTTATCTGTTTCTCTCAAATAACATGGGTGATCTCTGGGGCAACTGGATATCACTTCTTGAATTCTGCAGGCGGTGTCATTTTCATTCTTTGAGGGAGAGAAGGGGAAAGGACGAGGCATGAGGTTATAAAGCAGTATATGCTCATCCTTACATAGACCTTCTTGCAATACTTATAACCAGATGTCTGTCTTTCCAGTTATTGTATTTTTCTGATTTCTATCACCTTGTGTGATTCGGTGCTATCTGATCTTATTAGGCTAAATCCCTCTGCATGAGGTATGAAATGCTGTTTTAATAGCAAAAAATGCCCAGTAGGATTGTTCCCTTGGGAACCTTCTACTGAAGGTGAGCTCCCAGCACCTGACACGGATCTGATGATCCAGGCGCTGTCTCGCCGAGGTGCTGGGCTGTCTCAGGTTCTCATCCCAGGCTCCATGATGATAGCTCTGTTTGCATTCCGTGCCTTTTCGTGCATCCTCACTGTGACAGGCATCAGGGGAATCACAAAGGCAGCAGATGGTCTGTGCACAGTTCCCTCAAGCATAAAACAACATTTCTGTACTTCTTGTCAGGACCTTAAATTGCACACTGTTCTGTTTGATTATTTTCAAACCCTGCATTGGCCATAGGGGCTCAGATGAGAAATATTTGCATATCACAAAGTGGGAGCAAGGGCTGAATTAAAGTGGCAAGCAACTGGATTGAAACTAAATTCTAAGTGGAAGTTGTATGCGCTCGTTTTTAACAACGGTTTATTTTGTTATTTTTAATGAAAGCAGTGACCTCTACTAGAATTGAACAAGACACAGGTTGTGTACAGTGTGTTTATGGGGGTTTTTTTTCTGTTTTCCCTTCACTGGCCAGATATACTGGAGTCGTTCATTTATGCCTAGACTTAAAATAATCAAACCTGTAATATGTAACATGTACACCTAAAATGTATATTCAAATGTAGGCTAAAGAATATGAGTTCCAAATGAGTTTATTATCCTTAATGTTATTCTGCTGCAGTTCAAGTAAATATAACGTATTAGTTGCTCATTGAATGCAGTACCACTTTTCAAAATTCAATTTGCTGTGCAGGATTTTTCCCAAGATACATTGGATAATGTCAAGTTTAAATCTGTACGTGAGTCTACAGAGATCGCCATGCAGATGGAGCTGTGGAAAGCCAGAGGAAAGATTTTCATAAGCACATGGGGCTTCAACAAATCTGCTTAATTTGTTTTCCTCCCTGTTGGAGTCTGAAACACAGAGTGTGTACCCTTGTTTCTGATACCTAGCTCTGAGATCCAGAAGAACACTGAATTTCATAAAATATGAAATTTATGAGCATGTTTTTATAGTGATAACATGAAAACAACTATTGAAGTTAGATAGAAAAAAGCTAACAGGCTTTGGAGTTTTTGTCCTGACGCAGAGAACTGAAATAAGCGGGACTCCCCGTGAGGGAATATCCCCAAGGAGCTCAGCTCCGAGGAGACGGAGAAATCCAGGAGTGAAAAGAAGTGCAGAAGAAGCGCAGCAACAGAATCAAAAGAGAGAAAAAAGAAACAAAGAATTAAAGGAAGTTATAAGTGGTGCTCTGTGAGTGTCAGAGAGAGCTCACAGAAGCCTCTATCAACGCCTGCCTGGATCAGAGCAGCCAGTTCCTGAAAGAAATCTGTCTGGAGAAAAACATGTGCTAACAAATTCCGGAGTTCCAAGGGCCTGGGACTCGCGGAACATTGGATTCTGCTGGTCAATAATCTGAAGATAGCCAACAGGTCTGGCAAACTGTGTCCAGTCTAGATAATGGGATTGAGTATCTCTAAAGACGAATTGTTTGAACCCAGGATATAGGAAAAGGTAAATATGAGGTTTAAAGAGTTAGGAACTCCAGAATATGGGTAGATGAACTGCCCTTTCTGAAAGCATGGGAAACCCAGAAATTCCCCAGTGCACCCATCCCTTCAGAGGACACGGGGGAGGAGGGAACAATGTGAGGGGAGGCTGAACACCGGGAGACTTTTGTGATTATTTCAGAAAGCAAAGTGAGCAGATTGTTACATTGTTTGAGGTTAAAAAATCGCATGGGGGTAGACATGATGCGTTGTATGGAGTCTTTTTGGAATCTTTATATTCTGAGCAAATCACGGCGTGTGTATGTGAAGAAAATGCTAGAAAAAGTCCACGCCGTTTCTGAAACACGCCTTTAGAATAGCCCCTTCCCTCACTCTCTCCATGCAGGCCAGAGGAGCCACAGAGAGGGAGGGAGCCGACCCCACTCTCTGACGAATTTGAGCACCTAAAGGTGATGTCAGAAAAGGCTGGTGAAGGGGACACAGCGGTATTCGCCCATCAGACAGGCCCAGGCCACAAGGAGCGGTGGGATAAGGCGGGATGGCCGAGCCGCAGAGTGAGCCCGAGCAAAGGGGCGAGAGATTAGAAGCAATGTTAGGACGCTGCCATAGACAGGTGGCGAAGGCTAAGGGGCTGAGCAAAGTCACAAAGGCACGCCCCACAAGGAGACCCATGACACGGTCCATGACGAGGAGGAGCCGGCCCTCAGGGGTGAAGGTTGGCGGGGCCTCCCGTGGAGCCGCGCATGCGCCGAGCCTGCACAGTTCATTCGGGAAGTAGGCCCAGGAGTGTGACGAAGAGTTGCGATTTTCCTCTGGGGTCCTGTTTCTGGCACAAGAGGCAATCGCTCAAAAAGGGATTTATCTCCTGGATAAGAGTTTCCCCCTAAATATAAGTTTTTAGAGGTTTCTTTTCCTCAGATTCAGAACCAGCAGAGGACGGATGGGGCTGGCAGCCAAGGCACGGCCCGAAACGCTGTCGTCATGGCAACCACCGTTGAAACAAGTAACGGCAGCTTCGTGAAATAACCGAAATACAGAAAGCAAGTAACAAAAGAAAAAGAAAAAAAGAAAAAAAGAGACAGTGGAAAGCTAAGATCATGTCCTTGAGAAATAATTTTCACAACAGCAGAAATAATACATATCATATTTGAGGTGAAAATGAAATGGTCAACGGTAACAAGTGGAAGTTTTGTAATGATTTATCCACCTTTGAAAAAAGGAGATTTTTAATTAGGCAATTTAAAAATTAGAAGCTTTGTAAATTGTATTTCTGGTTAATCTGCAGATTGTTGTAGTCATGATGAAGTTTTAAAAAGAAGTGCCTTCAAAAATAGATCAAAAAGTTTATAGATCTTGTATAATGGTATATATATGGATATTGTATTTCTAATGATATATGCTGGTTTTTTTTTTATAAGTAACATGGAAAATTATGATAGTTATGAATCCTAAGAAATTTAAAAGATTCCTGCTTTGTTTCAGTATTCTCAATACATGAAGGTTTTGAAAATGTTATCTTCTCTATACAATTACTGATAATGTAACATTGTATGATATGGAGTGATCAGGTATTACTACTGTAGTTACAGTAAATTTCTGCAAAGTGCATCCAAATAACAAAGAGCTGATTAAATTCTAATTGTTAAGAATTTTGTTTAAGGAGAGTAAGCTAGGGGCATTCCTCCAGTTTGAAGCTGAGGCCTCGGCCAAGCCTTGACTTTACCTGGATGGGGCATCTACCCATAAACCCAGATGTTTTCTGCATCAAAACAATGTTCAAGTCAGTTTGACTTGGCAATTAGTGAATTAATATAACAGCTGGATTTTTACAGTGGGCTTGGAAAATTGTTGTCCAGTCATGATTTTCCAATCTTTCATTGATTTATCAGCTGTGGCAAACTCTGGGATGAGAGTATACATTCAGTAATTCATACTACAGATGATTTAGATAATTTTAATATTGCATAATATTAATTTTGCATCTTCTTAACAAGTTCTTGATTGCTGTAAAAGTGTTATTTCCTATATGTATACATGTGCATGTGTTTTGCTTCAGTGTTTTTTTCATTGTCATAACAGGAAAACAGATACCTTACCTTTGCTTACAAGAGAGGGGGAGAAACAGAGGCTGCACCTCAGAAGTATGGAAACCCTATGTATTTTGGAGTTTTGAAAAAAGCTTAAATATCTGATATCTATTGCAAATTTCCTGAATAGTTCTTTTTAAACAGGTCTTTTGCAAAACCAATTCCATCAATTATCAGGTATGCTTCTAACAGTACTCAAGCAAAGCTGAGAGAGAATTCTTTGGTTCTGGTCAAAAGTCCAGAAGCAGGACAGATTAAAAATCCATTTCAATTAATAATTTGGAGGAAAGTGTATATTTGTGTATTCACAGGTTCAAAGCAGAAGTAACTTCCTAATGAAGAACGTGGAAACTTATCAGCTGCAGAAACAAGGAGACAACCCAAAGAGCAGAAGAGCGAGCACGCAGATGTGAACTGTATCAAGACCATAGCTGCAGCTGAAGAGCTTTGGTCCCACATGCAAAAGCAATGAATTTTGGCTTTCATATAAAAGAGTGGAAATATTGATATTGTAAAGCCTCATTTGTTAAAGCAATGTGTGAATCGTGTCAAGATTCAGAATCTTGCACGAAAGACAAAGCCACTGAATATGAGAGTGAATCAGGTATCACCCTTGAGCTGTATCACTTTGTTGATCACTTTGTGATGCGATTTTACCTGCATCACTTCTTTTAGTTAACTCAAAAGAAAGTGTACCTTATCTCAGTGAGGATGGATTTTTGTATAATATTCAATTTTTCTGTGTTAAAACAGAATGAAGATGAGATGATAAATGTCACTCCTAATCATGCTTTATACAAAAAGACAACATCTTAGTGTAACTTTACATCAATCTTAGTCACACCTGATTGTGAGGAGTTTGACTCATGGAATTTCAGATGGAGACTTATAACAACTCAACTTTCAATTCAAGTAGCTTCAGCAGAAACCTTGAAACAATTAGATAAATTAAACTACTGGTTAAATAAGCAAGCTAGATCCATTTCTCTAGCTTTGAGTGGTTGGTTAACTGGTGTTCAAAGCATGAGATGTGATGCTCTGTAAATCAGAGCAGCAATTGATTTTCTGTTATTAGTGCATAAAACATGAGTGAAAGAAAAATAGCCCTTCTTGTAAAGTAATCAAAGAAGGGGTTTGGGTTGATTATTCTTTTTTATTTTTTTTCCACAAAGAGAGGGGCAGATGTTGAAGTCTGAAACACAGAATGTGTACCCTTGTTTCTGATACCTAGCTCTGAGATCCAGAAGAACACTGAATTTCATAAAATATGAAATATATGAGCATGTTTTTATAGTGATACATGAAAACAACTTCTGAAGTTAGATAGAAAAAGCAGTGCAGCACACAGGTGATGGGTCATTGGGTCAGTAAGAAAAATAATATACGTGTCTATTGTTAATTGGATAAGAATGAATATAAAAATAAAAGAACTGCATAGTACAAGGCCATTTTTGTACCATCAGAAAGAAATGAGTCAGATTGCAGTGAATTGAACTTGTGCAGCAAGTCTGGAGAGACCTGCCAAGTTTTGTGATAACATCCTGATAAACATGAGAAACAAGATCCTAACAGGCTTTGGAGTTTTTGTCCTGACGCAGAGAACTGAAATAAGCGGGACTCCCCGTGAGGGAATATCCCCAAGGAGCTCAGCTCCGAGGAGATGGAGAAATCCAGGAGTGAAAAGAAGTGCAGAAGAAGCACAGCAAAAGAATCAAAAGAGAGAAAAAAGAAACAAAGAATTTAAAAAAACCCTGTTTTCAACAGCTTGAATTTCTCAGATATTTGAGGTTATTTTAGAGGTGTTTAACATAGAGAAAGTGGAAATGCAGCCTGAGCAAAAGGATTCTTATTTTAAGGGAGGAATATTTTGCAAGTGATAGGAACAAAGGTACAAGTTCATTATCACATGAATTTAGTCTCAGACTGTGTTTCTTCTGTGTCCATGGTAGGACAAAGAGATTGCTTCTCTCAGTTTGTCCTCCCCTTGCTGCATGAGGAAATTGCAGTAATAAAACACAGGATCTTGTGCATCTTCATATGAAAAGCAGGACCTGAGTTGATACTTTGCTAGTATAAACCAATTCTTGTGTTTGGTAAAGATACTTTCCTAAGGCATTAAAAAAAAGCTCAAATTGGTCACTTCAAAGGGCTTTAGTACAATTACATGGTATTAAAGGCTTCAACAATTCTTGGCTTCGGTTGTTTTTAGAAATAGCCCTTAAAAATCATCCCAAATCTTGCTAATTCATTGGAGCCTTCCTTAATTATTTGGCATCTCAGTGTGTAGGCAGTACAGTTTGTGAACAGTTGTAACCATGTTCATGCAGTCAGTTTTGCAAATACACGGATGAACTTGATTATGGGAGAGTCACACCCCACTTGTGTTTCCAACCTGAGATTGGTCCAGTGAGTAAAAACAGGCTGGAATACTTGTAGGAACAACAAAAATCCAGCAAACCTTGAGAAATATTTGAAATTAAAATTATTGTGTGTTTACGGTCAACACAGTGCTAACAGAACCAGGACATGGTATGTTGATGTTTGGGTTTGGTTTTTTAATATCCTCTTAAAATTAGTGACATGATTTTTCAAAACACATCTCTTAGGTACTGGAAGTAGTTAACTGTGTCATACTAAAGACCCTTGGAGCTGAAAATGTCACTTTACATGAGTATTTATACATTCTGAAACTCAGCTGTGCATGCTTTTTGTTCATCGTTGAAATACTGTAACAACAATTGAATTGAAATTGGTTAGTTCAAAGGAACTGTTTTTATCTGTTTACTCAGCTGTAACTCACAGCAAGAAGTAGGCATGGACTCTGGACTGGGGGATGTTCCACTAATGTTTGAAAAATCTGTGTTTGATAATTGAAATTAGGTATCACGAGAACCTCATAAACAGAGATAAAATTAAACATGTGAAGTACTCATGTTTTCTTTTGTGGCCTTTTGTGAACTGTCTTACAGATCAGACTTCTAAATCCTTATATGTGAGTTCATTAGCATCAGGAATAAGTGGCAAAGTCCATATTGTTGTTAGGAATTGGGATGTCATGCAGCATAAATCCACCTTTTTACCCTATTGGTTTGGCCTCTCTTCTTACCACTTCTGTACCATTACCATCAAAGATTGAGGAAATTGCAGTAAATACCCAAGAGCCTTTTCTGGTTGTGATGCAACCACCCTTGCCATTTTGAGTGTGTGTACATAAATATGTATTAAATGGTACCAAATGAGTTTAGTAGAGATTATAGCTTGTGTGCTATACTCTAGAGAGACAAGAAATCAGGTGTGGCCTGGTTAGGATTGTGGATCATAGGAATCAGTCAATGGCCTCAGTTATAAAACACCAGTCTGGTTGCATTTAGTCTGCTCTGCTCTCATCTGGAATCTCTGCTGTACAAGCAACTACAGAATCATGGCTTATAAATGCACTTAAAATATTGTAAATCTCATACTGATGTAAGACTGCTCCTCCAAGGAAAGGTTTATTAAACAAACAAATCTTACATGAGATGGTTACAGAGAAAAGATGCGTTTTGCCGTACTTGTATGACCTATGAGACGTTAGAAACTATGAATCTTTTCTTCCAGCCCCTGTGTTGGAGGAATGGTAAGGTTGGAATCCTGCAGTTTTCTGAAGTAGCATCTTAGAAGAGAGAGGAATGAGTACCAGGCTGAACCTTTCTTTAGGAGAGGAACCCCAAGTCTTGAGGTGGATGTCTGCAATGAGTTTTAGTTGTGTTACTAAACAGAATATGTATATTTTAAAACAAATATAACTGTGTTCTGATGGATTCCCTGTATAATACTTTCCAGGTGTTGATGGTATAGTTCATAATCTGGACATGTGCAACTGTATTTGCTTTTCTTGACAGTCTGAATCCCAGTTCTGCTTTAATGGCTTTTATAGCAATTGGAGAGAGCCAAGTGGCAGAGCAGTTAACTGTGGATGGATGCTGAAAATGTCTGAGAATAGATTGCTAGTTGTGTTTGTGTTCTTTTTTTAAAAAAATTCCGTAGAAACTATCTCCTCAGAAAAATGCAGCTGGATGTGTGGAGTTGCTCCAGAGTGATCTGGCCTGGGCTTCAGCTGTGGGTCACTGCTTATACCTGCTCCAGCTGCTCAGAGCACAGAGGATAATTTAGGGTTCAGGCTGGCAGTTCAGTCTTGCAGGGAGAGCTGGAGTAAGATTTCTGGTGTTTTCTGATCTTCTGCCTGATAGCTGGTGTGTTGAGTTTTCAGGCCTCTCCTGCTCGGAATATAAACTTGGAGTATAAAATATTGTTCAGTGGGGCTCTCCACAGATATCACATTTGTCTGCATCTCCTCTTTATTGCAGTGAGCAAATACAGCTGTTATTTACAGATGGCTTCACTACTACCCTTCATATTAGACCATGATCTGTACATTCATTAATGTTAGTAGAGGTTTGGTTGTGTATGAGTTTTTCTGAGAGCAATTACTATCACCAATTACAGATGAAAAACAAAATGATAAATTCTCCCACAGTATTTTTGTGGGTAATAAGATCATATGCACCTGTAACATAAGTGTGAAATGCAGTGATCACTGCTAGTGCTGTTCACTCAGTGAATTGTGTGAAAGCTGGATGCTGGCTCATGGGGCAGAGCCTTATTCTAAGTGTACTGGGAGTTATGGGAAAGTTCTAGGGTCTTAAATGTGGATTTTTTTGTTTTGGTTTTGTTTGTTTGTTTTCCAGTAATGGTGATTTTAGTCTTTGTAGGATCTGTGTAGCTGTAGTTGTCAGATGCGTTTAACTGTGTTAATCCTCTCTGGCTGGAACAATTAAGCTCTGAGAATCCCAAATGGTGAATGGTACTGGTTACTCTGCTTCTAAAGTACTCAGAACACTGCTTCAGGTCCACAGTCAGGAAATGCAAAGTTAAAAGTTTTTCACTCTTCTCTGTCCATTGATGTTTTGATGTTGATGTTTTTGCAGAGCTGACAGGGTTTTGAAGAGGCCAGAAAGGTGAACATGCACACCCTCCTCACTGTGGTTGGTTGTGTTTTGTTGTAAAATTAGATAGTGAAGTCAGTATTTGGATTAATAGTTATTTAGCCAGGAGCAGAACCCTTAAATATACAAATTCTATTATTTGTATAAATGTTTTTCTAAAGATGTTTGCTGAATAAATATTGCTTGTGTTTTATTTTAATTAAGATGAAATGATGGAATCAAATTTAGAAGAAGGAAGATCATTTGCTCAAGGTAGCCTCACTTCCTTCTTAAAATGGTACTTGGGACTTATTTGCTATGGTATTTTTCAAGTACTTTCTGGATAAAAAGCAGCTCTAAGGATGCAGCATGGCACCATCTGTAGCAATGTCTCAAACTCATGAAAAATCTACACTTAAGGGAGAAAAATAGGAAACATTAGGCAGGCTATGATCAAAAGTTATTGATTCCTTTGATCTCACCAAAATCAGTGGGAGGTTTGACTTGTATGTTATTAGTAGCAAGAATTGACTTCAGCTAAATAAGATTAGCTGTTCTTTGGGAAAAAACTGGCAATGGTGAAACTAATAAAATGAAGAAAAAAGTGTGTTATTCTGGCTTAAAAAAAGAGGGCTTGTGGTCAGAGGGAGAAATGAAATAACCTCCACTTTTTCCTTTTGAAAAGCGCCTTTTTCGTTACTATTGCCAAAGCTTTACCTTGAGATATGACCTTTGCAGTGAGCAGTTTTCTGAAGCATCTTTCATGTGATGTGCCCAGTGGCACTGGCAATGAAAATACACTGTATTTTTAAATAGTCTTAAAATAGAAATTACTAAACTACTTCTTTGAAAGCATCTTACCTTCCCCGCAAATCACCAGTTTGAATAGTCAGTTGTACTGTATTTGTGGTTTTGCTTACTATTTTTATTTCTCAAAACTGAAATTCCATTTGAAGGGATTGTGTTACTCAGTAATATCAGTGCTGTTCAAACATTGTAATCTCTGTGTAGAAAGTAAGAAATGTTTGAACTGTAGATAACTTGTCTAATAGACAGCCAAAGATCGACCTCCCTAACTCAGTACTTATCTTTCACATATTTGGCTTATTTTTATTCCTATTGTGCAGCTGCTGCATTAAGTTGTGTTAGGCTGTTGTGGTTAAGCTCATTTTTTGTTTAGAGTTCACCTGGTTACCTGACATCAAAGCAATTTTACTCTAGGATGTTGTTTTTTTAGGTATTTGGAATACCAAGCTCTGCATGAGCTGCAGACGCGAGCTGCTTTGCAGCAGAGTATTGAATCCCAATTATGCAGATGTACAAATGCACTCACAATTTCAGCTCCTTAGGTTAGAAACATTGATTCTGTGGAAAGTTCTGCCCATGATTCTGATGCTTAGAGTATCTATGTGGAGAACTCTAAGAGGCCCTGGTCCTGGAATGGGTTATTCAATTTTCCTTTAGATATTGCCAGAGTGCTACTTGAAGAACCAGCAGTGTTAGAATTGACACTCTGTAACAGCACAAAAGTGATCCAGAACACAAATAACCCTTTGATACAATGTGATAAAGGAAAATAGTGAATTCATGTGCTCAAGATCATTTGATTGTAGAGTGTAGCAGAGCTCTCTCATCTGCAGTGCTGATTTATAGACAGCATCTATAGCGAAAGGCAAAGTCATTGCGGACGTTAAGTGCAGCATATGGTTCTGTATAATAAAATTCATCTTGTGCTCTGCCCTTTAGCCTCTACCATATGGTTTTGACTTAATTTGTAGCCATTTGTTATGCCAGATAAGTTTAAGGGAAAGTTATACAGTGATTTATCATTCGAAATGCAAGAAAACCTCCATGTTTCCTACACTGTCATTGATGAACTTTGATCAATTATTTCTGATTCAGTCTACAGAACAAAGTTGTTTGGGTTTACCTACTAGATATGAAACAGTTCTGCTAAAGGTGATAATAGTGTAAATAAGCATGTAGTATAGCTAGTAAGAGAGAATCTGACATAGATAACTTTTTATGTGATTCTTGTGACAGCATGAAAGGGTAACTCAGAGTTTGTTTGGTACTAAAACTACATAATATATTTTAGAATAACTGTATGGGGTTGAGTGTGCATGTAAATGCTTATACATGTCTACTGTGAGGAATGAAGTGTCAGACTTGTCTCTGATTTGTCTTTGAAAAGCCCTGGTAATAATAATATATTATTTTATTAATTATATTAAAAATATAATTCAGGTAATAGCTCCATGTTTTACTCTTAATTTGAATGCATAGGTCAAAGTGAACCTTTCAGTTCTGTAATGTAATGAATGAGACATGAATGACATTTGAGTATTTTTTGTAACTATCATGCATGAAAATATAATACTGAAGAATTAAGAGTTGCCTCATCATGCAGGTTGAAATATGGGAGTCCATTGGTCTAGAAAAATTTTTGTGCTCATAAAATATAGGAAAGATGTTTATTTTTCTCCTATTAGCAAGAGGTTCTGTTAGTGATTCCTTCATGTTTTGTTTTGGGAATTTTAAGATACCTGTCCTGGTGCAAAGTCAGTAACATGTATAGTAAGCAAAAAACCAAACCCTGTTCTTCAAATTAATTCACAAGCCCACTGGATTTCCTTGAGTTTGATGGAAAAGTGACATTAGTCAACAAAAATGACATTCCAGTCTCACAGTTCATGTATTTTTTGGCATGCTGCCATGTGCATCCTGCCTGCTGCACAGCAATATTGTGAACATCTGGAAATAAATTTGTGGGTAAAAGTGAGAATTAATTATGTGCCTAACTCATCTCCACAAGCAGTAAATGATGATATGAAAGTGTTCACTCTATTAAATGCTAGGCAGGTATTGGATTAGGCAAAGACAACATTCAAGGAAATTAAATGTATTGGTATTACCAAGGAACTTGATCTCAAAGACTTGCCATTCCTGAGAAAGAATAATCAGCAGCAGGGCTAATCCAGTATGTGAGTGTTTACCAGGACTAGAAATACTGAAAAATATACTTGGAACCCTGAAAGGGAATATCAAGCTGATGCAAATTCTCTTCTTTGTAGATTAATATGCCTGAGTACTCCAAGGGGTGATTAAAATTGGATGATTGCATGGGGGGGGCTGTAGGAATGACATTCAAATGCTGTGGTTAGCTGTTTCTTGTGTTTAGCTATATTTGTTTCCTTCACTACTTTGAACTACCAAATATTCCCTGTGGTCTAATGGAAACTTCTATCCTAACTTCCCTTTGTTTACTGTAGGATAATATTTTCATTCTCATCATTTCAACAAAGAAAGATGTAGAGGCAAAGAAAAGCCTTCAAAATGACCAGTATGGGCTTTCCCTATATTAAGTTCATGTTGTGCAGTTAATATCACTCATTCTGTATGCTCCAACTGTGCTTGTCATATTGTATGATAATGAAGTATTACACACGAGAATATTGCAATGTGAGAGCATGAGCTCTCCTGGGACCAAGTCAGGGTGTGGTGTTTCTGGTGGTTTTTGTGTTTGGGAGTTTTTTGGTATGTGGAATTTCAGAGAAGTTTTCAGTGACTTTTTTTTTTTTGAGGTCTGGCCAAAAAAGGAGTATCTGGCTTTACTTCCAAAACAAGCAACAAGCTCTAAATGTGTATGTGTACTTTGTTAACAATATCTATTGAAATTTCCCCAAGTGCTTTGATGGAACATCAGGTATAGCAAACCACAGAAACAGAATGATTAATTACTTTTATTGCTTTTGAATAAAAAGGGGAGATAGAAAAGGTTATATTTTATTCATTAATCATGGAGAATTATATTGGCATAGGTAGAACCATTTCTGATCTTTTATCTCTGTTCCTTTATTTGGCAACAGCTGTAGTCATTTGAAGTAAATTGTCCATTAAAGCACTCTTTTGGCTTTTGACAAATTGCATGAAACCGCCTCCTTCAGGGAAACAGCCCTGAGTAGTTGTGCAAGTTTATTCTTCCTGTCAGAGGCATAAATTGCCTGAATTTCAGGACTTGCATGCACAGAGGGCAGCAGATATAAGCAAAGGGAAGCTGTATTTCTGGTCAAGTGCAAGTAGAGACATTAAAACTTGTCTTTGTTTTTTTTGAAGGCACAAAATTACTTTTTCACTCATACTTGTTTCAAACACTTGTCAATTTGTAATAGCTTGAATAACTGTTAGCATGATGGAAATATTCTGTATGAGTGTCAGTCCCATGCTTGTGTGTCCCCTGGGATAGTTCCCCTTATGTTGAAAAGGAGGGACTCAAAAAGATGCAGCACTTGGAGAGAAGTTGAGATGAGATAGCTGAGAAATTTAGGGATTGAACAGAGACAGTCAGTTCTTTAAGCTTACAGTTATCAAAAGTCACTGCTGATTTTAAGGTCTGCATCTTGGACACCTACCATAGAGTACAGGAAAAATATTCACATATTTCAAGCAATTAATTTACTGTAAAATGGATATATCTTATAAACTCAGAATGTAACTTTAATTAGCGCAGGAAGTTTAGTTGTAATGGTTTATTCTTATGAAAATTTCATTGCCTGATCTCATTACTGTGTTTAGTCTCATTTGTATGCTCATTTAATGGTCCATGTTTTCCCTAAATATGCTTTTAAGAGAAGCAATATCAGTTCAGCTCTTGTTCTTCCTACAGTTTATGTGTGGACAAGAATATTGACCAGGGCATCTCAGCTTTGCAGAATGATTGAGTAGAAGTTAAAAGTATCTTCCTTTGGATTTATTTTTTTTTTTTTTTGTGCTTGGGGAAGAAGGTTGCTTTACCTTTTGCAGGTAGTATCTGGTGTGCAGTGGCTGGCCAAAGCATTAAGAAGAAGCTGAGTAACCCTTTAAGAAGGTAGAGATACAAACAGAGCTTGATAAAGTTATGTGCCTCAGGCTTTCTTAGCAAAGAAAAATTCCCTGAGGGGGCCCTAGGGGCAAGTAACAGGAAAAAAATCCCAAATCCAAGAAAATTCTAAAAACCCAGGTGTAATTCATTCTCACAACAAATATTTACACAATACTTAGCCTTGAAAATGTGGTTAAACAGTGGAATGCTTTCTTATTTATGTTAGCTAAATTGCATGCAGAAGAGAAAAAGCCTTACCTGCCCTTAATATACTTCCTTAAACCTGCCCTTAATATACTTCCTTAAGAAATATTTGATCATGTTCAATTTGAAGAACTGCTGTGTGAGATAAGATGTGACAGTCTGGTTTTTGTCAGGCTTCTGTGAAAAAAAGAGAAAACCCATGGGTTTTTTAAGTGGGCTGTAATGAAAAAGTGCACCATTGTCCACAGTGTCTCTCCAAAAGCTAAAGGCAGCTGGATCATCAGGATGACTGTGGTTGGAAGGTACTTCTGGAGATGGTTGAGTCCAACTGCCCTGCTTATAGGAGGTCAGCAGGAGCCCAGTGCTGTGTCCAGTTGGGTTTTGAATATATCCAAGTTTTGGGACTTGACAATCGTCCTGATGCTTAAGGAAGTTCTTTGGTACAGTCTGTCTGACCACTTCTCCAGACTGGAAAGGTGTCTTTGAAAGGCAGCACCACCATCTGTTCTATCAATCAATCTTCCTAGTTTGGTATCTCCAAAGTGTGATCCCATCATCAAGGTCTTTAGTGAAAGACAGGAATATCTGGCCAGTATTGGCCCCTTGGCTGTACCTCTGATGGCCTTTGTGCTACTGGCAGCAACCCTTTGAACCCAGCAGTTCAGCCAGTTTTCAATCTGACTTATTTGCTTTGAGCTTCAGCAATTTGTCATCTTTGCACATTTTACCTTGGCAGTGGAGATTTTTGTTGTGTAACTTCACTGTCAGCAGCAAATTGTAGAAGTCGAAATGCATCCTCTACTTTTAGCAAGTTAGGGGTAGGTGCCATTGTATAACAGGATTTCTTCAACTCCTCTGGAAAGGAATTTTAATTAATGCTTTAGGTGATATTTGAGGCGTGTGAATTTTGGCAACTTCTTGAACGTTTTCAAGTGGTTTAAACACATCCATACTGACTTGTGTTTTCAAAACTTGCACTTGAAATGTACTAAAATATAACAATCTGAGAAGCACAAGTTGAGGATCAATAGTGATGAAATAATTTTAATAGGCAGGAGTATTTATTTAGCAGCAAACCTAGGGGCTGAGCAGTTACACTAATGTGTAGTGAAAAACCTCCGTTCTTAAAATATCAGATGATGTTCAGAAGTGGACTGTCCTGAAATTGTTTCTTGAATGCAGAAGCATAGAGCTGCTGAATACTCTCTTGTTCATGTAGTAGATACAGTCTTTAAAGTTTACAGCAGTCACAAACAATGTGCTAAAATACTTTCCTTCATACTTTTAAACAAATATCTTAAATGGCTTGAAATTGCAACTGAAGAGTAAAAGGCCTGTAGTGGGAAATTAGGAGGCTGGGAAATAGAGGCACAAGTCTTTATTTTTCAAGTCTTTATTTTTTTGTTTCTTTCAGTCACTTTTTAAGCATTGGTCGATAGCTCCATAACCATTTTACACAATGAAATCTTCCCATTTATTGTAGCAGCAGTATTTTTTAGGCCAAAGAACAAGTTAAATAAAGATTAAATTCTCAACTAGAGGGCTTGAGTTGGGCAGCTGAAGGCTGTTGGAAAGGATGGTTGTTTGGTTGTTCATTTTCTGAAATAGAAAATGGATTTTAAGGGAGGCTTGACAATGCAGAGCATTGAATTTCCATAAAGGAGTAAAGGGAGGGAAGATCTAAAACAAGGACAATTATGCACAGGAAGGAAGGGGATAAATCAAGGTAGTTTAATTGCCACTTCAGTGTTGGTTGCTCTCAGCCTGTTAGCAGAAGCATGGGTGGATTTTCCAGTTGACTTGCTTTGATTGACTGCGAGCCATTCACACTGTGGCTTAGTGACACTGCTGATTAAAAATGGGTCTGTAGTTCTTGAAGGGGTGAGGAGTGTTGCACTTAAGTCAATGTTGTCACGTACCTATAACTCATTTTTACATGTTCTTGCTAGTAGTAAAGAGCATAAATGGTAAACAGAAGGCTTGTGAAGTAGTTTCAAGACATTCAAGTGCTCAGGTTGACACAGACAAGCATTGATCCGGTCTCTGTCCTTTTACTTTGGGCTATTGCTTTTGGGTTTTCTTTTACTTCTCTTCTGATCAAGTGAAAAAATGCCATCTCTTCTAGTAAACACTTTTCCATGTCTCCATTAGACTTCATGTCAAGTGATTTACAAACTTCAGTGCTGTATTTCAGTCTCCTCACTTAAAAGTTAAGACTATTATCATAGAAATATTTTATTCCTGAGGGGTTCTGGAGTTAAGGGGATTTTTTGCAAAACTACTTTTTAGTAAGCATTGATAATGACAGTATGTAAAACTAACCAGATATTGTTTCATGTGGTATTTTTGTAATACAGTAGTATTTTTGTAACCCTTAACTGTTATGGTTGGCATAAAAGCACCTTTTCCCTTCTCAGGTTAGGGTTCATACACTGGATGCACACAGCCCTTCTGTGTGATGGATTTATCCATTGTACCTGGGTTGGGAGAAACTCCTTCTTCCAAGTCCACTCTGCCAAGGATTTATTATTAAAGAGTCTGAGTGTTTAAGAACACAAGGAAAATTTAGGATTTCTAGAAGAAACAGCTTATCAGCAATCTACATTTTACAACAAGCTGAGGTAGAATATGAAGATCGTTTTTTGTAGTCTTTCAAATTATGATTAGTTGGATTACATCTTTCTTGTGTTCTTGAATATATTCTTACAGTGAGTAGAATTCAAACCATATTCTTAATTAGGCAAAGGCAGGCATGGCAGAGACAGTAACTGGCTGCTGGAATAGTGGAGAGAATACATACAGTACAAGTATTGTTTCTCTGACTAGAGTGTTGCTTTATTAAACCATTTCTTAAATACTTCCTTTAATTAAAATTGTTCTAGCAGAGTGTTTACTTAGATTTGGTATCTAATTGTGCTGTAATTGTTCATTTATATGAAAATTTTGAAAATGTACGTTTAAATCTGACCCAAATAAAACACTTGCAATTATTCTTATATAACCATCAGCTATGATGATCTTAACTTCCAGCGATGGCATCATAAGCCTAATGTGTTGCAGTTTGTCTCCTTTTGTATATAACACTAGGGCACAGGAAAAAGATTAAAGAGATGGGAATAACTCCATGAAGTTGTGTTTTCCTGAGTGTAGTGATGTGCTGCTTATTCATAGAATGGAAGGTAGAGACAGTGAAGGGCATCTCAAGTGTCTGGGCTGTTTGTGCAAACAACTGGAATGGTATTTGCTCAAGTGTCATCATCAAGGTTCAAAGAAATTCTGTACTTGAAATAAGCCATTTATTTGATCTCTTAATACCTGGCTTAGAAACCCCATAGATATATATAATATAAAAACTTAAAGTTGGATATAACTTGAAAACCATCTGCCATCCATAAAACTAGGGCAAGAAACTTTAATGCTTCTTTTTCATGATCATCATTACTAACCAGGTAGAGAATGCACAGTTACCACCCTTTTTGATTAAGAATGCTAATTTCAGGCTTATTGATGTTTTCTGTGACAGCTTCAAGAAAATTATATTTAAAAAGGCAGTTACTGCCAAGTTAATGGTGAATATTCAGGAACCAGTATGCTCCTCTATTGATACTGCTTTTATCAGGCACCATGGTCTTCTCATCCTCAGTTTGGGAGATTGTTCAATTGCCCAGACTTCAGGCTGAAATATACATTGTGATGAAAGGTACTTTCTGAAAGTTGCAAACTGTATAAGAAACTGGATATTTTGGTCGTGGAATATGAAACTGATAACTCTGGGCATCTGCCCTCCCCTTTATTTACAGTTGTTAAGGCTTCTGTGGGGTATCAGTCTCAGCTGCAGCTGACTGTGAATAGCACAAACCCAGACAATGAGCTCCTCAATCAGCTGCAGCATCAGAACACTATCCACAGAAATAACAAAGAGTGCATGCTTCTTATTAGAGAATCAGGTTACTGTAAAGACTGTTTAGAAGAGTGATAAGTTTAAATTTGAACTTTTATGAGATTAATTTGTTAGCTTATATGCTCTATGAGTATCCAGTAGCATTGAGCTGAGGTCATGCAGTCAGCACTGATGGCTCTGATCCTCATTAGTCCTTAGCCTGTGAGGTCAGAGCAATGGAGCTGAGTAGCAATTTTGCAAGAGAAGATTGAGATGAAACAATTGTTTTCAGCTTTGTGCATGAGGAGTTGGTCCTGTGCTCTTGCACCCCATCATGCTCATTGTGAAAATAAACATGAGGCAATGGAAGACAATTTTTTTGAGAGTGCTTAGTGAAGTTGGAAATAGTTCTGAAAGATGTTATGTAAGCTAAGAGTTGAAGCAGGGTTTTACTTGAACACTCATTAGTGCTCAGTTATATCATCACAAAGTAGAGGGTGATGTCCGTTCTGCAAGTGCCTGGGCTTGGGCTACTTTGATAGGAGTGGTATTTAGCAGTAAATGTGTTGTGAATTTCTGAATATGAAAATCTATCTCATGTGACTTGATTCTGTTGTTTTCAGGTACTAGTACTGAATCTGAAATGAGCACAATACCCAAAGGGGCTTAAAAAATCAACCAAACAAAATTCCTAAAACAACTAACCAAAAAAAAACAAAAAAGGAAAAAAAATCCCCCAAACCATCCAGCCAAAAAAATCAACCAACCAATCACAATCCTCAAAACAACCAATCAAAAAACCGAACAACTACAATTCCCAAACCAACCCAAAAAAATCCTTAAAAAATTCCCCAACCCAACCAACCATAAAACCAAGAAACCAAAAAAAACCCAACCAACCAAAATACCTAAAACAACCAAATGTAAAACCAATGAAAGAAAATCCCTAACCAGCTAAGCAAAATCCCAACCAAACCAAACAGACAAACAAAAAAAACCCCATAAAAACAACAAAAAAATCCCCCCTTCTTCCAGAAAGCCAAACAAGATGAAAAATTCCAATTAAGAAATTCCCTTAAGGATTGTATAATTTTCTGTTGTCTTCTTTTATGTAATATTCCTCAAACAGATGATTTGTAATGTATAGATAGATGATGCTTGACCCTCTCTTTTTTGACTGAGTTTAGAATATTCAAGCGTTTACATTTTTATTCACTAGAACTAAAACAGAAATAAGGCACATCACTCCTTGATAAGAAATTCACTTTAAGAATCAGCACTGGATGACACACTAGTGGTGAAGCTGAATGTTACAACGTGTTTACACTTTCAACCTGGGTATCTGGAGATGGAACTCAATGTTTTTTTCTGATTTGTAAAACTGGTACTGTGAAAAGGCTTCCAAGAAAGGAAAATTTATATTTATAAAATGCCTAATCAATTAAGGCTTCAAAGGCCTTGTGGCAATTTACACACAGAGAGGAACAAATTTTAGTTTCATAAAAATGATAGTGCTAATGAACAGTAACCTATAAATACAGCAAAGATCAGTTCCTTTTATACAACCAGATAAACATTGAACTTGAGCAGTCACAGACTCAGTTGAAAGATGAGTGGCTCTCCTATATCTTGCTGTCATCTCATTTAAAAAGGCTCATTTAAAAGGCATTTGTAGCTTTCAAGGGAGATGGATTTGAGGAATAAGGATAAGGATAAGGAAATTCATGTCTATTGTTTATTGCTAATATTATCTGTATGCATGTATCACCCGTTGTAGTTAAGGCTGGTGTGTGATGCCCTGTGGTTATTCCCTAGTGGATTCCTCTGCTGAGACTAAGGCTTAAAGAGAATATTCCAACAATTTTGTGGTCCCCTGCCAGCTTATTAATTTAAGGAGTGAGATTCCTGACCTCACTGTAGGAAAGTTGTCTTATTCCTTACAAAACAAGCCCAGTAGCCATCTGCCTATTGGTCTATTTGTATCTTTGGCAGCTGAGTTTTTAAATTCCAGCATTTGTTCAGCTCTTATTTAAGATGATTTAAGATGATCTTCAAGAGTGAGGTGATCATGTTTAGTTAACATCACATTGGTGATGGTTGAGGAAGACTTTGCAGCACAGTTGTCCCTGTTTGAGTACAGATAAAAGCTTCTCAATAATGAGGAGTAATAACAAGACTCAGTATGCTGCAAGTGCCTCATATCAACAGCAGCTGATAAATTATTAACCAATTTACCTTCTGTAATGTCTCTGGAGGGCTATGTTGTACTGTGACTGACAACTGGGAAGCCCTCTTGGTAAAGCTTTCAAAGAATGTGCTGGATAGTGTGGGACTTTTGTCTCCTGTAAAGAGAAACCCAAGAAGAGAAGTTATTCCTTTATTTATTCCAGTGGAAGTATCACCTTCCCTCTGACCTCGGTGCATTTTGCATTGAACAGAATGTTTTGGGTTTTTTTTCTGGGTGAGCTGGAGCTGATTGCTCTATATGAGGTTTGGAATAAACCTATTCCAGGGCTATGTAGCTTGTTACAGCTGCATCTGTGACCTTGGAAAGGCAGGGGAAGAAGGGAAAGGGAGAGAAGTGGTTTTGAGTATATAAAATGCATATTTTATTGTTTTTCTGAGAAAGAGTCATGAAGTTGTAAGTGAATCATTGTTAAAGCACTTGTACAGTGTGGTTTCCCTGACATGCTGTGCTTTCTGTAGTGGAATAACAAGAGTTCTAAATATATTCAATGACAAAATTATATTTATTATTTAAAAAACACTATGGATTATATTTTTTGGCCCTAGACTAAAAAAACCAAGCATGAACAAGCCTTTTTTTATGCAAAAAGTCTACAAAACAGAGAGATCAGAGTAATTAAATAGTTAAGTCTTAAACACACAGACATTTAAATAAATACCTAACTGCTTTACTAAACAGTAAAACAGAGGGAAAACAAATATGAGAAACTTTAAAACTGAGGTAGAGACAACATCTAAGACCCAAAGATCCTTCAAAATTTGGAATGTAATTTGGTAAATAGTGCCAGTTATGTACACTAAACAGTGAGAGGAAAATTAAAGTTAAAATTAAAAGCCATGGCTTTCAACTTCATTCATGGTTAAACTTTGCTAATTTTATGTACTTTGTAAAAGCAGGGTTGAATGACAGGCTGCACAAATAGCCTGGGAAATCAGGGTGGGAAACCACCCCACACTGATATTATGGAAAGAAACACCTGGATTTTCTGTTTAGATCAGTCACAAACAATTCTGTTTCATGTCAGTGTTGATAGAGGAAGTGAAGAATCTGGTTCTGGTTCTCTGGACTGATGCTAAATGAATTTTTGATTTACTTTCCTAGCTTTCAATATAAATGTAAGGTTTGTGAATATTTATGAGCTACTTATCGTGTTTGTGTTATGGAAGATGCTCTAAAAACTCTATTATTGCTTTATCAAGTCATTAAACTATTTGCAGGTGATGGTAAGGATTAACTGAATGATTAACTTATCCCTGTTTTACAGACACAGCACCTAATATTTACTTGATTTTTTTTTTTGTAGATCAAGAACTAAAATACAAGGGGAGGGAGAAGAAAAATAATCCCTTCTGCTTCCTTTGCATTCAGTAATTACATGTTCATTTTTCAGCTCTGATTTCTTTCCTCCACCCCATTATTTTGTTCATTGTTTCAATGTGTCCTATTTCCTTATATTTTCTCCTCAATGCAAGCTGACAGGCTGAAATGCTAACTAGGCAAGTAGATTACATTGGAAAAATATCCTCATTACAAGATCTTGGTTAACTCCCAGCCACAGTTCACATCACAGAGTCATCACCAATAACAGGAACTAATTCAGTTTGCCTCTGGACCAAACCATCGTATAAAATGCCAGGGGCTTTTCTCAGCCCACAAAGTAAAGCAGAAAGAATGCAGAGACAGAAATTCTTTTTCTGGGGTGTTTAGAATGACAGCAACAGTTCAAACAGGCCAAAGAGCTACTAGAGTGTGGTTGTTTTACAACTTACTAATCACCTTTTCCTCACACTTACGTGTAATTTTGGTTCATGACCACTAAAGACAGTGCATGGTTTGGTGTTTTGACTACTGGGATATGTGTATGGACTAAAACTTAGTATTATGAGGCTGGACTGCCTGGAGGATAGTTTATATTGCCTTTCTTGCCAAATTTTCAATTTCTGCAATGTTTTAATTTACAGGTGTTTTGTTAATAATATTTGACCATAAGTGTTTGACCATGTAACACTTAGTGATTAGTGCCATGTAAGTGGCACTATCAGGACTGGAAAAAGTAAATTGTATCTAGGGCTCAAATATCCTGAGTTTCCTTTGGATAATCTCAGTATAAAATTAGTTCTCTTGTCCCCAACTTCCCCTTTACACATAATGTTTAAAGCAATTTACATCTCTGTGGGCCAAAAGGGTACTGTACCAGCACCTTCCATGTCAGTCTTGTTGTGCTTCTACTCCTGTGCAAGTGTAAATATATTTTTTAATGTGTAATAAATATATAAATACATTTTAGTCGAGGTGCAGAGAGGCAAGGGAAGAGGAAGCAGCAAAAGTTAGTGTCCTCCTGGTATTTGTCCTTGGTTTGAGGAGTAAGTTGGGGAATAATGTGTTTCAGTAGAGCTTGGACACAAAATATTTGGTAGTTCACATGTGAAGGGTCTCAGGTGTTGCCATGCTTTTCACTTTTCCCTGTGGCTTTTTCTAAGTTTGACTTAGCAAATCTGAATTCAGGACTGGGAAAAAAAAAAAGAAATCTTTTCTTTTTATAACCCAAAATTATCTTTTCCCAGCTGAAAACTAGACTGTACAAGTTCTTTGTAAGTACAGCAGAATTGCATTTGTTGTCAAACATGACAGAATTTATAATCATATCTCTTGCTGTGAGGGTAAAGGAGTCTTCACCTCTCAAGGATGCGCTGGCATACGTGCAGGTGGGGAAATGAATACCTGGAAATAGAAGTAATCTGTGAAAACTTCAACCTCTAAGCTTTAAGAAATGTAAGACTTATTTATTTGTTTGTTGATGAAAAGAAAAAAGGTTTTTATTTCAGTTCAGTGGAAACATCAAGTTTTGTGGAGTTTGGGACTGAGAGAAGTGCTTGGCTCACTTAATTTTTGTTACATTTGATATTCATGTTAACAGCTACACTTAAGATGTTAGGAATAAGACATAATTTTTATTATGCACTGGAAATGGTCTTTGAAATATAAATATCTGTAGTGAAAATTGTTGCTGAAATCAAGAATGAATAAGCAACTTATTGCATCTGTCTGAAATTAATTCTTGCCTGTTGTAATTATGCAGATTAATAGATATGTTTGAGAGTATTATGAGAACATAATGAACCTAAGATCCCAGTAGTAATAAAACAGTAGTTCTGTTTAAAGAATAATTTTATAGTTTATAAAGATAGCCTGTTAATTTGAAAGATTGCATTTAGCTGTGTTCATTTCCCTGCTGGCTGAATCCAAACTGTGAGCATTAATTAGTCATCAATGTTTTGAAAGGGAAGAGTAATACTTAGTTTATTACTAAATGCTTTTGAATATAGAATTAAATCTTCAAGCAGAGTGCCAAATTTTCAATCTAATGTGAAGTTAGTACTTGTAAAATCATACTTTGAAATAAGCTTGAGGAGCTTTGTTAACTGTCACAGGCTTCATCTGGACACCAGATTTTCCTGGCTGTACCATACTACAGAAATGAGGCCTAACTCTAGGATTTAGAGATCTTTTCAATTTTCCCATGTCTATCCTAATGTGTCTGTGAGCCATTCTCTTATTGCACTGGTCAGGAAAACTGGAAAATATATTCAGTAGTAGGCTATTGAAGGTGAATGAAATCAAATTTTAATAACTGCACTAAGAATTCTTTCCTTTTAGTAACCAGTGTGTTTGACTGGCTTTGCACGGTGATAAAACATTTTTCATTTTTTTTTAGCTCATAGATATTTTTTCATGTCACTAAGCACCCTGCCCACAAGCATCTAGACTAATATTTAATTATTGCTGTACTTATCTGGTCCTAGAATATTCAGTGTTCTGTAGCCTACAGGAAAATGTCATAGAGAACTGGAAAAGCACAGAATTAACTTAAAAATAACATGATGACTCATTAAATAGATTAGAACTGTTTATATTCACAATTATGGAGCTCCAATATAAAATAGGAATGGTTGAGATAAAAACTAAAGAGTGCCAAAGAACCAAATTAAGACAAAATAACTTCTTTTATTGAATCAAAAAAGTAGAGTTTTGTAGCTGACAACTGGAAGCAGTTTTTAAGCTGGTGTGATTTCAGCATTCTAAGCAATAGCCTACAAATGCTGGAGAGGTATTTCCAAAGATTTTGAAATACATCTCATTCCTACCTAAAACATTGAAGGAACTGACCCCTTCCTGTTTCAGGGACAGCTTTGCTTCTGCATCTCAGAGGAAAATGTTGTTGGCTGAAGGAGACACTGGTTTTGTGTTTATTATGAGTGCAGGGAGACACGAGTGCAAAAGTGTGTGGTGATGAAATGGTAATTAATGGTAATATGGGTATTAATTTACTTAGTGCTTGTAATCAGTTTCTCACTTAAAGTATGTGAAATGACTGCTATGTAAGAGAACTTTATTTTCTATAGTATAATAACGTTTCCAGCATATGAACTTTAGCAGGGCAAGATTCAACAGAATTTGATTTTTTTCTTTTCCATACAAAGCCAGTGTATGAGGATTCTCAGGATCTCTGTTGGTCCTGCTCTGTGTAGCACTGAGTCTCTTGGATGTGATGAGAAATTGCTCTTTGCTGCTGTGCCTGCCCCTTGTCTCTGCTTTGATGCTTTAGATGGAGGGTGACAGAATTAACTGAGTGCCAGAAGTTTATTTTGCATTTCTGATATCAGGGTTTCTTTGAAATTTAAGGAAATCACCTGGACTTGAATTGTATCAGTGATTTTAGATTTAAGTATAGGTGACTTCTAGGTACTGGGACCAAGTGCTGTTTGCTGTCTGCAGCAATTTTCCTTTAATTACAGTTTCATACATTATCTAAATAGAGCCCATCTTCCTTCTAATCCATATTTGGATTAAGGCTTATATGACAAAAGGGCTTTGATGTAAATAAAATACTGATGTGAAAATACTGAAACATAGCTAATGCATGACTTCCTATGCATAAAAACCCAAAATCTAGCATGTTAATGTTAAATTCAAAAAATTATTGGAGTCTTATCTGATAATATGTTAGTAATTATTGTATTTAAATGTATTTTGTAAATGCTGGTGCTGCATATGTTATACGTGTGGACTTTCCCATGGGCCTTTTCTTAATATTTAGGTTTTGCACTGACTTTTCAAAACTTTATTCCTATTGCAATATCATTAATTACATACTATTGGTGGTGAAAAACAGTAAGGATCCAAATATAAAGAGGAAAATATGAAAACTGGAAATATGAAAGCTGCGGCTACAAAAGAATTTCTGCATCTAACAGTTCATGGGATTACAGTGTTATACCCAGACTTGTGCTCCACTTGCCACATACAGCTGCCTGCCTTTGAAAGGGAAATGTTCTGTCAGGTTTTCCCTTTGTATTGGGTTAAGCTATTCTGTGATCTTCTGCACAAAACAATTTTCTTATGAGCCTTACTGAAAAGTCCAGTAAATCAGACCTGTAACTTGATAACTTTTTTCTCTTGTTCTATTATTTCCCCCTGTGAGCCATTATAGGATTCTTAATGCCTATGGAACAATTTCTTATTTAATGGTGGCTATCATCCTGCAGCTGGCACTGGCACCCTTTTAACTTGATCTGTCTTTGATGTTTTTATTGTTTGAGCATTTTGCTTCAGCTCCACAGTGCCTGTTGCTTGGAGCCTGTGATGTGATTTGTGATGGTTGTACAAAGGTGGCTTTCCATAGGGGCCAGTGGGAGTGACAGCCAGATGCTTCTATAAAGAAGAGACAGCATTCTGCATATGTTGGAGTAACTGAGACTTTCCTAGTTTGTAATGAACTGTTAATCCATTTTCTGCAATGAAAAAAAGAAGTTAAGGTCCCTTTCTTGATAACCCTCATGCCACAAGCCATGTGAGTCAGGCATTAGATGCAAACACAGTAGTATGATACCTTTGCTCTAGTTTGGTTAATCTATGTCTTCAGCTAGAATCTGCCAGAAATGTCATAATATAACTCAGGTGAAATATTGAAAATTGCAGTTGTGGCACCTGGGCTCTGAATCCAGCTCTGATACTGTGCAAAGCACTTGGGGAGGAGCTTCTCTGAATGCAACTGCATCCCTTGGTGCTGCAAACTTCAATTCCATTAGCTTTTCTGAGAAGTCTTTCCCCCTCTGTAACAGG
The DNA here is from genome assembly GCF_971803275.1 of Cyanistes caeruleus. Taxonomy (NCBI): domain Eukaryota; kingdom Metazoa; phylum Chordata; class Aves; order Passeriformes; family Paridae; genus Cyanistes; species Cyanistes caeruleus. The sequence continues at coordinate 9,780,538 of NC_141707.1, read as the reverse complement.
AGGTATCCCTGACAAGTATTTATAGCAGTCTGGTTTTAGGTAGCTAACTGGAGTGTTGGGATTCTCCTGATGGGGATGTCTACTTCTGTCTTTATATTATAAATTACATTGGCTGCGAATTTTATTCAGGCTGAATGATGCCTAAATTAAGAGACCAGCCAGGGAGCAGTGGAATGTAACGTGTTAATAGAGTTGCCAATCATTTTTCTTCTGTAGTCCATTAAAACCATGGCAGAAGCATTCCCCATTTCTGTGGAATGTGCTGGCTCTCAGCTGTCTGTGGTAATGGACTAGAGGATATCCCATGGAACAGAGGAAAAGCGTGGGCAATCAAGGTGCTGGGAGAGTGGGTGTGGAGATTTAGGAATGATCTGTGACTGCTGTCCTGACAGGGATCAAGTAGTCCAAGGAGCAGTGTGGTAATGTCGGTGTGATATTGTGTTTGTTTATCCTGTAGATCCATCTTGCTGTGCCTGTTAGCCCAGGGGTCTGCTGGCCTGATTTGGAAAGGTTTGTTCTGTTCTGGGAAATAACCCATTGATATAATGACCAAGGAGTCACAGTTACAGAACATGTCAGCTGTTGGGGAATGCTTGCTTTCTGGGTCATTTAGACTTAATACATTTTTAAAATACTTTGTAATTATTTACTGTTTCTATACTTTGAGAGTACATTTAGTTCCTTGTTTTAGTTACTGAAATGCTGGAAAACTATTTTCATGGTGATGTGTTGGAACTAAAAAGGCATTGACTTGTTTGTACAATCTAAATGAATTCAGTGCTGAAGGCCCTTGTAAACAGAAGGGTGAAAAGGGCCCTCAGTGATAAGAACACGTAACAGAACACAAGTGAAGTGCCTCACCAGGTCCACAGCCAGGCAGTAGGATGGCTTTTCAAGTTAGCTGCATGAAACCAGTCTTACTCTGCAAAAATCCTGGGTTTTGTAGGCTCACTGAGTACTTTTTCAACAGCAGTTTAAGTTCTCTGATGGATGCGGTTTGTGTCTTGCCACTCATGTTCCTCTAGCTGTACAGATCCAGTGCCATAATATTGCTGCTGTGTGAGCAGTGTGGTGCTCTGGTTCCATCTCTGAGGTGTGTGATGTATCCAGCTGGCAGTGCTGACTGTCAGCTGTAGTCAGGAGAAGCATGGTTTAGCTACTCTCGATTCAATCGCAAGGAATTCCTCTGCTGCACTCAGGTGTCGGAGGCAATATCTGTCCTGTGCTGCTGATGCTCTGGCTTCTCCAGGTTATTTAGTGATCTGTCAAAAAAAATTATCATATACTGATTTGAAAAGCAACACGCTGAACAGATCGTTCAGGGTAGGAGGCTGTTTCACATTTGGGGGAATAAATGTGCTTTCAACGTTGCAGTTTTGAGGAAACTAAATATAAACATGTTTTCTTCTAGCTAGAAGGAATGTCACTCTCTATTTTCATATAGTTGATAATAGGTTGGAAAATAATTTAGTTTCCTAAGGTTCAAGGAATGCCAGAAATTTGGCAGGATTTTCTGTGGCTTTTCATGCTGGTTTCCAGTGTAACTTGAATGCATTCTAAAATTATATTTTGGTGTACATTACATCTAGCCCAACATTGATATGACTGGATTGTGTTGGTGGGTCTGTATGTAGGTTTTCCAAATATTTACATACACCTTTTTAAAGAAGGGAGCTGTATTTTCTGTGACACTGAATAAATTTATAAATTTGGAGATTCTGTTGGGCTTAAATGACAGTCTGGGGAGCAAATTTCTCCAAATCTTGTGGCTTAGACTTGGCTGGCCATTAATCCTTCTGCTGTCCGTGTCTTAGAGCCATATCCTTTGCTTGCTGCAGCTTTGTCACAGCTCTTCATGGTCATGACAGCCTTCAAGAGATGAGTAATGCTGTATTGCTCATGCCCTGCTTACCTCTGCTCAGAGAGGTTCAGTATTTACTAGTTTATTTACTTATTTACTAGTCTGTTTACTAGTTTAGATATAAATATAAATATAAATATAAATATAAATATAAATATAAATATAAATATAAATATACATATAAATATACATATAAATATACATATAAATATACATATAAATATACATATAAATATACATATAAATATACATATATTATTATAAATAATAATATTTATATATCCTTAATGAAAACTAATACCTGATATCAATATGGTAAATGTGAGTATTGCTTCTTGCATCTTGGCTATTGGTTTTGTGGGATTTCTGTTGTTTAAATGACTTCTACCTTTCAACTTTATCAAGATAGATTAAGGTGTTTTCAAAATTTGTTCCCCCCATTCTTGTTTCTTTATCTTTGATATATAAATATATATGCATAAATACATTATTTAAACATTACATAGTTCCTTGAAACTGCAGCTGTTAATTTCCCATTTCCCCTTAGCAAGCATTAGGATTTCCTGAATACATTTTTGAAGTTTGCTTTACATTAATATTTCCAATTATTCTTTTTCTTGTTATATTTTTATTTTGATTTGCTTGCTGTGTCACCTAATTTACAAGAGCATTCACATCCAATGTTCATAATTTTCGTGCCAGTTTTGTGGTTTGTGTTTTGTGTTTCATTAAATTGCACAGTTATCCTAAGAGAGAGAGACAAATATTGTATATATGCCTGGCAGGCTAAATTTTTGTTGTACATTTGTATCTATGTGTTTGCCATGGTTTTTGCATTTCAAATATTCCATCAATGCATTTAAATATTCTTTTAATGTGAGTTTAAAGGGCCTACATAGAAGGACTAAACTGAGATCACTACAGAATTTTGATGCTGAAAATAGTCCTTTTTAGTCTAAATAATATAAGTGTGTAATATAAATTATACTTTCTTAGGGAGCTGTGGAAAATAGCAGATAAATAATTCCTTTTAGTGTTGGAGTTCTTAAAAGCAACATCTTAAATACTGCTTGCTGTGTGCTTTCCTTAAAAGGTCTTTACACGAGGTAGCAGGAATAGACATGAAGAATCCATGTTTCTGGAATGGGAATTCATTGAATGTGTTTTGAAATATTTTATGGAATGGGTTTCTGTTGTCTTGCATGTATTTGAGAGCATATAAAAACTTGTACAAGTAAAGAACTTGTACAAGAAGGTAAAAAATAAAGAGTAGTTTTTAGTGGATGTTGTCACAAGGCCCAGCAATCTGTACCTCAGGGATGTGCTGAGGTACAAAAATGCTATGTTTGGGTGTATACAGTCATTTAAATGCTCTTCTCTCTGAATTATCTCCTCAACAATATGTTGGACACTGCTTGAAAGGTGTTATTTTCTTTGTTATAAGCAAACAGGAACATTTTAGGGATTACTTCTGCTACCAAAACCATGTCTAACTGGAGGTATGTGTAGCTATATTCTCCAGCAAGAAGGAAAAATGGGGATTTCCTTTTCACTTGCAACTGATGACCAAAAAGAGTAGTGAAAAGAACCAAGAAGGGTGATATTTATTTGGGTTAGATTTCTTCAGTATGATGTTAGGGGACACTTGGGATTAGGGGCCAGCCTTGGGATCTGTGTATGAAATTTATTGCACTTAATTAGTTTTGTGCAAGACAAAAATCAGCTTCAATTGAAAAGTTTTATGTCTGAATACCAGTAGCTTTGCAGCTGATCTGATCCTAACATTAACTCCGGGGATAAATTCAGCCTAGGGAAAGCATTTCTGTATTTTGGATGTTGTGTTTTGAAAGTTTAGACACGCAATCTAACAAAACAACAGAGAAAAAGCATCAGAAAGTCTGCACTGCACAGGCCATTTAAATGTACTCTTAAATGTCAGTTCAGTGGTGAAATTCTCTGCTCTGTTTGGTATCTATCACAGGCTACTTATGTCCTATGCTGCCAAGTTGTACTGAAGGGGCTGCCTCACAAGGATTTTGAGCAATCTTTGAGTATTAGTGATTTATATCCATTATGGTAATGGCTGATGTGTTTTCCAGAGCAGCCACTGGAAGGTGTGAAAATTGCAAACTGATGAGCACAGAAAGGGTCTGACAGTTTCTCTTGCAGAAGGCAGTGATACATCTGTCCTCCAGCAAATGCTGCATAATCCCTACGATTTATTAGTGAACCGTGCCTTGAGCAGAGATTCCCAGAATTTCACGGGAGCTGAGCTGTTCAGAGATCTAACCTGTCCATACAGTGTTTGTGTAGGGTGTCTCTGCATCCTTAGCAGCCCCATCTGTACTTGCCCAGCTTCCTCCTCCCTCCAGAGCAGGGAGGAGAGCTCTGAACCCTTTGCTGGAGGGATTTACCCTACGTTTGCTTTATGATGGAAGCAAGCTCAGGTCTGGCAAAAGATATACTTTCATACCTAAAATGTGGGGGTGAGGGAACTGTGATTAGGAACATTACCTGCCCTCAGGCAAAACTAATTGTGTCTAATGTTTGCTGATACTTAATGACAGTGTTCAACAGTCCAACTTGAGTGCCTTGATGATTGCTTAATGTACTTTGTGTTGTAAAGCTGTCAGTGGCCAGTGGAGGAGCTGGAAATTAAATGGTCAAGGACTTGTACAGTTGGAATAGAACAGACTTTCCAATTCTTAAACCCTTCTGAGTAGGAGGTGTGATGGTGTACTTTGACTTGGTGGTCATCAATTCTTACTCCTAATAGCTGATGTCTTCAGATTCTACTGACTGTGTTGGGAATATCCTTCCAAGAGTTTAAAAAGGAAAGCTTCTTTTGAGGACCCTGACCTTCCAGTGTGATGCATAGGTATCAGTCAACATGTAGACAGATGACAGGCATAGACACTATTGTTTGCAACAGCTTAGAAAGTAAACAAAATATCACACAGTAGAGTAATTCTGTCAACAGGGAGGATAACAATAACTTTTCCAGAGAACAAATGCCAGTGTCACTTTCACTTACATGACAGGAAAATTGGTAAAAGAAATGGGTGTGACCCAGAGTTCCCACAGCCAAGAGGATGTGTAAGTACCAGTTTGGCTGAAATGACTGTTGCTTGCCATTTCCCAGTGAGAGTTTTGAGAAGTCATCACAGGCTTTTTTAATGTAGGAATATCAGTGTGTATAAGTCAGGTGTAGGCATTTTCACATACTTTTGCTTTTTCCATTGTACGGCAAGTAATGTCAGAGCAGAAATGGCTGTGCTGAAGGAATACAAATAGTCATCTCCGATTTTTTCCCAAAGATGTTTGATTGCCAGGTGTTATCCTCAGCATCAGCAAAGTTAGACCCTCTCAGCCCAACTCCTTGTAGCTGAGCACTGAGGTTGCAGAAGGACTAACTGAAGCTGAGAGAAGTCATTTTCATTGCCTTCAGTGACTTTTAAACCAGGCTGAAAATGCTGGTTGGTCTCAAAAGGGGTTAATACTTCGTGTGCTATGATCTAATGAGTGGAGACCAATGAGGAGGAATGAGTGGTAAATCAAAATGGAAGGAAAACCTTTGTAGGCAAACATGCAGTAAAGTTTCATTTGCTTTTTCAAATTCCAACTCATTTAAATTTCACATCGAAAGTTCTGGAGATATAAATCCCTACTACCACCTTAAGATGTATTTGCCTCATCATTTCTTAAGACAGTGACTGAAAACACATAGTTTAATTTAAAGTTGATTTCATTTAACAACAGAATTGTTTAAAGCCTTTAGTAATGTCATAATGATAGATAGCACTTAATTTAGTCAAGAATGACCCGATACAGTTACCTATAATTTACATTAGCAATGCTGAACTGACAGTAAATTCAATTAATTCTTCAATTTTATGGTCTTAACATTTAAAAATCTAACCTCACTTTAAAAGCAGTTTGAATCATTTTGAGGATGGGATTCTTAATGTTAAACCCCTTTTAAGCCCACATTTTCTCTCTTATAAGGTTGCTTTGAATTATTTTTGTGATGTTTTTGTGGAAGGTTGGTCAATAAGTAGTTTTTTGTGGGTGTGTCTGTGAATTAAGGATCTCTCTATTGGATATTGATCTATGCTGTTGAACAGAACCCTGGAAAAACGTGATTTATAACAAGAATTCTCATAGTGCAGCCCAGGAAGTTGGGTTGATATTTCCTCTTCCATGTTCACTTTTATCAAGGAGCACCCATGGCTGTTGGCAATAATTTATAACAACAGTGTTGCATGGACTAGTTCTAGTTACTCTGGGGTTGTTTTTATGAATAAGTATGTATTTATCCCATCTTTAAAGAAATACATAGCACAGGTGATTAGTTGGATTAATTTGCATGGTCTTACATCACAGTTGGTAGAAAGATGGAGGAACAGGCCAAGAATAAATGTTAAGGGAAGCAAACCAAATAGCTGAGGGTGGTGACTGAGGTTAAATCCCTTCTGAATTCTGGGTGCTCCAGCACAGGTTTTTTGTGATTCCCTCTGTGAAGCTGCAATATCATTTTTCTATATATATTTCAACAGACATAAGTCCTCTCAGACCCTAGAGAGAACACTTCCAATGAGTAATTTCAGGTCTGACTGCCACAACCAGGCTGCTGAGAAAACTAGCCCAGCCTTTCATTTGGTGTTTCTGATGGTTTGGACTGCAAACTCTTTCAGTCAAGCTGCTTTGTGCTATGCCTCTGTTTCTTTAGTGATGCTGCACTACTCACTGCTTGGCAACTCAATTGGAAAACAAAGAAACTAATGATGCAAACAGAAGGTCTGTTCCCAAAGCTGGGTGATATTCTGGTGGAAGGGCTTCTGCTGCTTGAATTTTAAAGACTGTGTTGTTAAATCCTTCCCATCATGTGTGTGTTAGTGGTTGTACCAAACTGGGATAGTCCATCCAGGCCCCATTGATGCAAACATGATTTCACTGATGCTGTTCCCTATAATTTTGCAGGATATATAAGGTGTGAGCAGGTATTGAAAATTTTAATTTTTACCTATATTTCCCCCACTCGCCTGCTATTTTAATTTTAAAGTAGGGTGTCAAATAGGATCTGTCTAATTGTGTAAAAAGCATGCCTTCTGTTCTAAATTGAAACCTGTTGCAATCAGATGCAGTTAAATGGGTTGCAAGTCCAAAACATTCTCTTTCACTGCCTCATTGCTTGTGATCTTTCCAAGAAAGCAGCAAGATTTGGGCTGTACTTACTGTTTGCAATGAAGCAGCTGCTAATGCTGCACTTTCATGCCCTCCTCATTGCTGTACTCCAGAGGCCAAATGTCCATTTTGTGGGATGAGTGTCAGGGTGCTTTGCTGCTTCAGCAGGTTTAGGCTGTTTTACACAAAACCACTCCATAGTTACTCCATAGTGCCTTAAAGTCCATGGGAAGAACCCTACATAGAAGTATGATTTCAAGATGCCTTGTTTTTTAAAAGCAGCCTAACAGGAAATGAAACCCTGGGTTGAATTCTTGTCCTCCTGAAGGAGTGTCAAACCCTCTCAAAGGAGCTTGACCCAGTTTTGTACCTGTTATTCCTGTATCACTGAAATTAATTGTTAATGAATCCAAGTACTGCATTTTAAAAAATCTAAGAATGGATGAGGAGGAGAAAAAAAAGCTGTAAATAGGCAATCCCCTGATTTTCAGCTGCTGTAAATCAGTGTAACTTCACAGAACAGGGCAGGGCACTTCACTTAACAACACTGAAGAATTAAACGAGGGAAATGGCATAAAAATCAAAAAGGATTTTAGAATTATAACCAGAGGAAAAAGCATAGAGGAAAACATACAAAGTTGGGCATTGCTTATGTGGAAAGAGAAGTTAAGTTGTACATCCATGTACATGATAATTGCTTTATTATTCAAGCTGAATGATGTAATGGAAAAACTGGTTTGTTTTTTAAGTATGCAAAACTTCTGTCAGTTGAAAAGGGATAAGAACAGCATATTAATGTATTTTAATAACATGTTACCTGTGTTTTTTTTGTGAACTGGTTGAGATTGCTGGCATTTTCCATCTGGAATTCTATGCCAGTGGCAGACCCCTGACTGTGATGGTAGAAGGGCAGTAACCTCATCTAAAAACATCAACTAGAATAGTGTTTCACTGTGAAACTGCCAAGTCTTTCAGACAGGTGCCTAGTAATGCAATGGCTTGTTATAACTTTGTGTAAATTTTAATTTATCTAATGTAATTACTTTACAAGGTGCTTAGAGCCACTAATTTGAAACAGACTCCACTTCTCAGTTAACTTTTGACATAGGAAAGACTGTAATTTTCTTGCAAACTATCAACCCTTGGATTAAAGTTTAAACCTTTACAGTGAGCTCCAAACTGCTTTACATTTACCCTTAGGAGAAAAGGGAGGTTGGAAAATTTGGTCATCTTGATTTATTTCAGGAAACTGGATCACAAGGTTCTGAATTACAGTCATTATGTAAGCATGTAAAGTGTTATTGAATACAAGATTCATCTGATGTGGTGTGGATGGATCAGTGAATGTGCAAAGACCATCTGAGAACATTTCCATTTTTGCTACCTTTTGCTAGGGCTAGTTACATCCAGTGATAAAAGAGTTTGGCTCTAAAATGGCAGTGGTTTACACGTCCTAAATGTTAAGAATTTGGTTAAAGCAAAAGGAACAAAATCATTATTTTTATTTTAGACTGTCTTGCTAAGAATTTCAGTAGTACTTTATCATGACAGCTCATTTTCCTTTTCATTTGATGCCCTCATAGACACTGTGTTACTCTATTAAACTAGAAAGATTTAGTTTCTTAAAGAGCCCTCAATGAAGCTGTTATAAAGCCTTTTCCCAAAACAACAAGTAAAAAATAGAGCCTGAACACATGAGATTACATTGAGTTTTAGTTTATGTTGCTTTTTTGAGGAAATAAAAATAGGAGAGAGAGAGAGTTTATTGCTTAATAAGTATCAGCTATTATCATAGAAAGGGCTCATAATTTTGAGCTTCATTTTTATGTTGACCAAAACACTTTTAGATAATAAATGTTGCAATTGAATCTTGTCTTTTATAGAAAGTTGTTAAAACAAGCTGAATGCTTTCCATTTGTGGATAACAAACTGATGCTCTCAGTTTAGGAATTACTGTGCCAAAAATGTAGTATTTCTTTGATTTCCTTGTAGTCTATAAAATTGACTGTTTCTGGTTATTTCTGGGACCTGTGAATTAAGGACATTACCTCAGGTGGAATGTCAAAAAATATATAGATTGTGATGCTGTGTTGTCTCCATTAGTAAGAACAGTTTTTGGTCTGGGTGAGTTCTGATTCAGATAATGCCACTAGATTTCTGTGTGAGGATCTGCCTTTTGTGGACTGTTTTATGGGTGTTTTCACCTTTTTCATTGCATGTTTTTAGGGTTTTCAAAGTGTGTGTTTATAAAAAAGCAACACCCAAATCAATTACATCTTGTAAGTACGTAAGAACTACTTTATAGTATTTTAAACTGCAAATGCAATGATAGCGTGTGTGGAAATGGAATTTAACTCACTTGGTGGACTTGAAATATATCCCTAAGCAGTTATTGCAATATCTTATCAAATTCTTGTGCAAGAAACAAAGCTTTTTCTAAATGGAATTTTTATGAACTGTTTTAAGGACTGTTTACTGGAAAGCTGCCTAATCACTCCATTCCCTGGGTAATGGCTGGGATATGTGTGCTGAATTAGCAGCAGGAACATGCTCAGCTACACTGGCAGGGAACAGTTGATACTGCTTTTGCTAATGCATATAAATCACAGAACAAATTTGGAATATGGAGAAAAAATTTAAAAATAGCCCTATTTAATTGTGTCAGCCTTAGAAATATGATGGATGGATGTGACGAGGTCAAGCAATCCTGTAAATCGAGCAATTCCTGTGCCAGGAGTTCAGCAGAGTTATAGTGCTGTGCTTGGCTTGGGGGGCAAGTGAAATCCCTGTGAGGAGAACCAGAAATCTTTCAGAGACTCAGGAGATTTGCAGTTGGTGTAGCCCACGCTGAGTCTGTGCAGAACACCAGCCCTTGGTGAGCACTGTAACCAGCACAGCACAATTTCTGAGGCATCAACAAATGTACCAGAGATCATTACAGTCATGATGAAATCGACTTTCACAGCCTTCTCCTTCATTTGGACAGTGTCTTGCTTCGGTGATTTTGAAGGAAGTTGTTGAAACTATTTTTTTAAGTGGTAGAAGTAATAATTAAAGCCCGTCAGTTAAAAAGAATTGGGAATACATTTAATTTATAGATTAATTAAATCTACTTAATTTATAGAAAGATTAGGCATATGACAGAAAAATCCACTTTTCTGGAATTCTTCTGTTTGGGTCACTGCAAAGGAACTAAAACTAAGAGGAAATTACTTGTTCCACAGTGTGCTGTGTGTGGCTTCGTGGGGATTTTACCTTTATGGAGAGTGTGTCTCTGAACACAATGAAGCTGCAAGTGTGTGCTAAATCCAGTTAAGGAGATTTCCAGTTTAGTCTTTTGGCTCTGGAAAAAAGTCCCTAACTGTGCACCTGGGACGGGAGATTGTCCACAAGTGTCCCCATTACACATTGTGAGGAACCTTGGTCGTCATTCTGCCATGTTCTCCTAGAAAAGAATAATTGCTTTCCATTCACCTTCTCTGTGCAGTGCCTGCATTCACAGCTGTCTGCTTTCTACCTTTACTTCTGCCTCTGCTTCAAACTGAAGTGCCCCTGTCTACTTAACCCTCTCTTTTTTGGAAGCTGTTCAACAGGTGGAGTTAAACTTCTTGCCCTACTCTAAATTTCCAATTTCTTGTTTGAGGATGAGGCAATCACCACAGACTTCTCAGAGTGCCCTGAAGGAGAGCACTCATATGTTTAGTCATGCAGCTCTTAGCAGGTTTGAAAGGGACAGAGAAAGGGAAGGGTTCATAAATATTTTTGCATTAATAATAACAATTTAGATCAATGAGTATATTATAGCAGACAATTGATACTGCTTTACAGACTCTTTAGAACCTAAGGTCATGTGAAATAATCCAAAATAGCCTCCCTAGAATGATTATGTGAGGAGCATAGTTCTGTTTTAATGCTGGGATGGTGTCAGGAGGTCAGTGGCCATGGGCAAAAATAAAAGTAAGTGAGGGACCTGAAACTTCTGCCATCCCCAAGTGCTTGCATTCTGCATTCAGTCTTCCTGAAAATATTTGTTTTGTGCCTTCCTTCATTTGGGCATTGCAAAAGCAGACTGCTTCCGTGGGAGGCTTTTCACCCTTCCCCAGTTTTGTGCCTTTGTTTTTTTTTTTTTTGATGTAAATCCAAGCTGGTTGTAAATTCTTTATTTCATATTGGAATTTAGCAATGGTGTCACCAAGTACTGAAAAGAATTCATTGTGTTTTATTGCTATCAAAAGCATTTCCAAGAGTGTGAGTGAGGGGTAGGAATCCAGGACACAGGGACACTGTCTATCTCTGCAGTATTTCAGTGTATATCAGGATATTCTGAAATCTCTCATGCAAATAATTTAAAAAGGTGGTGCTCCCCAAAGCAAGAACTGAAGTAATGAAAAAAAATCTCCCAATCTTTTCACAGCACGTATTTTTCTTCTTAAAAAAACAAACAAACCAAAACAAACAAAAAAGTTTCTACCCAGTAAATAAAAGACTAATTTTAATTTTTAAAATTTATAAATACAAAAGATGTCTTGATCACAGCTGAAAGAGATTTGTATGAATGCATGGCATGCTTGTGAATTCCTTAGCAAACCTATTATTTTCTCTTTTTATAAAGTATGTCTGTGAAATGTTTTGGAGTTTTCTATTGGAAAACATTTTTCTGCAAAACACAGTTTAGTGGGAATAAAAAAACACTGACTGGTGTAAAGATGGAATCATATCTTTATGAATTTATAGTAGAATAATCTTGAACCTAGAGGAAACCTGAGTGTGGGGAGGAGAGTGGAGGTTTTGAAAATCTGAGAGGGGTTTTGTTCCCACCAGTTGGGTTTTCATGCTGTTCACTTTGGGTAGTAGAGTTCATGCTTCACTGTGAAACTTTTAAGTGCCTTCAGAAGGAGCTGTAGTTTTATAAAATAGCATTTATTTTGTTGTGGACATGCTGTTTATCACCTCCACACAAGGCCTTGCAGTTACATATGTTGTATCTCATGTGAAACAAGAACCTGAGAGAGCTCCGTGGAGCTCAATGAGCCCATTTCCAGCTGTGTGCACAGCAGATTTCTACCCAGAAGCAGGATAAGCATATTTGGTATTTTTAAAGGCTTTTCCAGACTCCAGCTCTTTTGAAGCAGGCACTTAATGAGTTTCTGTGTATTTAGCAAACTTCATCAGATGCCATTATATCAACTTGTGCAGGCTGCCTTTGGGCTCATATGAAAAATCAGGTATACATTATAAAATGTGAGAGTAGAATACTTTTTCTCTGTGAATGCTTGAGAAATCTCGTGCTCTTTTGACATAATTTAGTACTTCAAGCCTGAGAATCTCCGGTCCCAGGAAAAATCAATAGAATTTTGTCATTACGGTCATGTCTGTCAATTATAGCTAGATTCATGTGGCCATGTAAGATTATAAATTTGTGCCAGCCTCTCAGCCACAGATGTTCCAGCTGTGAAGACATGTGGCACTATTTATTCTACTCTTTTTTCATAAAGACCACAGGGGGAAAACATTGTCCCTACCCAGAGACTGTAACTGTTATTCTGAAAGTACCTTTCAATCCTCCCCTCCGTGCTGAGATGATGCCATTAGGTCTTTTTAGCCCTCACATGTTTGTTTCAAACTCCCACAGCTCACAAAATTAATTTCTGTTGGGAACACAATGTCATGATGAGGCAGGTTATTCTGGCTGGGCTCTTTCTTTATCTGCTGTACAAAGCAACTGATTCACTCTCTATTAATTACCACCAGCCATGGGGACTGCCTGGTGTTTTTCCTCTAAATCTTTCAGCTGTTTGTGCTCATTCTTGGGTTTGCTGTTTGGAAAGGAGATGACAGGAGGGGGAAGGAAGGATGTAGTAGAAAGAGGCTGACTTACCCCAAAGCTTAAAGCACATCCCAGCTGCAGGATGGCAGGGAATGGTTATTGTGTGTGGAGAACTATATTTAATATATATTTACTTAAATACAGCACAATATTGCTTGTCTCAACTTTTTTTGGTTTTTTTTTTTTCCCCAACCCTAGGAGCAAAGAAAATTCAAAAAAATTGCTTTTTAACTAATTATAAGAAATCCAATAACACTAGCAGCTTATTTCTTTCTGACTAAATATAATGAGATTGGAGCATTGCTTCATCAGGAGAATGACCTAATACAATAGCTCATTGAACCATGAAAGATTCATTAAAACTACCTTGCAAGGGTTTTCTTGGGCAGTATTTTATGCAGTGGACTTTTTTTCTTTTGAAAACAACTCCAAAGTCTAAAGTAGTTACTGCATGTAGTTGTAATCCATTTTATAACACTAGGCAACATAACTAGTTTTTAATTACCTATTATGTATAAAGATGTTACAGAAAAATCCTCATAGCTGAGCTGCACTTCATTTGTTGGAGGCTGAGGTTTGCAGCCAGGTGACTTTGCAAAATAGCCAGATGTTCCACACTGGGATTTTGCACAAAAATTCAGGGGCTGGTGATAATTTTCAAGTTTCCAGAAAATTTTTGATTTCTTGCTGACCTAAATGAAAAAGTTATCTTTTCCCTGAGATGTGAGTGGCAGTGTGTCTGTTCAGCTTTTACAATGCAGAGTCAGTGTCTCACAAAGGACTTAAGGCCACCAACTTGTGTCAGCTTCATTCTTTCAAAGTTCCCAAAACCAAGTTTTTCTACCTTTTGTGACCAAGAGTATTCTGTTCCCTGCAAGCCACAGTGACAAGGTAAATACTGCACCTTCCAAAAGTTGTTTTTTTTTTTTCTGTTCAAGAAGAAAATCAACAAAGATAGAATAAACTAGTGAGTTTAATTCTTTCCTCTTTTGTCTGTAGGATGGACCTGAGAATTACCTTGATCCATAGTCAAGTTCTGTCCCTGAAACAACTCTGAGTGTTTAAGCCAGAACTTTTTTAGCCAGTCAAGTTTCCCTCTTTAAGGCCTGTCTCTCCCTGGCATGCAGCTCATCCTGGCAGCCTGATGAAAAATCACTCCTAGAAGGGAGGAGGCACAGGAGGATGAAGTGATGCTGCCTCCCATGTAAATTCTGTGTTGTTACATGCCTCCCGTGTACATTCCTGCTGGTTTTAGGGCATGGAATGGTTTCTTTCAGATGTACCTCAGGAGGAAAGAGCATTTACCTCTCACCTGTGAACGCAGCCTGGGTTTGTGCACATTGCCAGAACTAGTCAAACATGCACACAGCTTTAGTGCCTGCTGCTGAAACACATGCTCTGGACATTTTCCTAGCTGGCAGCAGAAAGGATGATGAGGACAGTTGCATCAATTGAACTGAGGTCTAGAATTTTGTATCTAGCTTTTTAGTTCACTTTTTGTGCATTTGCAAACCATCATCTTACCCTGCTGTTCTGTGCACTTCCTCTCACTGTTATTGGGTACTGTATTGTTGTATGTAATGTTTTAGGGCAGCTCAAAAAAATTTTAACATCTTGAGATTTCCTTACGCCTTAATTATAGAGGTTATAAATTAGTCCTATTTTTTTTCTGGCAAACAGATGCCCTATTTTTATACATCAAGCTCAGTGTATTAAAATCTCTATTGTTTCACAGTTATCATGGACACAAAGGACAGTTTAAAATGCATCAATTCAGCTGAAGACAAATGGATACAAAGCTGAGGGGTAAATGGACATCATGTACCCTTTAGGGTCATACTTGTTTTTGATAAGTAAGCTTGTTTAGAAATGTTTAAAAGACAAACAGATAAAGCTGTTGTCTAACCATAAACATATATTCATGCTCTTTACATAACTAGAAAATGCCCTGTTTTAATTGAAGCATCTCTCTGCTGATAATACTTGGCCTGAGTGCAGATGGTATTTATAAAGTATGTATTTGACATGGTAATTGTGCTATACAATATTTGTGTACTATAGTGCTGGACAGGTGTGATGTTACCTGTTGTTATGTTGAGATATTCAAGAAACATTTAAATTGGATGGCTAGATTGGCAGCAGTAATGGGAAAGCTGAAAATGACTGTCTGGCTGAAGATGTTAGATTGAAAGCAAAAAAGAAATAAAAGTGAGTTTATCATTTATTGCCAGTGAGTAATCTCCAGTGGAGATGGAATAATCACACAGGAACCACACAAGAATATTTAGCTAAAATTAAAATCAATTCCTCTTGTGTTTTGTTGGTTTTTTTTTAGTTAGAGCAGTGACTTTCTCTGTGCTTTATGTCTGAGCCCTGAAAACAGGCCATGAGTTGGAAGTGGTGCATTTATCTGTTCTCAGTACACATCCACCCATGGCAATGTCAGTCTGCCTGGATTCAGTGCTTTTCTCCATTTACTCCCAGTGTACAATGTCTGCAAGTATTAGGAGGAAAATATCTGGTTTGGATAAGCAATTATTCTGCAGCCATAGATAAGATGCTTTGTTACAGCTCTTTATTTTAATAATCGCTTCAGCCACTATTGTGTTTTACAGCTCAGTTCTGCCAGCTGATTTTCTTGGTTTGCAAATACCCTTTAAGCCAGAGGTTTAATTTAAAATGCTTTCAGCTGAAATAGACATAATAAACAAACCCCCTTTTGGTTTTTTTTATGTGATTTAACTGTTTACATATTCAAAATTATGAGAAACAGACATAAAAAGGTAAAGTTTAAATGAATGGAATTTCAAAATAAGGTTGAACACAATTTTGTGCATTGTGGCTGGCACTTGGATGTCATCTCAGTCCTCTGAACTGACTTCAAACTGACCCCAAACAAAAAACCCCACCCTTAGACTCTGCTGGTGTTCTGTTGGCTTTGCTCTTTGTTCCAAAGTTTCAGAATAATTAAGTTTTCAAGCTTCAAGAAATACTTCATCTATTTTTTTAGGGTTTTGTCTGAATCAGTCCTAAAATCCCCTCTTCTTTTTACTTAATTTGGACAAAAATTGCTAACTAGTTGCTTGTTTATGCTACCAAAGGTGGAAATACCTACTTAAAATTGTAAATTAATTCTGTTCTTATAATCTTTATGCATTTCATATTCCACTGCTGATTACTTTGCCTGACAAATGTAATTTTAAATCTGCTTTTTTGTTACTTGAAGCACCGAGACATTATTTAATTCTACTTCAATTTTATGGCACTCTGAGTTGTGATACATAGGAATTCTTTGTGAAATGTCCTGGCTAGCCTAGTGTAAAATTGATATTTTTTGTGTGATTTTTTTGTTCCAAGTTGTATTATAGCACTTATTGTTATAACTGTCTTATAACGATGTTATGTCTGTCCAAAATTTTAACACTTGGGGAAGAAAAGCTTGGGAACTTTGCCAAAAGGCCTGTGGGATGGTTGGATTTTTTTTCTTAAGCTCAAGATCTCCTTGAATTGTCATTCTGGATAGAGTTTTGAAGAGAATTAATTTCAAATACTAAACTAGGTCAGATAAATCTAATAACAACTCAAACAATACTCTACTTTGCAAGGAAACCTGGTGAAAGGACAATTGGAAGCATGAGGGCACTCAAATTACACCAAGCCCAGCCTTATTTAGGGAAATACAAAACTTTATGTAATAATTTTAACATGTTTAGGAACTGGAATTGTTAATTTTTCTACTATATTTTTGCTTCATCTGTATTCAGAATTATGCCTGCTTCTTATGTGGAACTAAGACAAATTTTCAAACAGCAGCTTCTGTGTCTAGCTGAAACTACTAGATTCTGAACACAGCTATTTAGGACTGAGCAAGAACAGGGGATGTTTTCTCACCATTGAAGTCTAATTTTACAAAATCCAGGGTCATGGGGTCCCTCAAGCAGAAAGCACTCATATATATCTACTTATAGATATAATATAAATACATATATCTATAAAATAAAGATGCAGGTAGGTAATAAATAATAAAGAAAAAGCGCTCTCTATATTTTGTGTATGGTGACAAGTGTTAAAGGTAAACCTTAACAGAGAGAAAACCTGAAATGCTTTACACTGATTTGGAAGTGACTTTGGAATTGTGTGCTCTTCCTGACTTCTGAGACTGCTGGCAATTTATTTCCTTCTATGCTAAAAATCAGACCATGTCCATGACATTGTGTTAAAAAGAAATTTCATCATATTTTTAAAAAATCCTGATGAATGTAAGTGCACACACAACTTTCAGGGCTTTCCAGGGGCCTGCTGTGCCATGGTCCAGATTCAATATCTTTTGTTTGCTGCCTGAGCAGGCAAAAGCAGAAAGCCACGATTGTGATAATCTCAACTCGGTTGTTGCCAAATCTACTTCCTGCAACTAGCCTACTAACCCTTGGAGGATTAAATACATGAGAGAAATCCTTCAAAAGGAAATCCAATAGCTGTCCTCAGTGTGAACTGGACTTAGGGAGGAAAAGTGGTTCTCCTGCTTAGGCTAGAAAAATTGTATTTGCTTCTAAGAGTTCTGGGAACGGTTCCCAAAATAAATGAGATGGGGTAGAATTAAATATAAGAGTGTGAGGGTTTGCCTCTCATGGTAACTTCAGTCATCAGAAATGTCTACCTTGTTAAAGAGAAGGTAACTAAAATCTTTTCTTCCACCCTGACTTTTCTGGTTGTAGGAAGCTCTAGACCTATCAGCTTCTTTTTAATCATCTCTATTGAGCTCTCATTAGAGAATCATTCTCTCTGCCAGTTACTTTCACAAATTTAGAGTTGATTGTATAGATTTATTATAAGTTTATTGCTAATTAATATAAACAAATCAGAAGAGTGGTGCTTTCTTACAGCTGCAATCTCAATGCATTCTCCAGTGGCCTCTCCTTGTGAATTCTTCAGTAGTTAAATTTAATAGCATCGTTACGTCCTTAAGTTAATAAAAGAGACTGCAAAGTTAAATTGCTGTTAAATAATGAATTATATTACATCAGTTGAAAGTCTAATACTGTAGTATAAGAAAATGGCTCGAATTGCCTGAATTTTCTCAGGGCACGTGAGTGCTTGATTCAAGCTGTGAAGAACGCCACAACTATTCCATGTTGGAATCATGGCTCCTTGGCAGGACCTCGCCTGGAATTTCAGCTTCAGGCCACCTGTAGGTCTTTGACATTCTTTCTGCATAACCATCCATATGACAGCCCCTGACCCATCAATTCATAGAATTGATAATCCCAGTCTCAATCCCATCATTTAATAACTCCTGAGTTGTACCTTTGGCAAATTCCTGCTTTCCTGCTCATCCCTGGTGGGATGGCTGCTGTGAGGGTGACTTTCCAAAGCAGTCATTTTGTCTACATCAGCTGCAATTCAGCTTCCTGAATTTTTCAGCTTCAAACTTTGCTGGTTTCTATTGAATAAACCCATAGCTGCTATGCAATGAAGAGTCTTTGCATAGCTGAGAGGTCACTGCTCCATTTAAATGTGCCAGTGATAACTCCCTTTCTCAGAAGGTGGAGGAGCTTTCCAAAGTATCTGAAAAGCTACTCTTTTATTTCTTTTAAAAATTACTTTTAACTTAGGAATCTGGACATCATCCTGGTGTATTGATCCTGTTATGTAGGCCAAGAGATTTTTTTTTTGTATTTCTCTGTTCTGGTTATAATGTCTGAAGTCTTCTGTCTTCTACAACAAAGTTATATGATCATGTGTAGGGACTTGCATACATGACAATTCTCTGGTCTGCTTTTCTGCAGTTTCCACTTACTGGGGTCACTGTCTTTGAACTCTTCAGCAGTGGCCAATGTTTCACACCTGTGCATTTGCTAAAGCATCCTGAGGTGCTCATGGGTGAAGGGCAGTCCTGATCTTGACTGATTTCTGGCTGAAGCACTGAGTATTGTTTGCAGGGTTGTGTGAACATGAAAATTCCTTTTATTATTTCCTAAGTGTTATTTATGATTTCCCAGTAGCAGGCTGAACTCTCTATACTGTTAAATATTACTGTTATTTCCTTTAGGATCCAGCCAGTTTTCCTGGGTTTCCTTGGCCAGATATTTTCTAATGATTCTCAAGCTCAGGCTTCTAAGGAGGGCTTGGTAACCAAGTATAGATCTTTGTTTTGGTCATGTCCAGTCTTGAGCAGCAGTGAATGAGTACTGATGATTTAAAGGACTTTATTCAGAGCACAGGAAACAGAACCTTTTAATCCTGGTGAAATAAAGCAGAGAAGCTGGCTTACATTGATGTAAGTCTGACTGCTAAACCCCTTATATTTCATTCATCACTTTGGATAAGAACTGAGTAACTGTTAGCACTAATTGCTGGAGTTTTGCAAGTCTCTTTGGCTAAAATTTGCACATAAGGAGTCTGATTGTTCTTAATGAGGTGACTTATATGACTGATGAGAAAAATTGAACAAATCCAGTGGTGATTTTTTTTTTGAAATTGGCGCTTTTCAATCAAGAAAAACACTGGGGAATTTTACATTTTTGTTTTTACTAGCTAAGCAAAGAATGAGCCTTTTTTTTTGGTGTTACTATCACACTATTTTGGCAGGAAAA
Organism: Cyanistes caeruleus; assembly: GCF_971803275.1. Taxonomy (NCBI): domain Eukaryota; kingdom Metazoa; phylum Chordata; class Aves; order Passeriformes; family Paridae; genus Cyanistes; species Cyanistes caeruleus. The sequence goes on along the minus strand of NC_141707.1, from coordinate 9,761,073 downwards.
AGCCAGATGATCCAAGAGTTTTTCCTCTTATATCCTATCATGCCATGCAGCTGAGAAGGGGAAACTTCATGCTATGTTAGATGGCTAGAATGTAAATTTAGAGTGTATTGGGACAGATGTTACACACTCCTGCAAACAGGCAACAAATGAAACTGGGGCTTGCCTAGGCCTAATGCTACCTGGGATTTAATTCTTTCAAAATAAGTTTTTTTTAGGAAAAAAACACAGGGAATAATTTTTCTGAAGAGTTCTCTGTTCTGGTTTAGTTTTAGCATTTTTTCAAAGTGGGAAGTTGCAGCAGTGATTAGGAATAGGTCAATGTTATTAATGAGTGTCCACTCTTTAAATTATTTGAAACGTGGTTTTCTTGATGTCTTTTTTTTCCCCCACCATTTTTCTTTAATCTAAATTGACTTTTAAAGCCACATAGTACCTTTATCTATAAATAAAGAAACAGAAAATTTTCTAGAAACAGAAAATTCAGTTCTTGCTTTTATAAAGTGAAAAGACTGGCATTTTAGGGAAAGTGAGCTGACTTGCACTGATTTGATTCTCTCATGCTAGCAGAACATTTTTAACATCCTGTCAGGTTAAAGTGTTATCAGCTTCCAGAGTATTTATCATTATGCTAAGGCTAGATCTTGACAAGTCCCTCGGGACTGAACCTTTTGTGTGAGCAGTGCAGCCTCAGTGACTCTGGCAGGATGGGAGGCTTTGGCAGTAAAGGATTTATTCTGCATTTGAGGCCACGGGAAGCTGCCAGAACAAGAGTGCAGGGATGTTACAGCCCACTGAACAGCCACCAGTCTTTTTACTGCTTCCACACCCACTCATCCAGGTAACTTTGTCTTGCTGTATATTAACCTCTCTCTTTGTGTTTGGCTCCTAAGGACCACTAAAAGCCAGTGGTGTGAGAAGTCCCTTTCAAGGCAGATATCCCAATCTTTATCAACACAGTTTGTTTTGGTTTTTTTTTTGCTAGATGTCATACTCTGAAAGGATGAGCTTTCAGAGTACGAGCTGAACAAAGGAAAGTACTTCAGGAAACAGCACCATGCCTTTGACTGGTAGAAATTCCTTAAAATTACTAGAGTACTCTTAAGAAATACCTGGTGACAGCTGAAACTTCTTACACTTATTCAAGACTGGAAGCTGGACTGCATTTTAAGGTCAAACACGACGGAAGGATGACATTGTAGGTCTATAGGTGGTGCTCTTGTCACTAGAGAAAGAATTCAGCCATGGGGAGCTGCTGCTGTGCACGCTGGTTTTTATTGCTAATATTTTTGAACAAATCAGTTTCGTTGCCAAGATTAGATTGTTACTTCTCATCTGTTTTTTCCATGTGAGAAAAATGAGACAATATACACTGTAGTTCTGAAATACGTTGTTTGGCTGCAGCACATTTTCCAATTACTTTAGCAAGTCTGATTTTGGGACAGGTATTAGGTATGCAGAGATTTTAAGTAATATACATTGCACATAATGGAAAGCTTCCTGCAACATAAACATCCAGGCTGATGCTTTTGTAGGGTTTAAGGATTACCATGGCAATTTTTAGACAGCCAGCCACGAACAAGGAATGAAGACTGCTCCTGTACTATGTGTTTGCAGATCAGTAGGAAGGACTGGGATTCAGATAGGTACAGATACATCCATTTCACACATTTCTGTTTATTTTTGGCTGTTTTTGCAAACTTGATACTTCAGTGGAGTGGAGTGTCTGGACTAGATTTTACAGTGATCATGGAAATGAGTTGGAAACTTTTGTATATGTACACAAGCAATATATGCAATACATAAGCCAAGATGCATGAGAAATGCATTTGAAATTTGTGGGTATTACTCCTTCCACCAACTCTTATCCCTAGGGTTTTGGAGAAGATAGGATGAAGAGAGATGAGAAAGATGTGGTGAATATGTAAATACAGGCTCTTTTGGTATAGATTTTAATTCACTGAATAGGCAGGTTTTCTTTTATTGTGCCCTGAGTGTGTGCCTGGGGTTTTTACTGGGGTTATTGTGGGGTTTTTTTGCTACTTCCTTGTGTTTTATATAAATTGTTTTGGCTTTGGTGGCTATAAGAAAAACACTTGAAACATCTATTTCTAGACGAGTGTGAGCCAGTTTTACTGACTAAGAAATTAACTTTGTGCTTGGATTGTGGTAAACCCTGTTACTTTATATGGAAATACTGGATGAATATCTGCAACTCTGCAGTTCATGAACAATTCTAGAAAACTGGTGCTGACCTAAAGGCTTGCTGACTGTTGGCTGAAAGTGTTCTGTAGGTTCTGTAATGAATGCAAAAATGTCCATTAGGTACCAATGCCCAGAGCAACACTGTGTGACATGACTTACATCCATTGCAATATTGTGCCCTGATTCTGGGTGTTATTTTGGCTGTGAAACTTCGACAGGAGGAAGGCTTTATGCTTCTTCTGGGGGGTAAAAGCAAAATCTTGTGTTTCTAAGCTGTTTGTGAACCCAATATTTCTTCAATAATTAGGTCTGTGAAGAGAAAATAGATACTATTTGTCCACCACTTAGAAACTGCAGTAAATAATACAATTTTATGAGGTTTCTCTAGATCAGTGCTGGGTTGAAGCATGAGATACTCCATCCTTACTTAGTATTAAAACAGGTCACCTTTTAGAAGAGCTAAGTAATTATTTAGCTATTGACTATTAATTAGTTAATATTAACTACTGCTTTATGGAAGAAAAGGAAAACCCAATATTCAAAGTGATTTCCATCTTTTTGGACTGTTGTATGATTTAGATGTTGATTATTATATATAAAATATATATAGTTTAGCTTCTACCAACACAAGTATGAGAAGACTAAGCTTTGGATTTTAATCACTGGTAATTTGACTAGAATCACCTTGGGCATAAACCTGTGAACAGAGGATCAGAATTTTGCAATAATATTCATGACTCCCTATTTTTGTTAATTGCTTATCAAGGAATTGTAAAAAAAATACAAAAAAACACTCTTAAAAAACCCAACCATCCCCCCCTAAAAAAACCAGTCAAACAAAAAACCAACAAAAACCCCCCTCAAAAAAAAGAAACAAAATCAAACCAAGAAAAAAAGTAAAAAATCCCCCAAAAATCCCAAACGAAAAAGCCCTTAGAAACAAAAACAGCAAAAAAATCCCCAAAACCCCAAAGGGAAATAAAAGCCAACCAAAACCTCCTCAGAATCCCCCAAACAAATATAATCCACAATCAAAAAAACCCTCTGAAAGCAAAAATCACAGAAAACCAAAAGAAACAAAAAACACCACAAAACTAAAAAAATAGCCAAAACAAAAAAATCTGAAAAGAAACAAAACCAAAACACCAAAAAAATTTAAAAAATTAAAAAATTAAAAAAGAAAAAACTCCAACAAAAACAAACAAAAAACCCCAACAAAACCAAACAAATCCCAAAAAAGAGCAAAACCCAAACCCAGTAAATTAAACAAAAAACAATAGAACACCCACAACCCCCCCCCAGTCAACAAAAAAGAATAAATCAAAAAACATATTTAAATCCAACTGAGAATTAGTTGGAAAAAGGTAATCTAAAATTCCATTTAAGCATAGTTTCATGATTATAAAAGAATTGTGACAGTGATTTTAACTTGAGCAGCTCCTTTAATATTCTCTTGGACACGTTCTGCAATTTCACACTGGTATCTGAGAAATGTTGCTGGGTCTGTGCACTGAGAGGTGACACAGTTTTAGAAGGGTTTTGGAAAGAAATCAATACAGATGAAAACAGTAGGAACTGCAGTTACTCCATCAGTGAAATGAGTCCTTGGTCCTTGTTAAGGGACCTGAAGATTGGCTTTTGTGCCCTCACTGTTGCAGGGACAAAAGAAAAGAAAAGGAACCCAAAGATGAAAAGCCAAAACTGTTCAAGATTTTGCTGCATGACACTGACTGATACCCAGTAAAAAGCTGATGGTGAGCAGGAATTGTTAAAGCAAAGAGAAACACGAGACAAATGCGTTTATTTTTGTTTATTTCTTTTGCAGTTAGGTTTTTTCCAGTTCTAGGAAACCCTTGTTCTTGCATTCCTGTTGTGCTGAGCAGTGACCACTGGTTCCTCTCTGGAAGGTGCAGGCAGCTGGAAATTGCCCTTGGTGGAGCTCAGAGATGGGGTTTTAGGCCAGGTGAATTGTTCCTGTACAGCAGCAAGGTCCAATTCATGTGGAATTTTTACTGATACAGTTTTAAGCTAGCTTTCCCATGGGAAATTTGCATTTCCCACTGCATAGGAATTGAAAAATGTGTGGATTATCATCTGAAAAACAATCAAGGGGACGAGAAGGGCAGAGGGAGGGCATACAACTATTCTGCCAGTTTCAGAAACTCCTCGACTTCCAAAATTTCCCAGGGTAGAGTAGTTGTCCTCAGGACTGAAACAGACCTCTCTAAGCTGAGCTTTCAAACTGAAGGAAACCTCCAGTGTTTTGGGCTTCAAAATTCGTGTCTCCAAAAGATTTGAGCCAATCAGGCTCCTCAGGAGTAATTTCAAAGCTTTCAAACCACACGATGCTCTTGCTTCAATAATGCATTGCCCTGAGGTTAGAGGATTTTGGTTCAGATATATGGATTGGCAGGAACAGAAGAGAAGATTCCTGCAGAGAAAACTTAGTTTACTTTGGTTTTCATTTTTGTCTGTGACTCAGAAGGTTTCTGGGTGGATAACATGCATTACCTGTTTAACCCTGCTGGCAGCCAGCCAGCAGAGCAAGGCCACACCAAAGGATGGAAAATTTACCTAAAAGCTGGTGACTTCAGGGACTTCTTCTAATGTGTTTTAAAGTTGGTTTGGTGGATTCTGTATGCCAGTATAATCAGTGGGGTAGGAGTGAAGGGAATGCCTGAATTTAAAGCTTTTCTTTTATTGGTGAATTTTTATTTGCATTGACACATGAGATGAACTCCTCACATTATTGGCATTTTAGCTAGTAATTAATTCAAATTTCCATAATTGAAATAACCAAAATTTTCTACTTTATCTTGGCTAAGATTCTGAAGCAAAATTCCAGAAGAATACTGTAGTAAGCCATTTAAGGACTAACTCAGTTTTTATGCTTCAAAGTAATCAATAATTAATTCATCAAATTAATTTCTAAAGTACCTTGATAAAATGTAAATTATAACATTTCAACTGTCTATCCTGGAGTAGCTGTTGTGTATTTTTTTAATTTTAAATTGATTTTAAAAGTCTAATTTGAAAGGAAAATGCAGGATTGTGCTTCCCTTTGTGATATTCATACAGCGTGCCAAAGAGTCAGCTCAGACATGCACAAGTTTTATATTTTCAAATTATAAAAAGACCCATCTCAGGAAATGATTGAGCACAAAGGCAATAAAATGTCCAGAGAAGCAAAGCTTCTTAGTACTTTGTACTTAGGTATTTTCTCTTGGGAATGTGGAAGTAGAAGAGATGAGACAAATTCTTGCTACTCAAGATTTTGTGTGCTGCCTGGAAGAAGCCACCAAGTGTCAGTAAGCAAAAACCTGTGGTTGTGGAGGGACTGTAGTCACTTGGAACCAGAAGTGTATTACCTAAGATTCCCTAAATCTTCTTTAGGACTTCTAGAAAATGAAGATCACAAAGAGGCATCTGATTCAATGATTTAGAATGCCTACTAAGTGATAAAATTGATAAATGTGACATCTTGTTATATCTGTAAAAATGGCCTGAATTTGAGGGGTGGCCTATCCACAGAACTTGTAAAGAATGCTTTTCCCTATTTGTAACATTTCTTGATCAAGCTCTACCATAGATCATAACAAATCACTGAAAGCTAAGAGAAAAATTATATCTCCAGAATATTGCCCTTAGTAACCTACTTTCTAATTAACCTTCAAGTTGAATATAACATAATAAGCCTTTGTGTAGTCCTAGGGGTGCCTCTGATGATTAGGAAAATAAATTGATTATTCTCTGTGTTCAATGTTTGAAATTATTCCTTGATGTCTCATTTTCCATGATGCATTTTCAGCAGAAATTTAGAAGTTTAAAGTTTTTAACGTTGTATGCTTAATGTCAATATCAGAAAAAACAGTTCTCTTGCAGATGAGATGGTTCTAGGAGAAAAAATTGAATAATCACATACCTAAGTTGCATTAATTAAGTCATATAACAAATTGAAGATTTTTTACAAAATTACATTAATCTATTATAAAAGAAAGCTGCTCAAAGGCATGTTGAATTTCTTTGTATAGGACAGATTGAAGAAAGCCTAGACTGTACACTACATTTAGGTTCTGTTTATCTTTTCCTTATTTTGTGGCTTTATGCAATACAAAGTGTAAAAATCTGTGATCCTGATGTGACTCATGACTGAATAACACATGGTTTTTTTTGTTTATGAGAGACTGGGTCACACCTTGTTTTAAAACTGCAGAAGCTTCTTTCTAGGCTGTATTTGCATTTACTGATCATTTTGAAGGTATGACAATATTTTACAGTTCAAACAGACCCAAGTAATGGGGAATTTATGCAAGTAAGATCCAGAGGCTTGTTTGGCTTAAATAGAATATATAAGTAAATGATTCCTGGGTAATTTCCTTCTTTTCTGCTGTATTTTGGGATAGATCTACGCAGCTGTTGTGTCATGGTACTGTATTAGTAACCCTGAGCACACTGGGGATGGAGAGCTGAATATCTGTGCTTTGAATGGAACACAACTTCAAGGAGTACTGAGATGTAAAAGGTGTTGTCACCCCCTGTGTCTACAATAAACATTTAGCAGCTTCCTCAGACTTCCCCACCCTGATCCATATGCATTTATAGTAAATAATTTATCACCAGGGTGCTCCTGAAGGGCTCTTGATAGAAAACGTGAAGAAGTAAATTTATGTGTCTTTTGCTGAATTCTGACACAACTAATTCCAAACTTCACCATCCCAGGCTTTCATTTCATTATTGTTAATTGCTCAGGATTAATGAATATTTAGATTCTCATAAGCAAGAGAGAATGTTGCTAGTAATTAAGATGCAGTAGGTTATCTAATTTGATTTTATTTCTACATTTACTTGATAACTTGCCTAAAAGTAATTGGTTTGTGTATTTTAGCTGTATTTGCTGATTTCAATTTGAGGAGTCAACTATTACACCCACCTTAGAAATATCTTAGATTACATCCAAGCTGCCGCCCACTGTTGGTTGGTAAAAATGCAGAAATTTCAGAAACCATGTTTGAAACAGGGGCTCACAAACACTGTTGTACAGAAAGAAAAAAATTTAAATTTTGAAAAAACTGAGGGCAAAACCAAACAAGCAAACAGCAAAAAAACCCATCACTAAAACAAAAACCAACCTCCCCCAAATGATAAAAACCCCAACAAAACAAGAACTAACAAAAATAAATAAAATCTCCACAAAAAACAAAACAACCAACCCTGTGTCTCATACATGAAACTAATCTTTGCTGGCTTTTTGTGTTTTTTTTTTTTTCAACATGTCCTTTTATTTTAGGGGTTTCCATACAGGTGTGTTTTTAGTCTGTGTGTTAGGCCTATATGTGTATTAAGAAGGTGATTGAAAGTGCACTTGAGAGTTGTGAAGAATTATAGTAGTTTGGAAACCTTTCTAAAGCTTTCTACCTTAACTCATTAATTAGTAACTGTGTTGTTACTAATGGATTTTCAGAGTGCCAGGTCCAGAATTCACAGAATCATAAAGTTGGAAGAGATTTTCAAAGATCATCAAGTCCAACCCAGCCCTAACATCTCAACTAAACCATGGCATTTCTGTGATGTTGACTATGTCACAGCTTTGCTTTTGCACCACAGCCTCCAGTTCTTCCTGTTTGTTACCCACACTGTGTGCATTGGTGTACACACACCTCAGCTGGGCTGCTGATTTCACCCCTAACTCAGGCTCACCACCCTTGGGGCTGCTTCCAGACAGCCCAGCTGCATCTCCTTCCCCCTTCAAACCTAGTTTACAGCCCTCTCAAGGAGTTCTGCCACGAGCTAAAAACCTTCTGCCCTTAACAGAGAGATAAAGCCCATCCAGTTTCAGCAGGCCAGGTGACATAAAAGTTGCCCCATGATCAAAAACCACAAAATTTTGCCAACGGCACCAACCCTTGAGCCACTTGTTAGTGATGTGAGTTCTCCTATTCCTTTCACCATTTTCCTCAGTCACTAAAGGGACTGAGCAGAACACTACCTGTGCCCCTGCCCTATCAACCACTTGAGCCAGTGCCCTAAAGTCCCTTTAATTGCCCTGACACTCCTCCCTTCAATCTCCTCACTGCCAGCCTGGAGCATCAGCAGTGGGAAATAATCACAGGGCTGAATCAGCCCAAGGAGTCTCTCAGTGATATTTCACACCCAGGCTCCAGGGGGGCAGCAGCCCTCCCTGTGGGATGGGTCCTGTCAACATATGGGGACCTCTGCTCCCCTCTGAAGGAGTCACCCACTATGGTCACCCTTCTTTTCTTTTTAATGTCAGAGGTGGTGATCTGTCCTACAGATGAATCATAATTGAGAGGCTCACTGGGCAGATAATTTTCTTCTAAATCATCTGGCTGGCTCTCTAGATCCAGGGTCTCATATCTATTCTGGCTAGGAGATGGGGGTCGGGAGGAATTTTTGTTATTACCTCCCCAAGCAGGGACCCATTTCCTCTCCCCTTCATCGACCAGGTGTTCTCCTATTGCCTGACAGTGGGAGGCATGGGAGTCCTCTGGCTCCTGGTGGGCCTCCCTCAAGGATGGAAGGGCAGAACTCCACCAACCTATTTCCTTTTCACTTTCTCTAATGCTCCTTAGTCTTTCAACTTCCTCCCTAAGCTCAGCCACCAGTGAGAGGAGATCATTCAGCTGTTCACACCACAGGCAGGTTTCCTCCACAGTGCCCCACGAAACCACTGACAAGCTCAGACACTCCGGGCAGGAATGGGTCTGTACAGACACATCCTCTTGGAGAGTCCCATTTGGCTACACACACTTGTACTAACCACAGGTTTTGACCATGTTAAAACCATTACTAAGAGAAAAAAAACAGCCAACAGAAACACCACCAACAACAGCCAGCAAACCTTACTAGCAAGGAAACCTGCAACCCTGCCTGCCAAGCTCTGTGCAGACTGCCCCTGTTTGCCCGCTCCTGTTCGCTGTGCTCCAAGAACAATTCTTCTGCACTGGGTGCTTTCTGATCCTGCTGGGAAAATACCCTCAACATTAGCACAAGAAGCACTGAGTGCAGACTCTTTCATCATCCATTTACCAAATAAATGTGTAAAATAACGTAATTGATGGATTTTCAAATTGTTGGAATCTAGAATAAAAGTCTCTCTGAGTCCCTCAGAGAGAGATAAGAACTAAAATGTATTAAACCACATAGACATGAAATAAGGGTGTAGGTTTTAGTTTTAAGGAAGTAAAAATATAGCTTAAGTGCCTTAAGAGACTGTGTTAGCTAGTGAAAAGCACTAGAGTTTACTTTAAAGTATAGTAATGTAAAGTATAGTCTTTTATAGATTTAATTTAGCTCCAGACAGAATGAAACATAGTAAGAACATAGCTTACATTTCTAGATAGAGCAGACAGAACTATATACATAAACAGATAATGCTCTATATGTAGGATTTAGGTAAAACTGACACTGCTTTTTTGCATTAAGTTTGGATTGAAATGTTTTCAATCCAATTTCAATCCAAGAAAGAATTAGAGTTTTAGAGTTGTGTTTTTAGCTGATTGGGTGATTTATGAACTTAATCCCCTGTATTGGAAGACACACACACACACAAAGAAGAAGAAGAAAAAGAACAGCACCATCATCATCACCTTCACCAGGAGAATTACTGCAACTGCTTCTGCTGTCCAGACCAATGGAACTCTACACCAGGAAGCTGCAGCTCAGAATTCAGGACTTTACACCAAAAACTTCTTAGTAAGAATTTTAACTCTCTGAACTCTTTGCCATGGAGACTGATGCATTCATACAATAAACATCTTTATAGCAACCAACAGCTGCTCTTGTCTCCTTGAGACCTGGAGACCCTCATGAACAACTTGACAAATCGTGCTCTGTGTGGTGATTTATTTTTTCTGCTGTATTGAATAATTATTATAGGGAATTAATAGATGCAATTGTTTTTGTAGATACTATACATGGACATTGATATGTTTGAGAACAGAAACTAATATGGGGTCAGTGTGGGACAACAGCAAAATAACCCTTCAGCCTTCATCAGCAAAAAGTAGTCTAACTTCTGTCAGCAAGATTTAGTTCCATTTTTTCCTCAGACAAAAAATTCTGTACTTTAGAGGAGGATGCAGCACTTGTGCTGGTTGTGAGTGCATGAATTTTGTTTGTCTGAGGATCTGTAAACATCTTGTCTATACTAGACACGTATAGACATTTAATATGGCCCATTTCATCCTTGAGGCATCAGATTAGAAATTACTGATGAGAATCAATTCGGAGCAAAAATGTGAACGCCTATTTTCCAATGTGATGATTTTCTTGGAATTACACAATATTAGAACAGACTAGAAAATGTAAAGTGGAGTATCAGAAATTCTGCTCGTTGAAGCCAAACTTTTGTGTATTTCCAAATGAGTAGTAATATATTTTATGTAATAGAGTACAGCAGATCACAGTTTGATAGGGAAGCAGGATGGTGGCATTACTGCTGGAGATGCCCTCACCCCCCTCACTCCATTTCCCCTGATGTTATTTATGGCCCTCACAGAGAGCTTTACCTTTCTCTTGTCCTGAACAGCAGCAAAAGGGACCCAGAGGCCTCCCTACATCTGTGGTTGTGTTCTGAGCAACCCCAGAGAAAGGAATGTGACTTCAGGGTAGCTAATGGGGAGAGAAATACCTTTACATGGTTGCTTCTCTGTCACTATTGCTCCACAGATTCTCAAGCTCTACTCCCTTTTTCCATTAGTCTGGGTTAATTTAACAGTGTGATTCTAACAAAGCTATAGGCCCTTGCAATGAGATATATCATTAAATTCGTAGATTTAGATTTGCTTCCTGTTGGTGGCATGTTGAAAAGGAACCTGAATTTGTCATAGGAAAATATCACATGCAATATATCTGTACTGCTCAAGTTTATTTTTAAAACATTTCCTAAGAATCACTGTTGAAGTGAAAAATGGGTTGAATTTGAGGCATGCAAAAATAATGGATTAGATTTGTATCATGAATGTAAATAGATGGGGTGGGGCTCCTTTTCATTCCTATGCAGTGATTGTCTGTGTTATTATGTATTGCTACACATAATTAATTATACATATAATTGAAATCATTCAGCTACAGACATTTACTCAGTCAGTAGAGACCTGCTCCTACCACAGTTATTGTGTGTTTTCAGTAGTTCTCATGTGCAGAGCATTTTATGGAAACTTGGAGAGCATCCATCAACATAAAAGGTTTACATCAAACCATCAAACAATTGTATTAGAGCTACCTTGTTTTTATATTGCCACATGTCAAATGTTTGGGGTTTTAAAATGCAGATACTTGATGAACTCAAGTGAAATAGTCAAGCTATGTAGCCATTTAGCTTGCTGGCAACTCCCATCAACCATATCTAAACCACATTTTGGGAAAGGTTAGGGATTAGAATTTTTAATTGAATAAAATTTCAATATGATTTTTAAAAGGAATCAAATATTAGACATTAAACAGGAGAGCATTCAAATCTTTATCTGCCATTAATAAACGGTGTTTCTCCATCTCCTCAAGTCAAATCCTCTGAAATACCACTTTTCCCTGCACCTATTTTTCTCTGCCTTGCATGGTTTGTTACATGCCTTGGTCAGGTTTTCCCTTCCTTGTTTCATTTGTCTCTTAGCAGTCAATATTTCTTCTGACTGCTGATGTTTTCCCTTCATACTGATTCCTGGTGTTCAGCACATGCTCCCACGTGACTCCTTTAATTCTCTCTGCTCTGGGCATCTTTGCTTTGAGTTCCTAAAAAATCCTGGGGAGTGACATGCCCTAAGAAGAGAAGACCTGTGAGAAATTACCAGCACCACTTGCCATTTGAGTCAGAAGCTGGTGTGAGTATTTAAGAGGGAGTTTCATTGACAAATGGGAATTTTTTCCTCTTGTTTGGGAAACTCAGCAAGTCTGTGCTAATATACAACAATTGATCTTGAAGGAGAGCTAGCCAAGACCTGAAAGGCCTGGTAAAGTGCTTACTACTAATTTGTTTGAGGAGTAAGTAAATATGCATTATGTCTTTGTAGTGTGTATTCAGCAGGTGCTTCTCCAATAAAAGGAAACATACAAATCACAGTAATGTCCCTTAGATACATGGGCCAAACAATTGGCTATGCCTGTGGCTTTTTCCTTCCTTTGAGGGTCAGTCAGTAATGGTAACATATCACTCTGTTAATTGCAGGAAAGCAAGATGCAAGACAAATGCATCATGAATCATCTCTGCTGGTAGGACTTGGATTTCTTAAGTGCTGGAAGAGAGTTAACAGCAGCCAGCTTTGAAGAGTCCAAAACTCCCATAAACAATTCATATTTCCTACCTGTTTAGCTTTTTCCAAACTGTTGTTGATAACTGTTTTGAAGGATTAATCAATAATAGGTCACTTTTGACTGCTGTACCAGGTCCCAAAAGGAACCAAGTGACTGGAGCTGAGGTTTCCTTTTGGGTGGGTTCCTTCCTTTGCATGCAGGATAGGATGGGTTGGATTCACATGGCTATTGATCTTTTCATTTTTAATTCCTACACATTAAATGGTTGACTTGTCTTACATCAGGCCTGTCAATTCAGTAGCTTTTATGGCAAAACATTGAAAAAAAGTGAGACAACATCATAAACTGGGAACATATAGTAAATTATTAGCTGGAATTTCCCACTGTACCAGAGGTGTGTTCTTTGCCTCTCAGTGCATTTCTGTTTGTCTCTATCTGGCTCAGTGTTTAAATCCTGCTCAGTCAATTCATTTAAATGTGGAGGCTTGGGATTCAGCTGAGGACACTTATGTTAAGGTGAAATTCCTTCCATATGGGGGTGTAAATTCAGTTAACATTATTTGGTTAAGACTAGCTTAAACCTAGATTTTAGGTGACTGAAACCTATCCTTTAAGCTAATTTCAGGTTTGTCTGTGGACAATTTTGTGGAAGTTTCTGCAGGTGCTGTATTGAAGGTTGAGGGTTTTTTATTAGAAAACAATAAATTAATCTCAAAAATTCAGAAAATATTATGGATTTGACCATAATATATTAATATATATTATTAATTATACATTTGCATTATACATTGCATATTACACATTATATATCATATATCATATATCATATATTATATATTATATATTATATATTATATATTATATATTATATATTATATATTATATATTATCATATATCATATATCATATATCATATATCATATATCACATAAATATATTATATATTATATATTATACATATATATTATATATTTATTATATATTAATTATCTATTATCTATTATCTATTACACATTATATATTATATATTACACATTATATATGATATATGATATATTATATATTATACATTATATCTTATATCTTATATATTATATATTATATATTACACATTATATATGATATATGATATATGATATATTAATATATAATGCCATATATTAATTAAATGTCCTATTTTCTCTGGTATTTCACTTTTCTTCCTAATGTATTCTTTCTTTTTAGTTTTAATATAAAATTGTCAAGTCTGGTTTATGTTCTACAGTACTGGGAATACATATAAAAAATATATCATTTGCTCTTATCTGAATGATTTTGCTGCTGGTAGGGCACTAGCATTCTAAAAAGCACAGGATGCTCACAGTAAATTGGCATTGCTGACACCACCAGCTACTTTCCTCTTAAAATGATTTCTTAAAACATGGTATATTCTTTTATTAAGTAACCTAAATTTGCTAGTGCATCACTTCCCTGCATGTCACCTTTTGTTTCCCAAGCTGTCAAACTTCCTTTCTCCCCTCACAATATATCATCACTTTGCTTCTTTTCATCCATCAAGTTTGATTTTGGAGAGAATTTCTGCATGTTTCTTGGAAAAGGTGTAATTTTTGAGAGAGGATAAAACAAAGGCAAAAATAAACAGTTGAGAGCAAAGTAAGGCTGCATGGAACCAAGGTAGATCAGTAATGGAACAAATGTACATCAGTGAAGATTTTGTTTGGGTGATTTTTGGGCTAATATTGTACTCCTACCTGTCACCTTCATGTTACCTTATTGCTTCTTTTAATCTTTGGTTTTTTGGCTTTTTTTCTTATCTTTTGCCTGTTCTGTTTCCCAGCTCTGTGCCTGATTTCAAGGCTGGTCTGAACATGAGGGTTGTTGGATACATAATTACCTGGAGACTCTATAAAAGAAAAAATACTTTAAAATGTGGGGTTTGAGATATGATTTCTATGTGTATGAAATTCAATACTTTGTTAGCACAGAGGGGTTTTTTAGTCAGTATTCATATGGTTTAAAGGAGGAGTTTGTGTGTATCTTATCTATGTGCTTTGTTACAATGCTCTTGGATTTTGTATGTCTAAAGTAGGAAAGTAAGATCCTAAAAAAAATACCTGGAAGTTCTGTCAATCTAAACCATGTTGGCAGAGAGAGCTTTCAGCAGACACTTCTCATTTATTTGGTGGGGTTCTCTCTGGAAACACAGGGGGTTTTGTTCTTCTTTATAATATTTTTCAGCAGGGTTATTCTGTGAACTTACCTTGTTTATATGCTTCTGAGAGGCTTTGCCTTGCTCAGCCCCGTGTAGCAGAACTAAGTTCAGAAACGGCTCACTGCCTTGTTTTGATTTCTTCTGGGGTTTCAGAGCACACATCTATTGCCTGTGTCAAGGGCTTTCTGTTGGGCTACAGAAAGCTGGAGTGAATTAGAAGAAGAAAAATAATCTACCAGCAGTACTGCAGTTTTCCCACTGACCTGAATTCATGAGGAAAGAAATTATTTTTTTTCCTGGCTAAGCTCTGTGCTTTTCTGCAGAGATAACTGAGAATCTGACTTGGACTTTCACCCCAAGTCTGTTGATGTAAACAGAAAGAACTCTGTTGACTTATGTGGGATTTTAAAGCTGGTGTTATGAGAGGAAAAGACAATCACCAGGCATCTTGTGAACTTCTAGCAATGGCTGCAGTGCATTTATTTTACACAGAATTTTCTTACCTGAAGCTGTGGAGCCAAAGATTGTGTTCTCCTCTCTGTTGTGCATCTGAATTGTTGCAATGGCACTGCTTCAGAGGAGCTGAGTAGAGAAACAAACCTTGTATGATTTCACAATACTATTAATGATCTGGGTGAGTACCTGGAATATAAAATAGCCTCTGCTTGCTCTTGGGGAGCTTTTAAGTTGTAAGAGATGGAAACTGAAAATACATCCTAGTTGCTGAGGTGCACTTGCCAATTAAATTCAAGTTTTGAGGTGTTCATTACTTCATATGATTTTTTTTGAAAACATAGGTACTATCTTTAGTTTAGCACTGTTTCTTTGACAATAATAATATGGTCCTTCTGCTGAAAGTGAGGAAAAATTGAATACCCTGCAGGTGCCTACCTCAGAATTGAATACAAAGATTTTGCATTTTTGTGAAAGGAGGAAGTCCATCAAACTAACAAAAAATTAAGAGGTGAGTTGAAAAAAAAAACCCCAAACAAGCAAGGTCCAAAAAAGAAAGACTAAGAAAAACAGTTTTATAATATACTATCTATCATTTTGCTGAAATACTTCCTATGTATATCCATAAGATTTTTAGATAGGGATTTTTCTTTTGATAACTTGTTATGGCTCCTTTGGGTATAACTGAAGAAATAACTTCTACATTTCAGTTATTGAGCTTCTTGGCTGGAAAACAGACCAAAGTTTTGAATTTATTCTTTTGTATTATACAATGTAACCTAATACAATTTGTGTTTTTGACTTGGAAAGGTGTTTCTTTTCTATGTCATATGCCAGAAAGTGCTTCTGCCTGCTCCTGTACCCAGTGCCATCCATTGTTTCATTCTGAGGTGAGAAATTCGTATTTTGAGTTGGATGATCAAGGGCCTCTGGCAGTGTAGAGTGATTAGATGCTCTTTTGGTACATTTCTGTCTTGCCATGGAGATGATAGAATGGTGGAAATAGTGAAGCTGGCTTTTGAAAATAGCCTATTCATTCAATAGTAGGTTAACAGAAAAGAGTTTTTCCCCTCAGACTTTTTTTTATTTTTTTTAGTATTTTGGGAAGCTTGACCTTAAATCCATAAATGTGAAAAAGAAAAATAAAAAACCCACAACCCCCAAAAAAACAAACAAACACGAAAAAACCCAACTCCCCTCCCCAAAACAAAGAAACAAACAAAACCAAACAACTCACACAAAAAAAAACAAACCCCAACCTCAAAATTGCTATTTATAGGGAACCTTGTTTGCATCTTTGTATTTTGGAGTCTGAACTCTTGTTTAGTACCTAGTTGTTGAAAGCTCTGTACAAAGCAGTGAAATTCCAACTGCTGAGTTTTTTCCCTGGTCAGGTTGTTGCTGATAATGTTCAGGAAGGCACAAGAAGCTGAAATATTTCCCAGGCACCTCTGGTACCAAGCAGTACCTCTGTTGTGACCACACTTAACTCATGCCAGGAGCTTTCCAAGCTTCTGTGTTACAAGAGGAAGGAATTTCACTTCTGGTTTGGTTTTTTTCTTGATTTTTTTTTCCACAAGTAATGACAAATGTTCAATGACAATTAGAGCAGAAGCATATTTTAAAAAAATAAATCAAATTTAACCAAAACAAAGGTATTTATTTTAAAAGATAGGCTAATGTTTTGAACTCTACTGCAGGAGGCAGTGTGATGTGTTTCCCTCCTGAGATGAGAATTCCCCAGAAGTGCTCCTGTGCAGGAGGGAGCTGTGGCACAGCAGAATGCTGAGCAGGGAAAGAGGCACAGCAATAATGAAGACTTTAATTTTATATTAGATTCATTTGCTCATCAGCCAAGAAAGAGCGACCACGCACAGTCAAAATCCATCCTATAAACATGTTTGAATTCATTAATGAGCGCTCAATTTTTTAGAAGATAAAATTTTAATTAAAAATATTAATTTGCTTGGCAGCATGCTTGGGTGATTTTTTCTCTCCCTGCCTGATAAAATGGTTGCAGAGAGAAGACTAAGCTTAAGGTTTTCACAATTAAAGTGTTGTTAGTTTAAAAAATATAAATACGATTTTTTCTAACAAAATATATCATTTTTCTAGGCTAGGATGTTTTTGGATAGGATTTGTATGAATACATTTTTGTAGAATTAAGTTGAAAGAGGAGTGGTTTTCAAATAAAATATGCAAGTGGGAGATTTAATCAGGAGCCTGTTTTTATTAGAATGTTTGTTTGCCAAGAAGTTTAATATTTAAAGCTAGGCAAAAATTAAAGAAACAAACCCCAGATGTTTGCAAGCCCTGTCCCCTCCGCTATATCATTTATTCTCTGTATTCAGTCCAGATTATGTTCAAATTCCAAATTATCTTCATAGGGGATGGTCACAACAGAAGTGGGGTAAATTTCTGATAGTTTGGTTTTGCCTAGGATTTGTTGATGCTATTTCTAGACATTTCTGGGGTGGCTGAAGGCATCAGTCTGCACCTGCCTTTGTTGTTTCTACAAAGACTCCCATTAAGCAGATCACTGATTACTAAATGTAGTAATTGCTTACATAACCCTAAATGTTCTTTTTTTGTGATGAATGTTGTGGTTTGACAAGCTCCCAGCTGTATCCTTTCTCACTTCCATGACACATGGATTGTTCTGGAATGCCTGAATGTTGGTTAGTTTGGGCTTGTGATGTGTGGGTGTTTTGTTTAGGTCTGATTTTGATTTAGTTTTCATGGGGTTTTTTGTTTGTGTTTGGGGTTTTTTTTCTGGTTGTTGTTGTTTGTGCTTTTTGACAGTCTGTTGGAGAGTAGAATACAAAAAAAAACACCCTAGAAAGAACAGCAATTTTCTGCAGCAGGAGGAAAAGCAAATAGGTGCATGAATCTTCTTAGACAAAATAGGAAATTTGGACTTCCCTTTCTCTTCCTCACTCCAACCTTCACAATCCTTTACTTAATTACACAGCCTTTGTTCAACATGTTTAGAGCTGCTTAGTTGCCAAAACTTGTTTCTCCTCTAAGAGAAACCTTTGAGCCACTGCTGAAATACTTATCAGGACTATAAACTTAGAGTTTTGGGGTCTGCATACCAAAGCATTTCCCAATAATACATTAATTTATATATCTGTGTGCCTGCTCAAGCTTTTCCCTTCAGTCTGGAGAGAGCTGTACCTGAGCCACCTACAGGCAGAATGCCTATGCTGATATATTCCAGAATATATGAAATTTTAGGTGTTCTTTTATTTACAAGCATTGTGGCTTTTAAGTGTGAGTTTCATAACTGGACAGACAGCCATTTTATCACATCTATTAGCCACTCAGTAAGAGCAATACATCCTTATTTAACTCCAGCAGTTTAACTCCAGTTTTCTTCAGGCACCTTGGCACTCAGGTGATGAAGAAACCTGCCATGTAAACTGTGTGCTGTTGTCTCAGGTTCACTGTGCTGTTACTTTGGGTTTGTACAATTAGGATGCATACTGTGTACTTACTTTACAAATGTACTGTCTGCAAATGCATTTTCCTCTCCTTGAGTAGAAGCCAAATCTGGGCATCTGTGTCTGTGCTGATTCATGCCCTAACAGACAGTTTAAATTCGTTAACCAGCCCATGAGATAGAAGTTTAGATTCCCTTTTTCCTGATCTCTGGATACTAATCTTTTAGTGGATTGTGGCCTCCTATTAAGTGATTGACTCCAAGTCGTATGTGGCAGTAAATCCAATTGTGATGAATTCCACTGCAAAAAGGTGAATCAATGTTAGGTTGATTTAATGGTTGTTATTCCCAAAGTTGCTTTGTAATCTCTTCCTTTTGGCTGGCTGGATGTGAGTCCTTCATTAGAAGTTAGACTGTTACATGTAATTTTCTGCCACTTTTCAGTGAGAGAAGATATGCACATCTTCAGAGGGTAATGAGCAAGCTGGAGTGGATAGAGTAAGGAGCACTTGATGAATTCATGGTGTCTCACTGCACCTACCTTGAGGGAAGATGCTCTTGTCTTTCTATATAAATTGATTTTAAAACTTCTGAGTTGCTAGTTTCATCAAAGTAAATTTCATAGAATAGCAAAGAAAAGCTGAGTTTCAAATCCATGCTTGATCAACAGGTTATTTTTAGTCTGTGCTTCTCTGGAGAGTGAAGCTGTGTCCTAAGGAGTAAAACTTTGTGTTCTGGCATTATTTTCTATTGATGGTGAGATATCAGAGACCATATCTACTTGCATTAATTACTGTGTGACACTAAAAGAAAAAAAGAATCCCTAACACATCTTTATTAATTACATATTTATGTTTCAAAGTTTTCACTTTTTCTCCATTTAAAAAACAGATGTTCCTCCTAGCACAGCTTAACATGGTAAGATGAAATTTTAACCTTATTTGCTGATGTAACATCCCCAGTAATGGTGTTATAAACAAAAAATACCAGCAGTTTCACTCCTATTTTTTTCTAGACCTCAGGTCCATGCACATCCTTCCTCTCACTGACAATTCAGTTTGCTGTTGTTTTGTTTATGCTGATTACAAGCCTTTTGATAAAGTTATTTTTATAGTTATGTTCAAGGCATGTTATTTTTAAAAACAGATCTAAGCAAATTTAATAGAGTAGAATTTGGGCTGAGGTTCCACCATGCCACTGTTAGACCAGAAAACCATGAGTATTCCTGCTGTTCACCTCATCAGCCAAGAGAGACCCATTACTGCTTTAACAAATTCAGCTTCTGGATGTGGATGTTTAATTAGCATGAACGGTGCCTGCTTCTGAAACCCATTTTTGCTGGAAGCACTTGCACCCTTTCTTTAAGGACCTGCCAGTGAAATTCTCTACAATTCCCTGCGTGAATCTGGGGTTTCAAATGTGCAAAAATCTTGGCATCAAGGACACATGTGTTTCATGAGGTCATGGGTACACACAGAAGCAGAATATGCCATTGCTCTTAGCAGAAGCTTCCCTGTCTAACAGTAACTAACAGTAAGGAAATCCCTGAGTATGAACCTGAATATTGGGATTTTGTGAGAGACAGGACCACTGGGAGATGTCTTAAAGCATGATTTATTATTCTTCTACAGTCTCATGGAGGAGTGAGAACACCTTCACCATGTTCACCAGGTGTTCGTGGTCAGTGGTCACTAGGCCACAGGTTACAAGGGTTTTTAAAGGTTAATTAGCCAATAAACTCTACCACAAAATAATGTTTCTGCTTTTAAACCAATAGTTAATCATTTTATATGTCTTTGCCACAGTGTGGACACTTTTAACCAATTATATAGTGACACACAAAACTACTTGTTATACCTTAAACTTCTTATTACCTTTATAACTACTTCTGGATCTTAAATTTAAAATCTTAAAATTTCTTACCACCTAACTTAATGTCTTTTCTATTTAAACTCACATTTTTGCTGATGATTCTAAATCTGGAAGCTTTCTCCAAGGTCTTAAACCAAACCCTGTGTTCATGTCTATGTCTAAGCTTGCATTTACAAGATCTTGAGAGCTTTCTGTGCTTGGAATTCCCACACCTGAGAAAACAAATTATTTCAATAGTTTTTCAACTGGGTTTTTCAAAGAAGTATGCTTCTTTTGTCAGGGAACCATGAGTCTGTGGGTAGCTGCAGAAATGGGACTTTTCTAGGCATCACAGCTTTAAACAAAGTAAGGTGTACATTATTTCACTGACATTTCAACCTTGCTCCATAACTGAGAATGTTAACTTCTCTTTTGTGTGCACCATTTCCAAACCATAACCTGTCCCTCTGCAGCTAAGCTCTTTTCAAAAGGCTTTGTTTCTCTTGCTTTCTGTGTGCTGAAGTTCTTGTGCTCCAAACAACTGATATTTTATTTCTCTGTTGGCTGGATTAATTACTTCCAGAATGGACTATGCTCCTCTGATTGCCACGGAATCAGCGAGTTCTTGCCAAATTAATTTTCTGTTTGTAGATGGTCCATTAACCACAATAGAAAGCCTCAGTCCCCCAGGCAGAAATGCAAGCAGCACATCAACTCCTGTTTTGCTGTGTTGGAACAAGCAAACAGAGAATAAATACATCTGCCATCAGGTTGAATCCAGGCGGTTTTCCAGTTTGTCTCAAAATGATCAACAGACTGAAAACACTTCACTTGCTTCTGTTGGCCTTTTGAATTCACCTATTTAAAACAGATAATGGCAAATGCATTTTACATAGCACAGAATGAAACAACATTACTGCTATCCTTGACTCAAATAAAAAAAACTTTATTCCTAAGAATAAAGGAAGGCTAGGTGAAGGGATATAATTACTTAATAAAGCACCTTCTGTGAAAAAACTGCCACTCCCTGGAGCTGAGCTCTCATTATCATCCAGCAGAGACAGAGGTGTTTTGTTGAAATCATGTGAAGTGTTTTTAAGGCTTAAAAAATTTTCATTTTCAGTGGCAGATAATTTACATGACTTCCCCGTCCTCTGCCTGCTTATGGGCCAACACAATAGCTGGTGGTCTATGCTAATCTTTTCAAATACTGGAATAAATTCATGAGCAGAACAAGTAATGTAACCTCTTCCTATTTTTAAACCTGTTTTACCATTTACTTTACTTTCTTTTACAATTTTTAATCTCTGCCAAGATTAGACATGGTAGCAGCTAATGCTAGAGCAGCTCAGCACTGCTGCACGTTTCAAACCTTGCAAGATTTCCTTCTCAGAGAGGCTGCTGCTGCTTCTTTATTACATATATTAGAGAAATTTATTTGAGTTGATCATGTGAAGAAAGGTGGTCCCAAACAGCTTGGAAGAGCATTTTCTTACAGCCCTGGAAGTTCTAACAGTTTCCTAGAGATGTTTTTGTGTCGTGGAGAGGTTAAAACAGAGGAAACCTGTTGCTGGCAACAAATTCATGAAAAGTTGGAATATAGCCTTGCCCCTCCCACCCAAGACTAAAATCTCATTCACCTCTTAAACAAAAATACCTCTAATACAGTGTAGCAGGAGCAGAGGAACTGTGTGGGACAAGGAAGAGAGGACAGAACAGAGCCTGAACTGCTGCACGGATTTGCCAGAAAGTTTCCCCACTGCTGAGAAGCAGAGATTTGCTGGGCTTTATTCTCCTGACCATGCATGCACAAAATCCTGGCAAAGGGACTACGAAACTGAAAACGAAATTTTCCAGTTTCCACACCTGCAAGATGTAAAAGAAATAAAACAGACATGAAAATCCCCCTGGCATTTCCTCAGCCATGTGATTTCCTGCAGGCACGTTAAGCGGTGAGGTCGGTGAGTGGAACACACAGCCCAGCTGGCATCACAGGCACGGCCACAACCTCTGCTTCCAGGGAATGGGACATTCCCTCCCCTTGGAGGATGTGCCAGACCTCTCCATCCTCATGCTGGCTTCTAACACACCCACTCCTGACTGACTACAGCCATTTCCTTGCTCATCCATATGGGCTATTTCTCCTGTTAGAGCCTAGCTGAAAACATCACTTGGAAGCAAAGTTGCAGTATTATCAATTATTGTTCTTATATTTAAATGCTCAATGAATTAAAATTACTTTGATTGTGGAAAGGAAAACCAGAAAATTATTGATTAATTAGGTAGGGAGACAAAGCCTTTCCAATACTCTGGGTAGTTTTTGAGTGTTTTTAATGCTACCTCCAAGCATGTTCAAAATGGGGGATAAATGGAACAGCCAGGGTGAATTATCAAACTGTAACTTTCTGTTTGCTTGGCCTGAAGTGCCTGAGCTGGGCAGGACTGGGCTTGTGTGCTGGTACAATGGTTCCCTAGTGCTTCAGACTGAGTACATACACCTGGCACAACAAATGTCTGTGTGTAGTCAATCTGGCCAGCTGTTCCAGGTGTGCAGATTTCACCTCCCACTGCAGCTGGGCTTCTGGATGTGTGCAAACTCTTTACAAGCTTCTGGAGCACTCACTTACTGAGGAAAAAGTTAGCAAGAGGAAAAGGATAATATGAAGGTAATTCTTGATATGATTCTTTTGTACCCAATGTTTGCAGTATGGATTTTTGGTTGGTTTTGGAGTTAGTGGAAACCTTGTTTCCTGGCCTTGTTTATGGTTGAGACTGTGATGCAATAACTTTTTTAATGCTTTGGGATTGGAGCACCCTCTGGTAAGACTTCAGATCTGGGGCTGGAAGTGAGTGTGCCTGGCAAGTCCACAGGGAACAATGTTCACTTAGCAGGATGAACATTATTGCTAAAAATTTACAAACAGGACAAGATGATAATTTGTTATTTTGGCTTTTCATATGTCTACAATTACAGGAAAATATTGCTGGAAAAAAACAGGCTTAGTGATATAATTTGGTATGAGATTTTAATTCATTAGCTTTATGTTAATGAAAGTCTAATTTAACTGCTGTTGAATGGTCCCATGAGGAAATAGTGGTCAATATTGTTTTTGTGTATGATAGAGGCTCAAGACAGTGAAATCCCTGATTTAACAGTGTCATTGACAAATTACAATTTGAACAGAAATTCAGTCTTTTGTTTGGCTGCTCGTGGCCTTGAGGAGGGCACTGAGTCATTGTTCTGGAGGAAGGTGCAGTATAGAAGGGTTGGTGTAGTGCAGAAGACTTGTTTAATGCTTCCTAATACTAGTGAAGTGGATGAAGAGCATGGTAGAATTCTAAACCAGTGCCAGGAAGGAATATAAGAGATAATGAGAATGTTACTGCTGGATTACCTCAGTGAGCTCTTTCGCAGACAGTTTTATCTGGTTTTCATTACTGACCTGACCTCAAACCATAAAACTGGTTTATGCTAATCAAAATGTCCATTTAAAGTCTGGAGGGAATAATCACTATAGAACAGGATTCAAATATTGTGTAGGAAGAACTGAATGGTCTGGATGGGAGGAGCATGAAGAGGAGAAATTCAGAAGTAGGGAGTGTGAGATCATAAACCCAGTTAGGGGTACCATGGGGCATCTCTACATTTCTCATCAGCTGGGGATGGCTGAGGGGGGCAGAGTAAAGACAATTTGTGGAGGAGCTGTGGCAGGTCACAGCTGGAATGGGATGTAAAAGTCCCTGTGTTTTCCAAGAAGGGGATCAGACTGGAAGGAGTACAGAGAGAACCAGGTCGCTGCCCTGTGACTATAGTGGTCATTAGGAATGAATTTTTAAAACACAGGAATACTCTGTTTAACTTTGTTTATCAGTAAGTAACAAAGTTAATGCATCCAGTACATTTATATAGTACTTAGGTTTTTTGTCTTCATCATTCATTAACGTATTTTAGGTTTTCTGAATATGTTTTTCCTGCAGGTGCAATGATACTGTAATAAATTACCATTTGAATTAATATTTATAATACAACTGTGCCCTCAGTGCTGTAACACATTATATTAGTCATGCTGATTCTCAGAGTTTCTATGTGTATTTTACTAATATACAATGGTGTTATACTTTGTCTTACATTAAGAGTTCAAGATAAATGAAGCTGTTTATTCTTTGATGGGAAAACAGTCCTCCTCTCTTGCAATTCAGAGGTGTTAAGGCTGCAGTCTTCTGGACTAATAAATGGAAATAACCCTATTTTTCTGCTATTCTGAACTGATAGTCAATATTTCAGTATTTCACTTTGCATTGCACATGCTGCTTGTACCAGGATCCAGTGCACAGTAGATTGAGTGGTGATCCCTGGATTGCCCTCAGCTGCCCTCCAGCCTGTTACACATGCTGGAAATCTTCTGTTCATACTGTCAGATTTCTGCCCCATTTTTTGAAGGGTAAAGGACCTAATTATCCACAGAGCTGTAGAGGGACAGCTTTTCTCTGTGTGACACAACTAAATACACCTGCCTGCATCCAAAGGTAAATTATTAGAGAAGATAAAATAAAGCAGTTAAATTTTATAAAAGCAGATGACTTGACATTAGGGCACAAATGATAATAATGAGTCAAGGAAGATGTAATATTTAGCAATATTTAGAACATTTTTGTATTTGGATTCTCAGCATTAAAGGCATGACATACTTTTGGATCAAAACCGTATTCACATCAGTAGGCTGATTCTAAAATGTTTATTTTTTTTGTTCTGTCCTTGTAAGCAAAGAGTATGTGGATGAGAAACACACAGGTATCAGTGTGGGTACCCAAGTGTCTGCATTTTACCTCATTACTTGATGGTCCCGTGTAGCTGCACTGAATGATCTAAATGTTCACAATTAGCATCACAGGTGGAAGGAAATCTGCCATAAATAATCTCCTAACAATATCAGAGACTGCAATTTTCCAGCTGTAAACAGAATTGCTCCCATTTGGTGTGTGCTGTGATGAAGAGGAGCGGGAGACAGGCGTTTAGTGGTTCAGATGTTCCCTCCCACTCACAGAGCACAGCGGGAATGATGGATCACCTCCCATGCCATTAGCTCTGCCTCAAGTAGCACACTAATGCAAGGTAAATAAGAGGGCCTGGGTTTGATCCAGAAATGGACCAAAAGGCATAAGGTAGCACTTAGGAATCTCTGCTGAAGGCTGCACTCCACAGAATGTGGGGCTGGAGTGCCACATCCCCGACTATACCTGTCAGCCATCCAGGTCTCTTTTCTTAATAACCCAGAAACATCCATATGTCATTAACAAAGCACTCAAACGGAGGTGCACTTTCCCAGGGAAGTGAAACCTTTATTTCTTCCATGCTTCATCGTTGCTCCCCAGTGCTCCTGGCATTTCAGAAGCTGTGTGATCAGTAATCAGCGTGTATTATAGCTAAATGGGATCTTTAGGGCCATCAGCTATTAAGTCTGTAATGCTTTCTTATTTTCTCAGCCTTTTGTATGAACTTGGCACTACAGACCCCAGATTCTTCAAAGGCATCCTGCAAAATGCCTGTCTGCAAATGCTCCACTGGAGCTGGGGGCACTGGTTATGGAGTAGGGGTGAATTCTTTTCCAGTGCTCAGAAAGCTTTGAGATTAAAAGTGTGACATGTAATAAAAGTGTGGACTTGGCCCTACCTTCAGATTCCTTTCTGCTGGAACTTCAGGTATCCAGTTCACAAGCCTGCCCTTTTCTAGATGCTGTTAAAACAAAGGAACCTGATTCCTCATGAGATGCATTTTTACATTATGTCACTTTTTGACACATCTATGTCAAAAACACACCTTTTGGAATGTCTGTGTTTTATTTTGGACTGTTTTCGTGTTCCTTGTTTTGTGTTTTGTTTCCTTTACATTTAAGCTGGAATATTTATACTGGGCAACTTTCCCATGTCATTTTTGACCAAATTATTGTTACATTTTTTCCTTCTTTCATTCTTTTTTCTTGGCTGGTATTTTTCCTCTGCTTTTTTCCTTGTTCTTTGACACTGATCTTTTTATCTTGCCCTCTCCTCTTCCTCTCTCCCCACAGATTTCTGCCCTCTTCTATTGCCCTTTGTGCAATGTATCAGACACACACATATGCACGTGCTCCTGTTGCTTATTCCATTTTATCTGCTAGATCATCAGAGAATAATTAAGAAAATGCCAAGGAGCCTGGCAATTCAAATAACAAAAGCATGAATGGACTATTAAGCAAAACCTCTTGCAATAATTTGCAAGATAAATAAGATGTCTTACTTTATTAGAGTCTAAAATTTCAAAAAATATTTGTCAAAGAGGAGTATATGTGTACATAATAATGTTTCTTAAATGAAACTTACTTCTCCTCCATAACTCCTACTATAGATATCTCCCAAAGAAAACCAGCAATTTAATCCTTTGATTAAGCACAGCCATCTAATTAGTTTTGCTATTTTCCTGTGCTCTCTTTTGTCCTCTTCAGAGTGGTACTTCATCCTTCATAACGCTGCTCTAAGCATTTCTGAAAGATGGAGAAGAGTTATAAATAACAATCCATAAACCTTTCACCAGGGAGTCTAAGCATACATCATAAACAGCGTGGTAATTCAGCTTTCAGGAAAGATACTAAATTGTGTAATCACTATTAAAGACTGTGCACTTAATAAGTAAATGGCTTCAAGTTTATGGGAGGAAATATCTCATGAAGATGTGGGTAGAGCTCTCCTCTCAGCAGGGAACTCAAGCATATGCACAAAGCACATGCTTTTATTTTTTATCTCTATATCTTTCATAACTAAATGTCAAATCACAGAGGTACTGCTTACTTTTAAGATTAGGACTAAAATAGGCTCCAGTGTGTACTTTTATGCTATTGTAACAAGCAAATTCAAAAGCAGTTGTAAAGTTAATTTTAATGCCGTAGTATTCAAACACAGCTGGTGTTCCTGTACTCAGCCATTTTAATGAATGGATTTCACTCTTCTCCAGTAATAAGCCTTTTAATGTGCTGGGAATTTAGAGCTGGGAAGCATATAGAAAGAAAATCAGTTGATATTAGCATTCCAGGCTTTTCTGAAGTCTCTTTTGGCACACACCAAACAACTTCTACTGATCCTGTACTAACATCCATCCTGTGGAATGGGATTTCCCAAGTCTCCCTCAAGGGCTGTGAGTCCCCAGGGTAGCTGGTGAGGAGGTGACTGTATGAATTTCCACTTTTGGAATTTTGCTCCTACCATTTGTGTGGCTGCAGTTGCCTCCTTTCTCTCCCTTTGTTTTCCAGCTCTCAGGTGTGTTGCTTTTGGTTTTCATGCAAATGAATAAACAAAATTAATTAATTAACAGGAATTAATGATCAAACGTGGTTACTTCTCAAATAGTAAGAGGAAGGTGACAAAGATTAAACATATGATCCAAAATTTTACATCAGTATATTTAGATTGTGCTTTTTGTCATGATGCTTTTTGTTCATCTGTCATTGTAGGTGTTTTGTCTGCTTTCTTGGGGTTTTATTTTTGGGAGTTTGTTGTTTTGTTTTTGTTGGTTATTGGTATGATGCATGTAAAATTATGACTTCCCACAAAAGAGAACACACAGGGAAGTTAAAAATGGTGACTCATATTAGCTGGATGTGAGATCAGGTCTCAGAGGCCAGGATGCTTTGGGCCTTTTTCACATCTTTCCTGCCTGGAGGAAAGTGGGAGCAGTGGTTTGCATGATACAGCTTTTTTCTCCTTCCCCACCCCTTCAGCAATGCTCACTTATCACTGGAATCAGCCTTCCTCTTCCAGCCCTGTGCTCTCCCTTGCTGACACAACCAGCTCTCTGTAATTCCCATGCCAATAACATACACTGGGGCTTTTTCTGGTGGTTAAATGTGCCCTAGAATTAAGGTGATGAAGTCCAACTCACTTTCTTGGTAGTGATGGGCAGGTGCATTCTTGAACATGCTTGAGCACCTCAGTAAACACCACCTCAGCATGTTTCTGGACACTGTTAGATTTTAGTGCTGCCAAACTGAAACGACTGCCAGAGATAAGTGAAATGAGCAGGAGTGGTTTGGGTTGATAAGAACTGAGATACCTTGAAAAACTTGGGATGAATACAAAAATAACTGCAAAAGGCACTACTGAACAATAGAATAAAGTAGAATGAAAATGAGCATGAAAACTCAAACTGGAAATGTGGCTGTAATCAAGCATAAAGCAGTCTTTTCTTGAGGATTGTGGTTGTGTCTATTACAAAATATGGATAAAGACTTGGTTGCTTTTCTAATATGATAATGTAAAATTATTGTGTGTTCATTATACTTAAAATGTCTCAGACAATTCACTGTCTTTGTTTAAGAGTATAAGGGAAAAATGTGCTGTAAACAGTATTAATTTTTGGTCAGTTCATCTGTCTTCAGGTAGCTGGTTTACATGATCAGTCTGCCACCTTGGTCAGTGTTTCAACAAAGTCTGTTTCTTGAGTGTTACTGCCAAAGAATATCTGTGAGAAGGAGGAAGCAAACTCTCTATGCAGATGAAAAAATTCAAATGTCCCTTTTCCTATGCTTTGTTACATTTTTCTCTTACCCTCCCACCTCTGGAATTTCACTCAGTGCATAAGAAAAGCAAACAAAATATAACTGAGTGCCTGAAAGGCATTAAGTTTCTGTGTGTGTGACAGAGCTTTTGCATGGATGCTTTCTTTAATAATGACCTCAGGAACTTGCATGTGCCTTGGTCTGTGTTTATCTTTCCCACCAGGTATTTACTGGCAGAACTGTGTGAGCATGGGTGTCCCCAGCTCCCTGTGGATTTGGGGCACAGGAGCTGTGCACAGGCACTGTGTCTGCAGGGCTCATGGAAACATTAAAGAGAATACAACCTTTGCTATGAGCAACCCAAAATTTAGTAATATGAGTCTGTATCCCTGCTGGCATTCAGGAGCCAAGCAGCCAGCAGGACTCATGGTGGACCCCTGTAGGAATAAGGAAATCTATTAGTTGAGGGCAGAATTGTGAGCCTATATATTTTGGGAAATGCAATCCATAAGCCTTATCTTGCAGTATTTTATCATAAACAGTCTTGGGTAAACTAATTAATCTCTGTAAGGGTGATTGGGGGGCTCCTAAGATATATATATATATATATATATATATATATATACATATATATATATGTTCTTTGCACATGCTGTTGCCTGGAGATAATGTTCAGGGTCTGTCTTGCTGAACAGATACAGATGGGTATTTTGGGGCATCAGCTCATGTCTGGCTTTGATTTTTTGGGAATTATTTGTCATTGTAAGTGGAATAGTGGTGCAAGAGATATGGGTCTGACTTTTCTGGCTCTACTTTGTTTTCAAAACAATAAAACAGCTTGAGGGAAATGCAGTAAATGTGTCCTTTTTCAAAAGTTTACATTGAAAGATAATTCTGCATTTTCTGAAGCTGCATTCAGTATGTTGTATCTTTATCAGAATGCAATTGAATTGACACTTAGCCATCTATGGATTAATGAACAAAATGAGTAAAAATATATGGACTGTGTTGATTATTTACCTTTGCTATTTATTTTGCTGTTATTTATTAAAATCTACAACATAATGGCCCGTGATGAAATGAGCATTATTGGTGTAAAACTTATCATTTCTCTTCTGAGCACTGAGAGTCTGAACCTTTTCATTACTGAGTGATGGGATGTGTGTTTACATCAAAAATTGCAAATAATCATGATAGCTATAATTATATTTTCTAGGGATTTTTGTGGTTTAGGGGTTTTTGCATTAATTTAAGGGGCAATTATTTCAATCATGTTGGATATATAGATTTGCAGCTGAATTTTGGTGAGAAAAATAAAAAAAATAATCAAGAAGAACTTACTGTTGTTTGCCAGCTTTTTTTATGTTTTAGTAACGGCAAGTCTTGGGTTCAAAGCTTCACCCAGGGCACAGAGAAGGAAAAAGTAGTGATGGTGATCCAAAAAAAGTAGTGATTTGATCTAAAAGCTGTAGAAACAACAAACATTGAATCAAACACAGCATGACTATCTTAGCACGTTTCTCTCATCTAAGGTAATAATCCTTGCTTGTCTGGATCATGTTTAACAAGTGTTTGTCTGGAAAGGATAAAACCTGGAGTATTCCTGAGTGGATGGGAGGGAGGCTCCCAGAGACTGAACATCAGGACATTCATGCTGGAGACAGAGGGAAAGTTTACAGCTGAAAAAAAAAACCCCAGGAATTAATTGTAGTCAGTGTGAAAGTTGCTGCTTGCATTTTAGACTTGAAAGAATGGTTCAGTGCCCAACAATCTGTTGTTTTTAACTACTCTGTTGAGCCTAATAGATTTTTAATGCTCCTTTTAAACCTTGTGTCCTTAAACCTCCCAAGTTAAGCAACTGTAATGCTTTTCTGTCAAAGGCAGTTTTACATTAAATATTTTGTGCTTGTGTAATGCAGAATTAAGGAATGCCTTACAACATAAAGGATTTGAAGATAGCTGGGAAAGTATTTTGAAATGTAATAAATGTCTGTAATTTCTTGCACTTACAGTCTTTTACACAGCTGTAAGATGGGGGAGAAGTAGAAATGAGAGGTCATGAGTTTTCCAGCAGGTAAAGCTGGTGACTGTGACTTGGGGAAAAAAATGCATAATAATAATAATAATAATTAGCTTGTCATCTCATATGTTATCTTTGAATTGTTCAAGATGGTAAGATGATTCATATACTCATTAAAAGCCATTCTAAAGGTAGGTGAAAGGGCAAATAATTTCTGTAAATGGGAGTTAATACACAGGAAAAAGACTGTTGTAGAGGAGAATTAAACTGTCTCTTATTCCTCAGAAATTTATTCAGTAACTTGTGATAGTTCTTTTAAATCACTGAACTTTTTAAATAGTAGTAAAAGATGATATCTCAATCTATTTCTGCTTATTTTATTATGTATTGTTATATCACCATTTGTCTTTGGGTATTAAAACCTTGAGTAACTCTCAGATAGCATCAGGTGGGGTCTGGTAAGGAGCCATAAATACCTTTAGATGCCTTTTCTCTAAGTGTTGACATTTATATTAGTAAGAACAAAACCTACAATTCCATAGGCATTAATTCTATTAATAGCTGTGGTGTTGGAAGACACGTGCCAGCCCAGTCCAATCCTGCCTAGCAGGATTTTCTCTGCTCTGAATCTTCAAAATTGGATACATGAGATCTACTCAGTAAGGTTAAATGTAATGAGTTATCAGTCTTGTTAGCTCCTATCACTCTTACCGTTAAAGGGTATCTTTAGTCTTTTGTAGAATGAAGAGATGTGGTCTTAGTTCTTGGAAAAGTTATTAAGACTTAAAAAGAAAATAAATCACCCAAGATCAGTGACTGCCCTATTATTCTTTCTCCAGGTACTCCACTTAATCAACTTTAACCCGAGTTTCCAACACATGTAGGCTGGCTCTGAGTCTCTGAAATTAAGTCTTTGCCTTATTTTTGTGATCTGGCATGATCCACACACCCTTCTGCACAGATCTCTCCAGATGTTGTTTTTCAGCCCCTTGGAGAAACCACTGAACATCTCTGCACTCTCTTTTGGTTCAAATTGTCCTGTCCTACTTCATGGGGGTGCTCTAGAGGCTTATTTATGTGTGATGGAGTAGCAGGAGCACAACCCCTGTGGTAAATGAAGGCAGCCTGACTGGGCAGGACTGAGAACATGGGAAAGCATCTGCTGCAGGTCAGTTATCTCTGTGTAACCAAGAAATATGGAAGCTGACAATCCACTGCTGTGAAATCTGTTGGGAAACATAGGATGCTCCAAGAGGAACAGAGCCTGAAATGGGGGAAAAAATAAAAAGTCTTTAATGGGTAGGTTTGAAGCCTAAAGCCCCTCACACTGAGTCACCCAGTCAATGCACAGAATGGCATTTTGTGAGTTGGGAGAGGTGTGTTTCTTCTGCACTAAGAAGAGGCACGTGGCAAAATGCATTCTCAGGAGAGGAGGAATGGAATGAAAACACTAGTGTACCACTTGATTATTGAAAGCAAGGCTTGTGGGAAGAGTTCAAAGAAGGGCACTGAAAGAGAAACAATATGCATGCTCTCAAAAAATTTAAATACCCATAGAGGGTAGAAATAGAGGCCAGTTTTACTTCCTGTGGGAGAATGGCTTTATTGGAGAATATCAGCATTATTAGAGAAGATTATGTGAAGAATACTGATTAGATGATTCAGAAGTGAGTAGCCAAATGAACTATTTTCCCAGACCTTGAGGACAGAAACTGTGTTTCTTTTCAGAATATAGCACAAAAAAGATAATGGACAGATTTTAGTTTCTGTGTTGCTGGAAAATAATGGAAAAAGATACAGTTATTTATACAGATGAAGATGCAAACAAAGTAACACCAGAAGTAAGATCTGCTAAATGTTAAGTGTAGCAATTTCTTGAACTGCAGTACGGAAAACCCACATCCACAGGTGAAATGGACACTAGACTTTACACCCCAAACCAAACCAACCCAAAAAGCATTCTTCTCTACCCACAGATATATCACAACCTGCTGTGGTGCATTGAGACAACTAGAAAGATCTATTACATCCTGTAGCACTCATTGCAGAAAAAACATCCCTTTCTGCATCCAGTAAAGATGAAACATGGCAATTGTGCAAATCTCTTGAGAAACTGCTGTCTTGTTTGTAAGGGAAGCCTTCTATTATGGACACACTTCTAAAATAAGAAGGTGTTGTAAAGGAAAAGACTTCAAAATGTATGAGGTTAAATTTTTTATTGTCAGACATATGGCATGTAAGTAGAAACACGACAAGTAAAAGTAATGATGCTTCTGACTGTCCAGGAACATCTCCTTAGGGCACAAACACAGCATATCTGTGTCATATCAGGAGGGAATCCCTCCTGGGTTCCTGTGGGGAGGAGTGATCTATTCCAGATGGTAGAACCTGGCAATTGGTTTGCTTTCATCCCTGTGTGTGCTGTGCTAATGCCATGCCCTAGGAGAAGGATGGAGGGGACAGCTGCTCATCTGCCATGGTCTGGCTGTGCCATGCCTCACTGAACCTTGGGCTGGGAGATAGGCAAGATGCTGACCTGGAGAGAGCTGGACACAGAGGGAAGAAGATCAAGGCAGGGGAGCAGGAGACTTTAGTGAGGGTCAGGGGATGATGTTTTGCTGGCCAGCCTCAGAAGTGAAGACATTATGTCCTGTACATCCACAGAAATAATTTCTTGGTCTGCTAAGCTCAGGCAGTCTGAAAGTTACTGGAGTACAAAGGAAAATCTGAGAAAAATTCCTACCCTTTATAGGCACAGGGGGTGTAAGATCTTTGTTTTTGAACCATATTCTGTTTTCCCCTGAGAGGAAAAACTTTTGTCTGTGTGCAGTTACACGCTGCAGCTGGCTATTTTTGTGTTCAATAACAACTTTACTGTAGTGACTGCAAGCAGGAGTTGCCTCAAAGAAGCAGCCAGCAGGGAATCATTCCACATCATGCCCTTCCACAGCAAATGCATGGCTGAGGGTCAGCCACAGGCTTTCCCTCTGCTGCTGGACCTGGAGCTTGCAAATAGTGGCTTGGAAACTAACAGGGTTTATTTGGTTAACGTTGCAGAGTTCAAGTTTCACCTTATGCCTTTGTTTTGGGAAGCCAAAACTTTACAGAATGGTGGCTTGAGGGCTGTGTGCATGTAGTTTCAGAAAATGGAGTAGTTCAATATACATAGAACTTCCAGCTAGTATCTCAGCAAAATGCCAAAACCAGACAAGAGAAATGAAGACCTTGAATTCACTGAAAACCTAATATTTTATGTCTATTTTACTTTGTGAACCAAGATCATCAGAACTCTCAAAATTGTCCAAGATGCACTTCCCCTCAGACAAATGGTCCTGTTGCTCCTAATCATTAGCAGGCAGATGGCAGGTGATCAAGATTTCATTATCAAAACACCAATTTCCTTTTGAGGTGAATAGATGACCATCTGTTCCTAACATTGTACCTAGGGGAACCTACAACTCTGGCTTGGTTGATTACAAAATATTGTAAGAACCTTCTCTTAAATTAATACACATATTGCATTCAATATATGTTAATAAAATTTTGCCAGCATTTTCAAAGAGTTGAGGAAAAACTAAATATCAAGTGGATCTTATCTTAAAGGTGATAATTTTGGGATATCTGAAAAAAACACTCTTGTTTCCCAACTTTTCCTGTTAAGCTTATAGGGTTCTTCTTTTCTACAACAGGGGTAGGATGCAAAATATGAAAAAGCAGCAGAATTTTTCATTTATAAGAGTAATGGATATTTCAGTTCTGAATTTTGAAACGTTTCCTTACTTTGGAAGAAACTTTAATTTCCTTGTCACAAAGTTCTGTCTGATAGTGAAAGGAGTGCTCTGATTTAAATACTCCAAGTACAAATTTCTGCAGCATGCAGGTGTCTGGTAGAGTTTGGTCTTTGCACATTTGGGAAAAAGAAATGCATTTCTTATCTGATTTCTTTTTAAAGAACTGAAGAATATGTAATTAAATCCACCTGTGTTAATTATGCCTTTTAAACAAACTGTCAATAAATCTAACTAGGGAAGGAAAAAAATTCTGTGGTATTGCTTCCCATGAGTTTTGTGACCTTCAGCAGCTGTGCAGAGAAAATGAGCATTCCCACTGCTGACCAGACAAGCAAGTGTGAGCCATTATAAATTCTGCTAAGCAGCAACTACTTAGATAATCAATATGCATATGCAGATGGGTCATAATTTTGGCATCTCTTGAGTGGTAGGAGTGTCACTGGGAGCATGGCAGGGAGTTGGAGTTAAGGAATTGAGACAGAAAACATCTGTAGAAACTCCATTAACTCCTATTCTCTCATATTAATGAAGTTACAAGGAAATAATTGCTGAACAGAGGAAAATGGAGAGAAAATTTAATAACATCTGTATTTTAAAATTGAAAATATTATTGAGTTGATTAAAAGTTGTGTTTGGTTTCCCTTACCTAATCCTTTCAATTTGTATAAAATCTTCTCAGTGTCATGTGGTTTTGTGCTTCTCAATATTTTTATTACTTTAGTTAAAATTTTTACCTCTTTTAGTATATGTAAATTCATTTAAAAACCCTCCAAATACTATACCAAAAGAAGAAATCCCCCCAAATCCCTGAGATATTCCTGAAATAGCGACCAAATGTTTATGCACAAAATCATATTTGTGCAATTTGTGCTACCCATCTATGAGCTGGCCTAGTGAAAAGGTAGTAATAATAACTTTCATAGCTTAGCACAAAATGCATCTGCAGCTGGCTCTACAAATCACTGTAAGATGGAAACCTTAAGTCAAGAATTTCTTAGAAGCCTGAAATAAAATCATGTATTTGTAGTCAGCCACTTAACTGACTTCATAATGATTTCCATGTGTGCAGGTGGTTAGGACTTGACAGCAAGTAATAGTTATATGATTGTCCTGGTGATGGAACCAGAGCTTGTGTACCAAAATTCATTAGAGCCATGGTATTTTAAAAACTTGAGGGTATGAAAAAGCTATTTCATATAGAACATTTGAAATTCCCATGTCCGAGTTGTTAAAAAAAAATAAAAAAATTAATTTTTGGGTCTATAAATATTAGTGGCAAAATAACGAATTTCTTTATTTTGATCAATGTTCCTTGATGTGAATCCTAAATCACTGGGTCAGAGCAAAATGAGAAAGCAATGTAGGTCAGGTCTGCTAAGTCAGCTTGCTTAGTTGGTCTGTGTGATGTTGATAAAGTAGATGTAACCCTTAATTTTTCATTTGTGATTTTCTCCTTTGCAACTTTCACACAGAGCTTTGTTGGTGATTGTTGCCTCAGGCAGTGCCTGGGAAAATGGTACTTCAGTGGGATGCAGAAAAGATATGCCAGACTGGTTTTGCCTTTCTTCCACAGGGTTATTCTCTTGGCATGTGACACGTGTAGAGCAACTGGGCTCATTTTACCTTGTGCACAGCAATTGGAATCTAAACACAGTGTGCTCTCAGTAAGGAAAGAATAATATTAATCTCATGCTATGGTTGGGTGTAGCTTGCCAACAGAGAACCATGTCAGAACCATTAGAACAATTTCTAATCTATTTTGCTAGCTATTTTGCAGTGTTAGCAGTGAATCCTTGCTCACCAGGTCCCTCCAGTGTTTTCATCCACAGAAGCTGTGTCTGTGTGTCCTCAAGGCTGATCTCAGGTAATTTCTCACAGCTGATACAGGAGCAGTGTTGGTTTAAAGCCCTGTTTGCAGCCTGGTGTCCTGTCAGTCCATAGCACATCCCCAGCTGCCCAAGGTGCTCCTGGCTCCCCCCACAATGGCTCTCTGTGCACTGTGGAAGGAACAGAGCTCACCCAGCTCAGCAGAGAGGGAGAAACAAGGAACAATTTTCTTTTCAAATGATTCATTAGTAATTGTTTCCCTGTGTAAGCATCTCAGGGTGTCTTGACAGTAGAACTGACAAGCAGCTTACCTGCAAAAGAGAGATTGTCATCGGCTTTGCCAGGTGGAGTGAGCTAAAAATGACAGCTCCCTCAGCTGCCAGCACCAGATATTGTTATTCAGTAGAAAATTAGTTTAAAAATGCAGATGAAATTCTGCCTTTGCCAGCTGCAAAATAAATCATATACAATATTTACTCACAGGAGACAGAAATAATTCATTTGAAATCAATTTTTGCATTTCTGTATTGAACTTCATACGTTTTCCTATCAAAGGTTGCCTTGCTGTCTAATAAGCCAGCTAATTTTGAAAGAAAGGCTGAGCTTCAGGTGAATTACAATGATCAAGGGCTTTAGAGTGCTTTAAGTCTTTAGTGAACAATAATATTTTAACAGGAATCTTGAGTAATACTCTAAAATTCAGGAAGTTCACAATTTCAGTGACACATTAGATGGTGCTAGCAGAGTATATGAAGTACTTGTGTGCTAGGAGCACTGTTCTTATGCTTGACACCATGGCACTCTGGGGGCACTTCTGTTTAGATTTATGCAAATTAAAATCTCATTATATTTCCATCTGAGAAGCACAGTCATTTTTTGTTGATTATCCTCATTGGCTAGTTATTCTAGATTACATCTAAATTTTATTCTGATCAGTTTTACCCAAATTGTGATAAAGCTCTAAATATTTTTCCTTAGGTCCTATTTTTATGAAAGGTTCAAATTTTCTGTTTTTTCTAAATATGTGAAATAGAAGCATGAAGCAATTGTATTGAGGCAACCTAGATTAGAGATTGTAATAATTGTTTAAAAGACTGATGAGCTAGAAAAGCCAAATGCTCCCTGTGAGAGGAGTCATCACTAGGTGTCACTGGGAATTTGCCACAGAGCAAGGGGAAGTGCCAGAGAGAATGGAGACAGACATTTTTCTGTTTACTGGAACAATAGTCTAATTATTTGGAAATCACACAGGGAAAAAAAACTCTTGTTTAGGTTTCCCTGAAGTTTTTGGAGCAAGAGATAGGGAACAAGCTAAGTAAATTAAGTTCCTTAAACGCCACACAAAACAACAAAAGAAATCTGAACAAATCACAGACACCTGGTTTGTATCTGTTTGTCAGGATTCCTTTGCATCCTTTTAGTCATGCATTTAACATAAAGATTTCTTAGTATTTCTTCACTTGCTAGGTAAAAAATGGTTTATTGGTTTGCATCTTTTCAAAAAACCCTTAATTTCAGGCAGACTTCTGTACTTCCAAATACAAAGTTTTCAGTTCCTTTAAATCTGATACTATTGATAAACTGCAATGGCAATTACTTATTTGCTCCTGGTATCTCATGGTTTGGCCAAGAACTTCACCTGAGAATGTGATTATTCTGGGGGGTTTTTCTGTAATTTGGCATTTCCTGTGTAAATATGGGAAATGTTTAGATTCAATCCCGTTCTTGCTTGCTGCTGGATAATTTGATTTTTAGATTATCATAGTCTGCATATTAGAGATACTTTAAAATATTACTTTATAATTAAGGAATAGATTGCAACTGGGGAAAAAAGCTACCTACTAAGCCACTAGAGATGTTAATATTATATACTGGAAGAGTTTGTAACTTCATCAAACAAGTGCCCATCACATCTGCATGGGCTAGAGTTAAGAGATGATGCTCCCTACAGGAATTACTTAAATGGGAGAATAAACACAATTTTGAATAATCCTAGAACTGAAGAACTTAAGGAATAATGCCCTAGATGTAATTATTATGATCATAATTTAAAATATTTTAGGTCTTCAGATGTAAAAATCAGGTAAAAGTATTAGTGGAAATGCATATTCAAGGGATGCAATAATCCTTATCCTTGTGTACAGCTCGGATGTAACAAGACCAAAAGAAATGAATTGATAAAACTCCTTAAGGTTTCTTTGTGATTTGTAATTTTATGGTCTAGGGACTTGGGGAAAGAAAAGGAAAAAGACTTTTTGGTGGACTGTTGGAGAAATTTTTAAATTATATTTTTCTTTTTCATGTTTCTTTTGGCAAACATATTGTCAAATACTCTGTTAAATATTTGAAACAAGTAAATAAGTGATCAGCAACTCAGAAGAAACTTTTTTTAAGTTTTCTTGTAGATTTTGGTTGTAGTTTTCTTGCTTAGAATTTTTAGTTTTTTTAACCAACTGAATTGGTTAAAAGGGACTCAAGTGTTTTGGTTATTTTAATATCCTTGAAAGCTTTTAAATATGTCTTTTTTTCTTTTTAATAGTACTGATTTTTTTCTTGCTGCAAAATCAATAAGATAAATCTGAAATACATTGAGTGTCAATTTAATGATTAAATTATTAAAGCATTCTAAATTGAAATGCAAATATGTAAAAATCTGAAGGAAATACAGTTTTTTGTGGTCTCTGTAAAAAAAAAAAAAACCAAACAATTGTTGGGCAGGAAGGGGTGCTTGGCTGCATCCAAGGATTTAGAGTTTAAAATTGCTGAAAACTGACCAAATAGCTTTGAATTCTTCATTAATATTGAGCTTCTCATTTTAGCTGTATTTTTTGCTCAGTGAAGTGTATGTTTTCCTTGTGTTTTCCATGGCTTGCACTTTGCACGTTTTATGAAAATTATCTTGAAATAAACTGGCTACCTTCCATGTGGATAAGGTAAAAATTGTTATAGGAGTGTTTTTTTTGTTGCTGATTTCCATTAACACCTCCAAAAATATAATGTAATGGATTCTGCAACAGCACAGAATCAACAAGAAAAATAAAGCCCAGTGCAATATTTATAACCTGCTTTCTGAAAAGCAGCCATCAACTTTTCAATCCCTGTATTGCAGTTTTCCTTGAATTATATATAATGTGCTGAAATCTGCTTTCTAGGGTTTCCCAGCTGTTGATTGTTATTCACAAACACAAACATACACACATTCCCCTTTCCTTTAATTCAAAACAGACACTGATCAGATATTGAAATGTTGGAAATAAGACATTTTACATAATACCTCAGTATGAAGGATTTAAATGTACCTTAGCAAAGATTCCTGAAGTGTGATGCAACCTGCTGGGTTTGGGTTTTTTTTTTTTTTTCAGACATTTTTTAGTCTCTTAAATGGTGTTGTGTAGCCTTGAATTTATTATTTTTTTTAATATTATTATTTTCAAGTAACCTTTGCTGCTTTAAAGGAAATGACAGATGCTTCTGCCCACGTCCTGCAGAAACTGGGATGTACTTAAAGAGATGTACTCCAAGTGCTTGATGCAAAATATTTGAGTCTTAAGATGCAGGGTGCTCTAGTGCCATGGCTCAGTGACTGCAAAGGGGTTCTTTTCCATGGAACCCCAGTAGGAAAAGAGACAGCAGAGCTGCTGCTGCACATTTCCCTCCTTCTGCCTCTCATTTTGCTCATTCTCTATGGCTTTATTTGGCATATGCAGAGCTGAAGCACACAGAGTACATTATCAGGCCAGGCATGATTGCACCAGGTACTGCTATGGGAATAGCAGTTGCTGTTGCAAGCGTCAAACATCTGCTCCTGGCCCTTCCAGGGCTGGAGTATCCCAGATGTGTACCACCATAATTTGCTCTACTGTATTGTTTCTTACCATCTGAACACCGGGATAGGGTTCTATTTTCCTTTTGCAATTTCAGAGTCAGTATTTTAAAACATTATTGAGAGCTATTTTGATCTTTTTGCAAGTGGCAGTATTTTTTTCCATAAGCATTTCTGAGAATCATTTGCTGCAGTCCTAACAGAACCCAGCACTTCTTTCTCAGGCCAAAGGACCCTTAGTGCAGGTGATTTAAAATCCACCTTCCATTGATAACTTTTGGATGAACTGAAGCAGTATAATCAATAGTTTCTTCTCACTATCAGGGTAAATTTCCCAAGCCAAGTGTGAGATTTGGGTGCATGTATATAATTACACAGGCACAGGGGGTGCTGTGGCAGAAATTGCACTCAGAGTGCTTTGCCTACTGCTTTGTTTAAAAATTTGGTTAATGGGAACATAACTTAAAACTGATACTCTTTTCTCTAGCTACGCTCTCACATCCAAGGTCATTACCTCAAAAAATTACTAAATGAGACATTTAGGTGCTATGCATACTTGTTGAACTCAGTCAAGTTACCCAAGCATGGAATTTGATCCTAAACATGAAAGAGGACATGTCTTCCTCCTTGTGTTTTGTGTCTTCTGGTTCCCCAGAACGTTGCTCTGCAATACAGCCACAGCAACAGCACCAGGTAGCAACATCTACACTGAATTTGGCAGAACAGCTTTTAGCAATGACTC
The DNA here is from genome assembly GCF_971803275.1 of Cyanistes caeruleus. NCBI lineage: Eukaryota > Metazoa > Chordata > Aves > Passeriformes > Paridae > Cyanistes > Cyanistes caeruleus. The sequence goes on along the minus strand of NC_141707.1, from coordinate 9,719,916 downwards.
CTGTGGCTAGGAACCCTTGTTTCAGGGCAATTCAAGTTGGAATTTGGTAGGTTGAGACCCAGTGCATGAGGTGTCCAGCCTGAATGTTGGAGCCTCTTAGTGATTTTTTTCAGAGACCCTCTGTGTCTCTGGTAGTGGCACTGGAATTTGCTGGGAGACTGGGTGCTCTTCACACACTTCCAGGGTGATCTTCCAGGGCAATCAGTGTAGTTCCAATCCAGTGTATTATGCTAATACAGGTGGAATAAATCTATTCTTTAAGGGAATGAGGGAAATAACCTGTTTCATGATTCTCTTTCCATCTTGTTCTTATGGGATCCACATGTCTGCCTGAAACAAACCTTCATAATGACAGGCCATCTTGTCCTGGTCTCACTTTGGACTGTCAATGGTCATCTATAGTGATAAACAAAAATCTCTTGCTGAGCATGAAGTAAAAACTGAGTATCTAGGGAAAGAATTTTAATTTCATACATTTGTTATTACTCCATATGAAAGTTGGAATTAGTTTTCTTTTTTTTTTCTGTTTGTTTTGTTTTCTGTAAGGTGTTTTAAAAGTGTTATCCATAATAAAATATTAACATTCTCTTTGTATCCTCTTTGTTGAAATATTTATAGGTAATCTTACCCTTAGTGAATTTCAATTAAAATTTAATTATCTTTGTGCAACCAAGGAAACCGTATTGATTAACATAGCAGGCTGGCATCTTAGTATTTCACTGTAATAAAATCAGTATCTTTACAGCAATCCACTTAGTATTGCATGTATTTTATTTATTATATTTAGTGTTATTTAGTAAATTGTAAATGTGGGACTTAAGTGACAGTGCAGAGCAGTTAAAGTGAGCAGCAAACTGACAGTAACACTGCTGCTCTCTGACAGTTCCAAAAGAAATCTGAAGCAATTTAGCCATTGCAATTCCCTTGGCTTCAGAGCCTTGGACCCTGGGGTTCTCTGTGCTCCCTCTGTAGATTGTGGAGTATGAGACATTAAAATAATCATGGTGGTTTTTAAAACCAGTTCTAAATTGGATCCAAGAAGTGTGCAATAAGCCTGCTCCACGAGAAGCAATGCTGGCTCAGCTTTTGGTTCTGTAGCTGGTAACTGTGGCCACCTCACCCTGGGAATGAGGGAAACTCTGGAGTCAGAGGATTGCAGTAACTGATCCAGATCTTGTGTGCAGGAATGGTTTCATTATCTCACTGCATTTATTGGCTGCAAATTATTTCCCTTCTTCATGACTACACAGATGCACACACACACACACATTATAACCTTTCTTCAGATGTACCCTGGCGTAGAGTGACCTTTGGACAAAGCACATTAGGACATGCCTAGCTAACCACAGGAGTTATCCCCATTAACATCAGTGCTTCTGCCAATAAAAATAAAGTTGGACACAAGGGGTTATGTACTTCTCAAGGCTGAGTCTTAGCATTTTGTAGGGTTACCTAGTCCAAGTCTTATGGTGTGCTGTAACTTCATTCATAGGAGATAATGTGCTGAAAGAATAATAGCAGTTGTACTTGCTGCAACAAATATAACATTCCAAGAGCAGAGAGGAGGTTGCATTGTTCCATGCCAACAGTAAATAATTCTGTCTTTTTTAAGTGGAGAAATATCCCTACTCTGTGACTACTTGCATATGCATAATTGCTTCTAATTTCTAGTTGGTAAAATGGCATTTAATGAATACTTTAACTACAGAAATCAAAGATAATCCATTTTAATTTGAAAGTATTACTGGAATGCTAATTTATTGTCTACTCTATGTGAACAAATAATCATTTCTTATCTTATGAAACCTTTATGAGAGAGTACTGAAGGATTTAAACAGGAGAAAAATTTATTGTGCCTCACTGGGAGGAGACTTCAGTATTTTGTTTTGAGCTCTTAAAACTTCGGTTTCATAACTTTGTGCACAGCTGAAAATAGCTGGTGCAATGGATTGGTTGGTGTAGTGTAACAGAAGCCAGAATTTTTCATGTTAGTGGGGCACAAGATTTTAGAGACAAATTTTGCTAAGCACTAACACTCTTTATCAAAGAGCTTGTCCCCTACATTGGCTGTTAGAGTGGTTCTGAACAGCGAGCATAGCGTAAACTTTGGGCTCTGGGCCCACCTTGGGGCATTCAGTTTTTGAGGATAAGGGGAAGGAGAGAGGTTTCTTAAGTCTCCTCTGTTTCTTGGACTTTATCAGCTGGGCTGGGAGGCAGGTGGTGCAAAGAGCTGGATGAAGGAAGCCCTGCTGCACTCCACGAGATCCAGGGGTAGCTTCAGTCCCAGGGCTCTGGCACTTGGAGGCACTGCCAGAGTTTGCTTTTGCTTTTTCTCACTGGGGCAATCAGGCACAATCATCAATGGGCTTTAATTTCTGATACAAACCCATTAACAATGGAAAGCCCAGTTAGCAAAAATAACCCTGAGCTCTTGATTAAGGTGGCAACCATAAGGAAGTGGAACAATAATTTTACTGGTGAATTTCTCTCTAATCTCCACTGCACTAATTATCAATCACTGTGCTCTATTTCAGATCGCATTCTGCAGTCCTGATTTAGGTAAGAATGCCATCAGAACCAAAGCACAACCTAAAATAACATTTGAAGGACAAGTCTGAGGCTTAGTTGGCTTAATCTTGAATTTTCCTGCCTCAGCTTTCCAGTATTTTTCAGTCATGTAGGAGAGATAAGAAATGTTGATGTATGGGGGCATAGAGAGAAAAAGTAAAGTGATTATGGTTTTGTGATGTTCACTGTAAAATGGAATTTAATTTTCCTCTGAAAGGAAGTTTTTAGCATCTTTTTAAAATTATTGCTGGTTCATGCTTTGTGTTTCTACTTGATAGTAACCTTTAAATCAGCAGGCTTTGAATGTGAAGAGCTTCTGTATCCTATTATATAAAAAGCACTTTCAAAAATTTTACAGACAGACTTTTCAAAGAGAAGGGGGCAGACTCTAAGAGAAATTATGGTGTGGACTTGTTTTCCTAAGCACAGTTTCCCTCCTAGGAGGAGGAAGGAGGTTTGCAGTAGTCAGGGGATGAGTGATCACAGTGTGAAACTAACTTTGAGGGCCATTACACACAGCTTTTTGTTGTTCTCTAACATCCTGGTTCTCTCTGAGACCACAGTGAAGCTGCAAAAACAGAGGCAGTAAGAGGAGCTATAAGCTTTGGAACAGGTGAGTGGAATTATTTTCCTTTGCTTGGAAAGTCTTAACCAGAACTGAACACAGACAAAAGCTGAGCAGCTTTCATCCATCCTTTCTCACAATAAAAACCCCAACCAACAACAACAACAAAAAACAAAACAAAAGTGTTGCACTTGCATGTCTAAAAAATGTAACTTTTTAATAGAATTATATATATATGTAACTATTTTCCTCAGGAAAAAAAGCCAAATAAATTTACATTTTATTTTTCTAATCATGTATCATCCTATTTTATCTTTCATATAGACCTGGTTTACTATTTCATTTCATTGATGCCCATGAAAGCAGACATAACTGGAGGATGTTCCCACACCTGGCTTGCTTGAAAGCTTATCCTAGAAATGTTAAATAAGTTTGTATATATATTAAAGACCAAATACAGCAACATTGAAAACTATAGCATTGTCTGGTAACATGGATAGGAAGTTTTGGAAATAGTGTTTGGAGCAGGAAGAAAAAAAATGAGGTAAAATATGCCCATTGTTCATCAGATTTGCAGTGGCTGGAATCCAGTGTAATGGAAAACAGGATTCTCCAGAGTAAATAAACAATAATTTGTTTATTTGTAATAACTTCTATTATGCTAAGTGAGAATATAACACAGTAAATTACATGTATGTCTTGAACTTGATTTCCTTGCTCGTTTAATTCTCACCTATTAAATACCTTAAAATTAATCTTAATTTAGGATGACTTCATCTCAAAGATTAACACAGAATTGTTCTGCCTGTATGGGACAGTGATCATGGTAAAGATCTTTTCAAATCTGTTCAAATGCTGCTTTTCTCAGCAGGGAGAGACTTGGATGATTTTGGACTTGTCAGATGTGCTTTGGAGAAGTGTCATGTTTTATTTTAAGATATCACCATTAATAATTATTGAGTTCCACTCAGAAATGAATGTAGGAGGGGGAAGCAGAGATTTGCTATTTATCCAGAAAAAGATCTGTGTCAGGTTTGGATGGAGGCCTAGAGTTCCTGCAGCAGACCCTCCTGGGCCTTACCAATTCCAGAGGCCTTACAGCCTTTCCAGGGAGATTTTTCTCTAGCAACATGAGAGGGGGCAAAAAGACTATTATTTCTTGAAAAAATGCTCTTCAATTCATGCAGTATTACTTTCTCCTCTCAATATTGTGTATCTTAATGCCTTGCTCTTCCTGTCTCCGTTGGGCCACCCTCTTAAAGCATTTCCAAAAGAGCTAGCTGAGTAACTGTGTGTTTAATTTCCCAGATCAAATGTTTAATCTGCAATCAGTGCTCAGTTTCTCAAATCAAATGCAGTATGTATTCAAGCAGGAGTTCTGTAACAGTAATACTGCTCTCTCAGACAAGAGGGACTCACAAATTCTGGATAACCATGTAATTCTGAATGTGCTTTCTGTAAGTCCTGCTGGGTTGAGCTGAAGTAGATGCTTCTGTGTTGCAGCTCTGCACAGGCTCAAGATGTAAAAGGTATAACATAGAGACTTAACAAAAACCCCCAAAAAGTTTTTTTTATGTACCATGCCCTGGCCTTTTGCAGGATAATTGCCATGGCAAGCACTGAGCATGTGGCATGTGTTATGTGGCCATAGCAGTGGGGTTTCTCAGAGCTGTGTTTTTATTTCAGCTTGCTTTTCCACAGACTCTCTACATCAAACAACTAAACATTTAAAGTTGCAGTGTTTACAGCATCTGAGCAAACCTTTGTGGAGTAATTGGAAATAGAAATAAAGAGAAAATAGGCTGGTTTACTGGAAAACAAAAACTAAAAAATGTGCTCTAGGTGTTGCTTTCCCTCTCCTTAAGCAGAACCTGAAATCACCCAGAGCCTTCACAGTTCCTTCCAGCTCCGTGGACCACTTCAGATCATTTTCACTGACCTCTCTTTTGTGCTATCCTCTGAAATGATAAGATTGAAGGAGCACTAACTAGTGGGTTTTGTAGAACCACCTATTTATTTGCTTCAGAATTAAAGAGATCCCGAGACGCTTTTTGAAGTCTTGGAAAGTTAACAGAATGTATCACAAAGAAGAATATTTCCATTCTGTTTATTTTTTTGGCTATCTATCAAAAAGGACAAGTGGAATATACCTGAAGGAGCTTGTAGCAGAAACATGAATAAAATGCTGTGGCCTCTTTGACTTCACTCCAGATGTTTGGGCCTCTAGATATTTTGCCACTTTTAAAGGAAGATCAAAGGAGATTCAGAGAATGAGGAGATCATCCCCTGCTGATTTTAATTAACAATCCTTTTGCTCTTCTTTATTCTTGAAAGTCTTTTGTAATTTTCATAACTTTTGCTTTGTATATAACAGATGGTGGAATAAATAATTTGGTGTTTTGATTTTTTTTTTTAATGTTGTGTAAGTCCAGTTCAACATTTCTGTGTATTTCCTTAGCAACTGCTGTAACAAATACATGCAGTACTGGAGGATTTGCTGCCATTCTTGTTGGTTTAGATAACTTCTCCACTGCCTAATGCATGAAATCAAATTTCTGCCTACTTATATCTAAAAACAGATTTAATAAAACACATCAAATTTACTGATCTGACCTCTTAATTTGCACATTTGTATTTATTTTTTTTGAGGGTGTTAATCCTTCAGTGCCATCTTTCCTGATCCATGTGCAATACCTTTGAAGTTTACCCCTTAGCAATGATTGATTAATTTTAAAATTCTGCCTTTCTCTTGACAACTATTAAAAAAAATCCTCTTTTTTTTTTCTTTCATTCCTTTTTGACATCAATAAAATTTCATTTTTCTATCTCTTTTTTCACTAGGAAATCTACAATATAGAGTCTTGTTCATTCTCCTGTGCCAAATGCAGACCCTTGTTTTAGGTTTGTATCTTCTCATACAGCATCATTTGGTTTTGCTTTGCCCACCTTAACACTAAAGGAATGCACAATTTGTTTTTGAATGCCATTTGTGATGTTTTTCATTGTTTCCACAATTTCTCTTTATTTTATTAATTCATTATGTTCACAAACTAGTACTTTGTTTCAGTAACTTGGCTTTTTTGTACCCTGCTCCTTGCATTTCTCCATTTCTGAAAGGGGAGCATGGATATAATTCCAGTTGTAAGTAGTTTCTCCCTAATTTAAAGTTGCAGACACCACTTCTAAGGAACAAATAAGTTTTTTTAGTTTTTGCTTTTGACCTCAAATGTGTTCTCTGTGCCTTCTTTTGATATAATCTTTTTCTCACTTTTTTCCCCCAAAATTATTTAAGATATCCCACCTTCAAACATCATCTACAGTCATAATTTTTTTTCAGATGTCCTGCTGTTTTCTTCCATTTCTTAAATAGACACTTTAATTGTAAAGATTCAACACTACTTTGATTGCCTTATCAAAAAACCCTATTAATAGGTCTGTGGTTCCCTGTGCAAATTATTTTTGTCATTTTATCCTGGAGACTGAGGTTGTTTCCTGCTTGATCATTTATAGGCATATTTCTGATACGAGCACATAACAGAAAAATAAATAGGAAATAACTGCTTCATTCACCAAGGTTGACTACTGCTTATTATTCCTTTGAGAGCCTTTAAATTGCCTTGTTCTATTTCCTTCGAAAATAAATCCTCATAATAAAATTACTGTACATAAAAAAGACATGAGAGTACATGTTGCTTTCAGGAAAACACAATGTTTGAGCTTTGTAGACAATGTGAAGGTGATTTAGGTTTTCAAGTGATGGTTTAAGAAAACAACTGTGGTTTATTTTCTATAGGAGGTGTCTTGATAACAAATTTGCACTTCTCAGTGCAAAGGAATCTTGATGTGCTTCTCTTTAGGCCAAATGGCAAGAAAGGTACTTTAATCTTCTGAGAATTCTGCATTAACTGACACCATCTTTCACATAAAAAAAAAGGGGATGCATAGGTCCTTGAATAATATTTCCTAGTAGGAAAGAGTTTGGGACTATATTCTGCACTGTGCATTAAGTGCTAAGCTATTTTAGCTAGTATTAAGGAAATATTTATATTTATTTTGTGACTACTTTTATATAATGACCCAAAAATCCCCAGAACATGAGCAAATAAGTGAAAGGGAACAGTGGTGGAAAGACTTGCATTAGTTCAGATGGATTTTTATATTACCCAAATAATTGCACTCTGATGAGGAGCTGTCAATCTGAAGAAAAGATGAACATAGGGCTCTTCAGCTAGAAATGTGTACTTGTTTCCTCCCTGTTAGAGTTGCACATTTTCTTGATTTCTGTGCTCAGACTGAAGAATAATCATTGTGTTTGGAAGAACAAAGCTTTATAGCACAAAGATAGTAGCTTGTCCATGAAGCTGTGGAAGCAATGACTCATTAGGAGAAACACCTTGGCTGGACTCTGCTTACAAGCCATCCTGTTGATGGATTTGGGGATAGACTAAAGAGAAGTCAAGCCAATGTCTGGTGGAAAAAGAAGAGACTTTAAATCTAAAGATGTATTAAAATAAAATTTTAATTAACAATAAAGGATTCTGGTAAAGGTGTTTAAATGAAATTCTCAGCCCTTGTTAGATTGTTGATTTTGCAGCTAAAAAGCAAGGAGGAAGACATCTATTAAGCACCTATTTATATAGGAATATGGCTAAGACAGAGGATGGTTCTTGGGGAAAGGTGAGTTTTTAAGATGGGTTTTGTTTTTAGAAATCTTTATTGGCTTTGATATTCAGTATTATTCCTTCTGAAAATGGTTTTCCCTTCCTCTTCTGTCTGGGGAGATCCTGGACCCAGCCACCAAGATCAAAAGGCAAACAAATCTAAATGGTTCTAAAGAAATCAGGTAATAAGCTGCAAGTTTATAAGTGATCCTGCAATCTTCATTTAAATCCCACACTGTGAACACCAGACTGCATCACATACATACTGCATCACACAAACTCCTATGTTTGTGCAGACCTCTCAAAAGGGACATAAAGGAGCTCTGGCACACTTTGTGTCTTCATTTAGTACGAGGGGATGGTCCATCACAGCTTCAAGTATCTAATATCTAATTAACATATGCAGTTTCTGCAGGTGTAGTGGTGTTAACACCTCATATCAGCTAGGCAAGTTTTAAAGTCACTTAATTGAGGGATGTCTCAGTGACCTGAAGAAAAAACAGATTAAGTAGTGGCCAAAAGAGTGAAAAAAGTGTATTATCTTTTCCCATTGAGAACAGAATCACTGCATGTGTGGAAACTGCCCAGCTCAAAAGAGAGCTGGAGCTCTGAGCTGCATTTTCTGGTCATATCCAGTAAGGAAGCACATGGAACTCTTCCCCTTGTATTAAAAAATATTACTATCACTGCTGAATCAGATTGCATTCTGAATTTGAGAGGATTAAAAAGGAGTTGAGAAAAATTTTAAAAAACAAAACCGAAACCCAACAGTTTGTTTGAGGGGTTTTTTTCCCCCATATTATCCCAGGTAATGCAAGATCTCCAGTTTCCCCCATATTTCCTCTTTTGAAAAATATAGTTTTGGAATCCAGCTTTCTATGCAGTAAAAGCAGCTTTATTGTATTTAAATCCTTCATGTTGTCAGCAGTTTCCATCATGCCATCTGTCTATTACCTGGAATTAGAGGACAAGTACATTGCTTTTTGTAATAGCTTTTCTCTCCTATATTTGGTCACTGAAAAATGTTGAACAATGATCAATAACCTATTTCATGTTTAGAGAATTTACTTGGAAACATAAAATCTTTTAATAGAAATGTCCTCAATCTTATAAATAATTTAAAAAGAGTAGCAGTCTAGGGAAAGTAATCACCATTTAAACCCGAGCTGAGCTACCTCTGACTGATAAAAATGGTCTGATTAATTATTTGAGGAAGGTAGGTATATCCAATAAATGTACATACTGCATAAAGAAAATATATTGAATTATTTCATTAGGTATTTGTCAAGATCATTCTGGTCTCAAAAAAGACTTCAGAAATCAAGAAAAATATATGGTTGCTTCAGTTCTAGCAATGGCCCCCAGTTTTCCTTCTAAACTATGAAATTGCTTTTATTTTTCTGGTTTGGGCAACAGATTATTTATTCAAGCTTGTGAACATTTTAAATGTTAGAGGGAGACAGTATAACTGTGTAAGATTGCCAAATGGATAATGCACCATATGCCTCAGGTTGGGAGGAGCTCTGTGCATGTTCAGTAATCCCTCAGATGTTCCAGCTGGCTACTGTCACATGCTCTAATAGAGGCAATTCCAGACATTGTCCTTCCCAAGGGAAGCTGAACTACCAGTGTGAGGAAAAGACATCTATCACCGTGCTTCAGACCACCTCAGTCACAGGGGAATGCTGAGAGCCACCAGAACTGTTGGGCAACACTTGATTTTGGTCTTGGAGTCACTCATATGTGTTCCTACTCACATTTATTATTCACATTCCCATTGAACATCTGTGCCAGCAGAAGTTCCAGGATGCTGCTTCACTTTGATGCATTAAGAATATTTTCAATTGAAAACAAACAAATTACAGACCCTTTACACCATGCTGGGGACAGCTGTGTTGAGGATGCCCTTCTTGTAATGACCAGCTAAAAGTGGTTTCCTGCTAGAATTTAGAATGCATTTTTAGAAATCAATTAAATCTGCACCTTGTGGTTTGTTCTAGTCCTGTGATAGCCATAAAATTCATGCAGTGGAAAAGCAAATTCAGGTTTGTTGCTGCTTCTGTTTGCACTTTATATTTGCAAGTTTTGTCCAAATATTTGGTTTTGCCTAGCAGCCTTCAGTGAGGTTGGAAGTGTGTCCCGAGTGACGGGGAAACAAGGAACGAGATGTTCTTGCTCACCACCATAATTGGGTGCATATGCCTTGATGGATTTTTAGTCAAGCATTTTTAATATTTCCCCGTGAAATTGAAGTATATCAATGCACAGACACCCTGGTCTTTTAGTGGACAGTTGAGAAATGGGTTGAGGATTTCCATCTTGCCAAAGATAACCCAGATACCCCCACACCTGTGGCTGTGGAAAGGAAACTGGCTGAGCAGCTGTGTCAGAAGTTGCAGGTGACACACAGAGAGGTGGCATGTGTTACTATCAAGTTAATATCTCTGGGATGTTCTGTGCTCAGTTTCTATATCACTTATTGACACTCTCAAGGGGTAAAAAGTTTGTTGTCGATTTCGGATGAAGAACGACTTTAAAAGTGCAGGTTTGAATTCTGAATCACTGTAGTGATGTTTAATTATGGTGATCAGGATTGAGAGAGGGAAGGAATTCCTGGTGTAATCAGATTTTTCCATTTCCCTTTCAAGTGTATTCCATATTTTCAATGAATCTTTGTGCATTAAATCAGGATAGAAGTACATAACATTTTCTACAGTTTTGTGCTCTGTCTCAGTGACAGGGCTTATTGGGTGGAAAGCCTCTTTTAAAAAAGAGGAAATACGTATGTTTTTTAGAAAGTGCAGTGCATCTAATCAGAAAGTCTCATAATCCCTTTCAGGCTCAGAGATCTTCATGCTCCATTGTCTCTTCCATATGGCTTAGTGGGAGATGGATGTGCCACGGCTGAGGGAGGCACAGTGAGCGCTGCTCACAGCCTTGCTGGCAAGTGCTAACGACGAGCTGCAGATGATGCTCACCCAACTTTGAAATCGGAGATCCTCTCTTCCCTGCTGATGATGCTTGGAAGAAAGTTTGCCTCAAGGTTTTTTCAAGCACAGAGGCCTGATCTTCAATTGTTCCTCATGTCAATTTTTTGCCCCTTATTACGAGCAGAAGAGGCAGTGGCTTCATTAGTCATAGCGAGTGGGGTAGTGAATTTTTATTTCATGAGTTTTATGGTTCAAGTTGCAGCAGTACTAAAAAGGTCCTTGTTGTTGGTTATTTCAGCTTTAGTGGCAATTTTGAGGCAAAGATGAACTCGGAATTGAGTAGCAGGCTGCAATCAGAGAGTTATATTTGAGCTCCCTTCTGCTGAGTTTGCTTGGCTTCATGTCTCTAGGAGCTGCTTGTTTCAAACTTGCTGATTCTGTTGCCTCATAAAACCACCATGTGAAATCCAGAGGTTCCTTGTTTGGCCTTGCAGGAGGATTATGTGCCATATGGGAATAGAGCAGCACTTTATAACCTGACACCTGTTCACATCCTTTCTGCAATCCCGGCAGTGCACCATGTCCAGGATCCTGGTTCCAGCTTGAAAAATTGCTGCCAGGCAACTGACAGGGCAAATAAGTAGGAGTGATGGATAGCTCTTATATTTATAGCCAAGATTATTTATTCTTGTATAAGTTCAGGGTATCATATTCCTCCCTATCCTTGCTTGTGAGGGAATGCAAATATATTGATTACACGTCACCTTTAGATACGGTTTGGATTCCGTATTTGTCGCTGTAATTTCCATTAATCAGTGAAGATGACAAGCCATGTGTGTTCTTAGGAACAGCCAGCACATGGTCTGTGTAGCTATGGGGCAGATTGAGGGCAAAGAAATTCAACAACGACTCCTTCTATAAATATGTGATCAATTATTTGGTGTTATAGGATGTATTTTTCTATTTAGTATTATTTCTTATGATATGATTTTAATTGATGTGTTTTATTCGTGTGCTAAAAATGTACTCAAGCTAGGACAATCTTTGTCATTCCATATTCAGTACATTTCTTTATAACCATCTGCAATTTTTTTTACTGTGCAATACTCCTCCTGTTCAGAATACTTCACTGCTCAAAAATTCTCATTTTCGGGTCCTGTAAGTCAGTGTCCTCCTGCAACACATTAGTTCATGTTTCTTAGATACTTCAAGTTTATAAAGAGTGCCTTGCAATTTATTGATACATTAAATTAGTCATTCTTGCCCTATTCTGACATGAACCAGTGCCTTGTTTGCCATTTTTTTTCTTACTGTACATTAAAGTGATCATTTCAATATTTTCACATTTATGCCCAAATCAATTTCCTGATGATTATACTTAATTCGAAATTACTATCAGGGGCTTGTTTCATCTCAAACAGAGTTTTTTCCTCCTCCTTTAACTTTTATGCCATCTTCAGAGCTCCATTTATATAATCTCTGCTGTGATTTAGCCAAGCAATTTAAAAGCATTTACATTGATGCAAATGGGGCTTAAAAATGTTTCCTATTATTGAATTGAAGTACCATGGATCTAGGAATAATTTAGCAGGTGAGCAGTAGTGGAGCAAGGGTGGAGATTTAGCCCAGATGGATGGTTCCAATAAGGTCAGGCACAGAAGGCAAGCTGGGAACAGAGATCCCTATTGGGATAATTGATTTACAAGGCAGGCAATACTGGCTGGAAAAGGGTAGGAAGGGGAAGGAGCCTTGAATTGAAAGTTAAAGATTTGTGCCAGATGAGAAGATGCTGGCAAAAAACACACCTTGGACTAGGACAGCCCAAGAGAAACAAGGGAGGATGTTTGTTGGGTGCAAAGAGAGGAGGGCAGGTGACCCACACCTCAATATCAGCTCCCTGCCTCTCATGGCTCCTGACACCAAGAACTGAGAGTTCATCCTTGCCAGCTGACTGAAACTCTGACCACGCTGAAGTCACTTTGGGCTGCTTCCACTAAGCACAGCAGAGATTTCATCTTTCACTCTGGTTGTTATTTCCTGCTTTCATTTTGCCAGTTTTCTCATCCAGCTTCTCTTGCTTTCATCTTAGAAAACATATTTGTATAGCACTCTTTCTGGCAGAAGAGCTATAGCTATGTGCTTTTTCTGTTGGGATAAACATTTTTCTGCAAGTTGTTAAGAAGCAGTATTGTTTCTTGACAAGTCAAACTGCAGTTCCTTCACAGTGCTTCAAATCAAAGGAGGCAGTCTTTAAAAGTAATTGTTATGTATGTTTTTAAAGGCATCTGAAAGGCATTAACCTGGTAAAAAAATAAAAAATGAATACAGGTAAAATGGGCTGTATGACAGTTGATATTACAAAAGGAATAGTAATGACATTTGAAGCAGAACAGGTAAGTCACTCACTACTTTAGTGAAGCAGCTGTGCTTGAAATTTCCTTAGTTTCCTTTTTATATGTGAATATATATATATATATATATATATATATATATATATAAACTATTGCTTTGAGAGGAAAAAAGGATAAAAGCAATGCTAGTATTTATCCTTCTGGAAGATGATACCTTCAATAAATGTGTGAATGAGTATTTAGGGAAAGAAAAAGTGTACATTTGGAGTTACTCAATGTAGTGTACATCTGGATTCCTACATCTGGCCCAATAGATACACTGCTTTGTCCTTTAGTACATTTTCTCCAGCATTACAGTTATTGTTTTATTACAGTTACAGTTTTATTGATGGTAGGAGGAGGTGTCTCTGTCCTGCTTTAGACAAGGAATTTGGTTTGTAAAATTAAACTTCCATTATCTTACATTTATACTGATTGTGGTGCTTCTTCACAGAAACAAAAGAGAGACAAGGGGTTGTCCCTTCCTTACATAATCCAGTTCATCTCTCCTGACATGCTGGCATATTTCCTCCTTAAAACAGCTTATTGAATGTGTCAAAATGTTTTGATGTACGTCTCCTTGAGTAGCAAAGCCACATCCTCCCATGTTATTTATGCTGTATAATGGGGATGGAAAACTTGACATACATTTAAATGTCCACATTTCTATTTCTCCAGCATTTATCACTTTATTCAAACATTAGTTCTTGCTTTGTGCTTTCTCATCATTGAATTTCTTGTTTTGTCTATTTGAAACATGGTGTAAAATACTGAAGTGGGATAAAAGGGCATGAGATAAGCAAACAAAAACTTCTCTTCCCTCATAATTTGCAAATAACTCATTATTCAAAGAAAGATGAGATAAAAATAACATATATATATATATATTTTATATTTTTTATTTTATTTTTTTTGCATGGCCTGATATTTGGTAGTGGGGGCCACAGAGGTGGTTTCTGTGAGAAGCTGCTGGAAGCTTCCATCATGTCTGTCAGAGCCAATCCCTGATGGCTCTGGAAGATGGACATGCTGCTGGCCAAAAGTGGGCCAGTGAGAAAAGCTGATAATGTCTCTGTGAGGACATATTTAAGAAAAAACCAAAACAAAGCACACACAGTTTTTTTTCTATCCAGAGAAGAGGTGAGAACATGTGAGGGAAACAATGAGGCAACACCTAGGTCAGTGCAGAAGGAGGGGCAGGAGATGCTCCAGGTGCCAGAGCTGAGGTTCCTCTGCAGGCTGTGGTGAGACCATGGTGAAGCAGCCATGCCCTGCAGCCCATGGGGATCCATGGAGGATGCAGAGATCCGTGCCCAGCCCATGGGGATCCATGGGGGATGCACAGATCCATGCCCAGCCCATGGGATCCATGGGGGATGCACAGATCCATGCCCAGCCCATGGGATCCATGGGGGATGCAGAGATCCATGCCCAGCCCATGGGGATCCATGGGGGATGCACAGATCCATGCCCAGCCCATGGGGGATGCACAGATCCATGCCCAGCCCATGGGGGATGCACAGATCCATGCCCAGCCCATGGGGGATGCACAGATCCATGCCCAGCCCATGGGGATCCATGGGGGATGCACAGATCCATGCCCAGCCCATGGGATCCATGGGGGATGCACAGATCCATGCCCAGCCCATGGGGGATGCACAGATCCATGCCCAGCCCATGGGGGATGCAGAGATCCATGCCCAGCCCATGGGATCCATGGGGGATGCACAGATCCATGCCCAGCCCATGGGATCCATGGGGGATGCAGAGATCCATGCCCAGCCCATGGGGATCCATGGGGGATGCAGAGATCCATGCCCAGCCCATGGGGGATGCACAGATCCATGCCCAGCCCATGGGGGATGCACAGATCCATGCCCAGCCCATGGGAGGTGCCCACACCAGGACAGGTGGATGCCTGGAGGAGGCTGTGATCCATGGAAGACCCGATGGAGGGAGGGCCCTGTTTCCAGGCTGGAGCAGCCTGTCCTTGGAGGGCTGCACCCTGTGGAAGAGTGACCCACAGCACAGCAGTTTGGGGAGGACTGTCTGCCCGTGGGAGGGACTCACACTGCAGCAGGACTGGGAGAGCTGCTGCTCCTGAGAGTGGATCCATGCTGGAGAAGTTAATGGAGAACTGTTTCCCATGGGAAAGAACCCCACAGTCTCACAGGGGAAAGACTCCTCTCCCAGAGCAGTGAAAGAAATCTTGGGGTGATGAACTGACCAAAACCTCTGTACCCTGTCTCCCTGTGCTGTTGGTGGGAAGGAGGGAGGGGCTGGGGGAAGAAAAGGTGTTTTTAAGGGCTTGTTTTATTTCTCATTATCCTCCTGTGACTCTGTTGGTAATAAATTCACTTTGTACCTCTAAGCTGAGCCTGTTTTGCCCTCAGAGTCTTTTCTCCTGGTCCTTAACTCATGAACCCTTCGTTAATATTTTTTTCTCTGCCCAGCTGAGGGCAAGTGAGCAGCTTTTGTGGGTGCCTGGCCTTGGGCCAGTGTCAAACCACAACACTGTGAAATAAAAAAAATTAAAAAAAAAGAAATCTGTTGACCAGACTGACAGATGAGACTGGATTTAGCTCCACAAGCTCTGTGTGGGAACCATAAACACTTTCTCAATGCCCTTTAGAAGGGCAGGGGTTTTCTGTAGTTAGTTCCCAGGCCAGGTCCTGAGCTGCATTTATCTCTCCTTGCTCTACTCCCTTCAAATGAAACATGACAGTTTAACAAGCTAGAATTCAGCAAGTGCTATGCATTAATTTGATGTTCAGGCTGTTGTTTCCTGTCACAGCAAGGCTGCTGTGTCCCATTCACATTTACAAAGGATTCTTCTTTTGTATGAAATGAATTTTGAAAATGTTAGCTCTCAGCTCCACATAAATACCTCAGGTTAATTTATTATGTATAAACCAGCATGATATTTATAAAAAAACCTTAATTTTCTTGATGTCTAAGTCATGGGTTAAGAGACTGGTAGGAAAAAGGCCACAAAGCTTGCATGACTGTGTATGTTACCTATTTGCTTTACATGGTTTTTATTCTACTGAGTAAATTTTTTAATTGAATAAATATTAATAAAAGTTAAAACATACTATAATGTTGAACATGGACAATATCAATAACATACATTTTTATTATATAGGAAGCACCACTAAATAACTCTGTACTTCTCTAATGATTTTTCACATAACTTGCCAGGAGGAAAAGCCCCAGTGCTATGAAAGATAAGTCTGAAGGTGGTAAGAAATCCCATGTAATTCACAGGATTGATTGTAAAAGCAAGACTAGCACCATAGTATTTATTTTAAAAATAGAGAAAATAATAAATAACTTATAAAAAGCAAACAAGAAACCCCAATAAATTTAGCTGTTCTTAATAAATAAAACAGCTTAGACCTATCAGCCCTCCACTTAGAAACTCTGATTCAGCATTGCTCTTCATCATGCAAATGATGGAACTGTGAATCTGGCAGAAGTGAAGTTACATCTGGGAGCAGCAGCATGTCTTTAAAAAGTGAGTTGTTAGGTACAAGGGCTCTTGAGTAGGGCCATCTGTGTACATCTGCAGAACAGAACCCATTTGGGCTGGAGCCTGAGGTCACATTCCCTCCTGGATGACAGGAGTGCTAAACCACTGCAATTCTCAGCCAAGGAACCTGGGGCAACATTCCACATGTGGCAATTTAATTTAGGATCAACTTAGAAAATTAAATCCTAGGAAATTTATAAAACCCAGGCTGTGTGTGTCCTTGGTTCCCACTTTTCCCCTATTTTTATTTATTCAGACCGAGACCTGTGCATGCTCAAAAACAGCACCAACACTTTCACTCGTATCTGCAATGGTTTTTGAAAGGAAAAAAGCTTGAAATAGAAAGCAGATATTTTTTTCCTCTGCCAATGTCAGTTCAATTCACAATGCTTTCTTCCCTTGAGGCTTGGCTTAATTGTGTACATTTGCTAAAGATCTACATGTATATAATAATGTGACAAAGGTCAAAAAGCCTCCATTTCCTTTATGCACACACTTTATATGTGCACATATGTATAATTTAAAAGGAGCTTAATAGTATGTGTAAATTTTTCTTCAGTTATTTATATGTAGGCTGATAAATTCAATACCTGCATACCCCTAAAATTTGACATCCCAAAGTTCTTCCAGCGATATTTTACTCTCTTCTAAATGAAGACCTCATGAAAATGCTTTAAAGCCCTGTCTTGGGGTGATTCTTTGATGATTAGTTTTCACAATCTGTTGTGAAAATCCAAGAGAACCTGATCATCTGTTTTCTGCCCCAAAATCCTTTCTTCTTCAAAGCCCCCCATCCCCAGGTGTCTGGCTGGTGTGCAATTGGGGTTTTTTTGCTTGGCTAGTTTGGTTTCTTGCTAGCTTAGGCAAGAAAGATTTTTTTCCCCGTTGCCTGGCTTTGGAGAGGCTGCAGCAGCAATCCTTTTGTGGTGAGCAGGTCAGTTTGGTTTTGGGGTGAGATCACAGTGGGAAAGGCATGAGAAAAGCTGAGCTGGCCAAAGAAATCCAACCTCTTCCTCTGCTATGAAGAGAGTGCTGGAGATTCACCAGGGTTGCCTCTGATTGCCCAAACTGCTGCTTGAAACTACTGCAAGGGTTTTTATTTTTATTTTTTTTTCTTATTTGTTTTCCCTGAAAACCTGTGTTGTTTTATCCCCTCCACCTGCAAACCACTGTTGTGTTTTTTTATTTTTATTTCCCTGGCATTTTGGGGTTTTGTTCCAGCTCGTGTGTGGGTAGGGGAGTAAGGTCAGACAATTCATTATTAGCATTTATTTACCTTTGTCTGTGCCATGTGGGCACTCTGTTGGTCAATAAACAGCTGGGTTTTTTCACTTTCATCCACTAGTATTCATTTCTTACTGGCAGAAGGGATGATTGGAACTTTTTATTTTTATTATTTATTATATTTATTTTATTTTTAAAAGAAACACTCATTCCAGAGTGTTCTTTTCCTAAACTTGCTTCTAAAGTGAGATAAGCTCTGCTTACTCTACATCCCTATTTTTTCCTCAAATAATAGAAAATAAGAATTAGTGCATATTTCTAAAATATTTTGGGCTGGATTGCATGTTTTATATTACACTGCTTGAGTGTACTTCTGTCAATTTAGGAACAGCAAATGTTCATGAATTAATTTCTCCATTCAGAGGGAATGTTTTTGAAATATATATATATATATATATACCAAGCTGTGTTACACAGTGTCAAAAACCAACCATCCTTGTGTGATTCCCACTTCCTCTGGTTCTTGCCACAAACTGAAATACTTCCATCTTCCCCATTTTGTAGAGAGAGAATTTCCTTTCTGTTCTCTGCAAAATTCCTTAATTAATCTAGATTAATTCCTTAATTAATTCCTTCATTTTCATGAATTCATTAATTTATGACTTTGAGTTTTTAAATTAGTACTATTTAGGAAAGGTAGATTAAAAAATGGAAAGAAAATGTTGTTGTTGCATTATCATACCAGCATAAACATTATAAACAATAATTTAGGCCATGAGGAAAAATTAATAATTTAAATGTATAATAAATTGGTGTAGTATTTCAATAAATTATCACATATATAGCAATATATTTATGAAACCTTTAAAATGTAGACTATTAAAAATGCTTCAAAATTATAAAACAATAAACGACAATTATGAAAATACCTTAAAAAGTAAAGTGTTTTGAGCTTAATACAAAAACTAAGATTTGTTTCTCAGCTGAAATACATTTCTGAGGGAACTCATTCTGCTGAGTCGAACCTTATTTGCAGCATTAAATGATATATTTTCTTTATTTTCTTGGTATGTCAGCCATGCTTTAGAATGTTTGAAAAACCATCATCCTTTTTGCCTAGCACCTAGAGGTTAACCACTTTGGGCATTCTGGCCTGTTTGTTTTGAGGTGAAAAGAAAGCAGAAGTCACCTTTAATGCTAACAAGATCATTGCCTTATTAAAAATTAATCTGTACTGAATTCTAATAGAAGAATTTATCATGAGAAAGTGTCTGCTCCTGGTGAGCATTTATAAATTGTGCTATTAAAATTACTAGTACTTATTCAAATTACTCTTAAATATTTAAAATATTGCATCATTAAATTCTTGTCTAAGTTTCTCTGGCTTGTTTTTGTTCAGGGCTCAGGTCTGGTGGTGTAGCAGGGGAGAATTTGGGAGTTAAGAGTCCAGTAAAATGATAGAAAGTCACATTCTGAGTGAGTGCAAACTTCACAAAGTCCTTATAGTTATACGTAATGTCAGATTAAGAGATAAATTGTTTCTTTTTTCACAATCTAAATAATAATTGATGGAGCTTACCACACAGGAATGTATTAAAAATGCATTGTGAGTGGCAGAAATAATTATAGGCTCATTTTCTTATCACTGAAGATTTATTAGCATTTTAATTTTTATTCCTGTATTTTGTGATGTTTGCAGCTTGGGTGTAAAACGTTACCTGATGGTAACTTTTGGAGCAGAAGGTTTCTCACCACTACCCTTGTGTTGTCTCTCTGTAGAGAGTTGTGTGTCAGTTACACAGTGATCTTAAATAATAATAATAATAATAATAATAATAATAATAATAATAATTTCTTTTCATATGTGCTTATGATGGGCTTGTGTCAGAGGCAGATGTTACATAACATGTAGTGGTTCTATGGTGTTTGTCCACAGATATAATTTTCTATTAAAATGCAATGCCAAACAGTTTTCTTTCATTTGAACATGATAATTTCAAATTCATTTTTGACAGGACATTAAGGTTTACATTGCAGCAGACTCTTGGTTTATATACTCTTACAGTTTATACTTACAGAGTCAGACAACTCAGAGAGAAAGGTTTATAAAACTGTGCAATGGATTGAATCCAGTTACTGCCTCCTGGGTCTGCTTTCTTCCTAAGCACAGCAATTAGTACAAGTCTTATGTTCATGAAGCATGAAAATTTAAATTCCTTATATTTTATATTTAACCTAGAGTTTCTTTGGATGCTTCAAACACATAATGCTGTATGTATGTGTAGTTTTGTAGGGTAGTTTTTAAAGTTATCATGTGCTTGGCTTTCTTACTGTGTTAAAGTCCAGATGCTGTATAACATACTCAGAATTGGAAATTATTTTTTGTTTATATTTGCATTTTTACTTTTTTTGTAATTTTGTAAGAAAAAGTAAAGAACATGGAGGTGACCTCTGGGTACAGTGGAATAATTTGGTTTACTGTAAAAATCTACCCATCAAAACAGATAAACCTTTTCCACGTCCATGTTCTCAGTATTTTTCCCTTTTAATCCCCATTTCCATTCTGAATCAGAGAGAGAAAAACAAGAAATCATATGTTTACATTTCCAGCTCTCCTTACCTACATAAATTTCTGGGTTTTTTTGTAAACCAAATCATTTTCTCTATAAGGTGTGTTGTAATTGCTATTACGGTGCTGATAGTGAGGATATCGTTTTCTAAATGTTTATTTAAAGATATCCAAGGATCTAAATCAATCATGAATTTAAGGTATAGTGCCACATTTATCAATATTGTCTTTGGTTTCATATTTTCTGCTAACACAGGTTTCTGTTGGACCTTCAAGATGTATAGACTTAGATTTTTTTTAATGTTGCTATTGGGGGGGAAAAAGTGAGACAGTACCAATTTTTTTCCTTTGGTATGGAAAATGTAAATATTTTGTACTGCCCTTTCTTCTCAAAAGAGTTGCCACATTGAGAGATTTACATTTAGTTTGTCATCTGAAATTTGACAGCAGGTTGAAAGAAGGGAAATATCGAGGCTCAAATGCACAGTGCTTATTTCAGAGACAGCCAAGTCTGTTTGTCTGCCTGGGAACGTGGAGACCCACAGCAAATGGAGAGGAAAGAATTCTATAGATTCCAACTGGCTGATTGTGTAGAAAACATTACCCTGCTTCAAACTTTTTTTTAAAACTGTATTTTTTTAGAAGGAGGGTCCTCTGTTTGTGTTTCTCTTTTGGATTCAATATGGAAGAGTGTTTTCTCTTCCTAATTAATCTCTAGACACCTGACTGTTAAAGAATTCCAGACTAGCTAGACCCTGAAGGAGTAAAATGAAGAGTGAAAAGTTTATTTTCTTGCCAGACCTGAAATACAAATCTGAATGAGAACACAAAAATTAATTTTCAAATTGCACATGCAGACAGAATTGTACGTATGATCATGACTTGAGACATGCATTTTCCATATCTCATTTGGGAACTGTCTAAGCTGTGTCTTGCATGTATTCACATGAGACCTACTGAATTTTCAGGTTTCAAAACCAGGGTAAAGTCTGTCTTTTGACCATGTTTCTTTATTTCAAACTGGTCTTGAGGTTTAAGAAGCTCAACATTTCCACTAGAAGTGTCTTTAGGTAGTAACCTCTCCTGAAAAATTGCTCCTGGTTTTTGAAGTAGCTTTTAGTTGGGAAAATTCACAGGTGATCACTTTGATCTTTTTGATTTTTTTGGTTTTGCCATTAAACCATATGTAAAGCATGGAGGTACTGTGGACCAATATGATAAGAAGGTGCACATGTTAAATTTGTTTCCTTCTCTCAAATACTTGTGGGAGACGAGAAATCCTGTTCACTCTAGCTCACCAGAAAGCTCTCTAAAAGCTAAATTTGTGTTAAATTCCTGGGTACTGAACCACCCTCAGGCAAAGTCCTCCAGCCTGAGCATCTGCTCAGACACTCCAAGGCCCAAGCTGCTTAATGAAGTGGTCATCACAAACACTTGTATGATTTAATGAAGTTTTAATGATAAAAGCTCTCCAGAACTCTTCAGAGAGCTCATGGGAAAAGGAGTGTGTAGGAAAAGATAAGGTTTGTCCAAAATTATTAAAGCTGTCAGTGCTTTCAATTCAATGACAGAGGACAAGAGATAAGAGAGCTTTCTAAAATAATTTTAGAGCATTCTGTGTTTCACTTGGGAGTTCTGTCTGTGTCTGGGAAAGGAAATATTCCACTCTGCTTATGCCCTCTGTCCCCACTTTTCACTCTTTATCACTGAGAACAGGCAATGAAAAAATGACACATTTCTTGTCTTTGTGCAATGTGTGAGCCCAGGAGGAGTGGACTGCAAATCTTTCCCAAATCATTTGGGCAGCATTAGTTAATATTTTCCTGTAAAAAAAAAGAAAAAAAAAAGAAAAAGGCAGTAGTATATTCCCTCCAGTGATCAAGATACTTTTGAACATGTCCATTTTGAACATGCCCATCCCTGTGCCAGTAGGTCTGTTAGATTTCCAGCAGAACCTGGAAACGACGAGACAGGAATAAGGCTCAAAATATCCGAAAAGGATCAAAACCATCCAAAATAGAGATGGTTTCTTAGTTCACAAAAGCTACATATGGATGAGGCAGTGTGTAAAGGCACCACAGCAGGGTGGTGAAGCTTGTGGCACTGGGGAGTCACCCACTGAGACCAGCACAGAGAGCGGAGAAAGCAGAGCAGAAATGGTCCTGCTGCACTGAGTGGGTGTGCAAGAGAGGGGAAAGGCTCTTTCCACCAAATGCATTTTGGAATCCCCTTAACTCCTCTCAGCCCTCACTGTCTCCTAGCAGCCTGCTGCTCCAGGTATCCTATTATTCTGTAGGATCAGTTCTGCAATTTCTGCAAAACTGAATTTTTGTCTTCGAAGCATCGACAACATCCCAACAACAACAACAACAGCAAAAAAAAAAATAATTTTTTTTTGCTTTCATTGCTAAGAAACCCTGAGCTTAAATCTATAAAGATCCCCCTCCTCAGATATGAGGAGCAGAAAAACAAGCTTTTACTAGATCAGCCATGGCCCTTTCTGTGCTTCCCTCCTTCTGGTTTATTGAGGGAAATAAGCAACCCACTGAAGCAAAGCCTCTAAGCTGGCATTAAGCTTTGTTTTAATGAGAAATAGGATCCTCCCTAAAAGCTCACTAAAGTTTTCTGTGGTTACTATATCAATGCAAGCTGAAAAGAGGGATATCTGTTCTCCTACCGATGCACAGGGATCTCTTTTTTAGATTAAGATATACACTTGCTGAAGGTTTTATTGGTTTTCTTGCTAGCCATCATTAAAGTACTTTACTCATTCTGTTAAATCCCATTTGAACTTCTGCTGACTGGACTTTTCACATGGGGACAAATCAAACTGTGCTTGACATAAAATTTATGTGGATGAAGTGTTTTAAATTATGTCAGTGAGTCTAATGAACAAAATTTAATGGTTCACTTGAGACTCTGTTGAGTACATCCAAATAAATTTGCTTTTCAGGGTTCAGATGCCTTTTATAAAACTGTTGACTTAAATTCACTAGAAAGTTTGGTAAATCCTTTAAAAAAGAGCTCAGCTTTCCAACTGGGGTATAAAACCTTGGCAGGGCTATTCAAAACCAAGTGTGTTTTCAGCAGAGAAACATGAACTTGCAAGACTCAGTATTCACACAAAGGGCATAGCGGTATCTCCACTTTTTGGACAGATCTTATCTCCTTGTTACATCATCTTGCAGACGATAAAACTGAAAAAATATGGAAATTCAATGCTTAATAATTTGTGTAGGTCCTAAAAATCGAGGAAGCAAGTTGCTAAGTCATTTTGTTAAAATTTTTGTTTTGGTTTTAGTGAGAACAGCTGGTGGGTGGCCTGTTCATCTTGGGCTGAGATTTTGTGCTAGTGCTGCTCATTGAGTTGTCATGCTATATTTCAAGACTTATAAGCTCTTTTTACTTCTGCTCTGAGTTATGGAAGCCTGTCTTTCTGAACAGATCTTTGTTTCCATCAAAAATAGTAAAAAGCTGTGGGCCAGCTCTCATGTCATTGTCATTTAGACTGCATCCCAGTTTCTTATCATCATTTTATTGTTGCAGTGTGACATCTGCCATAGTGTGAGGGGTGAGATGATAATAAGATTTTTGGATAATAATAATAATAATAATAATAATAATAATAATAATAATACAAATAATAATAATGGCAGTATATTGCTGATTTTTAGAAAATGCTATGTGACTACCATATAAAGCCATTGGGTTACTGCAGGTTCTGTCCCTGCTTGACCAGGACACCAGTTGTCACAGCCAGGTTCTGGTGGGGTTGCACACAGCAACACAATTAGGCTAATGGTCCCCTTCAGTCAGCATGAGATGTGCCAGTGCTGCACACTGAACCTTTGTCAGAGGGCTGCTTATCAGGCTCCAAGGGCAGATAAAAATCAAACCACTGCCAAATCCAACACCCCAGCACAGGGGATGGTTCTCAGCCCAGTGCTTGTGCTTCCTCTAGTCTGACCTGCCACAAGCCCTGGCTGGCTTTGGAGTAGGTTTACCTCACCAAGTAAAACATTTTACATAGGTATCATATAGCTATATATGTTATGGTGAATAATAATATTTAAAATAACAAAATAAAAAAGCCCCAACCAAAACCCAACAAATATCACAGTGAATCAGACTCAGCAGTCTCTCTACTATGGCATAACTTTCCACCAGGGCATGGCAGTCAGTAACCACAACCATAGAAAATAAATGGGAATGACCCATTCCTACAGCCTTACTACAAGGAATAACTTGCAGTCTTTAAATTAAAACATCAAGTGTGCAGCACTTTAAAGTAACAAACTGTGTTGTAATGTAGCAAGGTGCAATGCCTTTCATGTGGAGTAAAGGAAGGTTTATTGAGAATTAGGAAAAATGTTTTAATGGCCTGCCTACCAGACAAACTGATCAGAGAAGCGTGAAGTCTTCCTCATGAGAGGCCACTGAGCAGTGTCTGGACTGACTGGAATATCTGCCAGGAAAGGCAGAAGCAGACAAGCATTTCCCCTGGGGCAGGGCGACACAGTTTCTTCCTTTCTGTTCCTGTGATCCATGGTATTCTCTAATTATTAATAATCAGCATTTATAAAATGTATAAATGAATGCCAGAAACCCTCAGAAACTCAAATTACTAACAAATATCAGGCAATGAAAGCAAGAATCAATGTTTTATTCTTGAGGTACTGTGTCATTAGGCATAATTGCCAATTAACTTACAACAGGAACAATTATTCAGTGCAAAAGTGATGAAAAGGTTGGATGCATGAGGTTACTCGGAGGTAACACGAAGAAGTTCATTTCCAAGAACTACTGCCAGTGCTGTGATTAAAACAAATTATTTTAGAAGATGTCCTCTCTGCATTGGGATATTGGGAATTTGCTCTGAAGTACAGCCTGTTGTGAAAATAACCGTGTAGAGGTGCTCTTAGTTAATGTGTTGGACAATTCCTACAGACATCTGATGTTCCTCAAAGTGATTAGCAATAGCACAGGTGTGTTATGAAATGCATCAAATTGTAGCTAAATCACTGATGGGGAGGGAGGGAGAGTCCAGCTGTTCAATGAGCAGTTTATTTTCATGTCACACATAGGATGGGGTTATTTTTAAGACTCAGATGTGAGTCCACTATGAGATGGGTAAAAAAGACCTACAAACTGTTACAGAGGCAGTAGATTAAGGGGCACCAAAGTAGTCTGCAAAGTGCCTATGACCTTTTTTCCCCCCTTACACAAGCTGTACATGGCTATACAAAGTGTAGTACCTGTGTTGTACTCGGTGCAACATACAAAACATAATTTTGCAATAAATGGTGATTATATAATACCACAGTCTTAATACTGAGTATTTGCAATCTGAGTCTGTTGTTTTATTTAAATTTTAAATATATTTGATTGCAAGTTCATTATTCAAATGTATTTTTATGACAAGTGGGTTTTATCAAGACTTAAAAAGATTAGAAATACAGAGTGTGGACTGATGCAGAGTAGTGGAAGAGACAATGCTCCCAGGAAGGAATTTTATCAAGGATCTGTATCATTACAAACCCTCTTGTTTCCTTTTGGCTTTAAATAGGAACAGTTTTTCAGGTTTTCCTTCTGCAGCATGTAAAAGATGAACACTATAAAAAAATATCCTTCTTCCTTGCAGCAGATACATTAAGAACAGAAGTCAATGGGGTGCACTGAGC